>NW_017728995.1:52540088-52563543 GCF_001723915.1 Gavialis gangeticus
GCACCAAATTGTGGAAGAAATCAAACTTCGTGTTGTGGTTGAATCAGAACTGACAGAGCCAGCTTTTCTCTATTGAGGGCCATATTGTGGTCAACCTTCCTGAATTTTCATGGAAGAATAGATATTCACCATGTAAATAGTTCTATCTTTCTTATCAAAGGAAATGTTTAATAAAAAAATATTTCTGATTATTTTTAACAATAAACAGTATGGATTTATATATTAAAGGAACAATGTTGGATCAATTTGAGAAGGTAATTTTTTTCAGCTTTTGAATTTTGAAGAATTTTGTTTATATTTGTTTATATTTCCAATTTTCAATCAATGGGAAACCTAGTTTTCCTTTCTTTCTCAGACTCAGGCTGAAGTGTCAAGAATATCTTTGAAACCAGTGTGACTTTTTAAATTCACTTACCATACAGTAAAATATTTCCTCAGAATGTGGTTTAGTCATTAGATAATTTGGTGATGGACTTGAGATAAAAACTAGACACCAGTATAGACTAGACTTTCTGGAACCAGTGAATTCTTGACAAGAGCCTTTCAGTTTTCTGAAGGAAGTAAATGGAATAATGTACAATTTACTACCTGAATCTTTTCTGTTCCTTATGAGTAAAAGAAAGACAAAACTCAGTTTTCCTGATTACAACGGGGTTGGTTTAACGACACAGGTCTTCATAGCTATTAGTTGTAATTATTATATTATTTGTATCCTTTCTCTGCTTATATATTCTAGAATAACTCAGCACAGCCTATGCTGCTTAATGCCATCAGTAATGCAACAGGAACGCCACATGTGGATTGACGGAGGTGCAATTTTAGGATCATGGATCATTACTACCTGCCAGTATTAGGAGAGCTGGGTACCATATTCTCAGGCTCCCCCTCCACCAGCAAGCTGAAAGCCAGGTGCCCGCAACCTTGCATGGAGGGCCAATAATCAGCTGATTGCAAGTCCTGGCATGGGCAGTCCTGGGTCCAGTTCTAGACCTGGAGCTGTCTGAGCCAGGGCTGACAATTAAATGATTGTCAGCTATAGCATGTTCAAGAGCTTCCCCAGCTAGGTAATTTGAACTTTGCAACCTGCAGCTCCAGCAGAGCTTCTGGGTACAAGGGATCAAGGCTTCCCCTAGCAGAGACTTGAAACACTGCCCGGCAGCCCCACAGCCCTGCTGCAGGTTTTAAGCTCTCTGGAGTGGGAAGCCCTCTGAACCCTTCTTACAGATTCCCCTAGAATGTGAATTGGAAAATCCCAAGTGTGGTTTATATTAATTTAAATTAAGGGAAATATTCCATAGAGAATGACTAGTGACCTCTTGCAGCATCCTTCTACAATGGGAATCAAACTGTTTAGGCACCAACATGTTTTAACGTGATGCATGGCTCTTCATTTTGGGTTTTAGTCCAAACTACATGGAGCTCATGATAAGACAACTATTGCATGTGTAGACAAAATGAGGGGCGTGTGTGCATGACACTTTAAAACGGGCTAAATGGTGCACTACTTTAATGGTGTTGGTGTTTGCACACCTATGTGGCATACTGCACATTAATTCCAGCCGCTGTAGGAAATTCAGCAGCGTAATGCAACTTAAATGACTTGCAGTGCAGCAAACCAACACTCCTCCAAGAAGTTTTAGCTTGATGCCCCTACAGCTGCAGAGCAAAGCACCAGGCTCTGTGCAGCTCAGGGGTTCTGCAGGGAGCCCTGCAGCAGCCCAGGAAGGCAGGTTCTGCCCAAGAAAAGTATCAAGCCTGATTTTTTTTTCACCCTCTGGAGCCTGCCTGCTTGCTGAGCTGTGCGGGGACCCGGTGCTTCCCTCTGTGGCTGCAGTGCCCCCTGGGATCACCTGAGCTGAGTGCCTGCAGGCGGGTGCCACCTGGGGGGGAGCTGCTGCTGCTGTGGAGGGAGGTACCCGCCCTGCAGCCCAGGGACCCCTCCACCTGCCAGCAGCTTGCCCTCTCCTCCCCGCCACCGGAGAGGCAGGTAAGTGTGGGGTGTGTGCATGACACGGGGGTTTTAAGGGTCCTACATTGAAGTGGTGGGTTTAAAAACCCACTGCTTCAATTTAGGGCCCCCGTTTCATCTACACATGCCCTTAGCCCCATCTAGCATACTCCTTAGCCCCCCTTTCCCTATCTAGCATACTCCTTGCTCCATTCATACTATGTTCTTGCAGTTGACATACAGACTTTCAGCATGGGGTGACTCCATAAAACAAAATTATTATTTTTTTGGCACAGTTAGATTCAAAGCTGTGGAGTGAATACTATCTCAATTCAGTTTTGGTTTATGCAACTGTACTTAGGAGAAAATACTTTTTCATCTAAGTTTACTTCTAAAACAGGCATTGGGTTGTGCTGCCATTTTATTTACATAGTCAGTTGCTATGACCTAATGGCCACAGCTAAAGAGATGGAAGTCCTATTATTTGTAACATAAATGCATAAACCAGCAATTCCCAAACTGTGGGTCTCAACCTCAAATGAGGTTTGCAACACCAGCAGATAGGCTCACAGGGGTGAGGGGACTGTGGGTAGGGAGTGAGGAAATGGGGTCATGCTGAAGAAATGGGGTCATAAATGGAGTCATGCTGAGGAAAAGTTTTGGAAGCACTGGCATAAATTAAAAGTTCTTCTTAGTCCCAAATTTTTCACATTGTCTTCTCATACACTTTGCTCCATCAGTGTTTCCAAACTTTTCCACTTGTCTGTCTGCTTCTTGCCCAATCCTGTGCTTTCTATCACCTTATCTGGTATTCATGATACTCCAAAATTCATCTGCTAGGCTCTACCTTTTCTATATTCAAGACCTTCTAAGACTCCTATTATACTGATTCAAGTAAATCAAGTTAATTTGTATATAAAAGGTCTATTGTTCTCCTTTTCCAAATGTTGACTTATCTGCCCATATCTTGTAATTAGGAACCACCCTTCTTCAGTGTTTGGAAAGTATGTAGTAGATAAATAGATTTAGTATTATTGGCTGCTTGCAGATGTGAAAAAACAAAACCAAACCACATTTTACTGGAAGAAGCAGTATGTTAGTTCAACCCAGCTCTGCAGTATCTGTATAGATTGGGTGCTTCACAGGGCTTTTTGGTGTTATTATCTAATAGTTGAATCAACTTTAGAAAAAAAAGTCCCACTAAAGCACCCAGTCTATACAGATGCCGCAGAGTGGGGTCAAACTAACGCACTGCCTCTTCTGGGTATGTGCTGGGCTTGGCGTGGGAGCACGCCAATTTAAAGTAAAGCACATTTTTTTTCATATCTGCAAGCAGCCATTAATAATAATATGACAGGGATATTTCAAAGAAGCATTGTTTGATGTTGTAGTGTTGTATAATACTGAATTATGCAAATTATGTGAAAAGTGGGAAATAATTTAGCTAATGGTCATTTGAATATTTAGCTGAGAGTTACAAACAATGATATGCAATATGAACTGAATGGCTCAAACATAGTTTCCTGGAAAACATTCAAGTTGATTACTGAGCCTGTGTAAATTGTTCATCTCGAACTATAAGCTGTATGTCCTGGATAGCCCCTACCAATTTATCTTTTGAGCATAATATTACAAAAGACACAATAAACATCATAAGTCAATGCATGTAAAAACCCATTTGGAGTAAATTAACCCAGTCTTTGGGGAAATAAAAGTAGGAAACAAAATAACAATTAATTTAGTGTTAGTGAAATATGCCAGACTTACTTAAAAACCTTAGCCACCAGTGGCCAAGAATGGACGTTTGTTTCCCCAGGGACAAGAAGCAGTGGCACACCTTGGGCCATTTGCCCTCTGGCATGTGGAAGGTTACCCTGGGTGGGGTAGGGGAGGCTGGAGCCAGTCCTTGGCTGGCCCCAGCAGCTTTACCTGGGATCCTGGAGGCCTCCTGGGGTTGCAGCAGCAGTGATCCTTCCACTCAGGGCCTGGCCAGCAGCTGGAGCATAGCTCTGGCCAGTCAGGCCCTGATTTTGAGCAGTGAGCACTGGCCCCATGTGTGCCGCTCTGCTTTTTTTTTTTTTGCACAGGTTTTTTTGACCCCTGAATATCCAGGGATCAAGAAATCCCCTTGCACTGCTCCCTTGTAACATGGAGAACAGCTTAATGTGCAGCATATTGCACTGCAGATGTGACTAAGGCACCACATATTGCAGGGCTGCACTCATCCGGATGCAGCCCTTGATATGGAATTCTCTATTCAACCAAAGAACAGATACAAGACAACCACTGGTATTTCAAGTTCTCTCTCAATGCTTGATGCATGTCTTTTGTCTAGTGGGAAAGAATACTTCACTCTTAAGGCTTATTTAATCCTTGACATTACACCTAATATTGCCTAAAATATGACAAATCTGTAGAAATTATAGTATTTCTTTTCATGATATATTCACTGTCTATTAGAAATTGTCTGGAGGCCACCAATTATTCTTTTGCATAAAGTGTGGCTAGACGTTAACTGCTGGACATTGCCAACCTGGACTTAAGTGATGTCCTAAAGATGAAAGCTTCTTCATTCTATAGGCCATGAAATTCCCCTAGTCCTTTCAAGTACATTTTTATAAGTGTGGGCAAGTCCTTACAATTTGCCAGTTGCCCTTTCAGTTTGGTTGAGACACTAAGAGCCAAGAAAGCTGCATGCTTGAAATGCTAGTTTTAAAGTCTCCAGAAACATAACAATGTTAATTAGATTGTTTTCTTGTGCTCAGGTAAGGATAGGAATATAATATAGGGTTTAAATATACATGAATATGTATAAAGCATTCTTACATATCGGTAATGTTGGAGTGATGTAGTTATGGTGGTCCAGGAAATACATAGAAGGCAATGATTTTTTGTGGGTGATATCTCCCATTGGACCAATTGCATAGTTGGCCTTAGCCAAGCTCTTAAATACAATGCATTCTTTAGCCCTCTGGAGCTGAAGTAAGATGCCTTAACCTCACTGCCAAACCAACCATCTAGCTATACCACAAAATGAGAGTAGTTGAGCAATATTCTATTGGGCTATAAGCAGGAAATGTAAAGTGCTTCCAGTCCTACTTTACTTCAGTTTCTCTAATTAATGATGATCTGCTGAGTAATGAAAAGCACTGGTTCAAACAAACTGAAAAGAAAATGTTTTAAAATGGCGCAGATTAACTGAAAGGAAACAGACTGTGTTTAACATATAATTAAAAATAGATACCATAAACAAGAAATGATAAGCATGCATGCTTAATTATTGTGAAAAGCATGACTATAATCCTAAATCTGAGTGTTGGGATCTGTTTTGAATTGTTTGCATTTAAATATCAAGGACAATTTTAGGTGTATAAAACAAGTGTGTTAATTCTGTACATTATTACTGAAATCACATTAGCTACTTACTGTTTATAAGACTGAATGTATCTACACAAGATACTTTACTGCACAGTAAACATATTTACTGTGCAGTAAAGCATCACTATGTAACCTTTTGCTAAGCTAGTGTGCAGTAAAATAGGCTAATATGCAGTAAACCTATTACCCACATTTACAGGTAGTAGATATACTGTATATTAGTTTATGCACACTGGCCACATCTACATGAGAAGCTGCCTGCAAAGTTGTTACTGTGTAGTCATTTAGTACTTGCATACCCAAGTACTAAATGACTGCACAGTAACCAGTGTTACTGAGCCGTAGCATCTCTGCATGGCTTAGTGGTGATTCTGACTGCACAGTAGCTCGTTACTACTTTTAAGTACTACGTTCAATATATCTATATGTGTTTATTTATTTTATATGGTATTAATTGCCTGGGCATCTGGATTCCTGCAGGGCTAGTTCTAGTTAGGAACATGGCAAGGGCATTGAGTGTTAGGACTTTTAGAGTATTTCTATATTCTGTACTGTGCCTTTTATCATTGATGCCTTAGGTGCCTCATATTTATCATTGATTCTTCATATTTACATATACCTGGATTGTAAAATAAAGGGCATGTCTACATGAGATGTTTACTGTGCAGTTGACTAATTAGTGCAAAGTAAAAGTCGTGCACCTACGTGTGCACCCTTTTTAGGTTGATGTAAACTAATTTACTCCACAGCAGGATAGTAATTTTAAATACAAGTACAATCCACTGTGGTGTAAAAAACTCCACAGCACTACACATGTGGATGCTGGAGGGGCTGGCTGGGACACAAGGGTGTGTCGCAGGGCACTGAGGTGCCCGATTCCTAGAAGAGCAGAAACTGCCTGGGAAGAGAGCCCAAAGAGGGAGACAGAAGCCCAGGTGCAGGTTACTAGGGCAACAAGCCAGAGGGCAAATTAGCCTGGACCTGTACATTGTCAGCTGACCAGAAGCGGCAGGGCCCTGGGCCCATATAAACCCCCAGGCTGGCGCTAGAGCCAGGCTCTAGTTCCCTGGTATCAGCTAGAGGGGAAGGAGCATCCAGGGAGGAAGCTCCCAGTGACGCAGCAACTGCCTGATATGCTGCACCTAGGGCTAACGGGGCTCTATGACCTCTGCAGGTGCCCTTGCCTCCTAGACACTTAGTGCTGGGGACGAAGTTAGATGCTTTTAAAGGGGCAGAGCACACCCTTGTCTCATGTATTGTGTTAGAGCCCAGGGGCTTATGTTTTGTTTGTTGTTTCATAACCACTGGTGGTTTGGGTGAGGCTATTTGAGGAAGAAGGAGGCCTCATTGGGGGCCCACAGCAGCGTGGGGACACTGGTGCCAGCGAGGTGTGGCATTTGGTGGGAGCACAGACCCCGGTGCCAGCGAGGGAGTGGCCTTTGAGGCACACAGACCCCGGTGCCAGGGAGGGTACAGCACATGAGGTGCAGAGAGAGGGCTATGGAGAGCCCAGGTGCCAGTGAGGCGCAGAGACAGGGCTGTGGAGAGCCCAGAGAGGACAAGGGGGCCAAATCACATCAAGGCCTAGACTGGACAATGTCAATGCCATCTGCAAGGTTTGGGGCGTGGTGAAGGGATGGTTGGAGGCACTCATAGCCCATAAGGCTAGGGTGCCCCTGAAACACCCATTGTGAGATAGGGCCTACCTATCGGGTTCAGAGAATCTATCAAAAAGTGTCCAAGAGGACTTGAAGGCAGCCTCCCTGTTTTTATAAGTACATCAAGACATGGCGGGTGAGAACTGAGGGTGCTCATCAGGCCAAATGGGAACGGTCAAGGGGCCTTAGGAGATCATGGCCATCCTTAGGGACCCCATCCCGTGACAGGGTGCTTAACTGCTAGCTGGGGCTGCTCTGAATTGGCTCAACATGCTGTGATCCTAGGAACATGTTTACACGTGCACACAAGAGCAGTAAACTCTGGTGTGATAAGCACTGGAGTTTATTGCAGCACATTAATATGCATGTATAGATGCTCACAAAAAGAATAAAAGGCATGCCTATGCAAGTTACCTGGGCCTCAGGTAAGCAGGAATTGGTGATATTGTGCATTTGCTTACTTGTACCACAGAGCAGATGCAAAATCAAAGTTTAGAACTATGACCCTACCCTCCTTCACTCACTGGTGAGAATAAGTTATCTGATGCAAGGATTTTTATTATTTGCTGCTAGTCCATATTTATAACTTTCAATATATTCATATTTATTCCATCATGTCTTCCCTTGGGCAAGGAACAAGCAGAGGAGGAATCATGACTTATAAGTTTGTCTCTGACTCATAAAAACATTCTGGGAATACTTCCGGTTACTGCAGCTGACACCTGAAATCCTTCTTCCATATGGTGCTCATTAATTATTTAATCAAAAGTCACAACCTGGTGTCTATTGCTCATTCATACGTGGGTGCCACAGAACTGTGTGAAGTTGAATGTTCTAGACAAACACACAGATATGGTAGACTTTTTTCTGTGAAGCAGAGCAGCCACAGAGATGAGACTTGCTTTGGCCATATTAGAGGCCAAATATATTTCAGTCCCTTTTATATATTTTAGTAGGCAAAGCTACATTCCATTTCAAAATGCCCTGATTCACTTTGTGGCTGAGGGGCCTGGAACTGGGCATGAATTTCACTATGGTCTGGAGTTCAGCAGCCATGAATGCCCAGTTCTTAACCATGCCAACCAAGTCTTTGTGCTAAATCAAATCACCATGTTCACTCTCTTCTTAAAATATGTTTAAAATGGGACATACCTGCACATACATTCATGAATACCATCCCAATGGATAGAACAAATTAGAAGTGAATAAACTGATAAACGGAAGAACCTTAATCTCCTTCTAGGTCTTTAGCACTATATTATTATGGTTTATTTTGATTTTATGGTAAATAAACATTCTATGGGAAAGAACCTCAACTGGTGTAAATCAGTGTTGCTCTACGACAATATGGAATGATGCCAATTTATAGCAGCATCAGATCCAGTTGTATAGTTTTACTGTAATTTTATTCCTCACTTATTGGTGAAATGTTCTCAGGACTGTTTTTATAGTACTTATGTATCAAACTCTCCTGCATGTAAGTATCCTGCACAGTGGACACTATGTCACCGTAGCAATGCGCTACAGCAATGTAGTGTCCATAGGCAAAACCTTTGACACCGCAGCTATGTCACCATAGCAATGTGCTTTCCCCATTATAGCACATCGCTACACTGATGTACTGCTTAAAAATAACTGTGTGGCACACACGGTGCAGTACTGGATGTTACTGAGCCATCATTTAATACTTCCAAAAGGAAATACTAAATGATGGCTCAGTAACGATGGTGCCATAGCGGCATGAGCAGGCGGGCCCAGAGGGTAGGAAGGTCAGAAATGCACACTTTTTAACACATAATGGATCTTCTGCAGGAGGAAAGTGGTTTGCCTCACTATTGTGGAGAAGGAGGCAAGAAAAAAAACCTGGTGCTTCTGACAAGGCAGGTGAACTCCAAGCATTCTGTTTTCATCTTTAGGAAGTATTTATGGCAGTCCTATATAAGTGCTTTATGTTGACTTAAATACTGAGATATTTGCAGTGATTTAGTTGGAGAGATGAAGAAGACTCACGATTTCATTGCTAACTCTCTTTTCACTGTCAGATTTGCCTATGTTGACTCCTTGCTGGGTTGACTGGTAGACTAACTTATCAAGAGTATATTTCTGTCTCAGTATGAATAATGTGCACAGTTAAACAAAAGTGATAGTGGGGCCTGTCAGTGAAATGTCTTTCATTTTTCTCTCCTAATGAAGGTTTAAACATCACACATGCTGAAAAGAGTAAAATAGGGGGAAATAGACACTAGAAAAAGTGTGCAAGTTAGCCAGTTCTTGTCTTCCACAAAATGATTTCCTGTACTGCTTATCGCATATGCTATTAAACACTTGTAAAGTAACTGAATATGTTCTTAATCTACACAAACCCTAAATTTAATAAAAAAAATCATTATTTGATGTTGAGAGAGTATTAACTCTATGTTGTAAGCTCCCAAGTGAATTAGTGAAACGCATTTGTGAAGACAAGCTACTTGATAACTTGGCACTTGATAACTTAGTTGTAAAATGTCATACCTGATGGAGTCTATAAGCACATTCAATAGTTACCAGATCTGAATTTATTTTTGCTTGCAATTTTTTTCGGCTGGAAAGCCTTTAATTTACTTCAGGCCTGGTCCAATCATACTGAGGTCCCTGAGAGTCTTTCCACTGACTTTTTAATATTCTTTATATTACATCATTCATACTACCTCTCTAATCTATTACATCTGATACAAAAATTTAATATTTTCTACCTCGTTCATTTTTAAAGCAATTGATGACATAGAAGTGGATATAAATCACAGTAATTTATCCCGTAAGCCTGTTATTAGGATGCTCATTTAATTTTCAGGCTTTTGTGTACACAGAAGTCTGTCATTTAAGAAGACTTGACTGTATTTAAAAATGCAAATTTAAGATGTATATTCTCTCCTCATTCTCTGCATGTCATACCCATTAAACCAATGGATGCTGTTCAGGGGGAAAATATTATTCTAAGTAGTCTTTGGTAAGACTGCTTTAAAAAAGCATTTGATTTAAAAACAAAACCATTACTTACTGGGCCAGATTCTAGTATGCTTTTTCAGTGTAACTTCATTGACTTCAGTTGGGTCCTCCTGATTTACCACAGCTAAGGATATGGCCTCTAGTATTTAAACTAACTACTATGCTCTCATAACTGGAAGGTTGCCAACAATCTGGGTGCTGTTGTCTGCAGGCAGAAGAAAGAAGAATGGAGTTTGGGAATATCTACACATTTCAGGTTTTGGCATCTGTCTTTCTAAACACTCTTAATGCTGAGACACCAAGTGTTGCTTTAAAGTGTCATCCTATGGCAGGGCCTGAGAGAGACATAATGCACCTGTAACAATTTCTGGAAATATTATGGCATAAGGGAAACAAAATGACACCATGAATGCTAAGAATCTCAGACAGACATGGCTATTTCTACATTGTTAAACAGAGTAGAAGCTTTATTCCTCCTACATAGGTTCAACTCCAGTTGCCTGGTACAGTAGAATGGTCCATGGTCAAGTTCTTTCTAAGTTTCATAGCACCACCAAAACTAGCACATTCTCTCAGTCTCCTCTTAGAACAGGAAGAGGGGCTCCAAGAAAAGCAGACTTCCTTAAGCAGCTTCTCTTTAGAAAATCTAGCAGACTTTTTTCAGTGGCTGAAGAACTAGTAGAAAAGAGCTAGAAACCAGTAGAACAGAACTATAAAACAAAATTTTAGTGCTGCAAAAATCTGAGTTTTTGCAAATATTTTTCATCCAAAATTAGGAAAAGCTAAAATCTGATTTCATAGAATCATAGAATCAATGAGTCGGAAGGGACCTAGACAGATCATCTAGTCCGATCCCCTGCCATGGGCAGGAAGGAGCACTGGGGGTGGCAGGGGTCATAAGACCCCAGCCAGGTGCCTATCCATTTGTGTTTGTGTAACTGAAATTCTGCAATACCTCACTCCAGAGTGACTGAAATGAATTCCCTAGCTGCCTATGTGATCAGCTGCACAAAGTTCTGACAACTGCTATCAAATGCATTATTGCCCATCTACCAACAGCATCAGTAAGCAGACAGGATACCATGCAGATTTCTGATCCTAGATGGGTTTCTGTAGTTCAGAAATTCATTGAAATTGACATTTCTGTTAAATGTTTTCTTCAAAAATGCTGCATAATCAGAGGAAAACTGCAGATGCACAGAACTTTTCCAACCAATTTGTATGACTAGGACCTTGCTTTAGCTAGCATACTAAACCTATGTGAAACTAGCCAGTCATAACAACTGCTAGCAAAAGGGTTCTTCTGGTTCTTTAAATGTCTCTGATAGTGAATACAGCAAAACAATTTTCAAAACAATCTAACAGTAGCAACAAGGCTGGATAAAGCCTCATGGGCAGTGGATGGAGGAATGTTGCAGTAGACTAATCTAAAGACACTGGTCAATCACAGAGTGAGGAAGTCATGGTTGAACACTTGGAGGATATTAAACCATAAAAAGTGAATGAAGAATGGCTTGGCTGTTGCCTAGATAAATAAGGGCTTTGCACACTATTTAAAAAGTGACAAATTTGTGATTGAAATACACAGAAAAACAGCATGCAAAACAAGAAATAAAGTGATTCATAGATTGTAAGGTTGGAAGGGAGCTCGGAACATCATCAGGTCCAGCTCCCTGCACCAAGCAGGAAAGACAACTGGGGGTCAGGAGACCCCAGCAAGGTGAATGTCTAGTCTCCTCTTGAAGATTTCCAAGGTATGTGATTGTACCACATCTGGGGGGAGCTTATTCCACTGCCTGGAAACCCTGACTATGAATAAGTTTTTCCTAATGTTGAGCCTGAATCGATTTTTCAGGAGTTTGTGGCCATTACTTCTGGTTTTCCCCTTGGGTGCCTGAGCCCTTCATGTACCCCCTTAGTATAGCAGTAAGCTACTACCAGGTCCCCTCTCAGCCTTCTTTTTCTAAGTCCCAGATCCCTTAGCCATTGTGGAACAGTCCTCCGTGGAGTCTGCCCCAAGCTTCCATTGTTTATAAGCCTCTTTCTCCTTTCTTAAGAGGACTGTGATTTCTCTGTTTAGCCAAGAGGGCTTTCTAGCCCTTCTGTTACCTTTTCTCTGCATGGGAATGGACTTCCTTTGTGCTTCAAGGATTGTGTCTTTAAGGAACAACCACTCTTCATGCACACCTTTTGCCTTCAGTCCCTGGTCCCACGGCACTTGCCCTACTAGTGACCTAAGCTTGTTGAAATTCACATTTTTGAAGTCTAAGACTTCAATCCTACTATCCAATTTGTCTTCTTCATGTCAAACAGTGAACACGATGGTTTCATGGTCGCTGTTGCCCAGACTTTCCTCTATATTTAAGTTGGTCACGAGGTGTATGCAGGGTGTAGATCTCTCTAGCTACGCTCCAGTCATGTGAGGAGTCCCATTAGGTCTCCGTAATCCCTACTAGATCATGATGCACACTGGAGAGTAGGAAGGCTAGCTCTACCCGCTTGTTCTCCATGTTCTTGGCGTTAGTATATAGGCAACTGAGCTCTCCTTGTCTTCCTGTCCTGCTGATGGCGAACTATTCCCTCAGCTCCTGCAAAAGTGGATCTCCCAGTGTCCCTATCTACAAGGCTTACTTGTATGTTGGTTCCTGGACATGTTTGAATTTGTGTATCCCCATCCCCCAGCAATCTTAGTTTAAAGCCCTGTTCAGAAGATCGGCCATCCTGGCCGTGAACAGGGACTTGCCTTTCCTCATGAGGTGGATGCCATCCCTTCCAAGGAGTCCTCTCTCCCTGAAGTGCACGCCGTGGTCAGGGAATCCAAAGTCTTCTCACTGGCATCAGCATCGGAGTTGCCAGTTTACTTCCTAGATGCATCCTTCCCTTCTTGGACCACAGCCTGAAACAGGGAGCACAGAAGAAAAAACTACCTGGGCCCCCAACCCCTTGAGCCCAGCCCCCAGAGCCCTGTCATCACTCATGACCTGGTCTGGATTACTTCTGGCCATGTCTTTAGTTCCCACATGGATGAGGAGCATGGGGTAGTGGTCAAAGGGCCGGACAAGCCTGGGGATCCTCTCTGCTACATCTCAGATATGAGCCCCTGGGAGGCAGCAGACCTCATGGATTAGGGGGTCTGGATGGCAGATGGGTCCCTCAGTGCCCTGCAGGAGGGAGTCCCCTACCACCACCACCTTGCACCTCCTCTTGGGGGTGGCAGTAAGCTGCTTACCTTCGTCCTCTTCTGGTGTCACCATTGGAACCTCCTCATGTGTGGGGAGGGGAAGTGTACCTGTTGTGCAGGGCTAGGGGAGGAGCTGCCTTGGCCCTGCATTTCCTGGAGTTTAAGGTGACTGTCTTCCAGGTCGTGCCAGGTGGGTCCTCTTGGTTAGCCATCACACTGGCCACCATCTCTGTCTCTTTCTCTTCTTCTTTCTTCTGGAGAGGGGCCTGGCAGGTGCCATCAATGAAGTCTTTGTGGGCACTGATGGTGTGCAGCTGACCTATCTCCTCCTTGAGCTCCTGCACCCAGCCCTCCAGGGACTCCACCAGAGAGCACACCCCACAAGTGATGAACTCCAATGATGAAACACATTGAAAGAAACATGGAATATAAGAAAATTATGCTGGGGTTATGACACTTGTGATAATGATGCGCAAAATTAAGAGGTAAGGGTAAGAAATAATCAGTTTATGCAAAATAAGGTGGGAGATAATATCAAATCCTACCATAATGTACACAGGATGTTGATATCAGGAAGAAAAGATAGTAACTGTTGGCCTAGAATTGCACTGGTGCCAAAGTCAAAGGCAAACTGGGCTTTTATATAATTTAATCTTCTTATATATTGAAGGTGAAATTCAGGAGTCACAGTAGTACAAGGGTATATGCTGACTTCAGCAATGCCCAAGGAAGAAATTGACACATTTTTACTGATCTATAGAAAGCAATAAAAGTTTCAAGACAAGTTGTATTATTGGAGACAGATCATTTTAATGTGAAAGAAGGATCAAACTGAAAACGCCAGGCTGGAGCAATGGGTAGATTTTTTTTTTCTAGAAGAAAAACATAAAAGCTACTAACTATCTGCCTATATAACAACTGCTTCTGAGTAAAGAACATGTTGGTTCAGAGCTGTGCAGCACAGTAAAGTAGCCTGCCAGCAGCTCCTTGTTGCCAGCAACTGAGCTACCTCATTTAAAGCTAGTTTGGGTATCTTTGCCCTTCACTGCAGTCTATAGTGTGGATATATCCTAAGTGATGAGTACAATAGATTGACCAGAGGGATAAAATAGAAGACAAAGTGCGAGAGAAAAACAGATGAATAGGGAAACATCATAAGGATGCAGAAAACCTCACAAAGGGAAATGTGGCACACGGGTTGTGTCATAAGATCAAAGTCTGGAGTGGGATATTTAAGTTGAAGATGTTTGTGAGGAAAGAGAAGTACTGGCAATACTTAAGAAGGAGCAAGCAAAGGAAAAGCAATGAATAACTATTTTGAAGGGCTGTACAACATGCAGAAACAATAAATGAAGCAGTGTTAGAGAAGCTCCCTGATACATATGAGAGAGAAAGAGTGAGAGAGCATATATCGGTATTCTTAGAAGCAGTAGTAAAGATCTTGACTGGAAGTGTGATAAAGAAAAAGGCATAGGGAAGTGGCTAAAGAGCCATTGCAAACAGGCAAAGAACATATGGCAAAGGTGATAAACAAGGTACTCTGTAACGTTTGCAAACAAGAGCAAGTACCCAGCAAATGGGGGAAAGCAATGATTGTACTTACCTGTAAAGAAAAAGACGAGAGATTGCAGCAATCACAGGAATTAGCTTACTGAATGTGCTAGGAAAGGCATTTACCAAGAGTTTTCAGAGGAGAGGGGGGCAAGTAGACAAAGGAATTGGCTGAATTTAGACCAGGGAATAGAACAATGGATCATTTATTTTTGATAAGACAAAACTTGAACAATATCACAGAACTCAGCCAAACCCACTGTATAATTTCATGGACTTTAAACAGGCTTTCGATACCACCTGATAAAAGGTAGTGTGGCAACCCCAGGAAGCTGAGAACAAAATGCATTTACAATAAATCACAGAGGGCTGAGAGAGAGGCAATAAGTTGACAGTGATTCTAGAAAACCATACAAGGGAGGCAGTAATATACATTATTGAGAGAGTTGTTCAATTTAGTACTGAAAACAATAATTGCTTTAGCACTGCAAGATGACACGAGAGGAGCCATGTTATACAGGAGAAAATGAACAACTTTTGATTCACAGACAACACTGACCTCTTAGCACTGATCAGTAGAAATATGCAAGGAATGGATCATAGGGTGGACCAGAAAAGGGAAAAACTGAGAACGATGATTAACATGAAAAAGATGAAAGTTTATAGCAAGCAGAAGCCTTAAAGATCAATGTAGGAGATAAAAATTCCACAAATTAATAGAAAAACTGATGTCTTTTAAAGGACTTGTTTCTAAGAGTGGGAACTGTTTAGATGGCATAAAGAAAGGGTAACCATTCTAGTTGCTATATCATAAGGAAACCGTCAAGATCTAGAAGGCTAAGGACATTTCAATAGAAATGAAAACCAACCTATGAGACAACTGTTGTGTTGGAATTCTGAATGAGGAAAGCCAATGAACGAAGAATGGCTGAGAGGAATACTGAGAGTATCATGAAAAAAGTAGTGTCAGGGGAACTGCTAGGACAAGAAATGGTGTTACTGAAGTTTCAAGAAAGACAGCTGTAATTACTTGGACATGTGTCAAGAAATGATATGGAAAAGATACCTTATACTGCTACACACAGAGAATACAAGGAATGGGAAAAAAGAGAAGAATCAAGGATGTGTTGGATAGATGTGATGAAGAATGATGTGGAACAAAAAGGTTTAAAAATGAACAAAGCCATAAAACTGGTACAAGACAGAAAGCTGTAACAAGACTTTATTCACGCCCATCTTTGCTGCTGAGACAGGAAGAAAAAGATATACAGGTAGGATGGGATAAAAGCCCTGCTATGCTCACAAGTCAAGAACATTTTTGTTTGGTAAGACCCCAAATATAGATTGCTTATGCCCCAGTAAACATTTTTACTAAGATCCATAATTCTGCTGATTTATTACATATTTTGCCCAAAAGAATGTATAAAGAACAAACAGAAAATGGAAGAGGATACAAAATTGATCATAATTGGACAAAGTTCACCTCCAGCATCTCTATACCATTCAGTGATTTCCCTAGTGGTCTTTAAGTTCACTCTGGGTGGCATGTTTTATGTTTAGGGCCTTCTGCTGGAGGTCAGATTTTTAATTTCATATCACAACTCAATTCAATGTTCAGTTTGGCTACTCTGCCATGTAAACTTCTGCTAAGAACACTATATGTTGTTACTATTAAAAAATACGTTGCTCGTGGATATATAATGCATGGAATTCCTCTATAAATGTCTCTGTAGCTTGAGGTGTTGAAAATGTGGCCCAGTTTGTCAAAAACACAGCTGCTTTCCCTGGGGTTTCAGAATGCTCATAACAAATAGATTTTTTATGAACTTGTGAGAACACCCTGAGGAAAACAGCTGCGTTATTATAGAAGCCACGAAATCTCAGATGAGTTTGAACTATTGTATTTTAAATTAGTGCTATTTTCAGGCCTTTTTAAAAATCATTTCATTATTTTATTTTATTTTGTATAAATATGTTACAGAGGAACATACGATAGCAATTATTTCCAATCTGGGCTGCAACTAAAATACTAACATTTGAAGGCTGTGATTCTTGCTGTCAAGAGCTAAGCTTCACCTGTTCATATGGATCCATAATCAATATGGATAGATAAATAAATAATGAACAGAAGTAGTCTGGGCTGTTAGGTACAACCCTTCTTCCAGCTATTCAGCCTATAGTAATCACATGGGGCATGGACAGATACATAAAGGTTGTGTAGTTGGTAGAATCATTCTTCAGTTGATCCGAAGTTTCATGTGGCTTCCCAATGCATTAAACCACCTTTGCAGCTCTGAATGTGCCAACCTGAAAGATTCCATGTTGTGCCATATCCCATAATCCCTCAGCCCACGTGTGGCTCACAGCATAGCCTATGGAATGTAAGGGAAGAAAAAATATGCTTTCATGCTTCCCACAACTCTTTGTTCCAAATAGCCATTTCTGCTGTCAGTCAGACCTCCCTGCATCCCAGAATACATCTGGATCTTATCCTTGGGACAGAATGAACCTTGAAAAATATAAATTGGCAAGCATTTCCCCCAACCCCTCACTCTTCTTGGTCTGCTTCTCAGAATTACAGCACATTTTACAGCAGGAACGGGAAAGTCAGGTCTGTGGTACTGTTGGCTGTGGTTGATAAAATGGAGTACTAAGAGTTGGGATTGGAAGTCTTGCTTCTGTAGCTGTACCTTGACTTTCTGTGTGTCCTTGACAGTCTTCTACTTCTGTTGAGCTTGGTAAAGCCGTTTGTAAAATGAAAATATAAAAAATATTTAATCATTTTCACAAGGGAATTTAAACCTCATTTTGTGAGTCATTAAGTACCCTCCAGTCAGCAGAATAAGAAGTGTTTGGAAATGTTTGCATTAGATTTAGTCACATGATCTTGAGGCTGTAATGGTTTGAAGAAAGATTATTCAGTAGAGTAAGGTGTGGGGTATTTAGGTGGCATTGTGGATGTTTGGCCCCAGTGTTTGTGAAGTACTTTCAGATTCTTGGATTAAAATTGCTACAGAAGTCCAGAACATTTTATATGATGAAGATTATAACCTTTAGGTTTTTTAAGGTATGGTATGTTGCATTTGGCAGGTAGCATATTACCCAACAAAGATTATGCCTCTGTCTGTAAATCTGTAGATTCTCTGTGGGCACCAGGCAAAGGATGATGAAGGACAGTGAAATCATGTCTTCCTAAAGAGGTCTTAAAACATCTCTGACAGGAGCGTGATACAGTAATTACAGGATACCTACAATATTCATCATTTTATTTATTTACAGCCTTTTAATTATTTTTTAGCCAGAAATAAATGGCCTGAGGTCTCTCTTCAGTGGCAGATATGATACTATTTAAGCACAACTACCCTCAGTTTGGCCATTAAAAGTGAGCCAGCAGTAAATCAACTTGCAGTGTTATGAAGTATGGCATCATATAGGCTTGCTATGCTGAGGTGTTAATTTTATCAGTTTGATTCTGGAACTTGGCTCTGACTAGCATGTATTTGGCAGGTTACATCTTACAGCTACTTCCAGGTGAAAGTTGCATAACCTAAGATAATCCAGTAATTTATTATAATTCACAGGTTGACAGTTTTTTCGTTTTGTAATAAGTTCTGCACCTGGCTGTACATCCTTTTGTTAAATAACGGTGGGTATACCATATTTCCAATAGATATTTCTTGTATCATTGCCTGAAAGCAGGACTTTCTGGGGACAGGTCCTCAGAGAGAGGAATATTTTAACAGAGGAAGTTTTTCTTTTCAGTCTTGGCAAAGTATAGATAAGAGGACAAAACTCAATACCCGAGCAGTGCTCAGCTATCTAAATCTAATTTCAACTCTACAAATTGTTATTGTTTATTACATTTCTGATCACAACTCCATTCCACTAAGCAATGTCTATATTATATAAACATCAAAAGGCACTTTCTTTTCCAAAGAAGCAATTTAAGTAGACAACATGGGACTGCACAGGAGAATAAACAGAGGCCCAAATTAGTAAAGTAACTTAGCCAAGGTCAAGTCAGTAACAGCGCCAGAACGAGAACCCAAAGGTGGGATTCAGGTTCTAAGAGGGGCAACACAGAATCTACCACCCAGGTAAGACGTGTACAAGTCATCAGCCTCAGAATCCAGAGTAGCTCTGAGAAGTGGAGAGACCCGTGTAAATTATATACTTTGCGCATATAATTTACTTGATGGGCTATGTTATGTTTTTACTCCTCCAGCTACTTGGCTGTTTCAGCCCCACTCCCAGTAAAATCTGCATGCAACAGGAGAACAGAAATGTAGAACTGGAAGGGATCTCATGGATCACGTAAGCCAATCCTAGGCATATGCTGAATTTGCTATTCATATATCTAGACTGCCTCTTCTTGACACTTTCTAGTGACAGTGATTCCACAACTTCCTGAGGCATCTTGTTCCATTGTCATACTGTTCTTAAAGTTGGGAAGCTTTTCCTCCCCCTCTCCTCCTCCCATCTCCCCCCAAATACGAAATTTAAATCTAAATCTTCCTGGCTGTATATTAAACCTGTTGCCACATATTCTATCATTTGCTGGCAAGGAAGAACAGTGATTCTCTTTCTTTTTTATGGCAGCCTTTTAAGGCCAGTTACAGACATTACACTTTTACCGGTATAAATTATTGGAAACTGGTCTATACTGATAACAGAGCAGAAGGTCGGTGCACATAGGCTGGTTTAAAAATGGTGGAACCCGGTTCCACCAAAGGGTGAATGTGTGTTTTCACTACCAATCTAAACTACTCTGCTTACAGAAAACTGCATAACTTAGATCAGTTCTGCCTTGGGATTTTTGAATGCCTGTACCTAGCCTAAGTGTCTGAAATGCTATCAAGTCCCCATCTTACCTACATTTCTACAAACTAAACTTACCTAATTCTTTCCTATGAGAACTGTTGAAGAATGCTTCAAATTGGAAAGCTTGTCTACATCAGTCCTAACCATGTAGTTAGTCCAATGACGATATTACCCACAAAAATTCCTACCTCTTGCCTACTTCCTTTCGTCTTTCCTCACACTGCTTACTTTGCAACCTTTGTATAATCTTTGTTGTTTGTCTCAGGATTCTTTTCAGTGTCCTTTTGAAAAATGCAATACCAAAACCTGGATGCAGTACTCCTTGGAGAACAGCTGCACTGCTGTCTTCACTGACTCTTGAGGAATAATTCCCTAAGATGGATCTGGGCTTTTAGGATCATTTTCTACCTCTGCAGTAGAGGTCTGAGGATGTTACTTCAGGTCTTCTGAGTCCTACTTCGGTAATAGCTCTTATCAGATCATACAGACTTTTGAATTCTGCTTGCTAATAAGAGGATAAAAGATGATCAGAAATGGCTTTTTTTTAAAGTAATCTATAGGAGACTACCCTCAGGAGGTTTTATTTATTATGTCTGCCACTTTTTTTCTGTGTCCATATGTAACCAGATACTTTGAGGTGGCAACAATGGCAGAATTTTGGTCAAAATTCTAACAGAATTATGTGTTTGTGTTTTTATTTTCAATCTTTATTTCAAGCCATCTCATTTGGCTAAAAGTGTGTTTAAACAAGAGCAGAAAACTCTTAAGAAGTACAAGTACAAAGTAAGCAGCAGCATATGGGCTAATAAAATTAAGTAGTATGAGCGTGAAAAAAAGACCTGCTTAGCTGTAGCTTACCATGTTAGTGTGATAGGATAACCAATAGGTTAGAGTCTAAGAACAAAGGAAAGCTATAAAATAGGAAAAATCTTCCTTTATTGGTATGATATGTGGCCTGTTGGAATGTCCTGTAAGTAGAACAGCAGCACTTTCTGCTACGCCTGCAAGAATCCACCAAGGTCCAAATCCCGCAAAGGATTTAAGTCCTGTTGAAATCACCAACAGATTCCCTTCTCTCCATTCAAATCCCTCTCTAAACCACACATTTTTACCTACAAATATCATTAGCAATAAACATCTTAAGTCAGATAGATGATTAAATAAATCTGCAAAGCTGGACCTTTACCCTGGAAGGTAATGCATCGGATCCTTGACTGGGATAAATCAATGAAGCGCCGCTGAGTTCTTTTGCCAGGATCCCTGCTAGAAAGGTTATTCTCATGCTAATTCTGACCAGAACCAGATAAAACATGCCAGAAACTTCCTAAGAGAGCCTGTTTTCCAAAGATTTTCAACTCTCCAGGCTGAAGTAGCCAAAAGGATCAAACAGCCCAGGATCAGATGAGCCCTTTGAGCACATGTTGGCTACTACCCAATATCAGGTCCGGCTTACTTTTGGTAAAATATTTTAGCTAATTTCATCATGATGATAATAGTATTACTGCCTGTGATTGCATTTTCAGCCTTTGATGTCAGATTCTTTAGAAACATTAAGATCTTTCAGCTCTAGTGCTGGGGGTGGTGAGAGGGGTACTCACTCTGGGTCCCGACTCAGAGGTGGCACCACCCTGGGACTCTTTGCTATGCAGATGCAGCCCCACACCTTGTAGCTACAGAAAGCAGGCAGCTCTGTGCTCTGTAGTTCAGAGGGGAGGGGACTGCAGAATGGCACTCCCAGGATTTTTGCTATGGGAAGTGCAGCTCCACTCCCCATCCTCCCTAGATAATGGTATTAGATGAGAACAGAGTACTAGGGTCCATGCCACAGGGGTTCTGCAGTCCCCACCTCTGCCCACCTCCCTGCTCTCCAGGAGTCAGCACTGTGCTCCGGATGCTGTGGGAATTCACTAGGCATCTGTCCAGCTGCCATGCATCATAGGTATAATGCAGATTATACTGTACTGTACTCATTTTAAAGCCAGTTAAATTGAGACACAGAGAGGTTAAGTGAGTTATGCAAGGTCACATAAAGAATTGCTTGGACACTAGGCAACAGCTGGTAATCTGGGAAAAGGGATTTTAAACACAGGATGTAAATACAACCATGAGAATTCTGCCAGAAGAGCACTGAATAAAAGAATGATGAAGTGCTAGTGCTTATACTCTGATGTGACTTAAGATAAAGTTAAATCGGTTTATGAAGTAAACAAGATGATTTTTGTGTGCATAGTACAGTGGATGGAAAGGCCTTTTCTTGTCTCATTCAGTAAAATAAGCAGAAAGTAAATAAATAGTAAGTAAATGAACAATCTTCAACTGAGGCATCTCTGCTAAGGTGTGGAGGTCCACTATTTAGATGATAGCAGACAGAATATCATTATCTCGTACTGCACTTTTGAAAAGAAATAGCCTTTAATCCCTGCAACACAGTTTCATGTGCAGGGTATAAAGAAGGCACAGCCATATCTCATAATTTTGGAAGCAGTACTGGCACTCCAACATCTGGACTTGGGGTCTGTCACGTTATGGTAGTCTTCTTCCTTGAAACATTGGGTGGAGAGGAGTCTGTGTAGAAACCACAGTTTGGCTCTTCATTCTTAATTCTGAATCACCTCATATGCTGTTACTATGAACAGCATAACTACATGACATGGACATTTAACAATCCTGTCACCTGAACTCTAAAGAAAATAAGGAACATCCTTGGAAGGAGCCAGTAAACTCATTTAGTAACAATGCAGCGCACAATAATAGATATGAAAGTACTTGTGCTGTTGCTGCTAAATTTTGCAACTTGCATTTTTTCCAAGGCCTTGAATAGTCATTGGAAATTGACAGTCCCTACATCCTAGACATTGATTAAGCATACCACTGTTTCATTTTATTTTTTTTCATTCCTGCTATTTGATATCATACTATTTAACTAAATGTTTCAGGACTGGTGCCTATCCTTCCCAGCAGGTGCTATACAAACAGAACTACAAGATGTATAACACTGATGGAAGTATCATGAGTTTTTCAGATCTGTTACATCGTTGTATTCTAGCTGGGTTTTGAAATTCAGCACCTTTTTCTCACCTCACTTGCCCAATCTCTTGCTACTAGTTATATTTTGATCTATTTAAGATAATGCTCTTTGAAGCTCCAGTCATTATAGTGACATTACCACTGCCTCTAAAGGTTTGCCAGTATTCATAAGATTGATGAAAAATTCTAGAGTAATTAAAAAAGAGTGAGTTAAGATTTTTACCTGAGTTAAGACTTGTAGATTTGTCCCTTGTAGTCAGAGTTCAAGTTGGGCATTCAAGTCTTGTTCATCACCATTCATTATTATAATAAATGTGCAATCCAACTCTTAAAAACATTTTTGGGAGTGGGGACAAGCTAAAGCCTTTTTTACTGTAAGACTTTTACCCCCAAATTTCTAGCTGTCCCACCACATGCTGTGCTTTCATTGTCAAGCTGGTGCTTTATTATCTCTTATGTATCATTAACAATAAAGACAAAATGAGAAGTGTGTGTGCACACCACTTTAAAGCAGGCTAAATGCTTTTGCACTGCTTTTGCACCTCTTTAATAGTGTTGGTGTTTGCATGCCTCAGTGGTGTATTGCGCATTAATTCCAGCTGCTGTAGGAACTTTGGCAGCATAATGTACCTTGGGGTGCAGCAAAGTAAATTTTCATTTGCTTTTTTTTTGCTGTATTTTATGCATTCCACAGGATTGTCATGTATACAACGCAGCAAAAAGGGAGCTAATACAAATCAAGTACTTACTAAGTGCAATTAACATACAAACAGATGTACCTTCAAGCAGTTTAGCACATGTGAGGTGCCTTCCTGGGATTGAAAAGTTGTTCCTTTTCAGGCAAGGGTTAAGGCCTAATACATACTAACATTAACCCCAGTGTGTACTGAGAGTGGGTGGGTGGGC
>NW_017728995.1:52563693-52576284 GCF_001723915.1 Gavialis gangeticus
ACATAGAGCCATACTTTACAGCCTGTTCATCCTCTACACTCCTTCCATGCTCCTGGTGTGGTCACTGGCATGTGAGAACCTGCAGAAGCAGCTTCAGTAGCAGAGGTACAGACCAAGGTACAGACCAGGGCTCAGGACAGGCAGACCGTGGAAGAAGCAAGGCACAGTGGGGAAAAGTTCTGTCCTAATGCCCTTAGGTAGCATCATATAGCTCACTGATTCTTACCTTTCTTTAGCCTCAAGGTCCCCCTCTAAATCTAAGGAAACAAGCTGCTCTGAGAACACCTATCTGTCCAATTAGTATATTCACCTTCTACTCAAATGTTTCCCACAAGTTTATTACTTCCTTTGC
Organism: Gavialis gangeticus; assembly: GCF_001723915.1. Taxonomy (NCBI): domain Eukaryota; kingdom Metazoa; phylum Chordata; order Crocodylia; family Gavialidae; genus Gavialis; species Gavialis gangeticus. The sequence continues at coordinate 52,564,046 of NW_017728995.1, forward strand.
CCTAAGATCTTTGGTAGATCAGTCTCTAACTACTCATATGGTTTCTTTTGCTTCTTTGAACATTATTGTACGTCTGGTAACAGTTCCATGTTTGGAGGGCCATACGCTGAATTCTTCTGAAGGTAATTTTAGTTTCTCTGACCCCAGGAGCTGTTACCCTACCCCACATCTGGATGAGATTCTTGGCAAAGAGATATATTGGGCTACCTTTTTTATTGGCAATTCTTTTTAATTATATATTATTAATGGCAATGTGTGAATGAATACGATATTTTATTGCCCATGTGGCAGTGAGAACTGTCCCTATGTTTCTTTGAGCTCTGTGTTCATATATAGGCAATTGACTTTTTCAGGGTGTAAGCCTATATCTCCAATTTAGCCTTTGCTAATTGTATTATCCACATTTCCTAGGTTGAAATTAAAATAAGCATAACTCAGTATAGAAAAAGCTAGGACTTCAAAAATGCCATTTCATAGAACCAATACTGAAACACACATTACATAAATATAAACCACATTAAATCCACATAGAAGGTGACCAGAGGGTCTAAGTACATTTTAAAAATCTGGTTCTAAGTACCTAAATAACTTATTGGAATGCAGGTGCTTAAATACAGGCCTAAGTATGTTAGGTAATATCTGGCTACCTATGTGCCAAAAAATGTATCAAAGAAGCAATATAGCATTTCATTCCACAAAATAATAGAAACTGTAATTTGACTTGTTTGGAGGTACATTATTATTAAGAACAATTTCCAGTTGTAAATTGTATAATGAAAATGCAAATCCTAAAAAATAAGGACATATTATTTTTAGTACAGAAATCACAACAGGAAATTCCTAATTAAAAATGAACAATTAGAATTTTATGACCAAATTCAAAATGAAATGCATTAGGCAAGTCAATCAGCTAGCCACCTAGGGATTCAGGTGGGGAAAGTTTAAATGGAGTCAACACATTCCTGAGGGAAACTGGTCCTTTGGAAGTTTGTGAGCCACTCTAATATACTTAATACAAATGGAAGGATTTAGTCACTACTCTGCTATACTTTGTCTACAATATTGCTATACTTTGGATTTACTATAATATTGAGTGAAATTTTCTCTTAACCTTTGTTAATGCATATATTCAACAATAAGGCAGCCTAACATAGGTGCCATAATTATTGGCATGAGGCAGTTAGAAGGCAGGAGAAAGAATTTAATACCATTTTATTCTCTTCCTCTTGTAATAAGTCTCTTCCTTTTTCCAGAGTATCACAGAATTATAGAAAATTATGTTTGGAAGGGACCTAGTCCAACCCCCTGCTTAAAGCAGGACTGACCCCTGCGGCACTCCACTTGATATGAGCTGCCAACTAGATATCAAGCCATTGACTACTGCCCTCTGAGCCCAATAATCCAGCCAGTTTTCTATCCACTTTACAGTCCATTCATCCAACCTGTACTTTCTTACTTTGCCTGTGAAAATGTTATAGACCATATCAAAAGCCTTGCTAAAATCAAGGTACACCACATCCACCAGTCTCCCCGCACCCACAGAGCCAGTCACTTCATCATAGAAGGCAATCAGGTTGGCCAGACACGACTTGCCCTTCATGAATCCATGCTGACTGTTCTTAATCACTTGCTTCTCTTCCAAGTGCTTAGAAATGGATTCCTTGATGACCTGCTCCATGGTTTTTCTGGGGACTGAGGTGAGGCTGACTGATCTTTGTCTCCCTTTATCCTCCTTCTTCTCTTTCTTAAAGATGGGAACTATAGGCATTTATACACGTACTTTTCTGTCCCACAATGCGCTGGAGATCTGCCACGTCTGAGCAAACTCTATTAATTGAGTCTGCTCTGTACACAAGCTGAGGTGAACTGTGCTACACCACATGCAGCAGTAAAAATGGCAAAATGCATATCAGTGGATAGAAAATGGCAGCAGTGCACTTTTGAATGAAAGCCCCTCTGATGTATTTTATTTCAAAAGCATGCTGCTGCCATTTTGACAGCTCTGACATGCGTTTCACCACTTATACAACTGCAAGCATTGCAGTGCCAGACACTTTTCAAGCACTGTGGTGTTTCCATTTGTAAAAATGCCCTATATTTACCCCTTTCCAATTATCTGGGACCTCTCCTGATTGCCATAAGTTTTCAAAGATGATGGCCATGACTCTGCAATCACATCCTCCACCTCCCTCAGGTGTATCGTGTTGTTTAGCCCCATGGACATGTACACATCCAGGTTTCTAAAGAGTCCCTAACTTGTTCTTTTGGTGCTCTTGGCTGCTCACCTCCTCCCCAAAGTGTGCTGCCTAGTGCAGTAATCTGGGATTTGACTTTGCCTGTGAATACTAAGGTGTTAAAGGCATTGAAAACTTCAGCCTTTTCTCCATCCTTTGTCACAAGGCTGCTTTCCCCATTTAGTAAAGGACCCACACTTTCCCTGATCCTCCTCCTGTTGCTGAAATACTTGTAGAAACCCTTCTCAGTACCCTTCATGTCCCTTGCTAACTGCTCCAGTTGCACATTGGCCTTCCTGATTTCATCCCTGCATGCTTGAGCAATACTTATACACTTATACTCCTCCATAGTTGTTTGTGCAAGTTTCCACTTCTTATTAGCTTATTTTTGTTTTTGCTTATTGAAGAGTTCTCCACTAAGCCAAGCTGGTCTTCTGCCATACTTGCTAGTCTTCCTGCACATCAGGATAGTTTGTTCCTGGAACCTCAGTAAGGTTTCTTTAAAGTACAGCCATCTCTCCTGGACTCCTCTCCCTCTTAGACTGGCCTCCCAGGGGAGCCTGCCCATGAATTCCCTGAGTGAGTCAAAGTTTGCTTTTCTGAAGTCCAGGATCCTTACTTTTTTTCTTTTCTTCCTCCATTTCCTCAGAATCCTGAACTCAATCATCTTGTGCTTACTGCTACCATCCACTACTATATTCCCCACCAATTATTCCCTGTTTGTAAGCAGCAGGTCAAGAAGAGCATGACTCCTAGTTGGCTACTCCAGTACTTGCGCCAGAAAGTTGTCCCCAACACTCTCCAGAAACTTTCTGTATTGCCTGTATTGCTCTCCCAGAAGATGGCAGTGTGATTGAAGTCCCCCATGAAAACCACGCCCTGTGATCTGGAAACTTGCACTAGCTGTCTGAAGAAAGCCTTATCCATCACATGCTCCTGGTCTGGTGGTCTATAGCAGACACCCACCACAACATCACCCTTGTTGCCCTCCCCTCTGACCTTAACCCATAGACTGTCTACAGCCTATCTCCAGTTTCATACTGGAGCTCTGAGCAATCATATGGGTTTTTTTATATAAAACACAACTACTTCTTCCCCCCCCCCGCCTGTCCTTCCTGAACAGGTTGTACCCATCCATGACAGAGCTCCAATCATGCAAGCTATCCTATCAAGTTTTCATTATCCAATCACGTCATAGTTCCATGACTGTGAGAAGACTTCCAGTTCTTCCTTCTAGTTTCGCAGGTACTCCAAGCATTTGTGTACAGACACCTGAGGTGTAACTAGCCCTTTCTCTGGAAGAATGAGAATGCCTCTCCTGTTTCCTCTTCCTGCTTGTGCTTCCTCCAGGTCACCCACTTCCCCAATTACCTCAGGCATTTGGCCTACATCCCCCGGTAAACCTAGTGAACCTAGTTTAAAGCTCTGCTCACTAGGTTAGCGAGCCTGTCTGCAAGGATTCTGTTCCCTCTCTTTGTGGGTTGGATACCACCTCTTCCTAGCAATCCTTCTTCTTGGAACAACCTCCTGTGGTTGAAGAAGAAAATCCCTGTTGGCGACACCATCTGTGCAGCCATCCATTGATCTGAAGGATGCATCTGCTCCTGTCTGACTGGAAGTATCAAGGAGAACACCATTTGGGCTCCCATACCCTTCACCCTTGCACCTAGAACCATCTAGTTACTCTTGATCTGCTCAGGGTCTTCTTTGTCAGTATCACTGGTGCCCACATGGATGAGCAGCATGGGGTACTAATCAGAGGACCAGATGAGTCTCGGTAATCCCTCTGTGACATCTCAGATATGAGCTCCAGGCAAGCAGCAGACCTCCCTAGACAAAAAGTCACGCCAGCAGATGGATGCCTCCATTGCCTGCAGAATGGAGTCTCAAATCACCACCAACTGTTGCTTCTTCTTTGTGGCAGTGGTCCTAATCCTTTCAACTTTGGGAAGACCTGACCTGTCCTTCTCCACCAATGGAATGTACTCCTCCTCCTCTTGCTAGGGCTCCATATCTGTTCTGCAGGCAAACAGGTACTGGTAGAGCTGGAGATTTCTGCTTGTTGCCAGAGGTCACAAGCTTCCAGTTTCCACCTTCCCGGGAAACCATGTCCTTTCCCTTCTCAAGTGCTGCTTTTGGCAGTTCTTCCTCCACAGTTCTAGAGGTCTTCTCCAGCACTGAACTGATGAAGTCCTCATGGCAGAGGATGCTTCAGAGCTTTGCTGTCTCCTCCTGCAGCTCTCTTGCCTGCTCCCTGAAGTACACCAGCAGGAGGTACTGTCCACATTGCAGACAGTCCCCAACCTGGCTGTCACTGGAAGGAACCTGCAAGCCACAGTTTTCACAGCGCCAAACCAGGATCTAGGTGGAAGCCTCAACAGTGAGCAGCCCTGCCTGGAGAGACACCTCACAGTTGCAAGCAGAGGGAGTGGCTCTGGCATTGCAACATCCTCTAGCCATTTCCCTGGATCTCTTAATCCACAGCCTCTCTCTTGATGCCCTTCTTCCAAGCAGACTTCCCTTAGCAAACTCACCTGTACACTGGCCTGTTTGCTGCTCCTTGGTTCCAAAAGGTTCCCTTTTCCCTGCTTCCTCTCACCAAGCTTAAAGGCTCCTCTTCAAAGAGGGGAGTGACAAACTGACCTGTGAACTGACTAGTGAACTGCTTGCAAACTGCTTCACCTGTTTTCTGCCCCCGTTCACTCATTCACTTCCTGGTCACTCAGGAAGGCTCCTTTTATACCCTGCTGGCCCTGGACTGGCTCTGCCCCCTTGTTAGGACTTTTGTCAGGCAAAGGCAGCAATCACTCAGCAGTCACCCAGCAATTTACTCATTCAGTTAGCAACACTCCTAGCTTTTCAGAGCACAAGCTCAAAACACAGCCCACCAGACAAACACTGAGCAAGCTAAACACACAGCCCTGGCTCACTTTCCTTTCCAGGGCAAGATCTGGTGCCAGGTGCTTGGTGCCTGGCTTCTCTTCCTCTTCCTCCTCTTGCTCACAGCAAACTGCTGGGAAGAACTACTGAGTAGTTTTTCTTGTTTTAATAAAAAATTCCTAAGAGACTTCTGAGAGGCAAACACCCCTGAAAAGTGGTCAAATTGATGTTTAGTATAAAACTTTACAGCTAGTCCCTATCTATACAAATGGCCAAACCACAAACCAGGTACCTATTTCAGAGACATTTGAATGCATTTAAAAGCTTTTCTAACTTTATCCAAACTAGTTGGTCCAATAAAAGATATCACACTTAGAAACCCTTTCATCTTGCAAAATTGCTGGACTGTCACAGCTATAATTTCACTCTAAGAAATAGATATTTTCTAACTCTCTAGAAGTCATTCTTTCAGCCGTTATAGTTTGGGTACAGACAAAACAGGAATATAGGATTAATTTACAATGTGAAAATTCTCTTTTTAACTAGAGTCATTCAAATAAATCTGAAATTAAAGGGAGTATGCATAGACTTGGTGGGATATTCAAAAACAGACAAATGACCGAGGAATAAAAAAATAAGCCAATTGGCTTTAAATGGGATGAGTGCTCTGAGTCACTTTAACATATCTGAAATTTCACTTTTTACTCATACTTGAATCTGGCACCAAATAAGAAGACAGTGAGAAAGGGAGGTAGGCCTTAGGTAAGTTAGTAAGATTTATTGGAAGCCTGTATTTATTGGAAGCTGCGTATTTCTCATTTCTGTATTTCTACTGTCTATTCCTATGGCTTTCATATACTGAATTTTTTACAGCATTTAAATCAATTTAGAACCACAGCTTCCTGTACCTGCATAACACTGGGATCTAGTAGACCAACATGTGTATTAGATACTCTAAAGATTCTATATTGGCTGAGACAAAAATATTATTTTAAGAACAATTAATATTTTAGCTAAAACAAAGAGACTGATCATAGTTTGGAGGACTTAAGTGGCTTTTCTGTAAATAAACAAGTTTCATTCATTATGATGTTTTTGCAATGCTTTGTCAAGGTTGCTGTATGCTTTTAAATGTAAAGCTAATGCAGTTAGTAAATGGCCAGATCAGTCATTTGTACTCCCACAAAAAGGAACAGAGCTGGTCAAGAATACTGCAAAAAATATCAGAAACTGCTGATTCGTTGAAACTGAACCTGCCCACAGGAAGAGCCAGCTTCAGTGAATCACCTAATAATAATAAAGAGAAATGAAAAATGTTCTGAAGTAACCAAAATATCCCATTTCAAACATAAGCCCTCCTTTGGCTTGATTTACACTAAAACGTTTTTAAAAATGTTCAAAATAAAAAAAGCTTTATAACTACTCCAATTAAAGTCTGTTTTTGTTCTTACTTGCTTATTGATTTGTGAATATTTTCAAGACATTGAAGTCTCTTCTAGATTTCCAAACAAAAATATAAACTCTGGAGACAGGACAACAATTTTTCTTTCTAAATACATGCAGGGGATACAGGTAAAGCGGTGTGTGGTGCTCCCAGTTGGCACTGTATGTTCCCACTCTGTGGTCTGGATCCCCGACTTTCCTGCCACAACTTGATAGAATTGTAAAGAAGAGGGGTTCAGTGGTGTTTCTCCCCCCAGACCCGAAGACGGGATACTCATGAGCTCACCTTGGTTGTTCTTGGGGCTCCACCTTCTCTACACCCCATCCACTTGCCAGCTGCATTGATTTTCATGCTATTTTCCTGGCTCAGGGTTATGGCACATGTTGCCCTCAGGTGCATCTGCCTCCACAACTGTAAACATGGTGCAGGCTTCAGAAATCAGCCTGACTTCCCAGGTTCCCAGGACGACCCTAAGGCCCTAAGTGCTGACTTAAGGGCAGAGGGAAGAGTATCTAAAGCTGGTCAATTCTCTTAGGGAGAATCACCATCCTAGAACTTCTTATGCTCCAGGACCAGGCTTTGCAAACTTCCCAGCCAGGATCCAGCTCCTTCCCTTGCTCCTCTGCTGCAGGCAGAGTTGTGGGGTCTGCTGTCGCTGGCGCACCAGGTCTCAGGGTGCCCGGTGTTTTCCAAGCTGGTCCTCCCTGCCCTCTGGCTTCTGGCGGGGTTTTTAAATCTCCTGCAGTGGCAGTCCCAGCTGATGCCAGCAGCTGGCCACCACCCCGCTTAAGGGACAGCCACTTGAAAAACCAGCAAAACGTTGGCTCATACAGCTCTTTCTCCAACCTGGCCTTCCTAGGAGGTAAGTTTTTTGGGGCATGGGTGTCTCTACTCCCTCTTTGGGAGCGCCTGAGTCTGCTCCTGGCATTTCTGAACCCTGTGGGGGTTTCCCGCCGCCACACAGAGGTTCCTCTCCCTTTGCACTGTGACTTGCAATGCATGCAGCATGTGTAGGAATGGAAGGAAGCAGCTTAGTTTAACTTCTTTTACCTAGTCAATAGGGCTATGCGAAACAGCATCATTTCATTTTGACTTCTGGTTTGACATTTCAACAGGAAAGTGCTTCATTTTGACTTTTGTTTCATTTTGAAGCGCTGTTCTATTTTATTTCATCTAAACTGTTTCACTGTTTCAACGCTGTTTTGACGTTTCGCCCACAGGCTATAATGGGGAATCATGAAACTGCATATAGCTTTGTCTATTTCTGCCTGATTCAGATGAAACTTGCAGAGATGATAGCCCCTTCCATGGCCATGAAGCCTGTCGAGTTTCAAGGAGATAAGTGCAGGGGGTTCTGGGGAAACTGCATCTCAAAGTCTTGAAAGAAAAACCTGTGTCACTTGTGTGTGATAAGGCACAGTGGGGTGAAAACTGCAGGAATGGTAGCCCCTGCTGAGGCCATGAAGCCTGCCAGCTTTCAAGGAGATAGGTTCTGGTGTTTCTGGGAAACTGCACCTCAGGCTGCTGACAAACAAAACTCATGACATGGGGGACAGAAAGCAAGCCAGTTCAAACAATGCTACCTTTTATGCTGTTTTTCCATCCCTCACCCACAGCACTAGGATTGGAAGGGACCTCAGGGAAGGATCACAGTCACTGGCCAGCTACAAAGTCAGTATCAGAGCAGTCCTTCCCCCCTCTTCCCCCTCCCTCTCCTTACTTTCTGTTTGCCTGCAGGCAAGCCTAGCTTCAGCTTTGAAACTTGAAACATTTTGAAACTTTCAAAACGTTTTGACTACTCTCGTTTCATTTGGACGCTGTTTTGAAGACCTTCGTTTCATTTCAATTTCTCTGTTTCGAGATCAAAACAAGCCAAAACAGCCTCAAAACAAAACAGCCGGTGAAATTTTGCACAGCCCTAATGGCCATGTAGGCCAGCTACTCAAGAGACCTCGAGGAACAGGAAGTCGCTAGTCCAAATAAAAATTTGACCCAGTTTCTTCTTGAATAAACAAAATAAGTAGCAGCACCACAAACAGGAGTTGGATGATACATTAATTTACTCTGAGAAGTTGGCATTGATGGTCAAGTCCACACAAAAAGCAGATACCAGAGTATAACAAATTGTTGTGCTTACAGATATTCTCTTAATATGTTTTTTTCTTCTCTTCAGTGCAGTCCTTTCTGTTCTCTTTAAGGAGAATTATGCAATGTAGACACCCAGCTTTCTTTTTGGTCATTCTTGACACTGTGTAGTAATCCAATGATATAATACACATTTTTACATGATAGTAAACAACATATTTCATCTCTGTTTTAGACACATACTTTATTATAAATACAGCTTTGGTGAGGCCAAACCTTCCACTGTTATCAAAACAATTTTATTGCTATTAATTTTTGAGGGAAATTCTTTAACATGTTATGAATAAGCAGATGATTGAATTAAACTATCGATACCAATACAGAAAGAAAGAATTTATATAACAAACACATGTTTTTATAAAGGCAAGCACAAAGTAATTCCCTATTCAGTAAATTATGGTCTACTTGACCTAGCAACATATCGGGCAGGCAGTTTCAGGGAATTGTGGGAAAGCAATGGTTCTTCTTTAAAAAGTGTGATGGCAAATAGATGAGGTGAAAGTGTAACAGTGAAAAAGATTCAGGTTTTAAATTTGACATACTACATGGTCCAAAAGAAACCCATTCAGATTTTAAGGCTTCAGTTTACACAGAAAAAATGTTTCATTTTAATTCTTTTCATGCTGTCATAATTTATGGGAAGGATTATAAGGCAAGTTCAGGGTCAGTGATCAGAAATGTAAGCATGAGTTATAGTCTCAGCTTGTACCCTGGCTAGCCCTAATTTAACATGGCCTTACAGTCACATCCTCCCAAGCACTTAACTTTTAACCATCCACCTTAAAGGACACAGCAATTAGTGATAAAAAAGAGAATGACTACATTTCTGAAACATCTGGGGAAGAGGAGAGGCCTCTTCTCAAGGATATTTACAGACAGTGGGATGCCTAAAACTGGAGAACAAAAAAAAGACATAGCTTTGATTTATATCAAAATAAACTTTTAACAAAACAAATGTCAGGACTTTAACAAAAAAGCCTTTCATACCAAATTCTTCACCTTAAATGTCAGACAAAATGTGGTAGGATTAATATCTTACAAAAAAACTTTATTTGACCAGCTGCAATAATTTTAAAGTTCATTTTCATTTTCATTAAAGTATGTGACAGAAATCTACTGTAATATAATTGTAGAAGTTAGGGATAGGAAAGACCTAGTTAGATCATTTAGTTAAGACCCTTGCAAATACAGCATTTTTAATCAAGTCTATTTATCTAGTTTACATATTACTTTTTTAAGACTTCCACTGCTTTTCTAGATGCATTTTTTTGACAGACCAATACATTTTTTTCCTGACAACCTGTCCATGTTTTTCATTGCTTTTTTTCAACCCATTTCTCTTACTGTGGTTAGATTCCTCATGTGCCCCAGTAAATACAGTATTTACTTGATTCCAAGCTGAGGTTTCAACAGAGGGGAAACAAAGCTTCATCTCAGAATCAAATATCAAGTGAAAATACAGTAAGAAAAGGAATGAGGAACAAGGTGGTGTGAGACCTAGCACAGAGTGGCACAGGACCAGGCATGGAGATATATGACAATGCAGGATCTAGCATGGAAGCATACAGCAGCATGGGACCTGGTGCGGAGGCACATAGCAATGCAGGATCCATCCAAAGGCAGGGGATGGTAAGGGATCTGGCACAGAGGCACCCAGTGCTGGTGCATGCAGCAGTGGGGGGAGTAAGTGGTGGCAGTATGGCAGACACTGGGGGAGGCATTTGGCAAGGGAACAGTATGGGATGGGGGCAAGTGGCTCAGGGGGTCAAAATGCCTGCCCTGCCCTGTTCCTTGCCTCCCAGCCACCTTTCCCCCCCTTCCCCTGCAGCTGCCTTCTCCACTGCTTGCCCTCCTATCATTGCTTTCCCCACTGCAGTGATGGGGAGGATGAATTTAGAAAGACCCTCCAGTAATTAGATTTTATATATGTGTAAAATCTAATTATTGGGGCGTTATCGTCACTTCAAATTCATTTTGAATTACGGTAAATATGGTAAGTCCTCTCCCTGTGTGGGACTTATGGCCTTTGAATATTTGTGGGCTGTTACCCAACAACTATTTCTCTTTTTGGAACTCCCTCAATATTTTGATTATTGTTCCAGTAATATGGTGCCAGATTGCCACGCATCTTTCAAATGTAGTACCACATTACAGACCAAGGCTTATCTTAGGATCCTATAATGTGATTCCTGCTGCGTATGCATCGCAGTCCCACAACCACCTTTGACATTTGAAAATTTCAGTTCCATCTGAAATTTACAGCTTTGCTAATATCCACAGGTTTGACATGAGTCTGCAAGGGGCCAATATGCTTACTGCATTACAGTTTTTAATATAAGTTGAAGATTATTTTTACTGCTGTGAGAGTCTCCTCTAAGAAAAAGAAGATATGGAACTATGTCTGCCTATTAATGTCTAAATCCAGATTTGTATATTATCCTGTCTGCTTATCCCTCAGAAAGGGGGAAAGAAATGCTAAAAGCATTGTTGCGCCAGGAAAAAAAAGATCTTGTTGATAACTGTTTAAATTACTGGCTTTAAAAATTAGAATATATTACTAATGCATTTCTCAACTCAGAGCAGGAAGCCAATTTGTAACTGATATTTTCCCGTGCATTACAGGGACTAGACCAAGGTCCATTTTAGAGCTTTCATTGTCAGAGAACTGATGGATTTTTTTATTTTTTAACTACAAATTCAATTACGGAATACTTTCAACCCTTTGCCTATGAAAAGCACACACCTAGGGAGTGTGAAAATTTATCCACTTTATGTTTCTTTATATCTTATGCTGAATCTCAATAACAACCCTTTAGAACACCAAAAATGTAGGGTTTTATTGTAGCTGTCTTTTGGGGTTGCAAATTGTTAACATCTGTCTCCTAGTATCATTTTTTGCAATAGTCTGCTCTCTAGATATCCTGTTAATGACTGTAATTTTCTAGTCAGCTGCTCTGTCAAGGTAGTTTAAAGGTCACTTTTTGCTATGTATAAGTGAGCCTCATGAAGAAAATGGACCTGGGCTCTTTACAGCAATCTGAGCTTATGTTTGGATTTGGTTTTCTATTTGAAAGCAGAGCATTCAGTCTACCCAGGTGACATCAATATCTTTATTTCACTCCACTCCCTTGCTTGATCCTTGCTCAAACACATTTTGATCCATGTTTCTTTTAACGACCACCCTGTTTCTTCTTTGTTATCCTTGCCACATTCACAGATTATTCCTTATTCATCTATGCTGAATGCCAGGACTGGGTTAAACTGAAATGGTTATTAATTTTTCACTCACCGCCCATTTCCTTACCATGAATTTCTTTTGGTTCAAAACATTTTATAAATAATTTATTTTAATACTTTATTGTATTTATTTTATATATAATTTATTTGAATAATTATACTTTCATATAGTATATATGAAAATATATAAAAACAGAATATTCTGTTTTGGCATTAATTCGCAACTGCTCCTCAATTCTCATTTACCTGGACCACATCTATCAAAGAGTGCTTCTGTTGCCTGCTTTACTATAGAGTTG
>NW_017728995.1:52576741-52577609 GCF_001723915.1 Gavialis gangeticus
TGAAGGAAGCAATCACCATGCTCCAGCACCCCGTATATCTTGTGTATCAGTGTCCCTATGGTTCAAAATGCTGGTGGGGGTGCTTGTACTAAAGCATAGGGATGCTGATGCATGAGACGCTATGGCACTTTAATTACACCAGCTCTCTGAGGGCCACTGTAATTAATGTGCTGCCCTCCCTGTCCCCCCACCCCCAGAGCACGTGTAATAGTGCCCTTAGGTGCCATCATGCCCCACCTTCTGCCTAAGCCCAGAGAAAGATTCCTTAAGACATTAATCCTCTCAAAGACAACATTTTCAACTCTGTTGATTACAGTTAATTTCCATTTTTCCATACTTCATTTCAAGTTAACCTAACAATCCTGCAAAAACAGCCAAGACATTGGACTATACCCAGCATTCAGGCACACTATCTGAAAATACAGAACATGGTACGTGTCCTCTCATTATCATCTGGATATGATCTGAATCATTTGCTCATTGCAGACTAATCTACTGCATAAAACTCTAAATGTCATATGTATCATTGGTATCAGAGCTCCAATTAGCTTAATGTTACCACCTCTATAAAAATGGAGGGTGGGTCAAGCTGGGAGGTATGTGGGAGAAGTGTTGTGTTGCTTCTCTCTCTCAAAAAAAACCCCAAACCTTTCAGGGGAGAGAAAGAAAGAAAAAAACCTTTTCTTCAGAAAAGGAATGAGGAAAATGATTTCCCAATATACAAGTACTATATTTGACATACAGTAGGAAAAACACATTAATATCTAATATATGATCATTCTCTATTCCAGACTTGACTACTGAAGATAATCCCACTCTGTCTCACTTGTAACAGGAAACTTGGCAAACCTAGTGCACCATGAGGTAA
>NW_017728995.1:52582609-52586189 GCF_001723915.1 Gavialis gangeticus
GCAAACCTAGTGCACCATCAGGTAATCCTTATATACATATACATATATATTTTATATGGCATGGATGCTGGTACAAGGGTGGAATCTGTGAATGTTATCATTCATGGAAATTGAAACTGAAGGACTGGTTGTATATATTTTAGGTCCTGATCCACCAAAGCCCTTATGCACGAGACAGACAAGTTTCATTGGGTAAATCTGATATTTTTTATTAGAACAACTCAAATAGTTGGAAACATTCTTCTTAGCAAGCTTTCAGGTTTAAATACCCTTAGTCAGGCTGAGGAAACATCTGCAGTTGGTGTGTGCTCTTCATGGATGGAATGGATAGTAAAGAAGCATGAGAATAATTCTGAGCATATAAGTAGCTCTACTGATACTTCACATTCGTAAGATCTGAGTTTTCCTCCTAACACATGGAGTTCTGCATGTAAATAATACTGAACCTCTGAGCATACACTAGAGCCACAGCCACAAAGGAGATTTAGGTGCCTAACTGCTACTTCTAAGATCAAAATAATTTCCTCAAATCTTGCACACATCAGCCACCCAAATCCTCTTTTATGACACCAAGTAGCTCAGCAACCAAATTATATTCTTAAACTACAATGGATTGAGAAGGGTCAAGTCCTTACTTACATCAACAGCAATGATGAGAGCTTTGCCTTCCTATGGAGGAAAGGCTAGACCATTCTGTGTTTGGAAATTCACACTATTTATCTCCTTCATTGATATACATATCACCACATATCAATAATAAACAGTACTCTGGTAAAAGAAATTATTGCTTTATCATTTGAACCATTTTGCTTAGACATTCAGTGTGAGCATGTCTGAAGAAAAAAAAAGCCTGGATGATGCACTAAAAGACAAGTCTCCCACATTTATGATGAGGTGGTAGTGTTACTGCAGAAGCAACCTGAGCATCAAGAAATTCATAGATGTGTTGAAGTACTGACCAAATCTTTCAGCATAATGGAAAGAAGCAATCCATTGAAGAATCCTTTTCTCAGTGGTAGTCTAAAGTTGATGAATGATAATAGATTTTGCATATTGTAAGTAATTTATGCAGGACTCGGTGTTTTGGGACTAAAATGAATTTTATAAAATTGCTCCGTTGTTATTTGAATGGCACTGATGGCTGATCTTCTCAATCCATATTTAGAAACTCACAGATTGGAAAGGCCATGCTTTCTAACTGTCACCACTCATTCATGATCACACACTACATTACTTACAAATGGGGTTATTGTCTCCAGATTAATAAAAAAAAATCAACAACAACGACCTCATTATTTCTGGGAATACTCTATCTTGAGAGTGATATAGCTCTAGTAAGTATTTGAATACTCTTTGAAATAGCACTCACAGTTTTCAAAATCTACTCAGTAGAAAGCAGCACACACTGAATTTTGTATCACATAATGTTCCGAGTAAAAATACCAACCTTCAAATGCAGCATTTTACTAGCTATTTAACAAAACAGATATCCTTTTAAAGTGTGTAATTTGGAAACACAATATTAACTTACTCTGGATAACAGTCCTGTATTTTTAAGTCTGTTGTAGTTTAAGAGCTATATAATTTAAAGTTCCTTCAGAAAAAAGAAAAAAGAGCCCTACTATAATATTCTTAATTGATTATTTTATAAGTAATCTAGAATATTTGTATCGATTGCTTAAATTGTAAATAAAGTAATAAAAGCAGAAAGGCTTATGTTGTTTTGCAAACTGTTTTAATGCCTGTCCTAAATTATTACTATATTTCAGTAGCACAAAAACATGTAGTAAACTAGTAATGATTTTAATAAACCCTGAAAAACGCTAATAGATCAAGTAAGTCCAAAATTATAATATCTCTTAATGTACAGCACTGCAAAACCGGATTAAAAGCAGATGTTTATAGGTGAAATAACCTTTCATATGAATTAGCTATTAGGTTCCAAAATAAAATTCAATTTATTGTGGCTCTGAACTTGGCAAGAAGTTTTTTTGGCATGGCAACAGACTGTTGTTTATTGATATTTAATCTGTGAATGATGTATACTTTGTACAGCATTAACCCAAACTCTGCAGCCCATAGACTAGCTAGAACAGTACACTAATAGTGAGGCTGAGTTTAACCAAATGGAGTTCAGACTAGAGGTGAGATACATTAAATTGTACGAGTAAACCATCTACATTGGGTCTAACTGATTTAGAATATGTAATATTCATCTGACACAGTCTTTCAAATATAAGTGCCCATTGGATGTGATGCTGTGTCACTGTAGCAATGCGCTATGGCAATGTAGCATCCACAGGCAAGAACTGTGACACTGCAGCTAAGTCACCATAGCATCGTGCTACCTCATTATAGGATGTTGCAATGGCGACATAGTGCCTAAAAATAACTGAGTGGTGTGCACGGTGCAGTACAGACTATTACTTCCAAAAGGAAGATGATGGCACAGTAATGTCACCCTAGTGACATGTGAAGATGCATCCTTTATGTACTACTAGTGGAATTCACCAGCCATACAGCTACCAGTGAGCACAGCAGAATGGACAATAGGAGTAGGGATCACCAGTCTGCTCATAGGTGAGGAAGAAACTGGAAACTGCACATTGTGGTCCCAGTTTTCCAATACATTACATGGAATTCAGGAGAGAAAAACTGATGTAAGACATGGATGTAAAATCAGAATAATGCAGTTGAGAGTCAGGCCTCTTAATTCTATGTTAGAAGCCTATGGTTCACAGGGCTTACTGTGTAGCTATAACTATTTTTTTTCAAAGTTGCTGATCAGCTGAGGCAGAATGTCTTAACACAAGGGACTGGCAGTTAGAACAACTGAGCTTTGGTTCTGGCTTTGCCCCTGATGTGCTCAATGGCTCTGGGCAAGTTGCTTCATCTTTCTGAGGCTCAGTTTGCCTTAAGTAAATTGGGGATTATGATAATATTTACCTCCACTACAAAATGGTTTGAAGTCTATAAATGAAAAGTGTTAGGTACTGTCAGGTGTCTTTACATGAGTGGGGAGGTTGCTCCAACACGCTGGAATGGCAACTACCGTGCTCCAGTAGCCTCCTATGTCTCAAGTATCAGCATCACCACACTTCAAAAGGGTGGTTGGGGCATTTTATCTAAAGCTTGCTGAAAAACAGGAACACTGATACATGAGATACTCTGGGTGCTTTAATTAGAGCGACTTTTTCAAGTATACATTGGGAACAAGAGGGCTCCAGGCAATGTAGGGCCCCTGCAAGACGCAAATGGTAATCTTGTGGCTACGCCAGACAAGAATATTTTTAACAGTTTTTTTGCCTCTGTTTTCTTGAACAGGGACCGGGATATCCCACCTACCAGAGGTAGGGACAGTCTTTGGGATAGCTGTCAGGCCTTCAGTCAGCACAGATGTAGTTAGGAATCTTCTGGACAGGCTAGACATTTTAAAATCTGCAGGTCCGGATGCCCTCCACCCAAGAGCGTTGAGGGAGCTGGCAGGGGTCATTGCGGAGCCCTTGGCCTGGCTGTATGAGCATATGGGGTCATCTGGCCAGGTGCCGGGGGACTGGAAACTGGCTAATGTGGTCCCAAT
>NW_017728995.1:52586850-52591313 GCF_001723915.1 Gavialis gangeticus
TCATCTGGCCAGGTGCCGGGGGACTGGAAACTGGCTAATGTGGTCCCAATTTTCAAGAAAGGGAGGAAGGAGGGCTCAAGTAACTATAGGCCTGTAAGCCTCACCCCAGTGCTCAGGAAGATCTTGGAGAGAATCATCAAGGAGCACATTTGTGGGGGGCCTGCAGGGGAGATCATGCTCAAGTGCAATCAGCACGGGTTCATCAAAGGCAAGTCCTGCCTGACCAACCTGGTTACCTTTTATGACCAAGTAACTAAATCCTTGGATGATGGTGTCATCATGGACATAGTCTTTCTGGACTTTAAGAAGGCCTTTGATACTGTCTCTCACCCCATCCTCATCAATAAATTAAACGACTGTGGCATAGATGATCATCTATGGCACTGATGCCTTCACAGTTGGATGAGTAAAAAATTGGCTAATGGGGTGCACCCACAGGCTGGGGAGGTCCCTCCTTGAAAGCACAGAGGCGGAAAGGGATCTTGGAGTCATTATTGACTCCAAGATGAACATGAGCTGCCAATGCCAGACCGCAGCCAGCAAGACCAGCCATACCTTGTCATGCATCCAAAGGTGCATCTCAAACCGGTCCAGAGAGGTGATCCTCCCTCTCTATGCAACACTGGTTAGGCCACAGCTGGAGTACTGTGTCTAGTACTGGGCACCACACTTCAAAAGGGATGTGGCCAGCCTGGAGAGGGTTCATAGGAGGGCCACCCACTTGGTGAGAGGGCTGCAGAACAGGCCCTACGAGGAGAGACTGAGGGACCTGAACCTGTTCAGCCTCAGCAAGAGGAGGCTGAGGGGGGACCTGGTGGCTGCCTATAAATTCATCAGGGGAGATCAACAGCAAATAGGTAGAGCCCTTTTCCCCCCAGCACCACCTGGGGTGACAAGGAACAATGGCAATAAGCTGATGGAGAATAAGTTTAGGTTAGAGATCAGAAAACAATATTTTACAGTCAGGGTGGCCAAAATCTGGAACCAACTTTCGAGGGAAGTGGTCCTCACCCCTACCTTGGGCAAATTCAAGAGGAGGTTGGATGATCACCTGTCTGGGGTCTTGTGAACCCAGCATTCATTCCTGCCTGTGGCAGGGGGTCAGGCTAGACGATCTGTTCAGGTCCCTCCTGACCCTAGCTACTATGAAACTATGAAAGCCTCACACAGCCCTACTTTCTTTGTACTTTCAGTTCCATCAATCCTGAGTGTCAATCCTGGGAGGACAGTACTGTGGAGTAAAGAGAGTATTTACATTTAGAAATGAACAGTGCCAGGACTAAAATGAATTTGATCTCTCCTTGTAAGACAGTGCACAAGTTGGGTTCTCTTGGTCTTCTTCCTATACAACTAAATCATATCCTAAGTTAGTCCCTGTGAATTGTAGCTGCCTTGGTGAATGCTTTGTGTATATCAAATCTCTCAGCTCAGTTGTTTTCCACTCAAAACTCTCTTTTCAAATAGAATATTATCTACAGTATATGATGCTCAGAAGTCACTTACTGCCCAGAAGCCTGACAAAGGTCAGCTTCATTTGGTGCAAGTGTTTTATCAGGTAAGTATCGTGTAATATGGGCATCTATATGATATGATATGAGGCACTGAGAGTTGCCTATATATCATGAAAGTGATGACGTGTGTATCTCCAATAGTAAGCAAGGGTTGCAAACAGTGTTGGCTTCATAAGAAATAGCTCTGTTATCATATGAGATTGGTAACCACCTCAGACAAAAAGGCAACATCCTCTTTTTGCACTGTATCTTATAGGAACAATATGCTGTTAGTTTCCCTTGTATATGGGATGCAACACTCCTAAAATTTCTTAATGGTTTCAGTGTCAGAATCCTCATTAATAGTAAAATGAAAACTTTTGAAATCATCAAATGATTCCATGATTGTCAGAATTAAGATTACCTTTTAACTATCTTCTTTAAAGCAGTTGTGCTTGAGAAACACAGCATGAAGTGCTAGCGTTTTCCAGTTTCTAGAGTTCGACTTTCGTGTGGCTTTTAACTGTTCCATTTTTTCCATCAAAATACCTTCTGTTTTCTTTACTCATGGTCATATGTGTTGTTGAGAAAGTTTTTATGCTCATGGCTGGAAACCACTGTCTCCTTCTCTGTTTGAGCATATTCTTATTTTGCTTTTGTTAGCATTGTTACTGTGTATGTTTTGAATTTTCACCATAAAAGTTAAAGGACTTCATCAGTACTTCCCTGGAAGAGTCCTGGACAGCTTGGCCCTGTATTATGTTCATAGTCCCTTATGACCCTGTTTAACTAACTACTCCATTTTTTCAAACACTTTTATTAAGATTTGTATCACACAGCTGTTGGACATATTTGATCAACAGTATTCTTAGATTTCAGGTTTGGGCAACAAGATTAGGCATAAAATTAAGTGAATTGTTCAGCAGTCCAAGCAATCTTCCCTTATACATTGGACAGGTATGTTAGTGATAGCCTCAACCTTACTGCAGTTTACATGCAAATATTGCCATGTTAAAAATCCTACATGGGAGCAAAAGCTTTAAAGGTTAAAAGGTTTTTAATTTTCCAATTTTTATTTACTTGGCCAGACTGACAGCTCTGGCACTTTCCAAAGATATCCAAGGCCTCTGGTTCTTATACTGTTTTTCCCCCAAATAAAAACTATTATCTAGCTAGGCTTTATAATCTGTACCATCAACATTTATTGTGAAATATGCTGGGTGTGAAACACGACCCAAATGGCAGCTTGAGGAAACAATGTCTCCCAACAGGAATGTTAAATATGCTCAAATACACACTCTGTTTCTCTAAGGGAACCTGCCAGAAACCTGCTGACACATCAAACTTAAAAAAAAATATTTGCCATTAGACTTATTACCAGAAATTCTTACCTGGTGCACACTAGAAAATTATCTTCACACATTTATTTCTTTTGAATATATATCACATTTTGTTTTTACAGTTACCACCTTGTGTGCTCATTTTACTGGTTATTTTATTTGCCCTATGGGTCTCAAAGCAATGAGTCTATTTAGCTATTCCTTTAGCCTGTGCCTTTGGGGAAAATAAACTTACCTTAGAGCAGGCATGGAGATCTATGGCAATACTGGCAGGATTTTCAGAGGGACTAAACTGCAATCAGATAAGAGGGTAAGAAACTTTGTCTTTTTGTATTGTCTTCAAACGTTATGGTCAGTTTTTGTTGTAAAATTATTTTCTTCTATAGAATAAATACTTTCTTTTTTTGTCTCTTTATTGATTGCCTAGGGTAAAATGTGATCTCTGGGAGAGTGATATTCCAGGATAGTCCATTCTATGGAAAAGGGAACCTAAAATTCTTTTGCAGTCCAAGGGGAAGTCATCTGGAGATGACAAACATTTCTCTGCTGCAGCTCTGGGGTCTGGTATAATAGCAGTGGAACCAAAGCTCAAGCAGATAAAGAGTTAGCCTTGGGGCAAGGAGTGAGACAGTGGGGAAAAAACTGAGGTTCCAGTTAGTTTGTGACATTGGCATAATTGACAGGATCTGCAGCTGTTTATTATTTGCTTGAACCACTCTTACTCCCTAGCATATGTAACAGAGTGAACATCCTTTGGAAAAAGAGATGCCTTTTTTGTTCATTTTCATTCCAGTGCCAGGGGGCATGTCAACATGTGCAAATGCTACAGGGTGGGTTTACTGTAGAGTAATTTACCCTGGAGTAAACTCAGACCAAATTACTGTGCAGTTAGCATCTGCATGTGTAGAAGATGATGCTTATTGCGCAGTAATTTGCTCCAATCTCAAGTAAAGGAGGTGCTACTTCACTGGTATAGAATCATAGAATCATAGAATCAATGAGTCGGAAGGGACCTAGACAGATCATCTAGTCCGACCCCCTGCCATTGGCAGGAAGGAGCACTGGGGGTGGGTGGGGTCATAAGACCCCAGCCAGGTGCCTATCCAGTCTCCTCTTGAAGATCTCCAGGGAAGGTGAGAGCACCACCTCTCTGGGAAGCCTATTCCAGGCTCTGGCCACCCTTACAGTGAAGTAGTTCTTCCTAATATCTAACCTAAACCATCCCTTGCTGTATGCACAATGAATGCAAATGCATTATTTGTCATCACAACAAAGACAGTCTGGTTTAGATGCATTTGACCAGATGCTTTTTTTTATTACTTGAGTGTAGGCAAGATGAAAATCTCCCTCATCACTGTCGAACTAGCCCATGGTAGGAAAATCAAAGCTAAACTTGAGTAGTAAAAGTCAGAGAAAGCATAATCTAATTAATCAAATAAAAGTGGCAGTGCTAGAATCCCTCATCAGTTTGGTACATTTCCAAACTTTCCAAGTGCAGCATTTGGTTTCACAGCATCTCTGAAATTCACACTCTCTCTTTCATACTGTTGCCACATGTTTTTCTGGTAAAGTCTGTTAAGAAAAAAAGAGATCCCAAAGGGCACTACCCTAGCTGTCTGTCATTTTCACAGCC
>NW_017728995.1:52596313-52605192 GCF_001723915.1 Gavialis gangeticus
TCCAGGTCGCTAATGAAGATGTTGAACAGCACCGGCCCAAGTACTGAGCCCTGGGGGACTCCACTGCCCACACCCTCCCAGGTCGACATCAACCCATCCACCACCACCCTCTGGGTGCACCCCTGGAGCCAGTTTGCCACCCATATGACTGTGCATTCGTCAAGGTGCTAGGATCTGGAACCAACTTCCAAGCGAAGTGGTGCTGGCTCCTACCCTGGGGGTCTTTAAGAGGAGGCTAGACAAACACCTTGCTGGGGTCATTTGACCCCAGTACTTTTTCCTGCCATGGCAGGGGGTTGGACCTGATGATCTGCTCAGATCCCTTCCAACCCTACCAACTATGATAGCATCTCATGTAGATGCACCCAGGGAAAGGTTAGAAGGGGACAAAAAGGAGCATATCCCCAAAAAGGTTCTGTGGACATAGGAAGTGGTGAATCTGCTTGATCCAGACAGGATTTTGCTCTGGAGATTTTTCTGTGTGGATTACACAGCTAGGGTTGATTTTGGTCCTGAAGTCTAGAGTCTGGTAGAAGATGCTTAAGAAGACTTGTGATGAGTCAGAGCAGGATTTTTGCTTTGGAAGTTTTGTTTTGTTTTGCTTTGCTTTGTGCAGAATTGTATAAGGAGAAGAGAAGAGAAGCTTGATCTTTTCAGTTTGTGTTTAGGCTTTGTCTCGAGAGCCTGTGGAACAAGGGCAGGCAGGAAAATAAGTCAAGCAAAGATATCAACAAGACAAAGTGCAAGCGTCTTTCCCAGGACAGAAGCATAGATCTCAAAAGGAAAATCTTGTAGGAAAACAGATCATTACTGGTACAGTAGAGGATCTGGAGTAAGCTAAGAGTGCCAGAATAGAGCTGGTCCTGGACAGGTCACCCCCAGGTTAATCCAGTGTTAGCCAAACAAAAGCAGCCAGACAAGGCTGAAAGAAGATAGATATAGTGAGAGTTAGAGAAAAACGAAAGAACAGAGAACAAAGCAAAGGAAAAATGGGGGTATAAAGAAATAATCCAGCAGAGAATGGGCAGAGAAAGAGAAGGGATGCAAGAGGAGAAGGTAACTGAAAGAGCTTGAACAAGCAGTAGAGGAACAGTGGTTCAGTGGCATCCCTTCCTGGCATGGTACAGTGAACATACTACCTAATTTTGAGAAGTTATGCCCACACTACAAGGAAAATTTGGGCATAGAGAGAGGGAAGTACTATCTGTCTTTAACTGATGGAAGGTGGAAGAATCTATTACAAATTTGATATTTTTCCATTTTGTTTCTTACCCATCCATGTAGATCCCAATTTTTCTTAGTGGGGATAAGTTCACCACTGTAAGCCCTAAGTGTCAAACATTCTGCTACTTGTATTTTTTCATGCTGTACGAGGTATACTGGTTATTGCAAACTCTTCTAAAACTTATGTAAACCCATTACAGTACCATGTAATGCCGGGCATTGTCTTGTCTTGTGTAATTTGCCACTTCATATACAGCTTCATGTATTGTCTTGCGGGGAGTTCCAACTTTGGGTTTGGCATGACTTTCTGGCTTCAGTTTTTCTTTTTTGATAACATTTTTCATTCCCTATCATGTCCACAGTGTCAGAACACTGAACTCCATAAGCATTGGTCTGGACTGGGTGACGTCATTTGCTTGGTAAACTGTGAGTTGTATTAATTCTCTCTCTTCCAGTAATGTTTGTACCAAGGTCAATCATGATCTGGTCTCTTATCAGCAGGGAGCCAGGCTTTCTATTTGCCATGGAAAAATGTGGATTTTCTCCTTTAAAGGAGAAAAACCTGGGAAACTGTAGGTTTCCCCTGCAGTCTGGCAGAGTCTCAGCCTGCAAGGGGTTGTTTGGGGATGTGGGGAGCAGGACCCAGGAGCAGGGAGCGCCATGTGCATGTACATAAGCAGCCAGGCAGTATAGTGGAGAGCAAATCCTATAGGTCCCTACAGGTAATTCCATGCCCCCTGTCCCTTCCCCTACCCTCATGGGAGGCACCAGCAATGTTTGGGAAGGGCAGGGTGGACACATGCCCCTCCACCAAGTTTCTGCACCTGGCATGGGACCCAGTCTACAGCCTGGCCAGACCAGCTCCAGGCAGGAGTTACCTCTGTAGCCCAGCAGGTGGGACCTAGAGTGGGAAGTAGTGCCTCACTACCATGGCCACCAAAATGAGGTGCCCCCTGTCTGCTCGGCAGCAGTGGAGGAGGGGGCACAACTCTGTGCTGTTGCCACCATTGTACCTCACCTTGGTGGCCCTGGTGACATGACACCCTTCCCCATGCTGAGTTCTGATCTCTGGGTTGTGGGGGAAGCTCCTGCCTGAAGTTGGTACAGCCAGGCTGCAGCCCCATGCTGTGTGCTCCACTGTGGGTGCACAAATCTGAGGGGCACATACCCCCCACCTCCCCAATGTGTCATCTATGCCCATAGCTCCTTCCCCACACACCCACCCCCTTCCTCATACACTGGAGGGGCTGAAGCCTGGGAAGCAAGGGCCAGCAGGCTGGAAATGAGGGACATCAGAAAAGCTGGGGGATGGGGAGCTGTAGATCAGGATTGAGGGGCACTGGGGGTTGGGAGTCAGGGGGACTGGCAGGGCAAGGGTGCCATGGTTTGGGAGTGAGGGGCACTGGCAGGGCTGGAGGGAGTGAGGGGCTGTGTGGGCCAGGGGCAGGGCAATAGAATATTGGGGCTGCTCAGCTTCTCAAACCAGTTGCGGGGGGGGCAGGGCAGCCACAGCTGGACCTGTGTCCTGGTGAGTGAGGGGGGGCAGAGGAAGCTCTGATTTTCCATGATAAAAAACCAAACAAAATAAAACAACAAAATATAGATGTATTTAGAATTTATTTTATTATAATGATAGAGGTACTGGTAGGCTTCCAAATTGCTTTAAATTTGTAAATATATCAATAAAACATTGGGTTCAACTGATTTTATATATAGTGGCATTTCATTTTAATTGTGGCAAAAATGTGGATTTCGGGTTTTTAAAAAGTTCCAAATTCTCTTATTAATCAGAGAATTGGGGCTCTTTAAACAGAGGAAATGGTGATCCTTTGCTTATAGGAGTCTAAATTAGCCTGCAAAAACACCTAGACTGGTTGTTCAGCCTTATATCAATTACAGGCTCTGTTATGCTTTCATTTTATTTTTATCTTCTTTGTTTAAAAAGATTGCACTAAGACACTTCAACATTTAAAAAAATAAAATAAGACACCCACACTGCACTTTTCCATTAACACAGACCAAGTCTTTTGGAAAATAGCAGAGCAGCAATTGTAATCATTAAGCTGTGTCTGTATTCTTACTGTTCACTGTGCTATCATTCAGATCATGCTACAAAGATTCTACAACTTTTTTTATATCCTGCAGTTCAAGTTAAGGAGAAATAGAAATATTGTGGCTGAGTTTCTTATTTAAAAGTGTCTAGTATCTAAACACTGACTTCATTTAATTTTTTAGTGTCACAACAAATTACTGTGCTACTTGCATGTGAAGTCCAAAACTGGCTAAGCTGACACAGTTTTGAAGGTGAAAAGGGCTTTCATATTCCACATTTTGTTGAGGTGGTGGCAAGATTTCTTTAGTCAAGACTCATGCACTGGATCATTAACTCTTTCAAACACCAAGCAACTTTCATAGATCTGTTCATACATCGGAAAGTCTGCTTGAGAGTAATATGCAGTTATTGCATATATTATGGCCTACAAACTATTACTATTAGAAGAGATATGGCAACAGACTGGATAATGAAGACAGTGTGCATATTAATGTAAAAAGTTTAGCATTTTTTTTGACATATTGTTTCATATGCATCACTATATTTATCACCTATTTAATAAAACTTATTTTAACTATATAGGTATGGCTATTTAAGTATTTCCATGTCCCTTTTTTTTCATTCAACGTAAATTTCAATAATTTTAAGTTTGTACTGTTTGAGGATCAAAACAAATTTTGAATATGAGAATTTCCATCTTGTGTGTTGTTTGTTGTAGCCGTGTTGGTCTAAACATGTAGGCAGACAAGGTTCTTTGGGCAGATGTGATACCTTTTATTAGACCAACTAAACAGTTGGAAAAAATTGTTCTTTGCAAACTTTTAGGCACAAACACCCTTATTCAGGGATAGGGAGAGTCTGCTGGTGTTTTGTGTGCTCTCCTGGGTGTAATAGAAGCCAAAATGCAAAATGCAGGTCTTTGAAAATGCAAATGCGTGTCAGGGAGGATCAGAGGGAAAGGGAGACAATAGGCCTGAGAAAGGAAGGTGGTGGTGGGGGGAAGGGGAAATGTTGAACTGGTAATAGAATGTATCTGGTAAAATGAAGATAGGTTACCTGGGTTTATTAGATGGTAGCCAGCATATAATGTGCCATAAATCCAATATCTATATTTAGTCCATGATTTTTTGTATCCAGTAGATTTAAGAAGTGAAGTTTCTAGGCTCTTATACACAAGGTGTTTTACAAAATTAAATTCTATCTGGAATTATTTATGTTTATCTACAACTCTGTGTTATAAATCCAACTCTCATGTTTATTTTACAAATGGTAACAGCCTCCTCAATCATTCTGCAGTGCATCATGGGCAATGTTGAAGTCAATGGGTATTCCCAGATGAGCTCAGATGCACACGCCACACATGCAGGTGTGCCCCAGGCCACTAATTTGCAGTGCAGGATTTGTATTTATTTTTTATACAAGGAGATCCTGGCATCAAAAAAAACCTTAGCCTTAAAAAAAGTGAAGTAGTGCATGTAGCAGCAGCATGCACCACTGGAAGCCAGCCTGGCCAGCCAGAGCCATGTTCCAGCTGCTGGCTAGGTTCTGTGCTGCTAGATTGCCACAGCTCCAGCCACCAGAGGCCCTCAAGACCCTTGACATGGCTGCTGTCCCCAGCCTCCCCCACCCCCCCTCACCCCCACCCCACCCAGGGCAAAGTGCCATGCGTCTTTTTCTCTGGGGAAGTGCACATTCCTGCTTGTGGGGACGCACCCTATGGATGCATACAAATGTTCACGACACTTGGTCTATGATCACATGGCTTGCTTTAAGCTGTGCATGATCATAGATCTGGAGTGGCATATGCAGACATTTGTTTTTACCAGGAACTGTAACAGGAACCCAATCTAAGTAACTCAGGGTGAGGGTAGGGGCTGGTGGGACAAGGGGGCTATAGCCGCGAGTCCATGGAGTAGGGTTTGCAGGATTGGGGGGTGGCTGGTAGGTCTGGGAGGGTTTGGTTGGTTGGTTTAAGGGTGGGGTATTGTTCACCTGGGGATGGAAGGTCAGGGTCCTTGTGACAGGGAGCCACCTCGAGGCTGGCCACAATGTCAGCCAGCCCACCTATCTACGGCAGTCTGCCCTGTCTCTCCTGTCACACTGTAATGTAAAAAGAAGATGGAAAATTGCGGGAGGCTACCCATTTTAATGCCCTGATGCCTTAGGTGTTATACATGGCTCTGCCCCTCCTCGCCCTCCTATGTCCCATGCCTCGCAGATGGCATCCAATTCCACTATTACTCCCCCGGCCCCTTAATTGGGCCACACTCGGCATCTGGCCCAACTTGGCCTCAGATGCCCACAAACATGTCTGGACCTCCTGTCCCTTCACTGGGCATTAGCTCTGGCTACTCTGGTCAGCCCATGTGAGTCCTTCAGGCCCCCTAAGGTCCTACTGTACATGGACACTGGTCACTACTCCACCCACTGGCTGGGGCTATGGGGCCTTACACCCCATGGGGCTCAGGTGTCCATGGACATGTCTGGAACCCACTCTTGGTCTCAGGTGTCTGTCAATGTTCCTGGACCCTGCTTCAGGTCCCACTCAATGGGCCTGGGCCCCCATGCTTTTCTGTTGGGGAGTGCTCCCCTAGCCTTTCCCCTCCATGGGGTACCCACAAGGCAGCGGGAGCTGAGGCTTCCAAGCACCCCATCCTCACCTTTCCCTGGGGAGGCACTGATGTAACATTTCCTGGAGACTGCCCTGCCACAAGTAGCCCCACAACACCACCCAAACCCAGTAGGATGTAATTTTAGGCCATTCAGCAGAGCCAGGAACCTCTTCCATCCACATAGTTCCTTCCCTTTACCTCCAGTTGTTCTGAGAGTAGCAGCTCCAGCCAGGTGATGTTCTCCCTCCAGCTCCCAGCAGCAACTGCTGGCTGTACCGCTCAGGGCCTGCTCTTATTCCCTAGAAGCTAGGCCCTCCTTCCAACCAGGTGGCCTCCTGCTGGCCATGTGACACTCCAGGCTAGTCTGCTGCCTGCTCAGGCCCTTAAAGTGGTAGGCACCAAAGGTGCCCTGTCAGTGCTAAAAATGGCCTGGTCCAGGTTGGGGGGTAGGAAGAACACAGCCTTCAGGCTGGAGTGAATGGCTGGGCTTTCCCAGCCCCAGGGCTGGTCTCTCCCAGCCCCAGGGCTGGTCTCCGAATATGTTTTCTAGATCAGGTTAACCTGTTCTTGATCTAAGTTACTTCACCTATTCAGGAGAAGCAACTTAGATCAGGCCTGCCATTTTTGGCCCAATTTAAATCCCCCAAATGTCTTAAAACATTGTTTAGATCAACTTAACACTAGTTAGGTTGATCTAAATGTAATGTCTGCACATACCATATGTTTCAGCCTCAAACTATAGCAGGCTGTCTCTCTGTTAGCACTTTAAGGAGGGACAACAGAAAGGGGCAACTGAAATAATTATCACCTCCAGTTTGCCATGGAATATCAAAATGCCTGACAAAGCAAGCTTAGATGTATGATGCCTATTTTAAAAAATGGGAAACAGATGCAGAATGGTGAAGTAATTTGCCCAGTACACAAGATCAATGGTAAATCTAGGTACAGACCTAGATCTCTTTATTTCCAGTTTAATGTCTTCAGTATTAGATTAATGGGGGGAGGGGAGAAGGTTAACAAAGAAGAAGGTCTTTTAGTGCTTCTTCAAAGCATGAGCATTCTCAAATGTATGAAATGTTCCATCAAGTTAATTATTGGATTTTGTAGTAACTTTAATGATATTTAACCACGTCCTTGAAGTTAAGTTCATGCCTAAGTGATTTGCTGAATCTTAGCCAAGATGAATGAAGGAAAAAGAAAAATAGTAAGAGGAGTGAGATTTGAAGGTTGAGGGACTCCATGGACAAGGAACGTTGGAAGAGAAATATGCCTGAGTGGAGGAATGGACATTCAACTGGGTGATATTTCTCAACTGAATAATTTTTCTCTGAACAATGCAGATTCAAGTAGACCAATACTATTTCCATATGTTTGTCAGATTAATAAAATTATTTCAGCCAAAGAAGTATGGAGAAACTTTTTTTAGCAGTCCAAACATTTTGTTTCAACTTTTCTAACATAAACATTACATAACATAAACATTACAATTTTTCATTTTGAAGCTTTTTGTTTTGAAATATATCCAAATCTAATCAAGTGAAAAATCAATTTTTTGCATGGCTATAGCTAGACAAAGACCAATTTAGTAGAAAACCCTATGGTCTGAAATATGTATAGAAATGTTACCATCTAACTCCATCCTTTTCAGTTTAGTTGCCAAATAACTAGTCAGTCAAACTGTCAAGAGATTTCTTCTTTTTCCACTTATAATTATCAACAAGAGGTAGAAATTGTTCTGAACTGGTCTTTTTGCCTGTATTCAGCAACAGCAGGCATCCAGCACAGATTGTCTCTAGGAAGGATTTGCTTTAGGTCTAGAAAAAGAACAACAATCTGGAGTGCCATAACATGCTTGGCACAGCCCAGTTTTTACAGTCTGTGTTTCCTCCTATCAAGGGAACAGTGTAAGTTCAAAGGTTTATGATATTTTGCAGAGCTTGAATAATTCAATATGAATTAACTGCCAAATATCCCTACTTTTTTATGTTCACAGAGGGCTGAATCCTTTCACCCTTATGTGCAGCCAGCAAAGTCTAGCTCTGTAAATATAATTTTTGGCATCTACAGACAGTAGCGTAACTAAGGTGGGATGAGAGTGCATCTGCCCTGGATGCTGACTACGAGGGGAGTGCCAGGATCCTCCTGCACCAGGAGTCTTTGCCACAGCAAGGGAAGCCCTGCACTGCCCCTGAGCACACATAGGAATCAGGCAGGGCAGTGCCATGCCAGTCAGTGTATCTGGGGGGAAGGGGAGGGAAAATAGAGCAACTGGAATGTCCCTACCT
The DNA here is from genome assembly GCF_001723915.1 of Gavialis gangeticus. Taxonomy (NCBI): domain Eukaryota; kingdom Metazoa; phylum Chordata; order Crocodylia; family Gavialidae; genus Gavialis; species Gavialis gangeticus. Next base: position 52,604,488 of record NW_017728995.1, read on the forward strand.
CCACTCCCGCCACTGCAGCCTTTGCAGCAGCAAGGGAAACTCTATTAAACCAGATACAGAATTACTGTTCAGAATTACTAAATGAATTTTATCATCAGTTTTATCATCAGTTATCCTGATTCACTATACTTGCAATCTACTGCGTAGATGAAACTAGTCACATTGTATTGTTCTGCCCTCTGGATGAACGTAACTCTCTTAAACAAGTGTCTGCTGCAAATTCTTAGGACTGGCAAGTTAAAGGCTCCAACTGCATTGAGTTCAATGTGTCGATGAGGACTGTTTAGAGATATGCAGCCAATTGTGGGGATCTCATTATTTCATAAATTTCATAGACATTAGGGCTGGAAGGGACCTTGCAAGATCATCAGGTCCAGCCCCCTGCCCAAGGGACAGGCAGTCAGCTAGGGTCAGATCCCCCCAGCAAGATAAGCATCCAAGTGTTTCTTAAAGGTGTCCAGAGTAGGTGTTTGCACTACTCCTGTGGGGAAGCTATTCTAGACTCTGGAGACTTGGATGGTAAAGAAGTTTTTCCTTATGTCCAGTCTAAAACAGTCTCTCAGCAATTTGTGACCGTTAGACTTTGTCTTCCCTTGGAGTGCCCTGGTGAACAGATATTCTTCCCGTTCCTGATGCACACCCCTTATATACTTGCTGGGTGCCACCAAGTCACCCCTGAGTCTTTGCTTCTCCAGGCTGAAGAGT
>NW_017728995.1:52605469-52608622 GCF_001723915.1 Gavialis gangeticus
TTCATCTTGTGGTCAATCATGACCCCCAAGTCTCTTTCAGTCTTTAAATGGCTGGGACCCAAACATATATTTTAAACAACACTTCAGCAGGCAGCTTTAATATTTGTTACCTGAAAGCATTTATGTGATTAAAACTCATTAAGGCCAAGAGAATTAGGACAATTGACAGAGACCTGGGATCCATGGATTCTGTTCCACAACTCTGCCACTTAAAGAGGAGGCATAACTACCAGGGTCTGCTGCTATATATGTGGCAGAGGCAGCAGTTGGACCAACAGTGGTGACGGCTGTCTTCCTAGCACTCACTCTTAAGTGAGCAGACAGGGCTGGTGCCTCTACTTGTACATCCCTTGTCAAGATACAGACTGAAAGCAAGTCATTTCACCTCACTGTGTTTCTGTTTCCCCCATCGTTCTTTATCAGTCTTGCCAATTTAGACAGGGAGCTCTTTCAGGTAGGAGCTGTCTTTTACCACTTGTGTGTACAGTGCCAATGTTTTATTCATCTAGGTTAAGGCCTCTAAGTACCATAATATAAATAAATGAACAAGAATAGCAGTGAATCCAAATGGGACATGGACTTCTGTAAACAATTCATCTATAGGGAACTGATTAATCTTTTAGAAAAATTGTGAGAAAACTGATTTTTTTTGCTGTTGCTGTTTCACTAATATTCATTGAATAATTTATTCAACAGTTTCCTCTCCATCAATTATTGAATAAATTATTCACAAGTATTATTACTAACAAGTATCTTTGACCTCTGAACAACTGAAGGTACAAAATGACCCCAAATAATTAAAAATCACACTCTCAAAAGAGAGAGGAAATAGTAATGCGTGACTGCATCTATAATAGAAAGTCATACACAATAAACAGTGCAGAGATAAAGCTTGATTCTCATTTTGTCTCTCTACTGATGCAGTGAATATTCAAGGCGTGGGGGCTTTTTACTGTCTTAAAATGTATGCTGCCCACAATATACTTTAAATCTAGAAAAATAAATCAATAATCATCCATGATTTTCCTCTTAGTGGGCAGAGTTCACATAAAAGTGCAAGTCTCCTCTTCAGCAAACAGCTCAAATTGATTATTCTGGAAAGGTATTCTGCATACATGGCTTAAAGTCACATGACTGATAACACGTTTCAATACTTCATCCATGCATTTCAGTATTGCCATCCCATGCATTTCAGTGTGTGAAGCTCAGTAAACATTATCCTGGTTGACAGCAGTCCAAATGTCCTTATCCAGAAGGATTATGAATATGAAAACTTGTGCCTCGAGCATACTCACTTTCCTTTGTAAGTCTTATTAGATATAATTGGTGATCTCAGAAAAACTGTTTTTCCAAAGTAGAAGCATCCTACTCAGTGTGGACAAATCACTGAGAAAATACTTATAAATATTTATAGAAGCATCTTTGAATGGGTGGGATCAGAGCAAAAGAAAAAAAGATGACTTCATCATCCAGGAAAGCTAACATTTCAAATTTGGGATTCCTGTTTTACCTGAAGCTATAACAAGCAAATATATTCAACATCAAATCTTTAATATAGCTCAACATAAACATGAAAACTAATTGTCAGGATGTGATTTTCACAAGCAATAAAGTGACTTACAACCACAAGTCCCACTGATTGAGGCACTTCTGAAAATTTTAGCATCAGTAAGAGAACAGTTACTAGCATCTTTGTTATGGAACTGATCCAGCAAAGCACTTTAGTACATGCTGAACTTCATGCACAAATATGTCCCCTAATTAATTTCAAGTAAGCACATACGTAAGTGCTTAGCTGAATCAGGGCCTATTTGGGTTTTACCATGTGATGTATACCATCTTCAGCAAGTGGGATCAATATTATTATATAATGCTTAATTTTCAGTGTATGATGCATATTTCACTGTCTTATACATTTTGCTACGTTATGCACCTCAATGCATAAGATTTTGAATTGTGTCCTTAATGAATAGTTATTTATTTCAGAGACTGACAAATATATACCTCACAAATCCCAGCGTTTTTATAGTGATTGATATTGCCTTATCCCTGTCTCCTTGATCTTCTGATGGCTTAAGCTTTCCTTTAGGCACCTAGGGCCTGATTCAGTAAGACTGAATTTATGCATGAGAGACGTTCCATCAAAATAATGTAGGCAATTTCAGGAGCAGATCCAGGGTGGTTGTATTTGAACCTCCCTTTGATTCCTGGTCCAAAGTTTAAAGCTTAGTGCTTGGCAGTGGCATCAGCATTTCTATTCAGGAGGCACCAAGGAACGCAATTGACTCCATGGATCATTATAACCTACCAGATTCCTTCTAAACACTTTATTCAAAAGGTGTTAATGACCCTCTCTCCTTTATAATCATCCTTGTTACATTAATCAAACTCTAGATAAACTTATGTAATTCTGCTGTCTGTCAGCTACTCCTGGTTAGGTAGCATTGTGGACTGTTTTAAATCTTAGCTAAAATCATTAACTCAGGTGGGGAAATAACATTGTGACTTATTGAATGTATTCCCAAGGTGCCCAAGAATCAGAGAAAATTAGGGTTAGAAGGGACCTCAGGAAGTCATCTAGCCCAACCCCCTAATCAAAGCAGGATCAGCCCCAACTACATAATTCCATCCAGGGCTTGGTTAAGCTTGGCCTTAAAAACCTCCAAGGATGGAGATTGTACCACCTTTCTACGTTAGCCTTTCCAGTGTTTCACCACTCAGTCCAAATTTCTCTTTTCCTAGTGAGAAATATTTTACTTATATTCAACCTAAACTTCCCTTTCAGCAACTTGAAACCATTGTTCTGTCATCTGTCATTCTTGTTCCGTCACCTGCCACCACTGAAAACAGTCTAGCTCCATCGTCCTTGAAACCACTCTTCAGGTAGTTAAAGGCTGCTATCAAATCCCTTCAGGCTTCTCTATGCCTCTAAACTAAATAAACCCAGTTCCCTCAGCCACTCCTCAGAAGTCAAGTGCACCAGCTTGCAAACCATTTTCATTGCTCTCTGCTGGACTCTCTCCAACTTGTCCACTTCCTTTCTATAGTAGGGGGGACAAAACTGGACACAGTACTCCAGATGTAACTTCACCAGGGCAGAATATAGCAGAATAATCACTTCCCTCCATCTGCTGGCAATACTCCTACTAATGC
>NW_017728995.1:52609494-52611955 GCF_001723915.1 Gavialis gangeticus
GGGGCAGAGGGCTGAACTTGATGATCTTAGAGGTTCCTTCCAGCCCTAACGTCTATGAAATCAAAGAAATACACAAACTTGGTGAACTCCATCCCATCGTCCAGACCATAAATGAAGATATTGATCAAAACCAACCCTAGGTCTAATCCCTGGGGCACTCCACTTGGTACCTTTTACTCTTGCACCTAGAGCCCTCCAGTCACTCTTGATCTGCTCAGGGTCACCCCTGGCAGTATCACTGGTGCCCACATAAATGAGTAACATTGGGTAGTACTCAGAGGGTAGGATGAGTCTCAGTAATCCTTCCATGACACCTTGTTTCCAGGCTCCAGGCATATAGATCCCTCCATCCCCCACAGAAGGGAGCCTTCAATCGCCACCACACATCACTTTCTCTTCATGGCAGTGATCTCAATCCTCTCAACCTTGGAGGCTCCTGGCCTAGCCTCTTCCACCAATGGAATGTGCTCCTCCTTCTCTAGCTCATAACATAATTTGGTGAACAAGACAAACACAGGTTGTTAATATTATTCTGCAACCAGATCCTGTGAAACTATTGAACCAACACTATGATCAACTTGGCTTCCATTTCTGCCTATTCTATACAACAACATTCATAACACTTGTATCACTCTGATTCAGTCAGCATTTATACTTTTGATTCATTACCTATTCAACTAATAATGAAGACAAAGTCATATTTTAATATGAACACACAAAAAATTACTATGCATGCATCTTCAGGGGGCCTCGGGTACCTCTACACTAGTGCTCACAGTGTGGGGAGCAGGCAGGAGGAACTTGCCCTCCTGCTAGCTAACACCAACCCAGACATAGTGGGGATCACCAAAACATGTTGGGACCCAATGCATGACTGGGAGGTGAACATCAAGTTATATAGACTGTACAGGAGGGATAGGACAGGAAAGAAAGGTTGGGGAGTGGCGCTCTATGTCAAGGAGCAATACACATCCTTAATGAGTAGCACTGGGTCAAAGGAAGGGCACAGTGAAGTGCTCTGGGTTAGAATACAAGGAGGTCGGGGAGAAAGGGACTTAATGGTGGGGGTCTACTACAGACCACCCAACCAAGGAGAAGAGCTAGACCACGAATTCTTAAGTCAGTTCATGGAGGCAGTTAGGTCAAAGGACGTGGTCATCATGGGCAACCTAAACTTTCCAGACATCTGCTGGGAGGAGCAGTCAGCCATGTAAGACCACTTATGTAAGTTCCTAGCTGAGATACAGGACCTCCATCAAACCCAGGAAGTGAACAGCCCCACCAGAGACACCTTGTTGGATCTGGTCTTGGCCATAGGCGACGACCTGCTGCGGGACTGCGGGTGCTCGACCACCTGAGTGACAGCAATCATCGCCTGCTGGAATTCATTATCCAGCACAAGGTGGTGAAGGCCTGCAGCAAGGCAGCAGCCCTGGACTTCAGGAGGGCGGATTTCAATGAGCTAAGGAGATTAGTGGGGGAGACACTGAGGTCCCGGAGTGGGGTGGATTTGGGTGTCCAAGAAGAGTGGTCATTCCTTAAGGAGATGATCCTCCAAGCCCAAAGGGAGGTAATCCCTACACGGATCAAAGGGGGCAAGAGGTCGCAAAGGTCCCCATGGCTCACCAAAAGCATCCAGAAACATCTCCAAGATAAAAAGGAGGCGTACACCCATTGGAAGAGAGGGGCCATCACCAGAGAGGACTATACCTCTGTTGCTTGGGACTGTAGGGGGGTGCTCAGAAAGGCCAAGGCAGAGATGGTACTGGGACTAGCTACCCAGATCAAGGACAACAAGAAGTCCATTTTTAAATACATAGGGGGTAAAAAGAAGGTACCGGGTAACATGGGGCCTCTGCAGGACACACTAGGAAATCTGGTCGTTGCACCAGACAGCAGAGCTAACCTATTTAACAGTTTCTTTGCCTCCATTTTTCTGAGTAGGGACCTGGTCCTCCCCCTGACTGGGACCCCCATAGGCCCTGTGGGAGGCACACCCAAGACAAGGGTCAGCGAGGACCCAATTAGGAAACTTCTGGAGGGACTGGATGTATGTAAATCAGCAGGTCCTGACAATCTCCACCCCAGAGTGCTGAGGGAACTAGCAGAAGTTATTGCGGGACCCTTGGCATGGCTTTACGAGCACTCATGGTGCTCTGGTGATGTGCCAGAGGACTGGAAAAGGGCCAATGTGGTTCCCATTTTCAAACAAGGGAGTAAGGAGGACCCAGGAAGCTATAGGCCCATTAATCTTACCTCGATCCTGGGGAAGCTTTTTGAGAAAATTATCCTGGGGTATGTCCACAAGGGGCCAGCAGGGGAGACTATGCTTAGGGGCAACTAACATGGGTTCATTCGAGGCAGGTCCTGTCAGACCAACCTGAATACCTTCTATGACCAGGTCACCAAATCCCTGAATGCAGGTGTCGCGGTGGAGATGGACTTTCTGGACTTCAGGAAG
>NW_017728995.1:52612180-52618849 GCF_001723915.1 Gavialis gangeticus
CCTGGGGAGGAAGAACCAGCAGCATACCTACAGGCTGGGGAACTCCCTTCTTGTCAGCGCAGAGGCAGAGAAGGATCTTGGAGTCATTACTGAGGCCAATATGAACATGAGCCCACAGTGTGGGGATGCGGTCAGGAAGGCCAACCGTACCTTGTCATGCATCCACAGATGCATCTCAAGCAGGTCCAAGGAAGTGATCCTCCCCCTCTATGCGGCACTGGTCAGGCCGCAGCTGGAGTACTGCGTCCAGTTCTGGGCACCGCACTTCAGGAAGGATGTGGACTACATGGAAGGGGTCCAGAGGAGGGCCACTCGCATGATCAGGAGGCAGCAGGGCAGGACCTACAACGAGAGGCTAAGGGACCTGAACCTGTTCAACCTCCACAAGAGAAGGCTGAAGGGGGATCTAGTGGCTGGTTACAAACTAGTCGGGTGGGACCAGCAGGCATTGGGGGAGTCCCTGTTCCCCCAAGCACTCCCAGGAGTGACAAGAAATAAAGGTCACAAGCTGGCAGAGGGTAGATTCAGACTAGACATCAGGAGGTGCTTCTTCACTGTCAGGGTGGCTAGGATCTGGTACCAACTTCCAAGAGAAGTGGTGCTGGCTCCTACCCTGGGGGTCTTTAAGAGAAGGCTAGATGAACACCTGGCTGCGGTCATTTGACCCCAGTACTCTTTCCTGCCATGGCAGGGAGTCAGACTTGATCATCTGCTCAGGTCCCTTCCAACCCTACTAACTATGAAACTATAGGACTGGGATTATATTCCACATCAAAGAGCTAATACAGAATTTACCAAGAGCATGATATGCAGTTGATCTATCCTTCTTTAGTCAGTACAAGGACCCTGATATGGATAAATCTTCAACTTTAACAGAGACTGTCGAACCTTTCCATACAAATTTTAAAACCACCTACAGAATTCTAAAGTAGGGATCATTTTTATTACATTCCATAGGTTGGTATTAAAATAATAGAGACATTACAACACATTGGACTCTATAGATTTTCCTTCCCCTCCCCTTCTCCCTTCTATCTCCTTTAAGGTAATCTCTATAGAATTCTGCTGAAGTTGTTTCTATTGATTTTTTACAGATTTTTTCCTTTGGGACTTAAATAATAATAATGAAATTACCACTAAGATATTACAGAATGACCATTGTGTGAAAGAATACTATAGGTATGTCATAGTAGTCATTGTCAGAATAATTTTAGCTTCTCTTCTGCCAAAAAAAACACATTGAAAAACTATGAGGTGACAAGAATTACATGTCTTCCAATAAATAGCTCCACTCCATTTTGGAAGTTAGCAACAATAGCTCTCACCACAAGCAAGGTGAAGGAGGGCAGACTGCCAAGCAGGCATACAAGCTTTTTCAATCAATAACTCTTTATAGAAAAGTAAGTGCTTTTTTTTCTTTTAAAAATCATTTTTTCCCCTGAATGAACTAAGTACCTAAAAAGGTGACTTTTCTATTCTGTGATTCATTATATATCAAATTTTACAATGCTCGTGGATGATGAAATGCGTAATAGACACACTTTGTCGGGGTTGTCCTTAACGGACACAGAATCCAGAACAAAATGCCACATTATTGGTTTGTTCCTCCCTACTCCCTTAATTCCAGCAATTGCAACCGCACACAGCTTCTTTTGCAGTGCCTTTATGTCTCTGAAAAATGTGCCCCTACTCTGGCTTGTGGGGGTTGATCAGAAGCAAAAGCTAAAAATCTTCCAGTCCAAAGGAGCTGAACCATGAATGTCAATGAAAGCCTCTTTCTTTCTGCATGTCGTAAGTATTAGGAGTTAATTTATGGACTCCTTTTCCTGAAGTGCAGACACTTAATCTGAATTCACTGACAGGCTGGTTGTTTTAACAGTGAGTTGGATATCAAAGTTCTCCTAGACTGAGAGGCAGTAGTGTGGTATCGTCCCTGATTGCCTAATCAATATTCCACTCAAGTTGACATATCAGCTACTGCTTATTTTGCCTCCTGACTAAATTTTACAGCTTATTGCTTAATATTTAAACCATGTACATCTTTAAAGCAAAACTAGATACAGAGAGAGATACCAACATTTTTTGATTCGCTGCTTGGAGAACTTTTAGGATAACACAGCAACAAAATGTTTATATTCTGAAAACGTCTATGTGATTCATAGCTTCAGATCACTCCTTTTTTAATTCAGGAGGAGTCTCTTTTCCTAAAAAAACAGAACATGGATTTCCCTTCTACTTCCCTCACTCCCCACCCCCACCTTTAAAAAAAACCCCAAAACCAACATCCTTGGAAGAAGAAATAATCATCTTGTGCTTTAAAGCACATAGTTCAGAGTCAGGGGACCTGGAGCCAAGTCTTGCTCTCAGATACAAAAAAGTTTGTCTGGAGTAATTCCATTAAAGTCAACAGAAAGATAATACAACAATTGGAAAGCTGCACTCTTGCTCTGGCAGAGCCACCAGACTTCCAGCATGACCTTGGCCATATTTCTTTACCTCCTGTAGCTCAGATTCCCATTTTCTAAAAGATATATATTCTGACGTAGTTAAAAGGTCCCACGAGGCTTAATCTGTTAATATTTGCCTTTAAGTTCTTAGAATGGAAGGTCCTAGAGAAATGCAAAATAGTATTTCTATTTTATCATAAGAATTTATATTTTAAAACATTGAAACATCCTGGAAACTGGAAAGCAATTTGTCATACAGGAAGCCTGTAGCTGAGCCAAGATCCCTTTTCAGGATCAGTAAACAACAGCAATGTTTGCATATCATCCTTACACCCTGCCACTTAAAAGGGATCCCGTCACAAAATCAAAATTAATACATAGAAATGATATCACAGTCCTGGTGAGCAGAACAGTGAGCAATAAAAGGTATTACTAAAATTACTGGAGGATGAAAGAGAAATCAAGAAATTAGGCATGGAGAGAGGATATTAGAATAAGCAAACTTGTTTTGTAGTAAATTATGTGGAATGTTAGGATTAGAATTGTGTATCACTGCTACAGTAAATAGGAAGCTTATAGTTATGTCACCACTAACTCCTGATAACACCAACAAATCTCACTGAGCAAGTAGCCTGCGGGGTGTGAATAAAATTATATGGAAAGAGGAAAAATGAATATGAAAGGGAAACATTCCAGGCAGCAAGCTGGTGGGGTTAGGGGTGACAGTCGTACACAGTAAGAAAAGTAGATAGATATAGCATTGTCAGGAGTGTTAACAGATTCTGAAATGCTTTATGCTGAGAGTCTGCCACAAGTCCAAATAAATCAACACACACTAGGGCTCCACTGGTCTAGATTCTTTTTCTACTGTAATAAGCATGCTTGTTTGCCAAAGCCTGCCATTCTGAGGCCAAATCAAAGATGTGATATTAACTTCTTTCAAAGATGCAGCAACTGAGGCAATAAAAAAATGCAAATAAATCTATTCTGCATGCTTAAGCCCATCTCCATTTCATGCATGCCTGGTGATGGAAAATGATTTTTTCTTCCCACCCTGCCTTATAATTCTATAAGTATGAAAAATAGATTTTGTCACAGTAATGAAGTACAGGAAAAGGGAGCTTGCTATAAACTGATTGCAGTTTAGAGTGAAGGGCTGTTTCTCATTAGCTTTGTTAAACTGGACATCATCTTTGGACTAGAGTAATTAATGCAAGTACATTTGGAAAGAGAGGGTGGGACTGTTAGTGTAAGGGACTATGCAGAGATGCAACAAAGAGAGAGAGAGAGAAAAAAAATTTGGTCCTGAACAAATCCAAAGCTGGATGAACCAAAACTTCTATACTTTTCATTAAGATACACAGCAAGAGAAATAGGCTTCTGACTGGAGCACCCAACATTTTGATAAAGCTTGGAGCATATGTCCTATAGGATTATATTCATTATATGCTTCAACTCAGCCTTTGTACCTTGCTGCAAAATCTGACTCAATCTATAGGCGAGAAAAGAAAGTTGCATTCTAACCTGTATAGACAGTGCTTGAAAAAAGGATGTAAGTAATGGTGTTTATATCCAGCAGCCTGTTTCTTGCAATTCAGTCTTATGTGTACACAAATGTCAAGAGGTTTCAGTATTTTTCCATGTGTACTCTTTTAGCATTATACAGGAATATGGTATAGATGTGTGTGGGTGTGGATGTGTAGAGGAGTGGAGTGGGCTGGAATACTTCATTCAGTTAGGTTGACTCAGTCAGAAGTGCAGTGAATGTTTGTATCTGCCATGCAATCAAAATGCTGCATTTGCAGAGAGATTAGTCAAGTTTCACCAATATAGAACTAAAGAAAGTAAAGCTGGCAGTTCCCTCACTGTGGAAAAACCTTGATAAAAGATCTCCATTCCAAATGCTTAGAAAAAAATCTCTACGAATTTTGCTTACTCAGAAATATTAGAGAATTCCATTCTTTGCCTAAAGGACAAATTTTTCATAAAAGGAGAAGCGGTTCTCCGTAAAACAGATTAAAGGCTCTAATGATAGTATCATTAATTCTCCTACAATTCAATCTCATCGTTACCGAAAGCACCAGGCCTCTCCACTCTATTATGTTTAAGGCCTGATTTATGAAACAATCCCAGAAGCATTAATGATGCCACAGGTAGCAGCTGTAATATTTCAGGTGGTTTACAGCAGCGCTTGAACACTGGAACGCATTTTGCTTCAACTCCATCGCACTTCATTCCTCATTTTGTGATACTTGATTTGGTGAACTTAGCAATACACACCTGATTTCAGTCACAGGACTTGATCAGCTCCTTTCCCTACACTTTCCATCATGTTTTACCATCCGTATTCTCATTTTACCCCTCCCTCTGTCTCCTTTCCACACTCCTGTCAGACTGTATTTCTAAAACAGTCCTTTTCATACTTGCCAGCCATCTTTTCCCAAATCCTCCAGCAATCCTTCCCGTTGTCTCCTTTACTTTCCTCAGCCTCCCTTTCCTGAAGTGTGATCCTACGTATGTCTCTCATATTTACACTGCACGTTCTTGAGGGAAGAAACCATGTCCTGGAAAGAAAATAGTTTTGTGGACAGGGAAGTAGAAAGGGCAGGCCTGCATGTGAGAGAGTGCGTGGGAAAGTGACTAAGGACACAAGCATAAAAAAAGATGGCTTGTGGGAGAAAAGCTTAATTTCCACATTTTGGTTTAACAGTCAAAACTAAACTTTTAATCTTCCCTCAAGCTCTCCCAATTCCTCCTTCCACAACATGAAGATTGACACTATTCTCCCTTCCACTCCAGAATGGCCTCTGCCTCTTTTTCTAGATGCACACATGACTAAATGTGCCTGCTTTCCCCACCATGATCTGTCCTATCCATAAAGCTAAACTGTATCCAGGCCCTCATTATCTCATGTCTTAATGAGTGAATTACCACTTCTTTCTTTGTACTTTTGAGAAATACAGTACTGACCCACTCAAAATCCTCTACAAATACAACTGTAACTGTTCATCACTTGAGCTGCATTTTTGCCTTCTTTGTGTCCTCCAAAGGTTTAATCTCTGCTGTCTCAACCAAAAATTACCCATCTTCATTTTTAAGGGGTTTATATGTGGAAGGGGAGGGCCAGCTGACCCCAGCTGGCCACTACAGTGAAAGGTAGTGGCAGAGAGTTAGGCTGTGCTGGAGGCTATCCCCCTATCCTTGACCAGTCTGGGGGATAAGGGCAAAATAAGCAGCTCTGATGGCCAGACCAAACCCCAGGATCAAGGCCAAGGCCTGACACTATCCATCTTGAAGCAGCATTTCTCCAATTTGTTTATGAGAAGGTCATGTGGGACTGTCAAAAGCAAACCTAATATTTTAATATGAACTGACATAGCACCTATGAAACCAGTCATAAGCCAACAACATATTTTTGTGGGTGCTGAATTAATGTAAAACAAAACTATATTCCCTGCCCTAAAGAGATTACAATAAAAGTATCAGACAAGGGCCAAAGTGGATACCCAAACAGAGAAAAGAAATACAATTTGACAATCCCGATCAACATGCTAAGCAGTGGTCACAACGTGTCTTCTGACTAAACACAGTTGAGTTTTGGGTAAGAAGCAAGATGTTTGGACTAAATGGATACCTGGTTTTTGTAGACACCATAGAAAAAGGAGGTTTAAGGAAGTACTTGAAGGAAAGAAGAGGTCATCACCAAGGAGGGCTATTCTGCAGTTGCTCGGGGATGTAGGGGGGTAGTTAGGAAGGCCAAGGCAGAGATGGGACTGGGGCTAGCTTCCCAGGTTAAGGACAATAAGAAGTCTTTTTTTAAATACATAGGGGGTAAAAAGAAGGTCCCAGGTAATGTGGGGCCCTTGCAGGATGCGTTGGGAAACTCGGTCATCACACGGAATGACAAAGCTAACATGTTTAATGATTTCTTTGCCTCTGTCTTCCTAAGTAGGGACCAGAACAGCAACCTCCCAGCCGGGGGAGGCACACCTGGGCCAAAGTTTAGCGAGGACTTAGTAAGGGAGCTTCTGGAGGGGCTGGACGTATTCAAGTCAGCTGGTCCGGATGATCTCCACCCTAGAGTTCTAAAGGAGCTGGCCGAGATTATTGCAGGTCCCCTGGCACGGCTTTACGAGCACTCGTGGTGCACTGGAGAGATGCTGGAGGACTGGAAGAGGGCCAATGTGGTTCCAATCTTCAAAAAAGGGAGGAAGGAGGACCC
>NW_017728995.1:52618961-52621267 GCF_001723915.1 Gavialis gangeticus
TTAGGTTAGACATCAGAAGGCGCTATTTCACGGTCAGGGCGGCTAGGGTCTGGAACCAACTTTCAAGGGAGGTGGTGCAGGCTCCTACCCTGGGGGTTTTTAAGAAAAGGTTAGATGAATACCTTGCTGGGGTCGTTTAACCCCAGTACTCTTTCCTGCCATGGCAGGGGGACGGACTAGATGATCTTCTCAGGTCCCTTCCGACCCTAGAAACTATGAAACTATGAGGACCAGGATGTGGCTTTGTGGATGTCTACAGGGAATGCCTTCCATGCGTATTGGGAAGCATGAATTGTTCATAATGCTTTTTCATAAATTGAGTAGGAAATGAAGCCTGGCATCATTAGCAGAGGAAAAGCAGGGAGTTATCTAACCAGTATCAGAAAAACACTACAAATGCAGCATTGGGCTGCATCAATATGAGCATTAGGTGCAAGACATGGGATATGATAGTGCCTCTTTACTAGTCACTGGTTAGGTCTTATGTACAGTATTGTGTGCGGGTTTGGGCTCCATATTTTCAAAGGGAAGTGGCAAAGTTCGAAAGGGTTCAGAGGCGGGTGAAAAAAGGATAAAGAGCTTGCACATCAACCCATATGAGGAGAGGCTGTAAAAAATAGATATGTTCAGATTGCAAAAAAGGCGATTAAGATGAAACATGGTAACATGCTCCCTTAAGCACCTGAAGGACTGCAGTAAAGAAGAGGAAGAATACTATTTTTCTGTTGCTGCAGAGAGCAGGAAACATACCAACAGCCTGTAGTTGCAGCAAAGTAGGCTTAGAATAGCTATTAGGAATAAGTTGTTCACAATTATATCAGTGAGACAGTGACACAGACTTTCAGGGGAAGTTGTGGTATTTCCATCTTTGGAGGTTTTAAAAAAGAGTTTGGGTAAGTGTTGGTTAGCGATGATCTAGGAGTAGTTACGTTAGGAGTGCTTCATAAAGAGCAACAGTTGGCAGCTCAGTTCTCCCTCCCAACTCAGATTGCTGGGAGATTGTGCGAAAAGCTCTGTAACCCAGCGAAGATGGACATCAGAGAGGACCATGCTCACCAGAAGAAGAATAAAGCAGAATTCCATAACTAGTTTTATTAAAGAAGATGAGAGCAAATTTCATAAGTTTATGGTGGTGGATACAAAAATGGAAGTTCAGGATGTCCAGTCAGAGCAGAATTATCCTTGCTGTTCTGAGGCTACAAATCAGAAGGGAGGATGTTTATTTTTTTCTCATGCTGTTTAGCACATGGGGCCAGGAAGGAATATTTCTCCATTTGTTGCTATATGTAACAGAAGGGTTTTCTTTGCCTTCCCCAGAAGCACTGGGTGTTGGCTGCAGTTCATTTTTCTAGCAAGGCAGGCTACAGAAGAGACATCAGTTAGATGGTCATATTGGAGTCAGACTTGAAAGTCAAAGACACCTTTAAATCATCTGATCCATGGCAATGAAATTGCCAAGAGACTTCTGAGCATGCAAAATAAAGGAGTTTTGGCTTGTTCATCAATAAGACTTGGCCAAACTATGCCAGCCAAGCATGCTAAGGTTTTCTTCAGAAGGTCTGGTGAGAACCCCTCTCCATCCCAAAACCAGAAAATGGTATTCCCAGCAAAAACAATCATAGAATCATAGACTTGTATAACTATAGAAAATTAGAGTTGAAAGGGACTTCAGGAGGTCATCTAATCCAACCCCCTGCTCAAAGCAGGACTAGCCCCAGCTACACCATTCTACCCAGGGCTTTGTTGAGCCAGGCCTTAAACAGCTCCAAAAATGGAGATTCTACCACATCTCTAGGAAGCCCTTTCCAGTGTTCACCACCCTCCTGGTGAGAAAGATTTTCCTATTATCCAACCTGAACTTCCCTTCCTGCAACTTGAGACTGTTGTTCCTTGTCCTGTCATCTGCCACCACTAAGAGTCTAACTCCATCCTCTTTAGAATCACCTTTCATAGAATCATAGAAAGTTAGGATTGGAAGGGAACTCAAGGGGTCATATAGTCCAACCCCCTGCTAAAAAAAACCCATCCCCAACTAGATCATCCAGGCCAAAACTTTGTCTAGCCAGGTTTTGAAAACAGCCAAGGATAGATCTTTTACCACCTGTCTCGGTAACCTGTTTCCGTGTTTTAGTGCCCTCCTAGACAGAGAATTTTTCTTAATATCTAACCTAAACTTTCTTTGCTGCAACTTGAGACCATTGCTCCTTATTCTATCATCTGCCACTGAGAACAACCTAGATCTATCCTGTTTTGAACCCCTCTTCAGGTACTTGAAGCCTGCTATTAAATCCCCCCTCAGCCTTTTC
>NW_017728995.1:52626267-52632883 GCF_001723915.1 Gavialis gangeticus
CTATCATCTGCCACTGAGAACAACCTAGATCTATCCTGTTTTGAACCCCTCTTCAGGTACTTGAAGCCTGCTATTAAATCCCCCCTCAGCCTTTTCTTCTCTAGACTAAATAAGCCCAGTCCCCTCAGTCTTTCCTCATCAGTCATGTCCCCAGGACCCTCACAATTTTTGTTGCCCTCCACTGGACTCTCTCCAATTTGGCCACGTTTTCTGTAGTGAGGTGCCCAAAACTGAACACAAAACTCCAGATGTGGCCTTACGGTGCTGAATAGAGGGGAAGAATCACTTCCCTTGACCTACTGGCAGCACACCTACGAATGCAGCCCAGTGTACCATTAGACTTCTGGGCAACAAGGGCACAATGGGGGCTCGTATTCAGTTTATTCTCCACCGCAACTTCCAGGTACTTTTCTGCAGAGCTGCTGCCCAGTCAATCAGCCCCCAGCCTCTACTGATGTATGGGATTGTTCTGTCCTAAGTGCAAGACCTTGCACTTGTCCTTGCTGAACCACATGAGATTTTTTTTCAGCCTAATCCTCCAATTTGTTTGTCACTCTGAATCCTAGCTCTATCCTCCCATGTATATACTACTCCCCACAGCTTGGTGTCATCTGCAAACTTGCTGAAGATGCACTCTATGCCATCTTCCAGGTCACTGATGAAAACATTGAACAAAACTGGCTCCAGAACTGACACCTGGGGCATTCCATTTGATAACAGATATGAACTAGACATCGAGCCATTGATTACTGCTCTCTGAGCCTGACACTTCCACCAGTTTTCTATCCACCTTACAATCCATTCATCCAGACCATACTGTCTTAGCTTGCCTGCAAGAATGCTGTGGGAGACCATATCAAAATCCTTGCTAAAATCAAGGTACACAATATCCACCAGTCTCCCAGTATCCACAGAGCCAGTCACCTTATCATAGAAGGTAATCAGGTTGGTCAGGCATGACTTGCCCCTGGTGAATTCATGCTGACTGTTCCTAATCACTGTTTTCTACTCCAAGTGCTTAGAAATGGATTCCTTGAAGATCTGCTCCATGATTTTTCCAGGGACTGAGTTGAGGCTGGCTGGTCTGTATACAGTTCCCTGGATCCTCCTTCTTCCTTTTCCTAAATATGGGCACTATGTTTGCGCTTTTCCAATCATCCGGGACCTCTCCTGATTGCCATGAGTTCTCAAAGATGATGGCCAATGGCTCTGCAATCACATCAGCCCTTGGCACCCTAGGGTACATGTCCAACTTTTCTAAGTAGTCCCTAAATTTCAGGTGGTTAAAGGCTGCTATCAAATCCCCTCTCAGTCTTCTCTTCTGAAGACTTAGCAAGCTGAGTTTCCTCAGCCTCTATTTATTCAGTCATGTGCTTCAGGCTCCTAACCATTTTTGTTGCCCTCCACTGGACTTTCTCCAACTTGTCCACATTCTGTCTAGTGGGGAGCCTCAAACTGAACACAATACTCCAGATGTGGCTTCACCAGTGCAGAATAGAGGAGAATAATTATTTCCCTCCATCTGCTGGTAACACTTCTACTAACACAGCCCAGTATGCTGTTAGCCTTCTTGGTACTAGCTGCCAGCTAGACATCAAGCCATTGATCACTACCTGTTGAGCTTGATGATCCATCCGGATTTCTATTCACCTTCCAGTGCATTCATCTAACCAACCCATACTTGCTTAGCTTGCTTGCAAGAATACTGTGGGACACCATATCAAAAACCTCGCTAAAGTCAAGGTATATTATGTCCATTACTTTCTTTCCATCCATAGAGACAGTCATCTCATCATAGAAGGCAAAAGGTTGGTCAGGCATGGCTTTCTCTTGATGAATCCATGCTGACTGTTTCTGATCACTTTCTTCTCCTCCAATGCTCGCTTCTCCTCCAATGCTCACTCCTTATCACTTTCTTCTCCTCCAGTGCTTAGAAATAGATTCTTTGAGGACCTGGCTCCATGAATGGACGAGCCCAGACATGGAGGATGCTTACACCTCCTTTATTTCGCCACTGGGACTACAATGCAGGCAAGAGCAGTTATGGAATTGAACTATGCAGCTGCAGAGAATTGCATGCTCTTATCTTACTTCTTTGTACTCTTATTTTAACTCCTCCCTCTCATTTAACCTTCCCCCTTTGAAATCCAAAGTGCCATACACTGGTGCTTCTGAAAAGGACCTTGAGTTGTGGGCTTACTTTAGAGGTAAAATCATCAGGGCCAAATAGTTAAGGCAGAGCAGCCAGCAGCAGAGCAAGACTGAAGGTGAATTTCTCCCAATATCCTCATCAGACTCTGCGGTTATAAAGAAGAATCGTTTATCTGAGAAGCACTGGAGATAAAATACCTGAATCTATTTTTAAAAAGGTATGTTATTGGCACTTAAAGCTATTCTTTGTACTGCTGGGGAACCCTACAAAAAATATGCTTGTTGGCTAATACCAAGGAAACTATTAATATGACATATGCCTAGTTGCATGAGTCCCATGTTGGATATTTTACGTTGTTTAGGATGCAAGGAGGAATCCCTTAGGGAAGTAATCTCTATAATTGAGAAGCCGCCTGCTAGGACTCTTGAGTCTGTTTAATTCGGAAAGAATTCAAGTATACTTGCCAAGGTAAATTCCCTTACCCCATCCTTGTGCGGAGGTCTTCCCAGAGCTGCTATGTTTGTGTGACCTATAGATACTCAGGCAAGGCAGCTACTTCAAAATCCATTTATTTGTTCCTTTGAAAGATCATGAACTGCCACTAATAACACCACTTTCATTCAATAAAGTGCCTTTCATCTGATGAGGGAAGAGTTTTACAAACAATAATTAAGTCTCAGAACACTCCTATAGGTGATATAAATAATATTCTCCTTATTTTGTACTCTAAATAAGATAAGGAGCAGGGAGGTTAGTGAAGGAAATTGGAAGAGAACCTAGAAGCATGAAATCTAATATCTTGGCCAGTAGGCCAGGGCTGTTCAGCTTCTCAGTAGGCCAGGGCTGTTCAGCTTCTAAGCAGCCAGAGGCCACATGAGTCATGAGTCACATCAGCAGGGGCTACATGCTCTGTGGACTGCACCAGAGTACGCCTTGGTACACACCACACAGGAAGCCCCACTGCTGCACTACACATAGGGGAACCCCACATCTGCTGCATTGCATGTGTGTTTTCCCCAGCTTCATCTTCCAGTCCCCAGGTGCAAGCTTCTCCACTATACTATGCCATGTTGGCACCCCAGGTTGCAGATGTCCCAACACCGGGAGGCTACAACAACCCTGTCTGCTCTCTGAAAGCTGGAGGAGGGAGGGGGAGCCCGAAGACCCTAGATGCTGCTAAAGCCATAGCAGTGGGGGGAAGTATGACTGGATGGCAGCTCAGGGGGCCACAAATTAAACCCTCACAGGCTGTATGTGGCCTGCACATCACCGGTTGGACAGCCTTGCAGTAGGCCATCATTTTCTTACTTTACAGTTGGTTACAATTCACTATTAATTTTATCATTGTGTCAAAGACGGCTTAAAACTAGATGAAAAACTGCCATCTGGAGACCATGGTGATGTTTTACTTTCTGTGTTCTTGTTTGCCTCATACATATTTTATTGTTTTCTCATAAGACATCATCTGCAAGGCACAAGGTAAAGTAGGTAGTCCAGAAAGGGTCATCTGAGTATCAGGCTCAAACCCTGTTTCTTCTTAATATTTATTTTTCATTTAATTCTTTCTACAAGTAAAATATTTTACAGTATTTAAATACTGTTAATATCAAATCTGTTCCTTTGTCATTGAATAAAAGATGATAGCTGAAATGTTGAATGTTCTTTTATTTAAACAATGTCGTTGATTGGGAAACTGATGAAAATAATGATCATCATGGACAGTCAGCTTTTTCAAACTATTTCAGAATCAAGGTTGCTGGAAGAATTTAACCCCAATATACCATACCATTACACTTCTCTTTTTCCTGCTATGCTATTCCCACTCTGCATGACACTGTGAAAACAGAGGTCAGGACCCTATTAAGAAAGGTTACAGAAAACTGAAGAAAGGAGAATTCATACCACTTTTAACATTAGATTTGATGGCCAGATTTGCTTCTTACTGTCCATTGCTTATATCAGAGCTTTTCACTGGTAACATCATAAAAGAAACCTCAGTGCCCTCATATTCCAGGTCAATAAAGAAGGGTGTATATATGCCCTCTAAGTGCAAAGCCATATAACTTTAATATAGTTTTAAAAGTCTAGTTTGCCAAAATACTGGCTTGACCAAAACTTATATCTTAATTTATCATAGCTAACCCAAGCACAAGGTCAAATGCAAACCAGCTGATGGACTTATACATAGCCATGAGCACCATGTCTGAGAAAATGGACTTGGTGCCCACCTCAATATTAAACAAAAAGAAAAGATGAACAGAGATGACATAATTTTGATTTTATATCTAGACTTGCAGTGTTCAGGTGCACTACCCCACATCATTCTATAGAAAGAGATTCGCGCTTCTTTCATGGATTTCTCAATGCTCCCTCATGGGGAGTATTCTGTTATGCAGCAGGCAAGTCTAAACATCTATATTAAAGTGATATATTTATCACGCCAAAGCTTTTTGCTCCCAGGCATCATGTCTACACATGTACCCAGGACCTCAGCATGTTAAGCTAGGTTAGAGTAACTCCAGCTGGAGGGAGCGTGGGGGCAGTGGGGAGGGCAGGGGTCAGTTTGCCAGACTGGGGCTGCTCTGACCCAACTCAAAGCACTACAGAGGGGTTGGCTGGGACATGAGAGTGCTCCATTGAGGGGCTAGCCAGCAGGCAGTCCCTGCACTGAAGGACCTTCATGCCCTAGCCAGATACATCAGTGTCTACAAGTATGCTGCTGCCGAGTAAAAAACTCGACATCAGACTAGTACTTGTATTTACAAGTACTATCCCGCTGCAGAGTTAGAGTTAATTAGTTTATTCTAACTTATTATCTCTGTACATGTAGATGCCAAGATGTTTATTGCAGAGCTAATTAGTCTACTCCACAGTAAACATCTTGTGTAGATGCACCCAACCACACTACGTGCTAGTCCTTAATTGTCCATCATCAATAAGTGCACAGGGAAGGGCATGTTATGTGGGATCCAAAACTTGTTACAGCAGTAGGTGTGAATGGAAAAGACATGGAAAAAGATTGAAACTTTTTGTCTGTCCCCAGGCTAACATAGCAGAGATGGCATATTGGTGGTAATAGTCTGCTATTTATATGGGGAAGTTACAAGTTATTAGTCTTCCACCCACTATCCAGGAGCAGAGAAGGTATTGTGCCTGAGGTGACATGGATAAAGCCAAGAGGTTGGTGGTGTCCTTGGCAACCATAGTTTCTGTAAAGTCTAAATTACAACCCCTTCCCTCTGCCAAAAAGAAAACAGACTGCAGAATCAGAGCAAAGGAAAATGAGAATAGATTGCACAGTAGGAATAGACTGCAGGAAGCTTAAAGATAAAAGGGAAAAAACTGGGTAGTAATCTAGTGAGGTAGATGGGGGCAGGAGGGCTAAAGGGTTTCTCTTTGCTTTGTCATCTATTTACTCCAATTAACCAACAGTTATTGCCTGATTAAACAGAAACCTGATTAAATATGTCCCAATTAAGTAGAGTGGACTATTTGTTTTATTAGTATTCACCATATTATTCACTGAAATGTTTTCAATTTCTTAATTAAACAATTCCCACATTAAAATATAAAAAATAATGCAAGACAAAAAATCACACATGAGGAACAATGGGAAGGTGATCATTATGTGATGTTACTTCTTGTGAAAAAAAAGAGCACTGAAAACTTAGTTGACAAAGATGTATATACACCCAAGTACAATACACTATATTCAGAATAATATCCTGACAACTGCAGTATTGGCAGATATTGTTAACAAATCAATACTTAACATGCTGAAGTATTAAGCATATTATTTATATGCTGAGCACTTTTTAAAGCGAAGTGCATTGGAAAGTGCCCTATACAAGAAAAAATATCCTTTTTACAAGCATGATTTTATTAGTATATCAATATTTTACCTCCCAAAACTATTCTCATATATGTTTTACCAAAATGTTTTTTCTTGTTTGCTCTGCTGATACTGATTATCTAGATTTATAGTTGCTGTTGGAGGAGCCAAATATTTTTTTCCCTTGTATTACATCACAGAGAGTAAATACGTAAAAAATTATACTACAGGAGGAAAATACATTTTTCAACCAACGCACTGGTTATAGACTTGGTTTCATAAAACAACAAGGTATAGAATGGCTTTTCAGTTATGCTTCATTGTAAGAGTTATCAAAAATGTCTTTGTCTCCAACAGAACATTTATAAACCATTATCATAGAATCATAGAAGTAGGGTTGGAAGGGACCTTGTAGATCTTCAAGTCTGACCCTCCACCTGGGCAGGAGAAAAACTGGGCTCAAATGACTCCAGCCAGGTAGGCATCAAGCCTCTTCTTAAAGACCCCCAGGGTAGGAGCCAGCACCACTTCCCTTGGAAGTTGATTCCAGATCCTAGCCACCCTGTGAAGTAGTTCTTGCGGATAACTAATCTAAACCTACTCTCCAACAACTTGTGGCCATTATTCCTTGT
>NW_017728995.1:52637883-52645804 GCF_001723915.1 Gavialis gangeticus
TAAGTGTGCTGCTGGTTACTACTGCCCAAGTGCAGCACCCTGCACTTGTCAGTATTGAAACGCATCCTGTTTTTGTTAGCCCACCCCTGCAACCTATCCAGGTCTTGCTGCAGTCTTTCCCTCCCTACTAGCGTGCTCACCTCACCCCAAATTTTGGTATCATCAGCAAATTTAAACAGGTTGCTTTTCACCCTGTTGTCCAAATTGCTGATAAAGAAATTGAACAGCACTGGCCCAAGGACTGAGCCCTACGGGACTCCGCTGCCCACTTCCCCCCAGGTCGAATATGACCCGTCCACCACCACCCTCTGAGTATGACCCTTCAGCCAATCTGCAATTCATCTGACTGTGTAGACATCAATGACACAGTTGCCTAGTTTTTTAATGAGGATGGGGTGGGCCAGTTTCAAAGGCCTTGCTAAAGTCCAGAAAGACTACGTCCACGGCGACACCTGCATCCAATGCTTTTGTAACCTGATCATAAAAGGCAATCAGGTTGGTCTGACATGACCTGCCCCTAATGAAACCGTGCTGGTTGCCCTTGAGCATCATCCCTGAAGCTGGTCCATCACAGATGTGCTCCTTGATGATTTTCTCAAAAAGTTTCCCTAGGATTGAGGTAAGACTGACGGGCCTATAGTTGCCTGGGTCCTCCCTCCTCCCCTTTTTAAAATTATGCTATTTTAAAATAATTTAACATGAAATAAAATATAGAAACATTTTATATTTTAGATTATACAGATGGATGAAAGAAAATCTTAGCTACATTCTTTACAATTTTTGTTCATTATATTAATGATTTAGTGTAGCAGTCTAAATACATGGATCAAATCCAACATTGTTCCAGTGATGATAAGTATATTACATTGTTATAGTAATGATATGTGAAATATGTTGCTACATGTATCTTGCATGTTGCTAAGCCTTTATTATTTGAAAGAGATAGATCAATTAAGTACAAGAAAACATTTTTTAGGCCAGGATCAATGTTTCTTGTATAGTGCATGTGAAAAGAAGCCCTTAACATTTATGGGACTTGTCCTGACAGGGGAGCAATTTTATGGATGTTCATGGATTTTTTTTTCACTTGAATATGGTCTCTCTCACTTATTAAGATAAATTATTTTCTTTAATTTTATTCCCGTCTATCTGCAACCCTTGGCTAAATCTTCTAAACATGTTCCTTTTAGTCTGGATAGTGTTATGAATTTGAAAATAGTGTTTGCCAATTTGGTAATCAGTCCAGACTACTTCAGAAAGATGGGCTAGGATGCACAAGAAACAAGAAACTTGCGAACTTCTGCCTCCGCTGCAGATGTGCTCCCACAGCTATAGGTAAAGTAATAGCTTTGCAGTTAATGCAAGGTAGCTTACCCCTCAGTAAAAATTACTTAAGCTATGTAGTGTAAGAGGTGCATATGGGCAATTACAGCTGACGGACTGTAAATTTAGATCCTAACTTATTTCACAAGACCATGTCTGTGTGTTAAACCCCCAAGTGGACACTTCCATTCAGGAGTAAAGTGGCTTTAGATCACTGTAGCTTAACACCTTTAGTAAATTTTCTTTAACTTTTATGTGTGTCCTATGTAGAGAAGCCTTTTGATCCCTTAAAGTTACTGACATGAGATACAACATGCCACCCATTTACATTCTGACTGAGTAAAAACAATAAGTAAAAAATAAAATAGGAAATATATATATATATATATATATATATAAATGTAAGGAAAATGAATGCAAAGAAGGTAAAAGAAATTAAGGCAGTTTTTCCAGGGCATACTGTGATGGAGTTTCTGTTTTCAGCACTGTGGGTATATCTACTTGACACACTTTACTTCACAGTAGATGAAATTACTGCATAGTAAATATCACTGTCTACATGTGCAGACCCGTACTGTGCAGTAATTTGCTCTACTCAGCAATTAATTTGCTACCAGCAAATGCAAGTAGCAAATTAACTGCTGAGTAATTACTACACAGTAAGGCACATGTAGACAGCCAACCAGGAGCAAATTTGCTCCCAGGTCAGCTGGGCAGCAGGGGGCGGGAGATTGCTCCCTGCTCCCAGGAGCTGGCGGCTGCCAGGGTGGGTTCTGCCAATGGAGCCTGGGCAGGGACTATGTCCCTCTTCCCTAGCAACAGGAAGCTTCCAGCCCCTGCTCTGCTCCATGATTGTGGAGCTGGAACCAGGAGCCTCCTGTACAGGGAGACTTCCCTGCCCAGCCTGGAGCTACCTGGGACTTGCCCCAGACCAGGACAGTTCCCAACCAGCCCTGGGCTGTGCACAGAAGTTTGCATGTGTTTGAGGGCTTGGAAAGAGCTGTGGAAAAGGGGCAGGACCCAGTCACCTGCCCTGATTTGCCAGCGGGGCAGCTAGCAGTGAGCCCCTGGCTGGGTGGGGATTCCAACCAGGAACTCACTGCTAGCTGTCCCACTGGTGGATTAGGGTAGGGGGCTGGGACATGACCCTCTCCCCCACCTCTTTCCAACTCCCTACCCCCAATTGGGGAGCCGGGGCCAGGAGCTCCCTGCTGCCAGGGCAGGGGGACATTGTCTCCACTTGATGTCCAGTGGCAGAGCCCGCCCTGGCAGCAGGCAGCTCCCTAGCCCCACCAGGAGCTGTGTCTTCTCACCACATGCTCCCTGCCAGCCCCTGGGCTATCACCCAGAGGGAGCCTAGAGTTGCCCTTGGCTGCTGCAAGGGGACAGGGCAGGGTGGGAGCAAATCTGCTCCCAAATGTGTGCATGTGTAGATGCCTGCCCAGGATGGGTTTACTCCAAAGTAAATTACTCCAGAGTAAACTCATTCATCAGTATTTGCACATGTAGATGTACCCCATGAAAAGTAAAGGGGTCTAAGAAAAGAAAGACTTGGGAGTAACTAGGTTAAAACTAACTGTATCTTTGTTAGTATATAAAGGGCCTAACTCAGGATTTTATGTGTGTAGAATGAACCCCAATATGTTTCATATTTCTGTAGTAGATGACTCCTCCTTCTCTCTGTGAAGTGAGTTATTTCTCCCAAATGCGCACTGCAATAATTAGCTTCTCTGTTTGCTTTCCAAAGTCATTTCTATCATTGTGTGCATTACTGATGTTTGACTTCTTGCCAACATTATTGAGTCATCTTCATAGTTCTATTTTGATTTCAGGTTACTTTCAAAAACCCAGAATGGTTTTATTAGCATGTTGCCATGCATGCCTACTGTATTGGGAAAGAGACTGTTCCCAATAACAAGAAAGTTGTTTGTTGTCACTGGAAAGGTATAAGTTATAAAATATGGAGTATTGTCATAATCATTTCACTTTCTCTATAAAATTTACCTAGGGTTCCATGAAGCACAGGAATATGATTCCTGTGAATCTCCATAGAACCTTTTTCCAGCAATCTCAAAATATTGTTTGTACTAGAATATAAGATAACTGTGAATATAAAATAGCCCCCTGAATAATTTGTTTCAATATATGGAAAACTTCAGTCCTGGGTATGACCGTAAACTGAATCTGACTAGAGGGCCTGGTGGCAAAGTGGTGGGGCTATTCATGGCAGGGTAGCTCCTATAAAATACCACATTGTTACAATCATCAGAGTAAGATGAGTATAGGGCACCTCAAAATCCTATCCCTCACTGCCTTGTGGGTACTCCTTGGATGGAAAAAGTCTAAAGGACTTCACTCAGACAAAAACACGTCTTCTCTGAGGCATTAGGCAATCAGCAGCAGTTCTTATCTGTTGCTCTCCAGCTCAACAACCATTGAGGTACTGAGGACTCAGTCTGGCCTCTGGATTCTGTCTCAATGGTCTAAAGCAGGGGATGGGCAGCCTCTACTCCTCCTTATTCTTGCCTAGGCATATGCAAAGTTCTTGGTAACTAGACCTCTTATGCATACACCATGATCCAGAGGATTGGTGGCTGCCTACTTGATCTACTACAACATCATATAGATAATTTGAAATCAAATAGCCACATTCTTATTTGGATCTTTCATCTTATCCATTTCCCCTACCTTGTAATTTTAAATGTGTGAACATTGCATTTTTCTGAAATGCTCATGGTACATGAATGCAAAATCTTAGCTAGTTTCTCGATTTCACTGTATGAGCTTCAGAGAAAAAAATCCTGTACAGTTATAGTTTTATTAATACAATTTCTTCAGCTTTTTAACTGCTATGGGATTCTATGAAAGATTGACATCAGACCCTGATGTAGCACAGTTTTTTAGCATAAGCTTAATTTTCACTTTGTGAGCATTTTCACTCGTGTCAAAAGGACAGCATACATGCTTAAACTTAAGCACATATTTAAGTGCATTATTGAACAAGCGTCCATAAAAATAACATTCTCCCCATGCAGTGTTTTGGATATTATAGTTCAAGGGATAAATTCTTTTCAATTTATACTAACTCTACTCCAGTAATACTCTTCTGATTTTGCTGGAGTTGCTCTTGATTTACATCAACGTAAGTGGGAGAAAAATCAAGATGAAATTTACAATAAAAATGTTTTTAGATCATTTGCTATTTCCATTGGAATAAAATTAAAATAATTCTGGTTGAAGCTCTGAATCCCAGTTCTTGGAAAAGGGGATGATTTCAATTCCTCTGATAGCAGGAGAGTGTTGAATAAACCTATTATCTTTTCTGTGTGCCTATTTCCACTTTGATGTACAATAAATAAAAAATTAACTGACAATTCTAAAATATGAAGACACCATATCATTGTCACTCTGCATTCTTACAAATCTGATCCACTCATGCTGTTTAAGCTGCTGAAGCCTTTGAAGTTAGAAAATGCTACCACACGATCTTCTAGCATTGGTAATTAAGACATAGTGTGGCAAATCAAAAGAGACGTGCTACCTAGTATCTACAGTTCCTTCCTAAAAAAAACGCAAGCTGGGAGTCATGATAATAAATCAATTGGCTCTGCCTTTCAGTAGGAAAAGACCTGTATGTAACTGGTTATATTATAACTCAATCCCATCTTGTATCCAAGATCAATTCCTCTCTTTCTCCATGCTTTATGATCTTTGAATTCTTTTTCCTTTAATCTTCCTAAAATTAATTTTTTGTCTTAGAAAGGGAGAGGAATATGGTGGTTTTGGAAACAGACCCTCATCATTTGTCTTCTCAGTGGGGAGGAGGGGTATGATCCCATGCCCCACTCCTTCCCTCCCCGGTCCCTCTCCATGATTATTTTTCTTCATGCTGCTGTTGTTTTCCCATAAATTTAAGCAGGTTGTGCTTCTGAGGCTCTGCTAAGAGCTGAGCAGGCAAAATGTAGTTTATAAAGGTTTATTAGCACAACTGGTTAAGTAATGTGTTTGAGCCTCAGGGAGCCTTATGTTCCAGTTAGTAGACTCCCTTTACATGTCATAATATATTAAAAAAATATAAACTATGCAACATTTCCATAAAGATAAATTGATATGCACCCTAATTGGAAAGATACAGAAAGCTCACTGCCATATTAATTTGCTTACTACAGTATACCATCTTGTACTATATAGATTTTGGCTGGGATTGAGTCATAGGTATCATTAAAATGTTTAGACCTTAATCTTTTTTTCTACTGCTATTTTTATAGCTTTATTTCTGCTTCCGAATAGGCACTGGCATAGAGTATCATTAAAAAATATACCTAGAAGGCAGAGTGTGTGTGGAAGGGGCAGGGAGGGGGAGGGGCAGTGGGGGTGTGTGTGGAAAGGGGTTGTTTTTAAAAGCAAAGCAAATTGCAGTATTGCAATATACTTTGACATTTTCTATCCTGGGTCTCTATGCCTTAGCTCCTATATCTAGTTTAGGTCTTAAATTGAAGCTCTAACATGACTTTCAGAAGGTGCTGAATACCTGCAGTTCCCATCACCTTCAGTGAGCTTTGCAGGTGCTCAGCGTTCTTGGGGAACAAAAAAGTCAGAAGGCATTTTCTTGTTTAGGAACCCAATGATAGGCATGTAAGCGTGTATCTTTTAGCTGAATTCTCCTCTTTACATGTTCCTATTATACTAGCAAAAAGAATGGTACAGATCCACTGCTATTTTGATTTCTAGGAATGTAGTTGGGTGAAACATCTCGTTACATAGCCATCTGCTGAACAATCTTGGCACCTTTGCTCACATTGGTTAGTGCATTACTTGGCAGTTAGTTGTGCTAATGCAATACATTTGTGACAGAAGTAACTAGGCTATAAACCTCTTATTGATACTAGGGAGCACAATAGTTCTACAGACAACTGGATGCAGCATAGGACTGTTTCAATGTTTGGTTCAATGTTTGGCTCTTCTAGTGATGTTCTATGTGACCGAAGATGAGTATGACAGGACCAGCCCTTTAGGGTAGCTGTGGCCTTTCCTGATTGTTTCACTAATAGTGTCCCACTCCAGTTCCTAACTGTAACCCCCTGCTATCTCACCTGTCATACCTTGATGTAAATATTGTACCATGTCGGGATGCTGCCCCAGAGTCCTGGAGTGATCCTGGTGCTGCCTTTAATCTGACTTGAGTCATTTAGCTGTAACCTTGGTCCTACTCAGTCCTCTAAAAAACTATTCCACTCTTTGTAGGCACTAACTTTGCCCTATAGGCACTAATTGGGGCCCTACAGGCCCTGATCATGCCTTAGGGCCACTAATTGCAGCTTCAGACTCCCCCCATAATGACACCCCAGCCTCTAGCTCTGTTTCATGCACTGGGGCCTCTAGATCTGTCTTCCCATTCACTCACCCAGCCCTGGTAGAGCTGCTGCAGCTCACTGGTCCCAAACCCTGGCAGCGAGGCTGTCTCTGTCCCAACCCAAAAGGACCTGGACTTTTGCAGGGCTTCTTGCCCTGCAGGGTCCTGGACTTTTGCAGGGCAACTCATACTCAGTTGGGTTTTACCCACTCAGCCTAGAGAGCACCCCTCAAGGACCCCCTATGGCCTCTGACTACCCCTGTTAACCCAAGCCTCTGGTTAACAGCACTAAAACACAAACATAGACCCATGGATCTCTAAATTAAATTGAAACTCCACCTTGGATCCCTGCACTGCTGCATAGCCTCATCAGATGTCTCCCACCTTCCCAGGCATGCAGATTCTTTCTCCTAACATTGTAAGTGGACAGGAGCTCCTCTCTTTGAGGTCAGTGCCAAACTGAGCCCCGAGCCTTAGCTCAAACTTATATGGCTCCTTACTCCTCCAACTTCTGGTCACCTGACCTGACTCCCTGGTAAGAAGCCCTAGCAAGAAGTAATTACCTAAAATCAGTAGTTTCCTGCCCTGTTGCCTAAAGTCTGCAGGATGACCCCTGTAGATCTTTTTTATACCACCTTCTCTCTCTGCTAAACAGAAACTCTTCTCTTAAAGTGATAGGAGCCCTTGCTTTTTATTACAGTGAGCCATTTCTCCTACTACTCTTTACCTATATATATTTAAGCTCTTCAAGGCATGATTTGTCTCTCATTAAGTACATATATAGCATCTGTCAGAAAACAGTCCACAGGATACCTCCAGAAGCTTGAGTTTCTCCCTGCTGTCCTGTCCCTTGTCCCAAGGAACAAACCAAGGCCTCCTCATCCCTGTAAGGCTCAGTTCCACTGCCCTTACACCAGACCTCAGAGCTGCAGCAGGGGAATTTATGCTTGCTCCAAGTGATTTCCCTTTCAGTTGTAAAAAAAAATTGGTTCTCCTTTCCATAGAATGGGCTAGCCTGGAATACCATCTGCCTAGAGATCACTCTTTACCACAGGCAGTCAGTAAGGAGAAAAACAAAACAATGTTTTATATAGGAAAAAGAATCATACACAATAAACTGACTAGAAGTTTTAAGACAACAAAAAGATGAGAAAAGTTTCTTACCCCCTTATCTGACTACCACTTGGTCCTCCAGAGAGACCTGCCAGTATTTTCAGAGATCAGCCTTCCCGCTGATTCTGTCAG
>NW_017728995.1:52650804-52661739 GCF_001723915.1 Gavialis gangeticus
AGAATCATACACAATAAACTGACTAGAAGTTTTAAGACAACAAAAAGATGAGAAAAGTTTCTTACCCCCTTATCTGACTACCACTTGGTCCTCCAGAGAGACCTGCCAGTATTTTCAGAGATCAGCCTTCCCGCTGATTCTATCAGCTATGACTGTTGGGGACGTGCATTCATCCAAATCCGAGAAAGTCCAGTCCTTGGCCTCTTAACAGAGAGAAAATAAAATTCTTCCAAGCCCTGCCCCCCACCAGTAATTCCTCATCAATTGTCCCAATTTCTCATGTGTCTTAGTATCCAATTTGTTTTTCTTCTTAGGGCATCTGGTATTCCTCTGGCTGATGGGACAATAACTACAAGACAGTAACTTGGGTGCTTATCCTATTTGTGCTCACTTCTGTCTGTGATTGGACACAGCAAATGTACTTGCCCTAGTGCAGGGGAAGGCAAAGTCTGGCTTGTAGATTCGGCCAATGGCAGACTCCATTTCCCAGCAGCCCTTGCCTGCATTGTTGCAGCCAGTTTCCATGGAGACCCCAGGAGTAGCAGAGCTGTGACAGTGCAGGGCCAGGGTCTCCGTGGAAACCAGCCCCAGCAGCTCTGGCAGAGTTCATGTTAAGGTGGGGAGCTACTCTGGGGCTGAGATCTTGTGGTGGTGACAGTGAGGTCTGGAGCTGAGGCAGAGCTGTGATCAGCTGCCTGCATGCCCTGGGTAGGCACATGCAGGCAGCAGATCATAGTTCTTCCCACGCTCCAGACCATGCTGTCACCACTGCAAGATCCCAGCCCTGACGCTGGAGCAGCTCCCTGCCCAGCCATGCATCCTATGAGCACTGTTGGGGCTGGTCTCCATGGAAACCCTGGCCCTGTGCTGTCACAGTCCCACCACTCCTGGGGTCTCCACAGAAAACAGCCTCAGCATCATGGGCAGGGGCTGCTGGGAAATTTAATTTGGCCACCAGCTGCATCTGCCATTTTGCCCACCCTTGCCCTAGTGACAATGGGAAGAGATACCTAGCAGTTTTGCCTACTCACTTTTCCTTAATTATACATTTCTTAGTTCTCATCACTAAATCATGTCCAAAATAATAAAGGTATATACAGACACCATAACATAATTTATACAATGATAAAAACAACATGAATGAATACAGCATAACATTGGATTTCCAATGAGATCTCACATGGCATATCAGTGAAATAAACACAAAATGTGCATGATACCACACAGACTCCTCAAATATGGTGAGGTTCATGACAGTGTCAATGGAGAATCACCTTAGTCAGAATCTCTAGAGATACATCAGCACAGCACAAGACTGCAGCAGCAGAGATACCCAAACCAATGCCACTGGCCCCAGCCCCAGGACCGCAACTTTTCCTACCCCTCACTGCTACCTATTTTTAGCCCCCTGGGCAAGCCCCCAGATGGACAAACCCCACCTCCCCTAGGCACCAACCCTCACCCCCTGCCAACTGCCAAATCCCCTGATCCCACAAGCCATTCCTGATGCCAGTGTTACCAGTGTTTGCCAGTACAGGGAGCCAAATGAAGTAAGTTAGGGTGGGGGGAAGGGTCGGAGGGAGGTTGTTCACTTGGCGCTGGAGGGGGTCAGGGGCTAAAAATAGCCTCTGGTTGGGAGGGGAGTCTCTCCAATCCCATCAAATCCTCCCCCACAAAGCTGCCACTCCCCCAATCGGTCTATTCCCCCCCCCAACTCTGACTTACTTCAGTTGGGCTCCTGGCACTGGTGAATGCCAGTAAAACCAGCACTGGGAACAGTCTGTGGGATCAAGGGCAGTTGAGTGACATCAGGGCAGGAATGGAGGGGTCTGGGGGGGTTGGCAGATTAAAGAGACTCTCTGATCCTGCCAACCCCCAAATCTCTCCAAGCCCTCCTACAGACCTTGCTAGCCCCCTGATCCTCCCAGTACTTCTCTCCATGGACCTCCTTAGCCCCCCCTGATCCTACCTGCCTCTCCCCATACCCTGACTTACCTTAGATCAGGTTCCTAGCACCTATCTAATCATTGAGTTAGATCAGAGGGCCATTTTTAACCCAATCTAACCAGTGTAACATCTGTACGAAGCCCAAATGTCCATGGATAAATGGCTTCTGGTTCAGGAGCCCAAACAGGCAATGAGAGCTCAGGTACCTCTCTGTGGCAAGGCCTTGCACTGTGTAGACATATTCCACATACCAATATGATACAAAAAATATTAAAGGATGAATCCATTGGCAAAAAGTTACACTTTGCAAAGGTGCTTATATCACAAGATATGACCCTCTCTCATTTCCTGAAACCTGGATTACGTACATCAGAGTGTTTCAAAAACCAGAATTCATCAACTGCACTTTTCGTGGGAACTGCTGCAATGCATACCTAAGATACGCTGCCCCTCAGTGTTAAATCAAATTTTCAGCTTATTTTGAGTAAAAAACCATACAGAGGAATAGTCAGTATAAAATTTGCCACCAGAACTTAGAAATGGTAATTATTATGGCATTTTCATTTTAGAACTAAGTTTTGAACACTAACGGTATTAATAAAAAACAGAAATGGCCTCACGATAAGCAATGATACGAGCACATATATGAAAGTCTCACTTTTCCTTAAATACTTCTATTAAGAGTTTTCAGGGCAAAGGTTAGATATAAGAAAAAAAAATATACACAAGCAAATGGAGTATCATGATAGCCACCAATGAATGTGTGTCATGCTACAAAAATCAAGAGGTTCTTCTCCATAGTCTCACTGCAGATTATACTTGCTGGTAATTGAAGTGGTTTCGTATAGACACTTATCTCATGGATATTCTGGCATAAACTATAAAATCTTCCCTTGCATCATGTGTTCAGCCTGTCTTGGTTTGGCAATCTAGACTAAGGCAGATAAGTTTTTACCTTGCTTGCACTGATTTTTCAACAAACTGGTTTAACACTTTTTAGACACACACCACACACACACATAAAGTTTAGCCTGGAAAAAGCATTATTGCATTATAGCTGCTGGCAAGCACTAGTCAGTCATCTCCAGAGTGTGGAACGTAAAGGTTCTGAGATGTTTTGTATCATGAGAATAAGAATCTGATTCAGTCAACTGGGAAGATGCATAAAGTGAATGGAAAATGGATCTAACAAGTGGGAAAGACACCATTCATACATATACAGTACAATTGGAGACACATCATATTTCTGGTTGAATGGGGCTATCAACAGGCTATTGAATGAAGACTAGCTTTCTGATTTGTGCTTTAGTTTCTCACCACACCAACAGAGTTAAGGCAGTACAATCCTGTAGTGTGGACTAATAGTATGAAGATGCTTATAGTGAGGTAGCTTATTCTTATAATTAGAAGGGAAATAAACTATACTGTATAGTTCCATCAGCACTAGTGGTTGCACTGATAAAATGATTTCATTAAATAAAAATGTTCCTAATCAAAGATATCCCTAACCAAGATAGATAAAACCACTGCAAAATGTGTGCCAAGGCTAGGCTTAATGACAGAAAGAGTATCATACCAAGCGTCTAATTCTGTTGAGACTTACACAAATGACAAACAGGAGGAATTCTTCTAAGGTATTATTATAATAAACTTTGCACTGCTTTGATAGGAGTGCAAAGTTGTGATTTTAAATTAAGTTAGCTAATTTGCTGTGGGCAGACACATATTTCATTTAAGAAATGCTTCAGTTCAACTTAATCTTATTTTTTTAAAAATCATAATGGTAAACGTTAATATAAAAGTTTCCACATGAACTTGCACTAGTTTAAAAACTAAGGCTCATGTCAATTAAACTATACCAGTGGCAATAAAAAGAGAACTAGGAATTACATTTAAAAAAAAAAAGAAATTTACTATCGTTGTCAAGGTTGAAATCTTCACTACACACCCTCATGCAACCTCAGGGGTGGCCCACAGGCTGGTGCAGCCCTGGAATCCAGGAGTTGAAAGCCATTACCACTTTCCACCAGCCGCTTGCCTGCCACTGGATTCAGCACCCTCATGTGCATCCCTCTTGTCGAAGCCAATGGATATTAAAACTCTCATTGGATTCAAGGGAAACATCAAGCTAGGTTGGTACTGTACATGCCTAAAAAAATCTCACCTGCAAGCCCTTACAAGCAGTCATGGTAGTCAGAGGCAACCGAGCACTGAAGTTATCTAGTGTATCCATGTTGCAGTTGAATCATGGTTATAGGAAAGGAGGAGCTAAATAATTTGATGATCACCAAATATGAAGTTGCGCGTTCAAGGACCTTTGAACTTCACAGTTATTTTTGGCAAAATTACCATTGCTTATTAAGGTTAATTTAACAGAAAAAACATTAAGCGTAAAGCCTCCATCTTATACTACATGCAAGGGGCATTTTGATGGCTTGTCAATGTGCAGAACATACCTTTTCTCCTGTTCTAAGAACTGGGCTGGGGCAAAGATTCAAGTTAGGCTGAGGCAAAGTAGGAATAGAATTAAGAGTTCCTGACTCTCTACCCTGATTTCACTCCTAGCACTTGACTGAGGTAATATTCATAATGTAATTTTATATTGTGTGGAACTGAGATAACAAATGCCACGACCCACCCACTTACCTTCAACCTCCAAGTTAAGAAGCTTTTGTGTGACAACATGAGTGTTGCATTTGTCCTTGTAAAGAATCTTCATTCCCCTGAGTTTTTAGAACATGCAACATCATGTTAACCTGATGATAATTGTTGCCTGATATTTTTAAAGAAATCAGTTTGATCTAGACCTAAAAGAAAAACAACCTTTTCTCTTTCTTCCCTTCCAAAGTCTCCTGCTGTAGTACAGGCATAGAAACAGGATGTCCACAAACTAAGGCTGACCACTGTTTCTTAGCAAGTAGAAATAGTCCAGAAAAAGCATAGGGGGGAAAAAAAGGTCTACAGAAAAATGAAGCTCCAGTAGGAAAAGTCCAGTGAAAAGAGAAAAGCCTCTGAAGGGCAATATTAAGAATCATGGAAACTTTGAGTTTTGACAGTACTTGCAGTAATATATCAGAGACAAGGGAAAAAGTAAAAGGAAACTGGGAGACAAGAAAGGAAGACAAGTATAATTTAAATAAATCCCTAACATTCATCTTATAAAAATAACAGTCCTGATGAAATGGTATTTAACAATAATATAGAAGTGATATTTAACTCCCCATGAAAAGTCTTTCATAAATTTGGTCAAAAAAAGAAAAGCTTCATTAGAGTTCTTATATCACCTGTACAAATGCTTCTGGGCACCTATATGTGAGCACAGAAGCTGCTCTGATGCGCTGGAATTCCAGTGCATTGCAGCAGATTAAATTAATTGAGTCCGGCAATTATCACGGTCCAGTGGCCTCCTGAGTCCGGGTATCAGCATCCCCGCACTTAAAAATGGCAGTGGGGGTGCTTAAACTAAAGCCTGTCAAATAAGCTTTAGTTCAAGTGTCTCCACCGCTGTTTTTAAGCACAGGGACTCTGATACATGAGATGCAGAGATGCTTTAGTTAGAGCAGCTCTAATTAAAGCACTGCCCCGCCCCCCAGCACATGTGAAAGTGCCCACTATGAATTCAAATAACATCATCAGTTGATAAATTGTTTTCTTGGTGACTAATAAAATACTGATCCTGAAAAAGCATATGCATATACTTAAACTTTATGCCTGTGAGTTTTCCCAGCAATTTTTGGTAAGACTAACCTTGTGATAAAATTACATATGTGCTGAAGTGTTTGTAAATCAGTGTCTAAAATTAGAACGTTAACTGCACCTAAATAAAGTCTTGGTCTGTGCCTAGTCAGCTAATATCCTCCCGAGTAGTCATCCCTGCTTTAGATATGCTATGGAGTTTATTTTTCAAACAAAAAGCCCCTCTGTTTAAAATAAAAAAGGAAAAACTAAAATCTCAAAGACTTTAGTGATCCCCTAAAGATTTATCTATTTTCTTCTTCTTTTTTCTATAGAAGAAACTTGCTTTAATAAATATCCACTTTTTACAATTAACTTACCCTTGTCCTCTTCAAATCACAAGCTAGGATGGACATCTCATGCAATGAAATGAGATGATGGGTGTTAAATCTGACAACACTCCTTTTCCCATAAGAAAATATTCATACATGTTTCCTGCCCCAGTGATTCATTTCAGTTCTGATATCAAATAGATTTTGCTTTACACCTCAGCCTGTCAGATGCATATAATCGCCCTGGGTCTAAATTTAAAACCTATCAAGGGAGTGAAGAAGACAACACCTCTTTTATTACAGTTTGGGAGAAACAATAAAAAAAATGCTTTGGATATTGAAGTGGGCCACTCATAACTTGGGTAGGTTTCACTTTGTACTTTTTAAGATGCAAAGAAACAGATGTCAACTAAATACAGGGAGGCTACAAAACTATTGAAAATACAGAAAAACCTGCAAAGACATTAAATTCCATTGTTGCACACACAGTGACTGAAAGAAAAAGAAAGACACTATTCAAAAAATAATTTATCCTCAGCAGCTAAATTAAAAAAAATAAGAGGTCTCTCTTGTAAACTAAAAAAATATTTAAGGCCCTGATTCAGAAAAGCATCCCTGTTCAGGAAGCATGCTTAAAAATATGTCCATAAGCTCTTCTGAAAACAATGGGATTTCCATGTGCTTAAGTGCTTTCTTGAATTGGGAAAGGAAGTTTTGTTGATGAAGGAATGAATGAAATAGTGTGTGAAGGAAATTCTGCTGAACAGGGGGAAAAAACCCCAAACAATCAAATTGACACACAGCCTTTATTTTAGACTGGTTGGCAGAACCAAGAACATAGAGAGGAGGAATAGGTCTGAGTTAGTTTGTGAAGTGGAGTCCTCTCAGCAGTGTCTAAGAAATGCTGTGGTAGCTGATAATCAATGCCTTTGAGGAGGAGAAAGACCTAAGATAAAGCCAGTTCAAAACAGCTGAAAAGGGATAAAATGCAAAAATGTGCCTATAAAAAGATGCCTGAAAGTCCGCAGGCAGAATTAGGATTTCTCCCACCCCTGTTGCGAGGAAAATGTTAGCATAGTGGCATGGATAGGAGGATTGTGCACAAGGAGAATTCACAGGGCTTGCTGTTTTATTTTAAGAAAAAAAGAGCTTGTTTACAAGATGTACTTGTGAAGATCTCACAGCTCTAGTCATTAGTGTTCTGCCAATTAAATTACCACATCAGTGAGGCTGATAACATATGTGTTAAAATTAAAGCAGAATTAAAATGCACCTATACCCATAGTCTTTTTTGTACTTTTCCAAGGATGAAGGAATTGTGGATTAAGTGCTGGAAACATCCAGGGTAAATATTTCACTCTAGTGAACTATTGCTTTTCCTCAGTGTCACAGAGACAGTAAGCAGAAGTTCACTTCTGAAAAATATATATGGCTTGGTAAGAATCTAATCATGTAAGATTACATTGTGTTAGCAGAACTGTCTAGCAGCACCCACAAACACCATGGGGGCATCCAGATGAGCGCACATGTGCAGGCTGCAGCATCACAAACCATGAGTGCTGCACATGTTGGCATTTGCAACACTGATCATTTGCAGCATGGCAGGCTTTTCTGACACCAGAGATCCCAGTGTCAAAAAACCCGCAGCAGAATGAAGGGAAATGCACGTGCATGCTTGCCTGGATATGCCAGATCTTCTGTGTGTTAAAGATGAACTGCATCCCCTTTTCTCTTGTTTTAAGAAAAATTGTACCTAAAATACATAAATCACCCATGAGTCAATGAGCATCCAAAAATTGCTGCTATGCAAAAATAACAAGGGCAGATCTTGATCCTCCTATTTCTAGTCATGGGAGCCTGCAGGCACTCATCTCTCATGATGAGCCTGAGCTTCAGTTAATTCAAATGATTACCCCACTTCCTCTCCCTTCCCCCACCTCACTATGGAGTTTCCATTAAAGATCATACTTAGCAAAAGCTACTGTACACTTATCCACTGCTTTGGACAGTCTGCTGTTGTCTCCAAACTGAACAGAGGATCAAATTTTAAATTCTGGTCCTAGCCTTCAAAGTCTGTAATTAGCTTCTTGCTTAAAATGGATGAAACAACTGCACTCATCAAAACAACTGACATGCATTTGCATTTTCACAGACCTGTACTTTCCATTTTGGCTTCTATTCTACCCAGTAAAGCACACAGACATCAACAGACTTTCCCTATGCCTGAAGAACAGCATTTGTGCCCTTGCACAAATAAAGCTTGCAAAGAACAAATTTTCCAACTGTTTAGTTGGTCTAATAAAAGATGTCACACCTACCCAAAGAATCTTGTCTGCCCTCATCAAGGACACTGTATTATTAGGCTCATGCTCGCAGCTGTGGGTAACTTACTTGGGAGTTTGACCATGTCTACAGAACTTGTTCCCCAAAATGCTGAAAGTAACCATGGACTTTAATCCGTTCTGGGCAAAATGCAAAACCCTGTCCTTTCCACTTCACTTCCTCATAGTAAACAATAAAAATTACTAGATGGAAAATTTAACTCCAATTTGCCCTAATGAAAAGGGGGAGATTCTTGACAACTTTATATACATTCTGCAAGGCTCTGACAGGTATCACACTGACAGGCAAGGCATTATGTAAATGCCTAAGTCAGAGACGTTGTGGAGGTAGGTTCTCTAGTTGAAGCTAATCAAAATCAAAATGAAAAGTTGTTTCTATTGAGAAACAACATGTAATTCCAAATCACATTTTCATTAAAAGACTATGGTTGACTTTTTCTAAAATTTTGCTTTATTAAAATTCTAGTGTTTGACTGTTTCTGAAAATAAGCATTGGGCATCTATCAAGTATCTGTTGGTATATTCAGCTATTTTAATGATGACCACTTTTTATCAGCAATCAAACACAGTCCACCTAAAGTATCATGCCCATTTCCCATTTAGTTTCATTTCTAAGACTACAATACACAAATCAAACCAAGTTCCCCAAATTTAAGAGAGAATCATTAAAAAAATATATATCTTTACTTGTGGGTTGTAGGCATTTTGATCCATCAGCATCACTAGCAAGGATCTTAGTTTACTCCAGGTGTAAGAAAGATAATAGTCCTGCAGATGAAACTCTTGGCACCCAACTTGCATAATGAAACGAATGCAATGCAACACACTTCAGCAATTCTTTTGGATCAGATCCTCTGAACTTAATATGATATTTTCTTGTACTTTTAGAGGGGTAATTTAATTAGAATTATCCATGGATAGTTTAAAACTGAGTCTGCAGATCATTTATCTCCAGCCTATATTTACTGATGCAGCAACAAACCCATCTGGTTAGGGCTTATTCCTTAATTAGTTCATTTAACATTTTTGTCTAAAAGGAAAGTGACGATAGCTATACATGCTGCTTAGGGCATACACCAGCCTGTGTACAGTATGTAATCAAAAAGGTTAACTCTGAGTATTTCTCTTTTATATATCTTTAGATATGTTTTTATATTGTATTCATTGTGCCAGAACTGTTAGTGTGAAATGATGATAAAATCAGGCAAAAAAAAAAAAAGGATTACACCCTTTTTATGTCTACCTCTGAATGATTACACATTGAAATTAATTGTATTAGCTACCACCTTCCAACGTGAACACCAACAGAGGAGTGGAGGTGTGCGCATAAGAAAGATCATCATAAGAAAAGATTAAGGAAATAAAAATAGATTAAGGAGTAAAACTGATGCTTATCATGGTTAATTCATTTTTAAAAGACGGTCTCTAGCTCAAATACTAAAAGAAACAACAACTTTAATTTCATTACTAGTCTATTTTGTACACTAGAGTGAATAGAATAAAATAAATTGTCAGACTGTAACATTAATCTGTATAGTACATTAAGATGCCGGTGCATCCATCTCTTTTCAAAGTGCTAACCCTTTCAATTGATCATTCTAAGAAAAGATCGTTTCTATGGTATAACTAATGAGGTAGATCTTGTTTGTTTTTTTTTAATGTTACGGCATCTTTCTTCTTGATTGTACTTTTTTCCAGCATTTGCCACAGCAAATATTGATCTGTGCTTCTTGAAAATGACTTTTTCTTGTATCTCTTTACTCCACAGACACCACTGTTTGTAAGTTTGATATTGCAAGTCTTCTCTCCTGGGAAACCTCCATTCTGCCACTTACAGTTTCTTACAGCAGAATTCTTTTCACACTTTAAATAGCATTGCAGAGTGCCAGTAACAGGAAAAAAAAGACCTGTTTGTTTTATTATATGCATTTAGTAACACTCAAAACCATTAACCATGAGCCTGAAGGCCAGATCAGGTACTAAACCACCTATGACTTAGTCATAACCCTTCTCACAGCTTTACAATTGGCTAAACTAATACAGTAGCTTATTTGCATGGTGATCATTAACATATGAAACATCATTATTTGCAAAACTGCTGGCTTCCTCCAGAATCTCTTTGTTAACAGAGTTGACATACGAAAACCAAACAGCCCTTCAACCCTCATTCAGCAAGGTACATAAGCACATTCCTGACATGAAGCATGCAAGTACTCCCATTTACTTCAAAGGGACCACTCATGCTTGACTTCAGGCTGGTGCTTAAGAAACCTTGTACAACTGGGACTTAAATCTCTGGACAACAGAAACGCACATCTCCTTACAGACAGAAGACAATAATAAGACTGCCATTTCTAATTTCTAAACTAAAACTTTCTACCTGATGCAGGAAATAATGCCAGAATGAATGCTATTTGAGTCACTGTTCAACTAAGCATTGAAGTCTGCAAAAGTTTGCAAGAAATTTGCAAAAGCTTCTTGGAGAAAACTTAGTCTGGCATCTTTGTTTCTTGGAATGCCATTTGTTTCCCAGGACCTAAATGTCTGTTTCATTTTTAAAATGTACAGAATTGTGATACATGGTTTCCAAATTACTGAGTAACCCCCGTTGCCAGACCTCAGCGGGGGGGGGGGGGGGG
>NW_017728995.1:52661867-52674888 GCF_001723915.1 Gavialis gangeticus
GGGGTGGGTGGGTGTGTGTGTGTGTGTGTGTGTGTGTGTGTGTGTGTGTGTGTGTGTGTGTGTGTGTGTGTGTGTGTGTTAGCATCTTGGCTATGGTGCTGTCTGTAATTTCTCCCCCCAGCCCCAGATATACTCAATATTCTGAATAATAGGATGAACAAAAGATGAATTTCATCTTCAGTGTGCAATGGCAATATTCATGTTCTTGTTTCTAAACAGAGAAACTAGCCTGAATTGCTGGCCTTAAATATAGCACCTCAGACTACCTTGCGCATCCTCTCCTTAGATGCTCCAGAGGAAAGCTGTCTGCTTCTCCACCCCACATCACAACTTGGCAAGTTGATTAATGTTATACATTGAGAGGGGAGGGTAATTCATTTAAAACCTTGTAATGATAGTACAAAGATGGTGTATTTGTACTTATCTCTATCTCATTGAGGTATTGCACTAGTTTCACACTTCTTCTCTGAAAAATCAGTTAAATGGACACTATCCACTTGAATTCTAGCCAATTACAAAAATGTAATTGGTTTCCAGTATTATACCTGCCCCAGAGTTTTACTGTCAATTGCTATAGCTTTAAAATAATTTTATCCTTTCCTCTAAAATTCTAATCTTGAAGAATATATAATAGTTAACCCTTGGAATGTGCCACTGAGATAGATAGATGCAGTATTATCACCATTTTACATTGGAGGGAATAAATCTTAGCATGATCACTCAATGAGTTACAGAGAAAAACAAGTAAAATAAAGTGTTGTGTTCTAACAAATGGACTATAGTCGCTCATATATTAATCATCAGCACCCAAGCTGAGAAACAAATGAAATAAAAACGGTCTAGATCATAACTTTCAGGGGATAAGTTTACTACTGACTACTTTAAGTATAGCAGAACTAGCAAAGGTTACTACTATATCAAATAATACTTTGCAATTATAAAGTCAAAGTAATCACCTACCTGCTGGTAAACAGGTAAGTTGCTTGTATGTGGGTGTGGATATTTATACATAAAAAATATCTACAAACTTAGGAATACCTTTCTAGCTGTGTTCAAGACTCCTCTGCCTTTAAATTTGCATGTATTCAGGTTATCATTTTTCATGATAGAGCACTGGCGACAGTCCTATCATTGTAGCTCTGTCCAGCTTCAATACAATGGATGCAGACTCCCATCAGGCCATGGGGTAGGTCTGAAACTGTCATGTTATGGTGAGGCTGCCAATCACTGTCTGCCTGAAGTGCCGACTTCTGTCTACTTTATCTCCAATCTATTTGAGTATAAATGGATGTTTGCTGGGCTTTAAGACCACACAAATCACCTCAGGCGGAATAATAATTGTACTTGTAGCAGCAGCCAGCCTATTTCATGGACATGTTGGGTTGGCAGAAAAGTGAATCAATTTATAAAAGAGTGTGCAGTGTTAGATAAAGCCCAAGTCCTGGCAGTTTTATCTGATGGGTTTAGTTTGTTTTTCAGGAGTGAGTTGCCCTTAGGCATTTTGCTGAGTTTTATCGAATAGTCACTTTATTTTAAGCAACAACAGAGTCTTGATATGAAGGGGTGACTAGCTGAAAGGTCACCTGCAGTCAGGTGGGTTTGTCAAAAGGAATTCAAACTTTGCATCATGCAGATAAATCCAGAAGCTATCAAGATCTGTTCCCCCCCTAGTTTAAAAGCTACCCGCTCATCTTAGCTATTTAAGCATCACCTGCAGTTACTGACAGTCATACAACAGACATAGCAACACCAGAGAATGATACTGTGATTGTACATTTTTAAGAGTTATTACAACAGCTGTCGTTTTACAGT
This sequence comes from Gavialis gangeticus, assembly GCF_001723915.1. Lineage (NCBI taxonomy): Eukaryota > Metazoa > Chordata > Crocodylia > Gavialidae > Gavialis > Gavialis gangeticus. The sequence goes on from NW_017728995.1 coordinate 52,663,680, forward strand.
ATTTGTTTCTGGAAGACAGAATGATACTGTGGTTAAGACACTGCTCTGGGACTCAGGAGATCTGGGCCCAGGATCTTAGCTTTGCTGCAGACTCCCTTTGTCATCCTGAGCAAGTCATTTAATCTTTGTGCTTTTCCATTTATAAGATGGGGATAATATTTTCATTTCGCACTCCTTATGTTATGTATTTGAATTTTATGTTGTTTTTTGCAAGAACTACCATGAAGCCAAGCATAACAGAACCCACATTTGGGTGAGGCTTCTAGCCACTACCAAAATATAACATCAGTGTGAATTGTTTTCCCTGGGCACACCTAATATGCCACAAGGTTTGAGTTCACCCTTGGCACAGGATCCAATCACCCCCATAGTTAACTTGCATTTTGGCTTGTTCAGGTTACACCATCATTTTACAGCTGTTTTGATACTATTTTCATGTGGATAACTGCACAATTCTTGTTTCCACCAGGAGTTTCACTTTGGATTTGAAACTTCCTGATTGTAAGCCCTTTTTATTCATCTACCAGCTCCTCTTTACCAAGAGCAAACTATGTTGTGTTACAGTAGAGGCTATATAATGTTCATGTGTATTTCTCCCACAGTTGCTAATAAGAGGAACATACATAGATGACAGAATGCATGATATCTTGGTAATTAAAATGAGGAATGAGAAACAGAGACATGCTACGCATTCAGAAGACAGATTAATTAGAGATCAGAAATGGGACATATTCACTCTATCCACATTATAATTCTGTTATAGCATTTAAACAGCTTAATATTGCAGTTGTGTTCTGGCAAAACTCTGCTCATAAGGATCATACCCCATGCAAGAATCCTACCATAGTGATTCCTATATTAAGCCTTAATTATTCCATACAAATTAGATTAAAAACCCCGACAACCATGCCATTTGGTATATTATTTTGTGAGTGAGGGCTGGCCGAAAGATTCTCAGTATTATAAGGCCATGTTTTGCCCTGATTTTACCTCATGTGCCATCCTATTCAAATCATTCTTCTAAATATGGAAGATCCCAATAAGTATGGTAACCATACTTCCTGGTTTAGCTGATATAGTCCTAGATTTCAGAGGCCAGTCCCAGCCAGTTAGTAAGAATTAAAATGGATATCTTGGACATGCAGAGGTACGGGGCGCAGTCCAGTGGAGAGGTGAAGCAGCATGCAGTGGCATGGCATGCCAGGCTGGTGGACAGGCAGGCACCGTTACTCACCCACCTACCTGCCTGGTACACCATACTGCCTTGCCTCTGCCTGCAGCAGCACTGCTGACTTTGGAAAGTGGGAGAGAAAGAGTTGGAGGGAGGGGGTGAGGGGCAGTGTCCTGCATGTCGGGGATTTCCTTACAATCAGCCTACCATTAAGTTATCAGCTAGAACTACCCAAAAGGCTAGATCATTTTTTCTCAAGAATTAGTCATGCATTTGGGGAAATAGTTTTTGAAGTTACCAGGCACTCTCCAGACCCATCAAACATATCTGCACAGGTATACAAACTCAAACTGCTGAATCTGATCTCAGTATGCAAATTAAAACATATAAAACAAGCCACCAAGTGAAGTTGGCCCGAAAGCCAGTTATCAGCAGTGTATCACGGGAAATGTAGTTTTGCCATAAATTCACAGCAAAACCAAACCAAATCACCTTAACAAAGAATAAACAAGGGCAGCCTGACCTATAACTGAATTCCTTTTGTGATATACTGCTTTCTAATACAATTTATGGAACAGAAAATTAAACAGGCACAAAAAAATTGGGTAAACCACTGATTCATTATGATCTTACAAGCTCATTACTATTGGACACTAATTTCAGTCACTGCTTATAAGCATAATTAATTAGAACTGGTAGGAAAATAAGGGAGGAAATCTCTCAAGTTTAGAAAAATGTTTTCCATATTTTTCTTTAATGTCTGAATTTTATCCATTTTTTTAAAAGATACAAATGATTAAGTATTCATAATTTTCTCATGTGCATATTATGCAAAAGTCCTCAACCATGGGACCAATAGGAACATAGCTTGAGTTAGGGCTCAAAATTAATTCAAAATCTGTTCTTTTGTATTAGTATTATTCAAACTTTTATTACAAAGTACATGCTGTATGCATAACTAAACAACACCGACATATCATTTCAAAACAAGGACAAAAATCAAGAATGAGACCACATTCTTTTCTGAATGTCTCATTGGTACTAGTCATCTAAAATGTAACTTTTTCTAAATTCATTCCACAATATGCACAGAAACCCAATAATTACAAGGTGCTTTGCAGCATTCTATTCACAAGCATTTAAACTGCTAGAGCAATTCTGTGTTAAAACAAAACAAAAAAACCCTCATGGTCAAAGGTCAGTATTTTCAAATCTTGGAGCTTAGAGCTTAGTTCATAAATCCAGATTCACATGCTAAAACAACAGTGGCTGTAGTTTTAGAAGTATTAAGAAATGCCAGTGACATAAATTCAGGTTGTAGCTGTATTAGTCTAGAGGCAAAAGCAATCAGGACGCGTGGTAGAGGTGATATCTTTTATTAGACCAACTAGATTTTTGCAATTAAAGATTTTTTTTTTTTTTTTGCAAAAAATCTAGTTGGTCTAATAAAAGAAATCACCTCTACCATGAGTTCTGAGTGACATAAATGGGGGACTTGTTTTTCCATCTATGTATGGGGCCTAACTTCTAAGTATGGCCCATATTACTTAATAACGTGTGTAGTTAAAATGAGTACATTAGTCTATAATCAGAAACTTTCTCCAAGACATCCATGGTGAGTGTTCAAAGAAAAATATTATAATGAATTGTGTAATAGCATAAAAATGCTTAGCCCCAGTTTGGCATGCCAACCCCACACAGGCAGCTGTCCTGCTGAGACAGATTCTCCACTCACTCTGATAAATATTATCACATTGCTTCTTGTCTTCTTAGATTGCAAACTCTTTGGGGCAGGAGCTATTTTTTTTTGGTTTGTATTTATACACTGGCTTGCACAACAGAATCCTTATCCACAGCTTGGACAACCTCAGTGCAATTACAAAATGAACAATTATTATCATCATGCAAGACAACGACAGAACAGGGACTCTGTCAGCACCAAACCATTTACAAAATAAGTTATCAACTGCAGCTCCAAGGATCTCAAAGTACTTTATAAACACTAAAGAATTACTTCCCCTCTGCCATCACCCTTATGCTTTTTATAAAATGTTCCTATTATACAGAGGGAGAAACTATAACAGAGAGATGAGACAGCCAGGTCACTTTATCAAATCCCTGGCTGGTCTGGTAAAGGATTCCAGGTCTCCTGACTGCAGCATTACCCTCTAGGTCAGTCTCCTCTTACATGTTAAAGAATACAAGGAAGTTGAGTTTTGCATTGTCTAAAATATATAACTGAAAATTTACAATCAGGTCATCGGCAGATAGAAAGATTTAAAACTGGATATGGATGCAATGCAAAATCCTCACACCCCAAATGCTGGCCAAATTCCAGTCAGAGATTTGCGGTCCTATTTGAGGTGTTCATCAATACACTGCTGCATTCCAAACTGTCAGCATTTTAGCAAAGCAGAGATGTAGACTATGGCAGCAATAGCCCTGTGCAAGCAAAATGAAACGTACTAGCTTTGGTTGAGTCAGTTTTGTCATGCAAGACACAGAGAGCCTGGAATATTTTCTTTTGATTATAGGATGTCACTCTGCACCGTATCACATTGTAAACTGGCACTTGACAGATCCATTTTATTTTATTCAGAGCTTACATTAGAATATTATTTCCGGGCACCTTAACAGAAACTCAGAAATGGGTGTGACGTTGCCTTTGATTATCATACTTGGGAGCCTTAAGAGCTTGGCTCAACTTTGTATGCCATTGATTCAAAACAGCCTTTATTTAATCCCTTTGAAAGATCCCCACATTTCAAAGAAACACTGATCAAGTTATTTGGAAAACAAAATAGTCTGGAAATATTTTGGACATTCCTAAGAAGCATGGGAATAGATTCTGCCCAGACTGTGGATTCACCAGAGGTGGCTGTGGAAAGTTAACAAAATCCCAGAGATTTTTGTCCTCTTAAATCATCAGTGCTTCATTCAGCTGATCATCTGAATATATAGTTCCTGGATTTTGTTACTGCCAGGGTGCATCTTCATGTGAAATTAATGGGATGCAATAAACTCTGGAGCAGTTCAAGCTGGAGTTAGCTGCTCCCAGGTGCAGCATCTATCTGCATGCCCACCACAGCAGCAATTTAAGCTAGGGCAGAGGAGCCCTGGGCTGGCAGCAGGTGAGGGGTCAGCTATAAGCTGTGGGTGGCAGTGTTGGGTGATGGAGAGACTGGCTGAGGCATGAAAGTACTAAAGTGTGGAGCTGTGTGGTATGTATTCACCACAGTTTAGTACTCTAGTGCCCAAACTGGTCCTTGTTACCATCTACTCATGCATTTTACCATACTTAATTACTCCATCGTAAGACAGTACTGTCCCCAACAGTACTATCTTATGGAGGAGTTACTTTACTGCACCCTAATACTGGCACACATGTAAACAGTGATGTTTTAGTGAGGAGCTGATTAGCCAGCCTGCAGTAAAATGCACATGTAGATACACCTACAGTATATTAGACTGGAAATATGGTGGCAGCTTCAACTATTAAAGTACCACCTTCTTAGTTAAAAATGAAGTCAGTACACAACATACAAAATGTCTTGTTTTAGTTAATAATACAGTCACCACAAAATTCAATGTGTTACTTGATATTCGCATTTATTTATTTCTCTCAGATAAATTCCATGCGTCACATATTGAAGAATTTTGTACTGAAAATGTGTAAAACTATTATGGACATTACCAAGTAGGAAGCTTATGGTTTTGGCAGTGGTGTATGGGTTTTTGTCAGGGAGATGTAGGAAGTTATGAGGGATTGTGGGATAAACTCCTTAGCTGAATGTTTCTCCTGAATAATAGTACACTTTAGATTCTTGAGTTAACAGCTAGTTGAATGAATAGGGCCATTCATTTCTTTATAACCCTCAGCAGAACTGTTTCACACTGTCTGTAGATTCAGGAAGATAAAGTACCTCATAGTATCTTATTTTTAATATTAACAAAACAATCAGGAGGATTAAAAACATACAAGCAAATGGGTGCCAGGGAAGGCCTCTGCAGAGAGCTGCAGGGTTCCTTGAAGAAGCAGTTCCTTGAAGAAGAAAATGCTACCCACACCTTCCAATTTGTTGTGAGTTTTTAGAATAGAGCACATGATCTAGGCCAGACACCTTTATTGCATCACGGTGCCCAATTCTTATGAGAATTACATGCTATGAGTATAAACAAGCAAGCAATTTATTAATTGGAGCTATCTAAACAAATGAACTAGAGAGGCTACAAGCTATGCTGGCAAAGTAGTTCATTAGATTAATAAAAAGGCCTAATTACCCGTTTGCTAGTATTTAATATTCCACTGGAAAAACTCGGTAGTCATCCTCCCAATAGCTATCCCAGTCCACTACCATGAGGGAGTCTGCTGGAGGAGTTTTTGGTTTCCCATACATATAGAATACTATTTATTTGCCAAAAAATTGAAATGCATTAAAATATAATTTTTTTTTCTTACCACAGGAAACGTTACAGTGTCTCCTGCCAAATTAAAATAAAAACTGAGATTTGATAGTACAACATGGAAAATTTTAGTGATGCAATTTCCAAATTTAGAATTGGTAAGGTAGTTTTGTTCAGAACATTTAGAAACGTTCCCATGCAACGTGTGCACTGCGAGAAGGGACATGAAGCATCTGGCTGGAATCTTTGACAGTTTACAAAGGCAAAAAACACAAAAACATATATAAAAACAAAACAAAAAAAACCCCTCATAAAATAAAACCTATGGGTCTTTAAAAAAAACGAAACCCAAAAAACTGAACATAGTTTGAGGTTTTTTCCCTCCTTCCCATAACTTTATTTAGAGCCAAGTATGAACTCTGAGCATAGATCTGTGACCTCACTGCTTCTCCTCATGCAAGTCATTTATAAACTGGCCTTTTATATAAACATGAAATCCAATATGAAATCCTCCTCAATTCACTCTTCCAGCAGACTGAATCTGATAGTAAGGTTCCACCTCTTTCCATTGCTGGCAATCAAAATACGGGTATGACCAAAACATAATCGAATTATTAGAAATACATTTGATGCAGTGACTGTTGTCTGGCTCTATATTAAAAATAAAATATCCCATCTTACCACAGGAATGAAAGGAGAGCTAATGCAAGAGCACTTTAAAATCTAACCATTAAAAGGGCTCTTTTAAAGGGAAAATACATTTGTTACAATAAAAAATGAGACAGCAAAAATGTTAGTAATAAAATCTATTCACCCAGACTCTTGCGGCTTGAGGTTGAGAATCTGCCAACTCATATACAAAAATTAGCATTTCAAAATGCAACATGAAATCCCACTCTACCTGTTTGAAATTAAATGAAACCCCACTGGAGCTTGTGAAATATATGCCCATTGTTTAACGACCTTCTAATACAACTGAAAGAACATCTGAGAACATTGCAGATAATTCTGGTGTAATCAGGTTAATGATGGAAGCTATGACAAGAACTGCAGCAAGCTGTTCATTAGGAATTCATATTTCTAGTGGATAAACTCACTGCTGTTCATCCATTCCATTCACATCCAACAAACAGTGGCAACTGCTCCTAACATACAGTAAAGAGCATTTTGCTCTCATATCAAACTATAATATTGTGAAGAGTTAATGCCCAGGCTCAAAGCTTTATTTCTAATAAAAGCTTCCACAAACTCAGGTAGGAATGGGACAACAGTTGAAAGAAAGCAACATTTTGATCACAGTTTATATCACAGATGAATGTATTAGAGTTTGGGGTTATATTTTCTAATGTGAGAGAGGGGAGACAAAAAAAGAAATACACTGTCTTAAGTTCCTAGTATTTGGAATGAGATCATGGCCCAGTGATCATGTTCTGAATGCGGTACTATTTTAATAAGTACTCTCACATTTGCTGCGTGCAAAGCTATATTTCTGGTGTCCCAGTATCATCAGAGCTTAATGGATGTAACCAAACTGGCCATGGCCAATAGATGACCAGCTTTAAAAGGCCCAGAAGAGCAGTTTTCTCCATCTGGATTGTCAATTAAAGCTATCACGGCAAAAACAGTATATTATATATTAGATACCTAAACATTTATCAGGAAAGGGTAGGGAAATGAAGGATTTGCTGAGGTGTGACTGATATGTGTGTGAAATGATGGTTTGTTGGGTTAGCAGGTGATGTTTTCCTATTTGCTAAGGGATACTTCCTAAACTCAAGCCAAGCAGTTCTTCTTACACCTTGGGGCTGCTGAAATGCCTCATATGCTTTCAGCAGCTCAGCACCAACCTAGTGCAATATGCTAACACAAATTAGAGCAACTCTGAGCCATATCAATAGTCAACAGTCCCCAGGTGTTGTCCAGAGAGCAGCAAAACCCTTATTTAGAAACAGCACAGTGAAGCTTCCTTTTTCTATAGCCAGTTCTTCAGTGAGTAGGAATATGTGGAGTAGTGCACTCCTCTACGTAAGTGACCAAAACAAGCTGTTTGTATGGCAACATAGAACAAAGGAATACTTCAAAATAGCAGCAGAACCACTAAGGATCTGGCCCCAAGTACTTTCTTGGATTACATGAATGGAAAAATTGTATGGCAGCAAACAAATATAGGGAATAAAAAGGAAAATCTTTTTGCATATTCAGATCTTTTCTCAATGTGGTCACCTCTATTTTATCACAAAACTTGATATTTTAAATCCCCGTTCCCTGTAGTCACATGAGATTTCAACTGCCATCTCAACAAAGTAAGCTTCTAACCCTTACAGAGAAAAGCATACAAACCTGACCAGAGTACATCTTGATGGCTCAAAAGCCAGAGGTTAAATAAAAGGGACAGTGCAAGTACTATTTTTTATATCTTGTGATTTGTAAAATAATCTCATGGTTTGGGAGCCTGGCTCATGACGTATAAATATTTGGGACTGACTATATTGCAGAAACATACTCATGTCACACCAGATTCTGAACCTTTGCAGTTAATAGGAGCATTTCCAATGGGCATCAGATCAGGTTATCTAATTGGAAAGCAAGCCAGAGAGTGACAAAGATGTTGCTTCCGTTCAAAAGGATGCACTCCTTTGATTCTGATACATAATACTCACCTAGCTTCAAGTGTATCTTTTCACTTTTCTTATGGACAAATTACCCATTTTATAATCTTCAAGTTCTCTTGGAAAGGCATTGAATCAGCTCCTCTATATACTTTAAATGGTTAGGAATGTGGGCCTCCAACAATGCAACAAATTAAACTGCCAACAAACCACAGGTGCATGCCATATAAGCAGGTGAAATCGTGATTGTAAGGGGTAAGCTGACAGTTCTGTATACGTAATACATTCATCACAGGTGGATTGTAAATCTGTTATGTTTTTTATTGAAGGGTGTGTTGCTTTATTAGCACATTTAGAAATATTCAAGTAAGTAAACTTTATATATCTAAAATACTATGCATTTAAGAAAGGAAATCAGAAAAGAGAAGGCACGTGTACCATAGAAGTTAGTATTAGAAGGTAGGTAAACCTAGATAGGACATATTCTAAAGCAAAGCAAGTCTAACTGCCTTAGGGTCAAGAAGATTAGAAAGAACTCCACAGCTACTATACCATGTTCAGACATACAGAGCAAACTAGAAGAAAGACTGGTAGGAAGCTTCAGCCTCAGTTCAAATTAAAGCCGCTTGGAGATGGTCCTAAGTTACATCAGTGGGCCACGGTCTTCATGACAGCAGCTCAAATGGAAATGGTACAAATTTGAGCTGGCGCTTTTTGCCTAAGTGAATGTGCCTGGACATGCACTTTGGTGTGGGACAAGTTGTGCCACTTGGGGCAAAATAACCCTGCCTGGCTCCTCCTGGATCTGCAGCCAAGGGGAGCTAGAGCCTGGGGCCAGCACCTGTGCTGGCACCAGGAGTGTAAAAATCTGTCCTGTCCTGGCTCCATCAGTACAAAAAGCTGCCCTGGCAAGTAGCTCAGGGCTACTAGCTCTCAGGAGCTTCTGGGCCCCAGCCAACTGGTACTTGGGGACACTACCCCTTGTGCCAGCTGGACTGCTGAAGCAGCCCTGAGAGTTCCCTGCCCAGTCTGGACACCAGTGAGTGTGGACAAGGAATGGGGCTGGGTGAGGCAGTGATCGGGGCGCTCAGGGGGCAGGCAAGGGAAGGAGCTGGGCAGGGCAATGATCTGGAGGGCTCAGGGAGCAGGCAAGGGATGGGGCCAGTGGGGTTACCCCCCCGGTCCCCTGCCTCCTCTAGGCCCTCCTCCCCCACCTCCTACTTACCAGCAAAGAGCCTGGGTCCAGCTCCCTGTGGCAGGTGCACTGCCTGCCCTGCTCAGGACTGGGGCGAGGGCCAACCATACAGATACTCTGGCTGGCTACCAGAGCATCTCTGTGGAGGACCTGAGCCTCCAGTTGCTTCAGAGCACAGTCCTGGATCATGCCCTGCCCCACTTTTTCCCCCTGGGGTATTTTTTTGACCCCTAGATATCCAGGGGTCTAATTTTGCCCCCACGCTGCTAATTTGCACCGCAGGGAGCATTTTTTTGTTCCCACATGTGTGGATAAAAAGATATAACAGAGTTAAAATAGAATAATGCAGATCAGCTAAAACATATCAGTCTATCAAACAATGTAACCAACAACAACTAGCATGATAATGTTTGGATAAAACACTAAAGCTGAACGGGAGAAAAAGAAATGTTCAGAATATAAAGGACTGAAAGAAACAACTATAATGGTGTACAGTACTTGCATCTTGTAGATTATTTAACCCATACAAATGAGCCTTCTTTCAAAAACGAAAATCACTGCTTAGCATGAACTGATTCATTCCTCCTCCAGTTCACTGGAAGTTTAGAAGTATACAGCCTACACAAAACAATACATATGTTCTCTTTTACAAGGGAGATTATGCATGAGCTGAAAGAGAAGGTAGAAATAGCCCAACTCACAGTTTTAATCTTAGGATAAAAAACCTGAACACTTTAAGGTTTCTCAGCATACTTCAAAGCAGTAGTATAGTGTAAAGCTAAATATGCAAGTGTTTCTGAATCACAGCCATTCCAAGTGAATTCAAATTTCTGGAACTAAAAAAGTTGTCTTATAATTACTTGTACTGCCAATTGGGTATGTAAGATGCAAATAACAGAAAAGTAAATAGAAAAGACCTGATGTTCTATTATCCAGTAAGACTTTAACTACATAGTTTGATGACTGCATTTTCACGTATTCTTCATCTTTGACTTGGCCCTATCCCTGCACCCAAACCTTCAGACTATTTTTAAATCTTGCTGCTTTTCTCACACATCATCTCTGAAAACGGGCTTGCTCATACAGTCTAAATTCTTCTTCAGGCCCTGATGATTTCACATTTTGTCTTAGCCATGGATAGGGTTACCAAGCCAAGACATTTTTTTTTATTGACAATTTGCCAAGTTTTTACTAATGACTAACTTTTTTAATGACATATATTTTACATAATGAAAATGTAACCCAGACTTTAGACAAGGGCTGGGTGCAAACCACAATACAAAAGTTTTAAGACTGGGGAAAAAAATCTTGAGTTGGTAATCTTACTTGACTGCACCGATAGTTTTACACTGTGCTGCCCCTGTAGGGGTCTCTTACTCACCCACACACCCTGGTACCCCCAACTGTACCCCACTCCATTATTCTGTCCCGACCTAGCCCATCCCCTAGCCTTACACATACCACTTTCACTCCCCCTTTCCCACACAGACCTCAGAGAAAGACCACTGTCTGCCTACCTGGCACCCAGCAATGTTGTAGGTAGATGGAAGGCAGCAATGGGAGCTGCATCAGCACCACAAAGCCCTGAAAAGAGCTACCTTTGAGCTGTTGTTCTCCAACTGTGCTTTAATAATGCAACCAACTTGTTTTCTGGCCACAGAGATTCAAAAGCTCTATGCTTTTATGGAGCTGATTTTGTGGAGCAGTTTTTGCCTCCTAATTTATGGACAGCACCATTTTTTACAGAATTTCTGGACAAATGTTTTCAGCCCAGCTGTTTATGGAGTGTCTGTAAATGTACTGACAGTTGGCAAATGGATGCTGCAGCTG
>NW_017728995.1:52674939-52695329 GCF_001723915.1 Gavialis gangeticus
GTGTGTGTGTGTGTGTGTGTGTGTGTGTGTGTGTGTGTGTGTGTGTGTGTGTGTGTGTGTGTGTGTGTGTCAAGACAATTTAGAAAGTTACTACTAGCCATCTTGGGTAGCATCTATGACCATATAAACTCCACCTCAAATACAAGCTTCCTGTCTTTATGTTTAAGTCTCTTAGTGCCATCCTGACCAGCTGACTATTAACGTGAACTTCTGCCTTCACTCCACCAGCTCTCTGATCACTGTACCATTTCACATTTCCATATTTGTCCCTCACTCACAATGAGAAGCTTAGATAATAGCTGCATAGTCATTACTTTCACTTCCTTCTATTTTTTTTTTAAGACTTACTACCACTATAAGCCCAACAAATCTCCAGGTAATGATGTAGAGGATTGGTGGTGGCTATTTCCCTTTCTTCTCCTTGTGCATAATCCCTACCTTCCTCACTATGCACAGGGCTACAAACCCAACTCAAAAGCCCACTGAACCACTGGGAGACATTCCACTGATTTCAGCTGGCTTTGGATCAGACTCAGATAAAGTTACCTGAGTGCATATTTTATTTTCCCAAGTTTCTGGATGACCATCATTCCTGTTCTCTGTTTTAGGTCAGCATGTGGCAAAATCTATATGGCTTTACTTTCTTTTTCTGTCCTTGTGTTTTACTTGGAGAGCCTTGTTCAGCAAATCTTATCTGGTGTTTAGAAAGCTGACTGACATATGAAGACATTAACAAGCTGAGGAATATCAGATTGCTTGGTAGCTGGAGAGTAAAAACAAAAGAAAATTACTTAGGAAGAGATGAGCAGAGAAGAAAAATATATCACTCAGAGAGCACAGCCTCAAATAACACCAGCATGTGTGTGCACACATCTTCTGTACCTCACAAATCGCTAGAAGAATTTTCTGCAGCTCCACTAAAACAAGACAGGTTTCGCATAGGTTAATATTTATAGATAATTAGAAAGTTTAAAGCAGCTATCTAGACATTAACACTGACAGCTTGTGCTTCATATGAAATTATATCAGACCTTAAAAACTACTGGAAAGTTTGTGACCTCTTCTTGTTATGAATCCTTTTTGCTTATAATAGCTATTTTCTACATAACAGTTCACTCATTATTTAACAGCAAGGAAATTTTACAGAGAAAAAGGATCTTTGTGTCTTGAGTTAGTCTGTTCTTATTTCTTTCCATAATTCCCAAATGAAGTCATTATGAGGGTCTCTGACATAATTACTCCAAGAAAAATAGTTATGTCATCGTAAGTTTGTCACTTCATTGCTGAAATGATCAATAGGCATAGTGAACAACTCAAAAGAAAGCCAATAGATGTTATTAATATTCACTAGATTTACTGTCCAATTGCATCACAGAATGCAATATTTAAAGAATAAGATTTTTTTTTTCAAAGCTAGCTATCAATCTCCATGAAAAGAAGAGAGACCTGGGTATCATGACAGTGAACTCAATGAAAACTACTGCTAGAAGTATAATTGTAGTCACAGCCACTAAGAAGAAGTTGGGATACCTGAAAAAATAAGAACCCTAATGTAATGAGAACCAGTCAAAAATTTCTATTGAAATATTTTTCTTTAAAAAATGCTGTATTGGTGATCTCAACATTTTCTTCAGCAAAATTTCTTTTTGGAAAAAAATCAGAGTATTTGAACAATGTCAATACATTCTGTTTGAGGATTATCAAAAGGGAATAACTGATCAAACTGAAATTGTGCATCTAAAATTACATTTCCAGGGAAATTTTCATTTTCAAGGAAAAAAAAAGGTCCCATCATGGCTCTAATTGCATTTGTTTTATCCACTGCACTGGTGCATCCAGCCTCCTTTGTAATACTGGGTGCTATATTGGCCAACTTATTTCCAAAAAAAGGGTAGAGCTGCAGAGGGTTCAGTGAAGACCAACAGATATGATTAAGACTTAGAAAAAATTTCATAGAAAGAGACAGTGAAAAGAGCAGGAAGTGTTTACCTTTAAAAAATCAAATGGGAGAAGGCATAATATAAGTATAGAAATTAATGAAAGTAGATCAGGGCCTACTGTTTCACAACTCAACTATTACAAGTATTCAAAGAAATTAAAACTGGAAAATTCAAAACAGATAAAAAGAAAATACTTATTCATACAGGGTCACTCAGCTTATGAAACCCATTACCAAAGGAAGCTGTTGAAACCAACTACTTGACAAGGGAATATATATTAATAAGAATAACAAAAATATTCAGCGTAATCATAATCAATGACAGTACAAAATTTGAAAGGGGAATTAATTGCTGAAGGGGAGGAATATACAAATCTCTCACTATTAGGAATCAGAAGGAGACTGGGAAGTGTAGCAGTTAACAACATCTGCTTACTTTGGGGCTCTCGAAAGCATCTAGTTTGGCCACCTTAATCCAACTCTAACCCTTACCCCGTAACTGCCTCATGCTTGATCATAAGGTGAAGGGCTTTTTTCCCCATGTTAAATGGGGGGGAAATACTTGTCTTCTAACAGAGTAGGTGACAGTACTAGGGATGGGCAAAGTTATGAATTTCCTGTAAAAAATGTAGTAATTGTACTGGAAAATGTTCCTGCCATTGTGCAAAGTCCTAAGATAGGGACACCTTTAGTTAATCACATTGGTACAAGTGTTTATTCTGTATTGATATAAGTTTGGTTCTCCCCTAACTACTTTGGATCCATGATCTGCTCTAGAAATCAGATAACTGAGCTTTTGCAAATGAAAATACCCAGATGAGCCAACCATTACATTTTGTTGGGCAGGGAACAACAAGGTCTAATTTTTGAACAGAAAAGCACGGGCTCCAAATGAAATCATAGCCATGCAATGACCCACCTCTAAAAACAAGGAGATAAACCCAGATCCTAAGTCTTTCAAAATTAGCCTTCTATACATGTATTATGCTCCAAATAATCCAATCATAAGATAACACACATTCAGTTGCATAGATATAGTTTCTGAATATACACTGGCATATTTAAGTCCTGGGTTAGAAAAATAAACTTTATAACAGTATTCTGAATGGATGAGTGCAGCGTAACTGAATTTGCCAAAGCAAGTAAAAAGCCGTGTAGATGATCAAGCTAGACTTAATGAGAGCCTGGACATGTTTAATTAGAGAGGTAAATTTGAAAGGCCACAACAAGAAATGGCAAGATTCAGACTGAACCTGGACCTGATGATGTAGAGCAAAGTCTAAGTCAGAGGTAATAGAAAGGCCTGAACAAGTCAGGATGCAGAGATAGAGTATTGCCTGCAGAGACAGAGAAAAGGTGTAACAGATGAGGTACTAGGAGTAAAGCTGTTTTAGTTTTATTAGTCTTGAGTAGAGAGCTTAACATCCACCAGAAGATATCAGAAAGGCATGGAATCTGGTGCTGTCTCACAGAATATATATTACTCAGGTGTATAGCAGGGATTTTTGTCTTGTTTTTGGCCAGAGAGACTTTAACTTTCATTTTTGCATTCATATTACAGTAATTTTAGACTCTGTGATTCATGATTGCAAACAAGGTTAGAAACTTCCCAAAACACAAAGAAGTGCCAAAGAGATTTAATATAAAACAAGATTTTCTGAACATCAAATCAGGTTTAATACATTCTGATGACTTGTTACATTTTTATATGCATGTGTTTTTGCCATGACAAGACTGGGCTTTGTCATTAATTTGCCAATGTGATTCAGTGTAATCCAATCCAGGTATATAAAACATACTATACATAATACAGAAAGTACTTAAACAGAGCCCTTCTGAAAAATCATTTGGTGCGACGGTGAAACATCAGGAAACTGAAACAGAAATCTGAAGCAGGAAACAGAAATCTAAAACAGTGCTACAGATCCCAGAGGGACAATTGCTTATAGATGTGAAGTATTCCCACCACAAATCTTGGTATTCGTGCCTTATATAAAATTAAGTGTTCTTTTGGGAACAAATAGAGGAGAAAGACAAGAATCCCAGATTGTCCTGGAATATTATACTACTACTCTCCTATAGTTAAGGTTCTATGAACAGTCCCATTTTAAACCTCATTTTTATGGATAATATCATCAGCCTTATTTATATTGCAGTTTGGCTGCCAAAGTGTTAGACTGTAGTGCAGGATATGGGGGGTGGGAGGGAACAGGTTTTTAATATGTTTTTTGCCAATCCCTGGGGTACTGTGGACAACTGCAGATAGGAGCTGCTCAAGGCAGGACAGTAAGAGAAAATGCCACAGCCAGACAGGGATCACATAACTTTATGCCCATCTCAGGGGTTCTACCAATGTTTGGAGGTGGTCATGTGGTCTTTACTGTGTGTGGGAAAACTACACCTCTCTCAGTGTGCTGTGGGCAGATTGTCATGGGGAGAATCCTCCTGGAAATTTTAAGAAGTCCTCTCTGGCATTTTTTTCTAGTCATAAGGTGTGATATGGTCCATTAACATTTGTGTTATAATCTAAAGGTGCCAAGCTGGGCAGGACACATGATGCTAGGTGCCTTATAAATATATAAGATACTCTTAGTTTGAGACAGGATAACACAGATTGTATTTACAAAATAAAGAGGAGGAGGAAGAGGTTTTTGTTCACTAGATATGTGCACAATTTGTAGGTACATAATACTCTTTCCCCACCCCCTCCTAATTTGGAGAGCTGGGATACAGTTAAAATTTATTGTTTTTTCCTGAGGACCTCTTCTTTAGGCTCTCCTTTCTTCAGAAGACAGAAATCAAACAAGAATCTGTGGCACACCAAACTATTGTTCCTATTCCACGTTCTCCAAAACTTTCACCCTATCCAGCCTTTTATTTCATTATTATTGTCAAATTTCCTAAGTGATTGGATTCCCACAAACATCTGATCAATCAACATCAATGGGGGTTAAAGGCACTTGGGGCCAGATTTTTAATGGTACTTAGGCATGTATCTGCTTCTTTAGGTGCCCAGAACAACACTTTAGCCACCACTCATAATTTTATAGTGACTGGTCATTTGGGCTATAGGCAAACATTACACATAAACCAGTTTAAGTGATCAAAAGCTGGTTTAAATCTGTAACAGAACATAAGTTCAGTGTACATAAACCAGTTTCAAAATGGCTGAAACTGGTTTAAGATAAACCTGGTTGAATGTAGTATCAGACTTAACTGATTTGGGTCAAACTGGTTTATACAATGTCTGTCCCAGACCCCTTCCTGGTTTAAGTTAAACCAGAGTCCCCCAACATCCCAGATACTTTGCAGCCCTGGGCTGGGCTGGGCTGGGCTGTCTGCTCCAGAGAGCAGGGCTGGCCCCACCCCTCTCTTCCCCAGCCACAGCTCCTGTGGAGACTGCAGGCACAGCAGGGTCTGCTTGGCTCTCCTCTGCCCCACCCACACCCACCCCACCTCGCCACTCACATATCTCACAGCATGGACCCCAGCCTCATGAACCCTAGCTGACAAGTGGTATGCTAGCTAATGCTGAGAGGTGAATGTAGGTGTGTCTCTAATTTCACTAGGACAGAACAAAGGCAAACAGGACAGTGTCCACTTAGGGCTTTTTGGAGCTAATCACCAGGTATCTGGTAATGTTTCTCTGTTCCTTCCTTGGAAAAAGCTGATTAAGAAGAGCTTGAACTAATGACAGAGGATCTGTTTTCTTGATGGGCTGCTAAACACTGTGTTATCAACCCCCTGCTGGCTCCCTAGCCTGTCAGGTTTGCAGACAGTATGATGAAGCAGGGAGAGAGAGATTGAAAAGCTCAATATCATCAACAGATGCATGCACTGCCCCTTGGGCAGTGAGTGGGGAAAAGCCTGGTACTGTGCAGGCAGGGTGGGGGTTTAAACCCCTCCCTAATCAGAGATGGGGCCTGGCCACAACCTCCTCTAGCTGCTGTAGCGGCCCCCCCCCGACTTCTAGCCTGAGCCAGTGCAGGCACTTGCCTGAATTTCCTTAGTCCAGAGGGAATGTCTTTACAGTTGCAAACTGATTAAATCTTTGCAGGTTAGACTAACCTGCAAAGATTGAATCAATTCAGGCTCAGGCTTTTCTAATCTCTGTCTCTACCCTGTTGCTTAACTCTCCAGGGCCCATTTTTTTCCTGTTGACACTTGAAAAACTGCCTAAGTGCCAACAATATCCAATATCAAATAAGAAATGTGTCTCAAACTTCAAAGCAGAATTCTCAAACCAGGCCAGGGAACACTGATATGGCCCACAGGATTAGTTCCCATAGACCTTCTCACAGCAGGTGCCTAATATCCATTATCTACTGTCCTTGCCTTAGGAGGCCTGAGGCAGACCAGCAATAGGAAGAACAACAGCAGGCCACACACATGAAAGACCGTTAGAGATCCAGGGAAAGATAGGCTGAGCATGAGCAGGATCTCTCACACCACTTCTCAGCATTTCACTGCTAGCAAACATAGGGAGCTCCATACTCAGCTGGCCACCTTCTGAAACTCCTTTTTATTTGCCTAACTCTCCTATACATTGACTCGGGAGTCTGGAAACTTTGCTCAGCACTTGGGGTATCTAGGACTTAGGTACTGTAACTCTGAGCAGAAGACTAAGTAACTTTAACAGATCGAAGCCTTGTCATATTGAAAGCTGTTCAGTACCTTGCAGGATCAAACCCATGAAACCCATAGTAATTTCCTTACTAGACCTTAATGTGTATTCCAGGAAGGTATAATTCTGATTTACCAGAGTTGTCAAACAGTAATTTGGTGCAGATTTTTGTTGTGCACAGGCATATTTATTATTTATTTGAATTGCAGTACTGTTTTGATGTGCCAATTGAGGATCAGGACCCCGTTATACTAGATGCAATACAGAATACATAATCTTTGCTGCCTCAGGTGTCACAGAACAAATTTAGATATGAAACTGTAGAAAATGAAACTCTCTGAAAAGTGATTTGCCTGTTCATTTAAAAATGATTTACTAGCAAATAATAGCAGTAATAGAGTAGCAGTATGGAAGTTGCTTAAAAATGCATTTGGTGTGTTTGTGGAGTTCTTTTCTATACACTTAGCAGGTTGGGAGTTTTGGAAGATTTCTTATCATGCTTAGCCACAAGATATCTACAGAGCTTAAATTCTAGACCAGTTTGTGTGTAGGGAAGCATGACTTGATAGAAACATTTGTTTTTTCACTATAAAAATAAAACCTAGAGTTAGCACAGATTGGAAAATCTAATCATCCAAAATCTGGGGGAGGAGAAGGAGAAGGCAGAAATGCTCTGAAGCTGGCTTTGAATTAAATTATGTGGTGATACGTTAGGCAGTTTTACAATTTTGTTCACTTAAAATATCTCATAAAGTTTCCAGAAGTACTGATTTACTTCTGAGCCAGGGGACTTTCTCTATATATATATCACTAAACAAAAATATATTTCCAGGGCCTTTTTTAATTGGCTCAAGATTCTACAGATAAATAATTTAAGAGCCCAGAGAGATTATCACTAGAATTGTCAAATGTGTATAGGCTCGTCACTAGAATGTGTTTTATTAACTATAAGGCAGTGACATTGTATGGAGTCTGAAGTATAAGGCAGAGTACCAGTGTTTTTACAGAGTGCACGAATGAAGATCACTGCAGGATATTCTCTCAGAGACATGGGGTAACTCTCAAGGGATAAGAAAGAGTTTTTCTGATACTGTAAGTCTTTGCTCTTAACCCCTTTGCACTACTTGAGAAGAATCTTCATATACTTTCAATCTTTTTTCAATAAGTATTTTTTTACACCTATTATTGACAATACAGTTTTTAAAAATTAGTATGTCAATTTTGTAATGAGACAAAAGTGCTGTTCAGGACTACACCTGAATTTCCATCTGCAGAGCTTATACAGAAAAAGGAATAAAGGATTTGCCACACTTGATTAGATCAGCAATCTAATTCCATGCTCTGTAACTGACAATGGTCAGAATCAAATACTTCCCAGGTGGCATAAGATCCCTGCAGCAGACAGATGTGGAATAATGTATTTCCAACATAGGTCCCATCCTACTCTCCAAGAATTAGAAATGGGCTTAAATCCTGAAAAGAGCAGATTTAATATCCCTTCCAAAATTGTTATTGCCATTTATTATGACTAATGACTTCCTGACACAATAACTTTCAAAACTTAATTACACAAAATGTGAAAAGTATTACCTTTTATCTGTTTTGACTTTCCTCCTTTTAATGTAGAGTTGTGGTGTTGTTAATGTCATAACGGTCTAAGAAATGTATGAGTATCAGGGATTTTTAGTGATATATTTTATTGGATCAATTGTATAGCTGAGAAAGCTGTTGGACAAGGCTTTGAGCATCCAGTACCCTTCCTTAAATCTAAGAAAGAGTCACAGGGGAAATACCAGTGAGAAAGAAAGTGCCAGACCTGATGCATTCCCAGTGCACAAGATGTTCATGTGGATGTGTATAATGAACATCAGGCAGGCCAGATAAGAAATAGCACAGATTTTACCACCCTCAGAACAAAATACAAAACTTACTTTTTCTTTGAAAGAGAGAACAGATAGCTTATCCCAGCCAACAGAAGAAAGGGAAACAAGCACATGGCTCATGCTGTAAGAACTTCAGCATTTGTAAGACCTGACCCGGAAAACATTGGAGTCAATGGACATCTTCCTACTGACGTCACTGGTCTCCTGATCATACAAACTCAGTGCTCCCAGGGCACACTAAGCTTTTGTTGCACACTGTGGGTATGAACAAGCATTCATGGGATCCAGGTTAAACTAGGAGTGACATGTGCAGGTGTTTGCTACTGCTAGAAGCAGTGTGGGTAGCCTGAGGTAAGTAACTCAGAAGAAGGGATTGGTGGTGAGGGGAAGGCTAGTTGGTTAGAGGCATCTGGTAGGTTTAAGGGAGGGGCCAGTAGGCCCATGCGGGGAGGTAGTCACGAGGTTAAAAGTAGTCTGGTTAGGAGTGGGGGGTTAGGAACAGCACAGCCCTGGGGCTTGGATGAGTGGCTAGGCCTTATAAGCCCTGGGGCTGTGCTGTGAACGCATACAATCATTCACTACAGTGAGTTTACCCATTTTAGATCATGTTAACCCAAGTCAGGGTAGTTCATCTCTAAAGTGAACTAACTTTAGATTCTGCGTATCATTTTTAGGGCAATTTAAATCCTATGAACACCTGAACAAGTGGGCATTGAAATCAACTTAACCGTGGTTAGGGCGATCTAAATGTAATGCTTGTATATAACCTGTGATACCCTTCTTCAAGCAGAAGACTAGTGTAACTGGTTAGTCTCTAAGGTGTCACCCTTTCCTGCGTTCTGCCTGACTTCAGACTAAAGCTAACTACCTCTCTCTACCCTTCTACAGGTTGCAATGTGTGAACTGCAGTCAGAGCAAGACAGTTACTAGTCCTGATATGCTGCTATTGGCTTCCGTTACACATTGACAACTTACCTGAAAAACACAAACACATATTGGTCCTCTGTGCCCTTTTAAACTGTATTTTTTAAAAATTGTTCTTATAAAGGAATGGCATAACCGGTCCATTTAACAAATGGGTTATGGAGCTACTTTTCAGTTTTAGAAAGGGAACCACAATTTAGCTTTGCAACAAAAATCATTTTGGCAACAAGTACATTAAATGTCTTGCCTAATTATATTGTAATTGTTTTGTGAAGAATTCAAATCTTTTATTCAGTCTTATCTGTTTTCCCTCTCTTGTCCATGTACTATATTTATGAATTATGCATGCAAGCATAATTAAAAAGTAACAATTGGTAAATTGTACTCCAGTGACATTGTTCTATAGTTCAGGTCTTACAAAACTGTAACAGTGTTAAATTTATGCAAGCAGTAAAGATTCTTATTTAAAATAAAAACGCTGCTCTGTGAAGTTTTCCTGCACATGAAATACACTGCATGTGAGAGGCTGGTTTTGAAACCATTCTTATATATTTCCACATTGTTAACGTTGACTGTTGTCAATTCATAATTGTGAATTTGAGAAATTTTAACCTGCTCCATACTCTAGTAAAACCTAACAGAAACTTTTCAAGAACATTTTGATGAAATATTAAATATTAGAGATTTCAATCTAGATTTTGAACATTTCAGAAACTGCTTACGCTTTTGGCCTCCTTTGCTTCTTATACAGACAGAAGCATTTTCACATTTCAGTACTGCAAATCAGAACTTTATACTATATAACATTTTAATTCTAGGGAAGGGATCCAATGCGTGGACTCTTGGGTATGTGTGGAGGATGTCATGATAGCACTGGTGTACGTAATAAAAGCAAACACCTAACAAAACAAGACTAATCTAAGAATCTCAGTCTGAAACATTTTTTCAAAGAATAATGTAAGATGTTAAGATACTCTGTCTTCAACAGTGTGAAACAAGTAGCCATGTCCTGCTAAGATAGATGTAAACCATAAATCATCTTAAATCTATCCAGAAACTGCAAATGGTGTAAAATTCAGCACTTTCTTATTAAATGGAATCTCTGTCTGTGAGAGCATTTAATGTGCACTTCACAAACTGTGCCATTTGCCTATTAGTTACAGACTTAATTTTAAGATGTTGGTTCTGACCATGAACAGCCTCAATCCACCTAAGGAACACCTTCCACAAAGATAAGTTGCCATAGCTATAGTTACTGGTTTAAATCGCAGGCCCAGCTCATGACACAGCAACTCCTTTGATCTTAGAGTTCTCCCTGCACACCCTCTGCCACTGATTAATGGAGGGGACCCTTGGTCCCGCCACTTGCTACTTGCTCCTGATGGCTCAGAGGTGAAAACCATGGTTTTAAATTTGCCATGGCTTTTGCCTCCCATCTGAAAACTGCAGCATATTTAAAATTGCAGTTTTTGCCTTCAGGCCATCAGGAGTGAGCGGCAAGCAGCAGGGCTGACAGGTCTCTCTACCAATCAGCAATGGGTGTTGTATGGGGGGGAACTCCAAGATTAAAGTTGCTGCTGCACCATGAACTAGTCCCACAGTTTAAACCAGGCCTTAGCTATAATCAGAAATAGCTCTTATTCCAGATAAAGGACCCAGATGGAAATTCATTAACCACAAGCACTCTGAACTTTCCCACCTTGCTCTGTAAAGGCCTGAGATATAGGGCCTTGTTATATATTAATTTTGGGTAGTTCCTGAAGTCTTAACCCTTGGATTGTCCATGCATTAATACCTTAAAGTGGCTTAAAACATTCATTATGTGGCTCAAAGTTATGTCACTCCAGGGTAGGATTATTTCTGATCTGTACAACCTGGCTCCTGTTCCGGTCACTCCCCACAGATATGCCACTTAAGTTGAAGTCCTCCACTATCCCAGGATGCAGTGGCCCCTTCCACACACCCCTGTTCTGTGCAGACAAACTTTATGTATACAGCTCTTAGTCCTGCTTTGCTCACCTGGCTTCTAGTGGCAAGTCACAGATGTGCACAGACTCCAAGCTAGCACTAAACTGATCAAAATATGTGTGGCTTACGTATATAAGGTATAACAAGGCCCTAACAAACTTCACATTGCAAGGATAATTCACTTGCTGACCAGTTACACTTTATATGAAGGTCCCATTTATAAATGGTTTAATAGGCTTTAGCAGCACGCTGCAACAGAAATGGTTATAGGAACAGAGCTAGACAGTGTTGGAGATGATTCCATGCCATAGTTATAAGCAACCTATTGACCTACTGAACTACATAACAACCTAGAATAATTGATTAACTGTGAAAATATCTCCTGGTAATTAATTATTAGCTGTTTCTAAGATCTTAGAAGAGCTTATAAAGTATAACTGATCTACAGGTTGTTGCAAGAGAGGAGAAAAGTAGCTGGATAAAGACTCATGCTATTTTTGTTGATGTGGTTTATTGTGTCTATTATGTGTTTTTATTACTGTGATCCATGTTTCTTTATTTTATTAGGTATATTGTTTCCAACATGGTCAAGGGGACCCAGGAGTTGGCTCTTGCTTGCTGTACTATAAACTCAAATTAAAAAAAAATAAAAATAAAAAATTGATCATGTTTTATATTAAGGGGAATTCTCCCAGGCTACACTAAACTCGAATGGTTAATTTTCTAAATGCAGCTTCAGCTAAGTAAGCGTATCATCCCAAATTGCTGGAGCTCCATTTGACCATCAAAAATATATTTTTGGAAGGCAGTGATGTGTCTGGCCATGGTTTAAATTGTGTTATAGTGGAGGATATAAATAGACATGCAACAAGAGCAATTGTGTAATTTAAAACTCCATGATATAAACTGGATGTTTTGGTCTAGTGGACACAAATTCTGTATTCTGATTATATTAATGTGCGTCATGTGGAATCCAAAAAAAGGAGAGATGGAAGAGACTGAGTAGGTCACCTTACCTGGTCACACATAAAACTCTGAATCTCCCCCAACAGTAATATATTAGTCTAGGACAGGGATGATCAAGATATGGCCCAAAGGGCTTCCCAGGTGTCCAGAAATTCAGCAACATGGCAAGTGGAGTGGTGACAGAAGTAATTGCTGTGGCAGCTGGACACCACTGGTGTAGAATGCTCATGCAATGCCACAAGTATCGTATGAAACAGCTCATGAAGTAAAATAAGATGAGCAGGTTTGGACTCATGTCTATCTGTGGCATAGTACCAGTTAATTCACTGTCTCATCGTTGTTGATACCAGAGGTATCTCAATCTGCAGTCCCCAACACCTGTCCTGTGTCACTCTATTCTGGTGACACAGAATCTCCTTTCACAGCTCATCTGAAAACTGTCTGTACCATTAAAACAGCATCCTGTATTGCACAGCCCAACAAAGAATTTGTGGATATGGTTTTAGATTAAATACTTTTGATAAAAATGTTATTGCCTAATTACTTGCTCTGCGGCTGTCAGTATAAGAATGTGCTTTAGAGTATTTTGTCACACGCACATACTTTATAGGTCGAATTGACTGCATTAGGATTTAACTGCTTCTACAAAACCAAATCTATTTGAAGTGAATTCAAAATAGGTTGAAAATTACTTAAGTTTGGATATTTGCATGGATATTTAGAATATCAATCAGTTGCAACAAAATGTTAAAAGGAATATTAAATGTGCTTCAGAGCTTAACTTTTGATCTGTTAAGAGACAAACAAAAAACCTAGGTGGGGCAGAATATCCTGTAGAGGTAAGAACTACTGTAGAGCTCTTTCTCCCTTAGATTCTCAGGGACAGGATACTGGACTAGATGTAATTTGGGTGTCATCCAGCATGGCAGGTCTTTGTATCCCTGATTTCTGATCAGGACATTCTGGTGTAAGAAATGAAATGTGGTTTTCTGATCTTCCCCTTATGTTTTGAAAGATATTATTTTAAGAGCCCTTGGCAGATTGGTGGAGCCATCCAGTCTATTTGTCATCCCTCTGCTCAGCCTTCTTTCTTTCTCTTTATTAAAAAATGGGATATTTATATATTTTTAACTGAAATGTAGAGAACCTCATTCTGATTGATGATTTCCTGTTGTCATTGCTGAATGGTACTATATTATCAGAGAGAGTTCTCTGAGGATGTAGTGCTGCTCAGTCATAAAACGCTGGCAGGAAACAATCACTCACAGACATGCACTGCAAGGTTTATTTAAAAAAAATAAAATCTGTTAATTAGAGGGGCAAACAATTAACATGGGGATGATGAAGGAAAGGATGATGACAGATGCTGTTCGTTGGGCTTGTAATGGCTTAAGGGGAAATAAGGAGCTCCACAAGTTATCTCATTTATTTGGATGGGTGAGTAAAGTCACAAATAATAAAAGCCTAAAGGAAGGTAACGCAAAATGATTCTTCTTCAGAGCTATATAGAGCTCTGCATTCTAAATTTATTAGGAATTTTTATATATAAATACATATTTCAAAGCTCTTGCTTACACTTATAAGTTGTACCATTTTATAGCTCTGTGGTGACAACAAACTTCACTAGTGTGGATGCTGGTATAATGAAAACCTTATTTGGTAATCAAACTCGTAAGTGCAACAACTTCACCAGCACAAAAAGCATATGTAAGCCAGATGTAAAGCCCCACAGCTCAAGGCCAGAGATGGGAGGCATGAGCACTGGAGTTGCACTTTGTGCATACGTTTGGAATGTGCCTAGCACCATGATGCATGAGGATAAATGCCGTGCCCAAAATCACAAACTAATGCCACTAGTTAATAAAATACAAAGTTGGAGGTGCGCATTTGAATGAACGAGAGCATTGAAATATTACTTGTCCGAATGATTATCACTGAACCTCAGATGTTTTCTAATAGTACAGATAGCTTTTATATGCCAGCAATAACCTGCCATGAACTATTCAGTTCTTGAAGTGAATTAGCTACAAGAAGTACATTTTTGCTGCTCCTGGTATTTTATGCTCAGTGACTGAGAATATAGGTAAGAGAGACTAAACTTCTTTGCTAGCTCCCAGTGCTGTCACTGGATTAGGCTCACCAAGAACCATTCCTCTGTGACATGCTGAGGATCAGCACTAGTTAGCATTGTACACTTTTCCATGCAACTGTGGCCAGTCTCATGACTTAGAATTCTTTGCATTCCAAGCAAATATAAACATGGAAACAGATTTTCAGAAGCGCTTCAGGAATTTATGATTACAATTTCCACTGAGAGACACTAAGTCTTAGGTACCTTCCTCTTTGGCATTTTTAAATTGCTCCCCATGGTCCTTCTGTCTATCTCCCATGATTTTTTTTTGCCTCAAAAAGAGATTTCCTAACTACTTGGAAAGACACTAGAGCCAGGCTGTCCACAGGAAAAATGGATAACAATTTCTAGATTGAGATTGAAAGCTAGCTAACCCAGCTCCACTACAAGCTTCTCCCCCCATCCAGTGTGAATACTGAGGAGTGGGCACGGCTCCTGGCTTCTGGCTTTAAGGGCAGAGCCAAGTCTAGGTAGGGACTGGAGGCGGAGAAGGGGCATGGCTAGGGAGACTCCAGCCCCACTTCAGCTCTGGTAGGCAGAGCCAAGCCCAGGTGCAGGCTTCCCTCCCCCACTGCCTCAGCTGATTGGAGGCTGAGAAGGTAGCATGGCTAGGAGACTCCAGCCCTGTTCCCTGCTGGGGAGGCAGAGTAAAACCCCCAGTTCCAGCTTCCTCTCCACCACTCTTGGGTTGCTCCTGGCTGCGGGTCCAGTGCTGGGTGGGAAGGGTGGGTTTCCCCCACAACACACACACATCCCTTGTTCAGCTAGCAGGGAGGCTGAGGAGGGGGCTTGGTTTGGGGAATCGGAGGACTCCAGCTCTGCAGTGGCCAGAAAGCTGGGAGGCAGTAACGCCCCCCCTCCCCCCCGCCAGCTATTACTATGGGCCACTGCAGTGTTCTGGCTGCCTTTCCTGTTCGAAAAGTGAACATTAGTTCACTTGCTTATTTGTTCAATATATGCAGTTATAAAAACCCTACAGAGATTGAATCAATTCCACCTCAGGCTTTTTGACTGTCTGTACTTAGCCCAGAAGAAGGTTACATCAAACATCTCTCTGGAGCCATAAGTCCTCCTGTATATACCTGTAAAGTTGAACTTGAAACCTGAAATGATTTCTCACATGCTTTGGAGCCAGGCCACCTTTTCCTTGCAATACAATTATTTTTTACAAAATCATGATTTGGGAGGGATATTCTCTCTCTCTCTAATGTTTGACATTAGCAATCCTGCATTCATGATGAATAGAAGTTTCTATATAGAGATGATGAATATAAAACATCAGCTTACTGCTTTCTCTTCAGGACATACGCTCTCCCTCCTTTCAGAACTGTACTTGATAAAGGAAAAAAAAGAAAGAAAAGTAAAAAGGCTGCATGTTAAGTCTTGTATGAGTGTCAAGGATTTGCAGCATGGCTCCATTCCAGAGTCACATTCCTTCATCTTGCTATACAACATCACAGACCTTTTCTGCCTCCCCCTCCCCTTCCTTTTTTATGAAACAAAGTTCTGTATTGACAATGCCTTGTGAAAGATTTATTCAAGTCCTAGTTATCCAATTTCTGGAATGTTTAGCAGGATCCAATGAAAAGCTTCTTCAAGCCTCAAGGACTTCTAAAGCAGAGGTGGAAATGCCACTGGAGTCCTAAATAGGCTCAAAGTAACTTCTAGAGTCAGTAGTATATTTCCTGTCTATTTGTTTCAACAAAATGCCATTAGAATTTCTCCACTGTGTTATTTATTTCAGTATCAAGACACAAAAGGATATGCTGTTGGAAACTGCTCTGTGCACAAGTCTATTAAAGATGTCAACTGTAGCTGGAGCTTCAAAAGTAATATTTAAAACAACAACTAGGCCTATTTAGCTTTATTGGATATAGTAAATTTATATTATTTGGAAAGTAGTACAGAGCATTTGTCTCACAAGCCACATTAGAATTCATATTGTGTGTCTCAGTTACAGAGACAAAGCCAGATCCTTAGCTGATATAAACCAATATCATTCTATTGACTTTACTAATTTATACTAGGTTTGGCTTATATTGAGCTTCTTTTACTCTATCATCTCACCAAAGGAAAAGCTTGTTTAAACATAAAAGTTACAAAAGAAGTTTGTCAGTGGAATCCAACCTGAGAGCAATCCAGAAAATCCCTCAAAAGTAAAAGTGTTGAAGTTAATTCACAGATTAACTGAAACCAAGGGCTCCAACAATTCCCATTTTCCCATCTAATACTTCATCACTCACTGTTGCCCCTTAGATTTAGCTTTACACTGTTATTCTTTTCGGTGATGGAAAACATGATGCACAGTATGGCTTACTCACCTTCAAGATCCTGAGCACAAGCAGCAGGGTTGTTGGTCTAAGGACACAGGCAAGCAAGGTTCTTTGGTTAGATATGATATTTTTTATTAGACTAACCAAATTTTTTCCAACTATTTAGTTGGTCTAATAAAAGATATTTGAATCACCACAGAGGAGGAGTATTCTGCACTGTTCCATACCTGTAGGGAGCAAACCAAGAAAGCCAAAGCTACAACCGAACTCCACCTGGTTACACATAACAAGGACAATAAAAAGTCATTTTGCAGATATGTGGGGAGTTGGATGAAAGGCAAGGGTAATACTGGGCCCCTGCTAAACCAAATGAGATAACTGATACCCAGGAAAAAGCCAACCTGCTTAATGAGTATTTCACATACGTTTTTCATCAAGCCAAGGGACCACCCTGCCTAGTAAGATGCGGGATGGCCAGGGTGAGGGTGAATTTATACCCAGCATTGATGTAGAACTTGTAAAGGAACACCTTGAGAGGCTGGACACCTTCAAGTCAGCAGGTCCCAACAGATTGCACCCCAGAGTACTTAAATTGCTGGCAAGAGTCAAAACCCAGCCACTGGCAAAAATATTTGAAAACTCCTGGTGCTCAGGTAAAGTACCTGAAGATTGGAAGAAGGCCAATGTGGTGCCCACCTTCAAGAAAAGGAGGAAAGTAGATCCAGGGAACTACAAGCCAATCAGCTTGACCTCAATCCCTGGAAAGATTGTGGAAAAAATTATCAAAGAGACCATTCTAGACAAGCTGGCTGATGGCAACATCATGAGGGACAACCAGCACGGGTTTGTTGTGGGTAGGTCTTGCCTGACCAATCTCATCTCCTTCTATGACCAGGTCACATATCACCTGGACAAGGGAAAAGAGATTAACATCATACATCTGGACTTAAAAAAAGCCTATGATCTGATGTACCATGATCTCCTCATGGAAAAAATTGGCCAACTGTGGCCTCGGCTACATCACAGTCCAATGGCTGGGGAACTGGCTCCAAGGTCAGACCCAGAGAGTGGTAGTTGACAGAAGTGAATCATCATGACACTCCAGGGATGGAGTGGGGTCCCCAAGGCTCCATCCTTGGACTTGTTCTCTTTAACTTCTTTATCAACGATGTGGATACTGGTGTCAGAAGTGGACTGGCTGTGGTGGAGCACCTTTGGGGGTGCTCGCCACTTGAGGGCTCTCACAGGCTCCGAGGGGAGCCTGCTTTGGAGGAGCAGCTGGGTAAACCTTCCCCAGGTACCATTTTAAGGGGGGAGGTGTATGGCAGGGCACTGTTGGTGCCTGCCAGTTTAAGACCAGAGCCAAGCAGGCAGCAGGTGCTTGATTGTGATGGCCATTTTAGATCTCCGGCCACCCATTAAACAGATCAGTTTCCTGCTGGCAGGGCAGGCAGTAACATCATCTGGCTGCAAGGCTCCATGACATTCTCGAGGTAAGGGAGGAGCTGTAGGGGATGGCTAGGAGGCTCCTGGTTCTGGGCATGACCTAAAACTGCACCCTGCTGGGAGTGGGTGGCCGGCTGGGGCTCCCAGTGGCACGGGGGCCCCCAGGAAATGCTAGGCCAGTTATCACCCTGGTGAAAGGTGGGAAGGGGTGCCTTAACCCTAGCCCTCACCTTCGGGTGGGTTAAGTAACACCATAGGTGGTGGGGGCCAGGCATGGCTGAGGCCACCTGATCCCTGTGGGGTGCAAGACCCTGAGAGACCCTGAGGAGGGAGAGTGGGGGCCAGGCATGGCTGCTGCCACCTGAGCCCACTGGGGAGCAAAGCCGCATGGCCTCAAGTGAGGGGGCGGTGTAGAGCCCCAGTGAGGGGGGCCAAAATGAGGACCCTAGCGAGGGGGTAGCCCCAGATGAGGGGGCAATGTGAAGGCCTAAGTGAAAGAGGCAGGGATGAGTAGCCGTGAGTGAAGCGGGGCAGTGTGGAGCCCCAAGTGAAGGGGGGCACTGTGGAGCTCTGAGTAGAGGGATAAGAACGCCCTGGTGAGGAGTGACCCCAGAAGGGGGCAGAGATGAAGAGCCCTGGTGGGGGGGAGGAAAACCAGAGGGCTGAGTGCGCAATGTTTATGTATATAGTTTCCGCCAGAAGAGGCTAGAGCAAGCTTAGACCCGGTCAGGTAACTGGCTGGCCACTACCCCAGTGAGGGTCATGGGAGAGGCCCAAAAGACGGTACATCTGCCACCCAAGAGATGGACTAGCTAAGCCTATGGCTTAAGGGGCCTGCTCCAAGAGGGAGCAAGGCAGGATGAGTCGTTGATGTATGAAAGAGACCCTGTGAGAGAGGGTGGAGTGAGAGAAGCCCCAGTGATAGGAGGGCAGTATGAATGTGTGTGTGACTGAGGCCTGACAGCATGGCCTAAGCTTGGTCTGGCTGTAGGCCGGGAGCACTGTAAACATCTGGATGCCATCTGCAAGGCATGGGCTGCAATGTAGGGAAGTTTTGGAGCTGCAGATAGTACCCCCTGGCATCAGGGCATAAAATGGGCAGCCTCCTGCCTTAATTAACAACTATTAATTAATTAAGAACAAGGCATGGCAGGGGAGTCAGGGGGGTGGCGTACCCAATGGCAAATGGGGAACATACCACTGTGGCTAGGCGGAGAACCCCACTTTGCCACACTGGCCAAGTTTGCTGATGACACCATACCTTGGGGTATAGCGTCCGCACCTGAGGATAGGTTGGTGATCCAGGCTGACTTGGAAAGGCTTAGAAAGTGGGCGGATACAAACCTGATAACATTCAATACTGACAAATGCAAGGTGCTCCGGTTTGGGAGAAGAAGCCTACAGCTCACTTATAGGCTCAGGAGTGGTATGCTTGCTAGCACCATGGGCAAAAGAGACTTGGGGGTCATGATTGACCACAAGATGAACATGAGCCATCAATGCAATGTCACAGTTGGTAAAGCAAACCAAACTCTGGCTTATACCCATAGCTGCTTCTCAAGTAAATCTCATGATGTCATCTTCCCGCTGTACTTAGCCTTGATGAGACCGCAGCTAGAGTATTGCATCCAATTCTGGGCACCTCAATTCAAGAAGGATGTCAAGAAGCTTGAGAGAGTCCAGAGGAGAGCCACATGCATAATCAGAGGACAAGAGAATAGGCCTTATGACGAGAGGCTGAGAACCATGGGATCTTCAGCCTGGAAAAGCGCAAGCTCAGGGCTGACCTGGTGGCAACCTATAAGTACATTAGGGATGTGAATCATATCTGGGGGAACGTCTGTTAACCAGAGCGCTCCAAGGGATGACAAGGTCCAACGGTCACAAACTCCTCCAAGAGAATTTTAGGCAGGACATAAGGAAAAATTTCTTTACTTTCCAAGTCCCCAAGGCCTTGGACAGACTCCCACCAGAGGTGGTGCAAGCACCTACTCTGGGCTCTTTTAAGAAATGTTTGGACACTTATCTTGCTGAGATCCTTTGACCCTAGCTGGCTTCCTGCCCTTGGGGCAGGGAGTTGGAGTGAATCTTCCGAGGTCCCTTCCAGCCCTAATGTCTATGAAAGTCTATGGAATCTATATCACGCCTACCCAAAGAGCCTTGCCTGAGCACAGGGGGAGAACTCAAGATACAAGCATTATGTGGACACTAATGCCTCCTCCAATGAGCAGACAGT
>NW_017728995.1:52700329-52702129 GCF_001723915.1 Gavialis gangeticus
CTGCTATAATTATAGGTTATCTACAAATGTTTCAGCAGTCAGAAACAGGAAGTGAATGGATTGGGCCTGACTGTGCTCTCAAATGACACAGCTACCAGGATTCAGCTCACAGTAGTGTAGTAGAGCCCAACAAGGGCTACTATAAATCCCGCCTAGAGCAAGGAGGACACAGGAAGAAATCTTGCAGAAACAGTTCTTTTGTAGTGCTCATCTTAAATGGAGTAGCCACGTGTTTTCCTTTTAAACAAGGTCAGGCATATATTCTTAGCCGTGACCTAGATTAGGAATAGGAAACCTAGAGAGCAACATCATAGTTTTATATTCAGATGAAAAGAGACTTTATATTTGTCTCTAGTGTGGAAGTGAAATTATCTGCAATGCTCCATTTTATGTGCCCTAAAGACACTGAATTATGCATTATTAAGTTCATATGGAAGGTTCCTTGTTCCATATTATTATGTTCTTTTGTATAGTACTTTGCAAATTCTCTCCCTCTTTTGTGAATGATACTAAATATTCTGTCTAACTCCCACTATAATGCTTTGACTATGACTAAACAAAACATGATTTAGTGCCAGTGATATGTACCTAATATAACACCTGTCCATATATTTATTCTACCAATTTATGTCACGTTTAAATATTTTTTTTGAGAGACAAAGAGACTGATGCATAGGGTTCAATCCAAATGGAAACCAACACAAACAATTTTTTAAGAACTTGAACCAAATTTATACAAAATAATCATCACTGTTCAGGACATTTTATTGTGTTACCCCTCCCCCCACTTCTTTTTTTTTTTCATTTTTAGAATTGGGTACAGCTGTGTTTAATAGCAGAACACATGGAATATCAAAACATAAGATTTCAAACCCAGCCCAAAAAGTATTAGCAGCCAAACCTGCATTTATTTTCCTCAAACTGAATTCAACAATCTTTTAAGGTTCACAAAAACACAACAAAAACAAAATGAAATTATACTTTAAAAAAGTACTCTCATGGAACATATAATCCTAATAGATCTCCAGGCAACAAAAATCCCTAATAAATATTCTCTCCCTGTGTATGTGTGTTTTGAGTAGACATCTATGAGTCCTTAAGGAATCATGAGGGATTCATTTATAAAGAAAACGATGCAAAAAACTCTTCATTCTGGATCTGCAATTTACAAAATAATCCACCAGGAAAGAATTAATCCATTAAAATCTTCAAAGACTCCTTAAAACAAAACTTCAGCAACTCCAAAATGAATTATAAATGGCTCAGGCATGAGAACCATTGAAGCTGTCTTGACTAGAATCATAGATTTAAAGTAGGAGTTGGCAATCTTTTGGCCCCATGGGGCAGTGCTTGTGACCTGGCCCTCTGCCATGGGCCACAGATCTCTGCCCTCCAGAGAGCTTGAGCTGCCTGTACTACAATATCCAGTCCTCTGCATCTAGGTAAGCACAGGTACAAGAGGGAAGCAGGGAGGGTTGCTGAGGAGCAAACTGCAGAGGGGATAGGCAACTCAGCGAATGCCACTCAGTTGCCTGTGCTGCCCCAGGCTAGGTCAGACCTTCCTGGACTGGATTAGACCTCTTCTTGGGCCATATCTGACCCAAGGGCCATAGGTTGCTGACCCCTGCTTTAAGGCAGAATTGGTGGTGTGCTGCTGCATGAGACTTGGGAAGAATCCTTGAAATGGTTCCAGGTTGGTATGTTTTAGAGGTGGACATCATTTCAGAAGTATCATACAACAGCCCCTTTAGTACTTATACTTTAGAGCTAATAAAAACAACCCCAAGATTTATGTAAACA
>NW_017728995.1:52707129-52707765 GCF_001723915.1 Gavialis gangeticus
TATCTGACCCAAGGGCCATAGGTTGCTGACCCCTGCTTTAAGGCAGAATTGGTGGTGTGCTGCTGCATGAGACTTGGGAAGAATCCTTGAAATGGTTCCAGGTTGGTATGTTTTAGAGGTGGACATCATTTCAGAAGTATCATACAACAGCCCCTTTAGTAATTATACTTTAGAGCTAATAAAAACAACCCCATGATTTATGTAAACAGTTATTTTCCAATTTTCTACCCACATTTTAAATTTCAAGATTTCATATTTTGAAACCATCCCCCAAATCCCAAATAATTCCAACCACCTCTATGCACAGGACATATAACCATATAACAAAATATTCAATCACAAGAATCAAAATAATCCACTATTCCAACCACATTGCAATTTGTTGCATCTCTAGCAAATAGATGAGCACTTTCAGTATTCACAGGATCATAGAAAAAGGCTGGAAGGGACCTCCAGAGGTCATGTACTCCAACCCCTTGCTGATGCATGATCACTCTATTCAAACCATCCCATACAAGTGCTTGGCCTGACTATACAACCTGTTGCACGACAACAACAACAACAACAATATAGATTTATATCTCACCCTCCCCAGAAAAGCTCACAGTAATAGACAAACGACCCACAAGACAAGAA
>NW_017728995.1:52712765-52718310 GCF_001723915.1 Gavialis gangeticus
ATACAACCTGTTGCACGACAACAACAACAACAACAATATAGATTTATATCTCACCCTCCCCAGAAAAGCTCACAGTAATAGACAAACGACCCACAAGACAAGAAAGAAACAACCAAATCTCCACTCAACGTTCTGCAAGCTGCTATGCGCCTGCAATGGAGCCTTTTCTCAGTCTTCTGACCAATACTTTCATTTTGTATTCTGATATGAGGTAATATCAGTTAACAAAACATTAGAAGAAGTTTAATGAACTTGTAGAACTATGGGGCATATTGTCCAAAATCACCAATGCACCCTAATATGACACAGATAAAGCAGGAGGATGAGAGCTGTCAGTGTCCCACCACTGCAAGAATTGTTAAAATACACTTGAGAGATAGAAGGAAAAATGCCACTTGCCCCTTCCCCATAGAGGAGGGCAGAAACACCCACAATCCATACCAGTTTTGTTTATTTTAGACTAGGAGAAAGGCACACTTTACTATTAAGATCCTCTTTATATAACTGAGTGAGCTGGAGAGGACAGAGGGCTCTCAGGTACAAAATCATTTAGTCTGCTACCAGATGTGAAAAAAACAAACATCAATTTACCAGAAGAAAAAGTGCATTAGTTTTACTCAGCTCCCCAACATCTGTATAGATTGGGACATTTTTATCTAATAGCTAATTGAATCAGCTATAGATAAAATTGCCCAAAAGCCACACCCAAGCACCCAATCTACACAAATGTTGGGCGAGCCAGGACAAACTAACATGATGCCTCTTCTTGGCATGTGCTGTGCTTGGGGTGGCGGCACACCAAACTGAAAGTAAAGTGCTGTTTTTACTTTTTTTCCATATCTTTAACCCCACTGCCATATAAAGCAGGTTAAAGTATATGAGCGTCATTCCTTTCTCCCTTACAACTTGGGCCAGGTACAGACATTACACATTTACTGGTATAAGTGATCAGAAACTGGTCTATACTCATAACAGAACAGATGTTCAGCATACAAAACCAGTTTATAACCAAAACAGGAGAGAAGTTCAGCACACACAGACTGCATTCCACCATTTTTAAATCAATCTAAGATTTTCCCCCATACCACCAAAGGGCGAATATGTGTTCTGTTTGCTACTGATCTAAACTATGCCACTTACAGAAAACTGTTTAACTTAGATAGATTCCACCTTGGTGTTTTGAATATCTGTACCTAGCCTTGATAAACAGCACACCTTCAGTGGATAACTTCCCTTTCCTGTTTCTATGTTACCTCTGTTCACTCAAACTTTTAAATTCCACTCCAAACCCAATAGGCAGCAAGTGCAGATCATGGTATCCTGCATTCTAAACTTAACAGTTTTGGGAACTGCTGCATACCCTGATACATATATATGTAAATTGCAGGGTGCTAAGCTGGTAGGAACTAAGCAAAGTCTACATTGTAAAGAAATATTTGGAATCTTCTAGCTAGGTGAAAAGTGAAAAGAGCCACCCTTCCTTTTGCTGCTGTCTGGTCATATCAACAACTGGAGATTTAACTGCCTCTCCATCTGTCCAAAATACAATCTTACTTGGCAAACAGCAGACCCACACTTCCAATGGGGCAGCTAGACCCTTCATCATATCTTCTGATTGTTTTCCCTGGTCTACTAGCTTTAACTCAGTGGGTGCATCTACACAGGTGCTTTACTGCGCAGTCAACTATTTAGCTCCATAGTAAAGCATTACTGTATACATGCATGCCCATATTAGGGTGCATTAAATTAATTAACTCTGCCATAAGATAGTACTGTCTGGAACAAGTATTATCCTATGGCAGAGTAATTTATGCCACCACAATTCACGTGTAGATGGTGACTGGGGCTGGCTAAGGCATGAGGGTGCTAGTGTGGGATGCCTGCCAACAAGTCCCACACTATATTACCCTACCACCCTTGTGCCTCACCCATCCCCTCCTGTATCCAATGTCGCCACCTGGAGCCTGGGCCTGATCCCCTGGGCTTCCTGCCAGCCTGGGGCTCTTCTGACCCTGCTCAAATTGACAAGCTACACCCCTGCAATCCTGAGCACACATGTAAACACTGCTCCTGGGAGCAGCTGACTCTGGTATGAAACTTTGCTGGAGTTTATTGCAATAGGGTAATTGCACATGTAGATGTACCCAATGTCACCAAAAGTGATCCTCAGCAGATAGGTGCCTGGGTGACAGCTCTTTCAGCCAAAGTGAATGGGATTCTGTTTTAAATAAAACAACAGTGTTTTTCAGTATTACCAGCTTTTTATTTATAAGCTGAAACACAGGATTAATTCTGCCACAAATAAGTACAACAGTGAAAAACAATTCTTGAGTTCGGCTACTCAAACTGAGGCTGAGAAAATAGTGAGATAAAGCATAGGTAAAAACTGTCTGGATTTGGAATCACACTGCCTCCATTATTTTTGCAAGCATTCATATCAGTGAAGTTTTATTGATTTAGTCTGAATAGCCTATAACCAAAATTGATTTAGTCCAGAAATTAAGATTCGTTTTGTGGTTGTAAATGCATCACTTACCTGTTTCAGCATCCTGATCCAATCTCTGGGTTAGTAGGACAGTTTGATTCAACAGCCAAATCCCAAGAATCCTCTTCCAGGGTAAGTAGAAGAGTTCAGGATGAAAATAGAGCTATTCAGGCCTCTCACACAGAGCTCTGAACTAGGACTTCCCTGGGTTACAAGAACCTGAGGATTTCTCTAAACTTCTCTTAAAGAACTGGGCAAGAAACCCTTAAAAGAAGCACAATTTGAACCAGTTCAAACTATACAACCCAGTCCCGGCCAGGCAGGATTATAGATTCATAGATTCATAGATTAAGGGTCGGAAGGGACCTAGTAGATCTTCTAGCCCGACCCCCCGCCAGGGCGGGAGAACAACAAAAAAACCCCAAAAAGAGAAACGGGACTCAAATGACTGAAATTATCTGTTTGCCTAATACAAAACTTGCTTTGGGAGTCACAGACAAACCTTAGATATTTTTAGCAGGGAATTTTTGATTTGGAAATGCCTTTACAATGCTTTTAGGCAGCTGTAGTTTGCGCGCTTCACACTCTGATTCTCTTCTGTGAGTTGTACTATTTGGCCAAGGGAGCACCAGTGACTAGGACTTCCCTTTTTGCTGAGCTACTGCAGTGCATCATGGGAAATATTCAGCTGGGAGACTTAGCTGTAGAAAAGAACATCTATGGCTAGGCATGAAGCATCTGAAATGCATCTTCCATGAGATACCTTAGAGAATTTACATTTCCAGCCTAGAAAAAGAATCATGCAAAACCCAATTTTCCACTTAAGAATGGTGTCAACTGAAAGCTTTTTAACCAGCTGGCCTTAAGTTGCATAAATTTTATAGACATTAGGGGCTGGAAGCGACCTCATGAGATCATCAGGTCCAGCCGCACCCTGCCATAGGTGGGAAGTCAGCTGGGATCAAGTGACCCCAGCAAGAAATAAACCCAGCTGTTTTTTGAAGGAGTCCAGAGTAGGTGCTTGCACCACCTCTGGGGGGAGTTTGTTCCAGACCCTGGAGGTACGCACCGTAAAGAACTTTTTTCTTTTATCCAGTTTAAATCACCCTTCCTGGAAGCCATTAGACCTTGTTATCCCTTGGGGAGTTCTGGTGAACAGCTGTTCCCCCAGGTCCTGATGTTACACTTTTACTCTGTTATCAACTGTCCTCCTAGATTACTTGACCCTCAGATACAGACATTCAAAAAGCCCAAGGTGGAATCAATTTAAGTTACACAGTTTTCTGTAAGTGGCATAATTTAGACCGGTAGTGAACAGAACACAAGTTTGTCGGCAGGGGAGCACTGGGGGAAGAGAGCAAATCTTAGACCAGGTTCTGCCATTTTTAAACCAGTCTGCATGTGCTGAAATTCTGTTCTGTTATGGGTATAGACCGGTTTTCCGATCACTTATGCCAGCAAAAGTATAATGTGTGTACCTGGCCTCAAAGACATTGTTTCTCCACTCCTGTCCTTTAAAGAATTAGAATTTGGCAAAAGGATAGGGTAGATGCAG
The DNA here is from genome assembly GCF_001723915.1 of Gavialis gangeticus. Classification (NCBI taxonomy): domain Eukaryota; kingdom Metazoa; phylum Chordata; order Crocodylia; family Gavialidae; genus Gavialis; species Gavialis gangeticus. The sequence goes on from NW_017728995.1 coordinate 52,716,806, forward strand.
GCCTTTCTGAAAAGGACAACCCTTGTTATAGAAACACAAGAATAGTGTTGTTCTAAAAGATTTTTATGAAGTTTGTATCATCCACTCAGAGAACAATAACTATCAGATATTCCAAATCTATGTATACTGAGGAAAAACTAAGTAATTTGAAGATATTCTATAGAACAAATTTAGCTTTATACTGCCCATGATTCCTTAACCTTCCTAAATTTTTCAAATTCATCTCTATATATCCTATTTCTATGGTTCCCAAGACTAAAGAATCTGAGTATCTCATGATCAACACATTTATCTTAACAATAAGTGCTATTATCCCCATTTTACAGATGGGGAAAACAGCCCAAGAGACCAATTGTCTAACCCAAGGTTATAGAAATACTCTACGGAAGAAAAGGAACTTGAACACAAGTCTCTTAAGTGTTGTGCCAGTGTCCACATTAGTTCGGTGCAGGAAACAGGAGTCTTATTTTGCAACATTTTACATATTTCAGAACTTTCTGATACCATGAGAAATACAAGACCAGGGAAAGGTATTTCATAGAAGTGAAAGAGACTTATAATCTACACTAGAATATCCAATGGTCAGTGGTAAGGACTGTTTCAGGCCATAGAACTAAGCCTTACACTTCCATATCCTCAGAGTACCCTTAACCATAGACCAGTGGTTATCCTGTAATAGGACTCACTGGGCCATATAATTGAAATGTAATTCCTGGTATTCATATCATATCATGGAAGCTTCAAGTGGGAATTTGTTTAAGCAAAGCTCAGCAGCACAAGTTTATACCAAAAGTAACCAGAAAAAAAATATCAAAGTTATTCCACATTTAAATGAAAACAAGTATTTGTATATTTTTTAATGATACCACCTAGCTCTAGCTTATCATTTCTCTTCTATGTACCTCTAAACATTTGATTCAATGCCCACTGAAATCAATAGAATGGACATTGTATCATGCTTAACAGGAATTTTCCATTAGTTCAAGTGGCAAGAGTCTTGTCCTTTCAGATCATAAGGATCTGAAATATATTCCCCATATAACTGTGAAATGCCAACAGCTACTGTATGGAGCATAGTGACAACTGTGAATTTTCTCACTCCCTGTCACCAGAAAAACATGGTACTAAATATTAGGGCTGTGCAAAGCTTCGGGAGGTAATTCGATTCAGAGGAGTTTCGGCCTGATTCGGTGGCTGAATCTCCAAATCCAGATTGAATCAGGGGACCAAATAAAGGTCTGAATCGATTCAAAGCTCTCAGAATCTCTGGAAAAGATTCAGAGAGTTTTGATGATTCGAGCAGTTCCCAGTGGTTGCAGCAGGGAGCTGCAGCTGGACTCTGAGCTGATAAGTACTAGGGGCAGGGAAGGGAGGGCTGGGGGAGGGGAGAGGACAATGGAGGAACCCCTGTCAGTCCCCCCAACACCCCTCCACTCCCCTACCCCCCCCATGGCTGCCCCCACCCGCCTCAGCTTGGTACTTTAAAGAAAAGCCCCAGTGCTCAC
>NW_017728995.1:52718774-52728947 GCF_001723915.1 Gavialis gangeticus
AGCCTTGGGACTCACCGCCCCTGCAGTGGCCCTGGGGCTTTGGGGGGGCTTGTGCAGAGGTGTGGGGCAGCGGGGCTCACCCCCTGGTGACAGGAGCGGTGAGTCTGCAGGTTTTCTCAGGTTTTTTTTTCTTAAAGACCCAGAGGTGGTTCAGGCAGGGCACCCATTGGTGGGGTGGCTGGGGGAGTGAGGGGGTGTTGGGTGACTCGTCCAGAGCCCCCCATTCAGCCTGGGGCAGTGGGAAGTAACAAGGATTGCCCCCCCTGCCCAGCAACATCCAATGAGCTGAGTTGTGTTTTTTTAATGGTGCCAGGAGCTGGGACGGGTGAGGCAGCCATTGCTAGGCTGTGAGGGATGGGCCTGGCTGATTCAGAGATTTGGCAGCAGCTGAATCTTTGTATCAGATTCAGCCAAATTGAATTGGGACAGTGATTTAAATCACTGACTCGAATCACTGTCCTCCAAATTGGCCGAATCTGAATCCGAAGTGAATACTAGCTGCTTTGCACAGACCTAATAAATATCTGTCGTTTTCAACACATACTAGCTAGAAGGATAAATGGAGTAAAAATTAACATATTAGCTTTATCCTAACCCTGAAAAATCCTGTATTTACAGCACAATTCTTTTAAACAAATGCACTACATCAATAAAAATTTCACATACCAAATGGTAAAAGATGAATCTGGACCCTTAATAAATCTGTTCTGCCCCAATTTATGTCAGTGTTTTGCAGACAATATAACCCTCCTTGAGCAAATAACTGATAAAGTAACCTGTCAAATTCATAAACCGACTGTTCACTAAGGCTATCTGGCAGTCTGTTCATACAGAGGCAGATGCTTTATTATACCATGCTAGCTGTAGGAATCATTTGTCTGTTGTATGATAAGAGGGGAAACGGAGAGCAAAGATTAACTTTTACTTTCCAGTAAGATAAATATTCAGAGCAAAAGAAATGAAAATGTCCTTTAAATAATTAATGTGTTTGACAATTGCAAAAAAAGGACATAATATTACTTGGATTAGATTTCTATACTGTAGGCAAGGCTGTCTAAAAAGGCTAAGGTGTGTTTTTTGAACACAAGAACAGCTATTATTAAAATTTGAACTTTTATTTTTATTAAACAAGCTTTGTTGGTCATATCATGTAACTACAGAATGGGAGTGATGAGAATAATATAAGAACCTAAATAGAATAAACTAGCAAATAAGTAAAAGGATACTGAACTGTTTTAAAAATGTATATAATTTAAAATAGAATCCTTGTTAATGTACCCATTTTATAGATGGTTAAACTGAAGCAAAAAAAAAAGCTAGCAACCCAGATCAGACCTGAATCTTTGGCTTAAGCATGCTATTTCACACTACAAGGCACTATATCCTTGGGAAGCCCTACTGAAGTTATCAGGGCTTCCCATCAACATAGTCTGCATGCAACTGCCTGTGGGATCAGAGCTTTAGACCAGTGGTGTTCCACAGTTTTTTTGGCAACAGGCTAGATGGGCAATGTTGGATCTCTCTGTGGGCTAGATCAGTGACGACCCATCTCCAGCTGTGCAAAGTGGGATAGCTTGGTCCCAATTCAGCTGCATGGTGGAAATGGGCTTGGGCCAGCCCCAACCTGGCCCTATGCCAGGGAGGGACCATGATCTGGTGCCGATCTAGGTCTGCAAAGTTAGGGAGCATGGCCCAGCCCCATGGGAAAGAGGGAGGTGGCCTGGCCTCAATCTGGCTGGATGGAGGGAAGGGTGCATGGCCTAGCCCTCTACATGTGAGAGAGGGGAGTGGGAGAGGACACGGCCTGACCCCAAACCAGCTGCATAGGGGTAAGGGGCAAGGCCCAGACCCAACCTAGTCAGGTAGAGGAAAGAGTGTATGGCCTGGTCCCATGGGGAGAAGTAGGCACAGCCTGGCCCTAGCTTCCTAACTTAACTGCCCAGATGGAAGGGGGTGTAATGTGGCTCTGATTTGGCCCCTAGGGCTTAGGATTTTGACATTGGGGAGGGGTGGCAGTACTGCCATCTCTCCCTTGCTGCCAAATTTCCTGACCCATGGGAGCCCTGCTAGCCAGATTCCAAGGCTCCACAGGCTGCATTTGCCTATAGGCCAGAGGTTGAGCACCCCTGCTTTAAACTATGGCAAAGGTAGGAACAGACTCAATGTCCTCACTTGTAGTTCACTGCTCTCTGGAGAATTCTCCATCTCCAAATATTATCTTATTACATAGTCTATTAAAATTAATTTTAAAACATTCAATCTAATTTTTAAAAAGATTTTGCTTTTAGATACCTATGTGCCTGACAATTTGGTTTTATCAAAAATGTTTAGAAATAAAAGAAAGAAACCACAGAGAGCATTTGTAAACAAGTTTTTCCCTCCCTAAAACCCATAACTATCTAAAATACACTTCACAAATTAATGTGTAAGGTATTGATGCATGTGCTATGTTACATCACCTGGAAATTAAATTTTATTCTTTTTTATACTTACTCCAGCAGAATTTTTCCCCTTGAATATATGTTCTATACAATGTCATGTGCAGTGAAATTTATCTGGAGATAACAGTAGAAATGAAGTGTTCATGTGGAGATTTGGTCAAAGAAGAAAATATGTGGATTTCAAGAGTGCTTTTTCCTATCTCCTCCTTTCGTTTAATATAAAGTGAACATATTTAAAAGAAAAGCCACTTTTGAAATGGAAATTACATTTCTAAAAGCATTTGGATTTCTCAAACATGAAACACTTGTTGTAAAGTCAAAGACTGTTAGATTTCTGGAAAACAAGATTTTTAAAGGAGTTAAACTGATAATAGGGTGAGGTGGCAAAGCAGTTGAAGTGTTTTACTAGACTGTAGATACATGAATTCAAGTCCTACTCTACCTAAGGTCTACCCTGCCCATGGTTGCCCCAGCTCTAAATAGGTACCTGGCCATTTGAGTGGGGGAGTCAAAGGTGGCTAGATGTGATGAGTGTGATACAATGGATGTTAACAGGTGGCTACATAACTTCCATATATATCTTAATCACATTAACCCCAATGGCCTGCTAGGCTTGGGAAGACCTTTGATGGCCTGAATTAATAATTGCCCGGGTTGATACCAAATATTTAAAGGGCTGTAGAAATGCCAATGTTCAGCATGCTTGCCCCTGATATACTGTGGATGGATGTGCCTCACAAGCAGAAAAATCAAGGCTGTGCAGGATACCAATTATGATAGAAGTGGGATGTTTAAATATCAGAATCTGTCACTGAGTTAACAAGAAAGCATTGTATTATCAGCAGAAAATGGCAGAACTAAAACTGATCTGCTGAGTATATAGGAGTCCAAAATTCTCCCACTCACAGCTTAGTTCAGTGTTTATAAAAGTGTATTTTGCGGGAATTCATCACGGCAAAAGAAAGCTGCTAGCCGTATATATTGACACAGTGGTTATACCAGGATAGATTATCTTTTGTCTTACCTGTACTATATAATATTTGTATTACTGAAAGTTAAACCCAGAGTAATCATGTTCACATGTGCTACTGTAACTTATCACTTCTGGTTATAAGAAAAAAAAAGTGTCTTCCATTTCTCCATAGTTTCTCAAGTTGTAATACTGTATGTTATCACATGGTTTAAGCTGTCCTAGTATTTGATTGAGAAATAACAAATATGCTAAAATTATCTCATTCCTTCTAGTCCTTTTGCTTTGGACTTGCACCATACTTTCAGCCCCTTTAAACTCTTTGCTTAATTGACTAAAGGTCAGCTCAGCGGGGAGATTGTGCATGGCGGCAGGGGGAGGGGAGGTGGGCCAGCTGACTTGAAGGTGTCCAGTCTCCGAAAGCGTTCCTTCACAAGGTCAGGATTGATGGAGGGCAAGGAATCTCCCTCACTCGGGCCTCCCTGTCCCGTGATGGGCAGAGGCGTCCTATGGGACAGGTGAAAGACCAACGCAAAGTACCCATTTAGTAGGTTGGCTTTTTTCTGGGTGTCAGTTGTCCCATCTGCATTAGCAGGGGTCCAGTGTTGCCCTTGATTTTCCTCCAGCTCTCCACATATATAAAAAAGGACGTTCTATTATCCCTGATCCTAGTAGCCAGTTGGAGTTCTGTTGCAGCCTTGGCTTTCCTGGTTAACTCCCTGCAGGTCTGGACCAGTGCGGACAGGTTGAGGTGCAGTTTGAACAGTTTGAGGTGCAGTTTCACAAACCCCTGCACCTGTCTCCTTGAAACTTGGCAGATTTCATGGCCTCAGAAGGTGCTACCATCCCTGCAATTTTCATCCAAATCAGGCAAGAAATGAAGAAGTTATAGGCATTTTCATGATTCCCCATTATAGCCTATGGTTGAAATATCGAAACACGTTGAAATAGCGAAAAAGTTTTGACAAAATGAAACAGAACAGTGCTTTGAAACAGAAAAATGAAACACTGACCCTTCAAAACAGTGAAACGGAAGTCGAAATTAAAGGGTGCTGTTTCGCACAGCCCTACTATACATCTTTGAACTTTTCTCCACACCATACAGCTGTATCCTTTAGTAAAGTGTTAGGGCTGGACTGTTTCACTTTGTGCTGTCTAAACAGCACAAATTGAGTAGGGTGAAGTAGGGAATCTGTTACAATATGCCTAAGGTGTGTCTCTGGCTTGTAAATTAACAAGAAGAACAATCAAATAAAAGGTATCTGGATTGTTTTAAAATACTATTGACTAATACTACAGTATTCATCTAAATCCAACTGTCATCCATAGAAACACTCAACTAATAGAGGCAGGGAACATTCATTGTAAATCCTTCTATAAGCACTCAGCATTTTATTCAGAAAAGAAAAAAAAACAAACAAAAATAGAGTTAGATTCTAATGCAAATCAGATTAAATCTATTTAAACGTTACTAGTTTTATGCCCATATAACTCTGTGCATCAGCTCATGGTCCCTTTCTTGAGAAACTGTCAATCTAAAAACCTTTACTTATAAGTAAATAGTCTTTACATGTGCAATTCCATAAATCCCATTGTAAGCACAGCTGAGTAATGAGTTAGAGAGGACAAGAGGGGGCTCAAAGACACTTACAAGGCAAAATAAGGACAAGGATAGACAAATTCATAGAATAAAGCTTGGTTGCTTATTTCTACAATTTATGCTCCCTGTATCATCTCTAGTTATTAATTTTATTATTGACTTAGGTAGATAATTTAGAAGGCTTAAGTAAGAGAAACTATTATTGTTATTCCATTCCTGTTTGATGAGAAATTCTTGATTTCAATGAGCTGTTGCAGATTATAAAGATGAAGTACCCCTGTCTGGAAGTATTAAGAGGAATCAATATCTCACAGCTCAGGAATTCTGCTCAAGCTGTAGAACAGAAAGGATCTCCGTAATCAGATAACTTACAATTGGCATCCATATCTCTTTAAAAAATGTATACCTGACAGTTATATTTAACTTTTCTTCCCTGTAGTTGCTTATTTATTTAAGTGGTATCATTCTTTCTCTTTTGAGAGATAAATCAAGACTTGGCAGCTGGTTATGAAGTATGAGCTCATTCTGAAATGCTAAAGAGCGTTCTTGATTTTGTCTTATGTTGTTTCCATATATTCTGGCTTATAGCTCTGCCACCTAGCCTGTGATGGTTGGCCATGCTTGTTGACACCGACATCTTTAGGATGTCATACTTGACAAGGCTATGAGCCAAAAAACACAGAAAGATGAAAGATGGCTTGGGGGGGGGGGGTGAGTCTCAATTTCCATATCTCCAACACTTGCCAGGTGTTTTTTCTCCCCGCTGGAATTGAACATTCCAGTGCTTTCTGTCATAGCTAGTGTAAGCCAGTAGATGAATTATTATAATTTGATTACAATGCTTAAAATTATGAACTCCCCCTTTCTTTTGGAAAGAATTTTAGGTTAAGCAAATATTTATATAATCTTCAGTGAATACAGAGAAAAAAATTTGAATGAGCTGTTCTTCACAGGTTTTTTTGTCATTTGGAACAAAAAGGGGGTCAAATTTAGATCTTAAGCATCAATATTCTCTCCCTAATTATGTTTGAGGGCTCAGTCTAGCAGAATGTGCACAAACTCAGCATGTGTGTTAACCTCAGTGGGACTACTCGTGTGAATATGATTAAGCACACGTACAAAGTTTGCAGACATGTGACCTGCAGGAGCATGCTATTCTGAATATGACTCAATAGCATAATTTTGTTGCCAAGAAGGCTAATAGCATACTGGGATTTATTATCAGGAGTAATGCAATTCACAGGAAGTGACTCTTCCATTTGATTCAACACTGATGAAGCCTAACTTGGAATCTTTGTTTAATTTCAGGCACTTCAAGAGAGACATGGCCAAATTTGAAAGAGTCCAGAACAGGGTAAAAAAAAATGATCAGAGGTCTAGAAAACATGACCGATGAGGAAAGGTTGTAAACATTATAATTATTTACTTGGGAAAAGACCAAGGTGGGGAAATCTGAGAGCAGTCCTTAAATACGAAAAAGAAGTTCTATCAAGAGCATGACAATTAATTGTTTTCTGTGTCCAAAGGGATGGGGCAAGAATGATCTCAAATTGCAACCAGGGAGATTTAGGTCATATACTAGGAATAACTTCATAAATGTGTGAGTTGATAAAAACTCAAAGTGCGTACCTAGGGAAACTGAAGATACCCCATCACTGGAAATTTTTAAGTGCAGGTTAGCCAGACATTTTTTCTGGAATGATTTAGACAGGGGTTGAGCTGAACTAGGTTCCCTGTTGAAGTTCCCTCCAGCCACATTCTTCTGCAATTCTATGATTCTCAGTTGAAATACCGGGAGAGAAAAAGATCATCTGCACTGCTATCTATATCCGTTTTTCTTAGAACCCATACAAATTATTAGTAAAAAAAAAAAAAAATGGAAGTAGAGATGATCTCCATGCCTAAAGAATGGGAAGCATAAAGGAGCTGTTACCTTTAGGATATAGCAATTGTTTTTCTCAAGGGCCCTTTGCTAAGGACCTGACATGTAATCTTGCCTCTAGGGAAGTGAGTGGAACTGCTGCTATGCTGCGATTGATTTTTATCCCTCATTTATATATACATAAGAGGAGACAGAAAAAAAAAATGGTATTTTTCTTGAACTCTGACTATAACATTCTGGGGGGAAAAAACAGTCAGGAGCATTAAAAAACCTTAGTTTATATACCCCCTGCCCAAACAGAAAGAAAACTGGGTTCCACACCTGTCACAAGATTTCAGTATCAAAGGTGTATAACCTTGAAGTGAGAAAATGGATGGATGCAGCTAAATGCTCATTGGTCTCCCACTGTCTCTTTCATGTGCCTAGAATACTGTACTTTAATCTCTGGCACTTTAGCAGTAGCACTCCACAGGGTCTTTCAGAGAACAAGCACAAGTCACAGGGCCTACTACAAAGAGGATATTAGTTGCTCTTATATTAAACTGTTTTCTGAATCAAGGGCATATTCATGCAATCTCATGTCATCAAACTAATCCAGTAAACTGCTGGTCTTCAGGAGCTGTTCTCCTGAAATGCCTCCTGCTCTGCGGTTCTTGACTGTGAAAAGTGTATTAAAGGGGTTAATATAAAATATAAAAGACTTGAACACAAATTAAACGAGCAAAGATAAAAATGAGTAATAAACCACCTATATCACATCCTCAGCTGCAGTAAGTGGAAGTCAGTGAGTTTACCCAAACAGAGCATCTACCCTAGGCCAGGGGTGGGCAAAATACATGGGCTGAATCTGGCTTGCCAAGGAGTTTTGTCCAGCCTGCGGTGGGTCACTCAGCCTTGTCTGGCTCAGGTTAGGGGAGGGGCGGAGGGCGGAGATCAGGCTGTGGCACATGTATTTGGTCCCACTGTCCAGGCTCTGGCCCTGTTCTGTCACTGCCCTGCAATCTCAGGATCTCCACGGAGTCTGGCTGGGACCCATGCAGATCTGGGACCTGTGCCCAGCTAAGCAAATGGGATGGGGCCATGGGAGGGCTGGGAGCAGCATCCAGGAGTGGGACAGAAGAGTGGGGCCATGTTTCCTGGGTGGTGACAGTACAGGTTCCGGGCCTGGGGCAGAGCCACAATCCGCTCCCTGCATGACCCTGCAATGGGCACTGGTTCTGTAGGCAGGGACATGTGGGAAGTGGATTGAAGGTCTGCCCTGGGTCCTGGCCCCATGCTGTTATGCCCCAAACTCCACCTACTTATCCCACTCCTGGACGCCACTCCCCACCTGCCCACAGTGCCATCCCATCTGCCTGGCTGCATGCTCTGTCTGCGCAGGTCCCAGCTGGTCTCCACAGAGACCCCAGGATCGCAGAGTGGTGACAGAGCAGGGCTGTGACCTGGGGCAGGGCTGTGATCCACTCCTGGCAAGCCCCTTCTCATGGAACTGTCACCACCAGAAGGGCACACAAGGAGTGCATTATGGATCTGCCCCAGCCCTGGCTCTGTGCTCTCATGGCCCCAAGATCCTGAAGCCAGCCTTGCCCAGCCATACCACTCTTGGATGCCACTCCCTGCCTGCCCGTCCCTATCCCATCTGTCCAGCCACATGCAGTTTTGGTGAGCTGCTTCCTTTGTCCCAGTTTGGGGATAGAGGTCTTCTTTTCACTCCCATGTCCCGAACAGTACTCTCTGCTGGGGATGAACGTGCAGATGGAGCTTCACTTTTCAGCCCAACCTACCTCCACAGCTTGTTTCATGCTCCCAGGGCCAGTAGGAAGGGCCACAGGAGCAGATGGCTCTGGTCTCTGGCATGCAAAAACCCAGAATAGCAGCCTCAGCTGCTACTCTTCAGGCTGTAAAGAGTGAAGCACAGTAGGGTGAGGTCTTATCTCCAGCACCCTCCCCTGGCACCAGCTAGATCAATGTTCCTCAACCTTTATATCCCTAAGGCCAGGAGTGGGTAATTATTTGGGCTGGAGGGCCACTTAAGGGGGTTTGGTGAGCTGTTGTGGTCTGGGGCCATGGGGTTGCTGACCCAGCCTTGGCCCGCCATCACAGCTATTTACACCACCCTGCACAATGGGGGACAAGGGGTTGGGGAGATGCCAATTGATCCTATTGAGCCCCATATCCCCTGCACACACTGCCAGGGTGCCAGACAGAGTGGGCGGGCAGGCAAGTGGGGTGTCCATAGAGACTGGCCCAAGACCTCTGCAGGCAGGGCACATTCATCTGGGAGGATGGGATGGGATGGGGCCATGGCCAGGTGGGGAGTGGCATCCAGGAGAAAGATGGGTGGGAGGGTGAGGCCAGGGCCAGGATTGTGGGACAGTGACAATATGGGCTGGGGCCCAGGGCAGACCTGTGATCTGCTCCCTGCATATCCCTGAGGAACCAGCACCCATCACAGGGATGGGTGCAAAATGGAAGTGGTTCAGCCCTGAACCCCAGCCCTGCATTGTCACTACCTCACAATTCTGGCCCTGGCCCTGGCCCTGGCCCTGCTGCTTCCAGACACCACTTCCTGCCCACCCACAGCTCCATCCCATCTGCCCGGCCAAGTAGTCCCTGACCATGGAGGTCCCGGGCTAGTATCCATGGAAAACCACTCACCAGTCAGAGGGCTAGGGTGCCCAGGGAGTGGTGCTGGGTCTGGTGGTGGCAGCGAACACACTGGAAGTGACAGCCAGAGTGTGAAGGCAAGAGTGAGCCACTGCTACAGGGGCTGCTAAGATGTTGAGTCTGGCTGCTGCACTGCCTCACCTCCACACCGCCCAGTCCTGCAAACTACAGCTTCTGGCTCCCCAAGAGCTGCACATGGGGATGAGGCTGCACTTCACAACAGGTGGTACCTCCACACCTGTGGGTGGTGGGACCAGCCACATGTGCCATTGCCTCGGCTGTCCCCTCCCTTCCCGCCCCCACCCCACACACATCTGGGCCAGGTAGGACCAAGGGGCCCACCAGAGGCCAAATGGAACTACTTGGTGGCCAGATCTAGACCATATTCTGCCCACCCCTGCTCAGTAACTAAATACTTTTCCTGAATTTAGATTTTAGCTCAGTAAATCTCCACTGGCACCCTAGGGTGCTGGTAAAAAAGATTAAAAGCAACTGGATTAGAGCTAGAGTCTGAGTATCCACAATTCAGAACACTGCAGGTGTCAACATTTCCAGCCCCCCATTACCCTTTTTCTTTCTTTCATTTTTATTCAGAATTTACAAATGCTCTGGG
>NW_017728995.1:52733947-52739949 GCF_001723915.1 Gavialis gangeticus
CTGGGTGCTGCTGGGTGGGGGGGTGATCCCTGCTGCCCCACGCTGCGTGGGGGGCTCTGCCACAAGCCCCCTGACCCCCGCACTATCCCAGCCCCACCATGGCTGCCCCGCCTGGACCAGCTCCAGCCCCCCATTACCCTTTTTCTTTCTTTCATTTTTATTCAGAATTTACAAATGCTCTGGGAGCCATTATCTACATAGAAGCATGTCCCTTAACTCACTCACGGTCTCTATTTGGTTTAGGGCTCCAGTTAGGTATCTCAAAAATAAAGGATAGATTTTTACTTACTTTTACTTTTCATTACTTAATGTAGTTCATATAATCAGTGGTTTTGTGCTTACTCTAATATTCCATTTACTTTTACATGCCCCTGCTTGCAGATAGCTAAAGATAATGGTGTTGTATCAATATATTTCCTCATCCCAGATTTTTAATGACGATTGAATTCATAGTGGGGAGGGGAAATATCTGTAAAGCAAATAGATTTCATCTACTATATGTTCTCTTGCAATCCCTCTGACTCTAAATTCAATACAGAGATGTAGGCACACCTGGCTTTTGTGGAAATCAAAACCACAACTATCTACTGCTGAGATTTTGTATATTAATGATGCCACAAAGCCTCTTCCTTTACAGGTGTTTCAAATGCAGAATCTATTCTTTGTATTTCAATTAGAAGCTTCTCTTCTGCAATACTGCTTCTCTCTTCCTTTCTCTATGCGTCTGAATGATTTGATCAAGCATCTTATTGTTTAAAAAAAATACTGTTTTACCAAATCAGTTCCCTCATTGTTTTCAATTCATAGCCCATTTCATTAGCATTTGTCAGAGTCTATGATGCTAACATGAGTAGAACCCCAGATAAAACACTCTGAGGTCTACTCACTTAGGAATAGGCTATATACAGATAATGAAAAAGAGAGAGAGAGAGGAGAGAGAGAGAGAGCGAGAGAGAGAGAGAGAGAGTGTGTGTGTGTGTGTGTAGACAGAGAGGGAGAGAAAGTGATGAAATACGGTATGTATATATAGAGTGCTGAAATACTGTGCAGCTAATGACCATGCTGAAATTAACATTATTAAACTGATATGACTTATTACTGAATTGTCAAAAGCTTCTCCCAGCATGCCAGCAGTCCAATATGGTTAACATCCTGTATAATTTATATACACTCCAAATCTTCTGGTTCGCTTTACAATGGTTACTCGAATGCCCCAAATAATTTATGATGAGAAACCAGCTTCTGAGTCAAACTAGGCCTTCCTGATGGAATATGAATGGGGTTCAGAAATTTTACATGGCATCACCCAGAAGTACTGCAGTGTGAAAAACAAGGCAGACTAATAAAGAAGTCTGAAGTTCTTATATCAGTACCACAGTATAAAGTAGATGAGGCTTAAGATTTTAAAAAAATGACTAGTGATTTAGGATTCCCAACTTGAGGCATTTTAAAATTGTCATAATGTTTGTCACAGGGTTGTCACAGAGCACTTTCTGATAATCAGGCCTCTTTAAGTGACCTTAGTTTAGGTACAAAAAAAAAGTAACAGACTAAAATCACTAATCATCTTTGCTCCATACATTTCACTGTAATTACTATGATTCTGTTCCTGCAATGGGATTCATATGAGCATGCACTGGCAGAGTTACCTACATAGAATCTTAGTTAATTTAGTGAGACTCCACGTAGACATGAGTATTAATCTATGCAGATCCCGTTGCCAGAATGGAAGCCAAGTATATGAATAAAACTTTTCATGAAAACAGTGAGGCTGTAGCTACCACCTAAAAAAAACCTCCACAATATTCCTTTTATACTCATTTCAATACAGAAATGTTTTGATTATTTAACTACATAAACAGCATTTTTTCCAAAATACACAGAAATACATAGATCTCTGGGTACACAGTAATATTTATAAGCCATTAAGTTGCAGATCCACAAAGGTATTTAGGTATCTACCTTTTTTTGGATAATTAAGATACAGATAGTATCTGTCTATTTAGAAAACAGGTGCTCCTGAATGTACTGTGTGTAGACAACACTAATTGTTAATTATAAATCCCAGCATATTAAAGTTGTCATTCCAATCTTTTCAACTACTTCTCCTTGTTAATTGACATTTGCTAAGTCTGTCTTATGATTATGAAAGTGGCACAGAAGTGCAGTTCCGGTACTGAACTTCTCTGCATAACAATCTAACAAAACCTTTGTCTTCAGGCTATGCCACCCGTAACACCCATATGACAGCAAAGTTACCTGGGTATAGCAGTGGGTATCATTTGCCCTACAGAATCTTTTTTTTACTGGTGATGATGCATGAAATCAAAAACACACAGCTCGATGAGCACAGCTCAGAGCAAATTTGCTGGGTGACAGTTATATTATATAACTTACAAACTGAGCAAATTGATATGGAAATCAATGAGGCACATTGAATAGAAAACCCTACAATGCAATTTTTACCAAGTCACTCTTTAGAGTAGTACCACATGTAGGATATTTTGTGCATCATTATATAGAAATCATCGACTCTACAGTATCTGAGGTGCAAGAAGAGATTAGTCTAAAAAGGAGTCTGTCACACGTTTTAAAATCCACATGTCTCTGGTTGCCATGGCTACTAAATACACTGTAATTGTTGTCTGCTGTTTGCAATATATTGCCCTTTAAGAGAAACATGAAGTGCACATGTAGCACAGATATATAAACACCCACACAGCATTTGCAATTGGGAATAGGTACTCAGCGTCAGCAACTCTTGCTTTCACCTTGCCGTTCGGTATGATGAGACAGATGCTTGCAGTTTAAGTAGTAATAAAATAACTGAGGAGAAAGAAGCTAGCAGCTCCATACATGTCAAAAGACTTTGGACCCTGAGCCAAAATGGGAAACATTCCAATAAAAATTGTCTGGCAAAACATTAAATTAATAAGAGTATCATACCAATTTGATTAGTTTATCTCAGTAAAGGAATCTGATATTTCTTGTCCTTTATCCCTGAAACACTGAATGTGTCTCACTGTATCTAACTATTACTTTTGACCTTGGAATTCAAACTTCAAAGTGGCTTGGTATCCTGATTGAACAGGCAAAGTAATTCCATTTCCTCCCTCTTTTCAAACTTAAACTGATGTCAGGCTAAGGAGATCTGTAAAATATTGAAGCCCTTTGTGTGTAAAAGTAAAGATAGTAAGTAAATTGGAATCAGCATGTTGGAGTAGTTATGTTATCCTTTGCTTAGAACAGGAAATCCTCACACTCCAGTGTTCTGCTGATGCTGTAGTCCGTGCTTACTCGGAAGCAGTCAGGCAATCTTAGACATCTTTACCAAGGCATACAAGAAAATAGGCCTGACCCTTAATATTCAGAAGACTAACAACCTTCACCAACTAGCTCTTCATAAGCAGTCCCCAGCTCCAGTAATTCAGATTCACAGTGAGACTCTGGAGAACTTTGAGTATTTCCCATACCTCAGAAGCCATCTCTCGCAAAAGGCTGATATCAGAAGAAATCCAGCATTACCTCGAATATGCAAGTGCAGTTCTCTGATGCCTGAGGAAAAGGATGTTCAAAGATTGGCACATCAGATCCAAAACTAAGCTCATAGTTTATCAAGCAGTTGTGTTCCCCACCTTAATGTATGGAGCTGAGACATGGACGATGTACAGGAGACACCTCAAGTCATTGGAGAAGTACCATCAACACCACCTGCAGAACATCCTTCAAATCCAGTGGGAAGACAGATGCACCAACACTAGTATCCTCTCACAAAAAAACACTAACGAGCATCAAGGCAATGATCATTTAACACCAACTTCGCTGAGCTGGCCATGTCACCTGGATGTCCAACTCCAACTCCCTAAGCAAGTTTTATTCTCCCAACTCAGTTAAGGCATACCCTCAAGCACTTCAAGGACAACCTCAAGGCCAACTTGAAAAAAATGCAACATCAACATCAATTTGTGGGAGACTATTGCCTAGGACTGATCCAAATGGAGGAAGAGTCTGCTGCAAGGATCTCGTACTTTGAAACCTTACAATGACAACAGAAGACTAAAAAGTGGGAGCAGCAAAAACAGTGTGTTGTGGATCAAATCAAGAACTCAGAGCCACTCACACCACATGGAGACACATGCCCAAGTTTCAACAGAGTCTATTGATCCTGGATTGGCTTCATCAGCCATATTCAGACCCACTGATAGGACAATCATGGAAGACAATCATCCTTGAAAATGAAGGATTGCAAAGAAGAAAGATGAGAATAGGGAATGGAAATTCTGGACTCTTATAATCATATCCTATTTTACTTGTCCTCATTACTCAGAAAGTATAAACAGATTAAATTAAATTTCCTTCCAGTATTATTAACCTGTCTTTTAATAATGCCATGTTTATTGTGTAAGCCTGCTCCAGAACTTATAGGACAGCATAATTTGGGCTGCAAAATATTTGTTACAGATGATGCAGCCGCAGATATAAAGAACTTAGTCTGCCTGCTAAAGGCCAGGGTGAGTAGTTACAAGCTTGCAGTTATATAAATGAAATATAACAACTTTTTAGTTACAAACTGCAACTGAAAAGTCCTGAGCTACAGAGAATATGACACTTCACAGCACTATTTTTAAAAGGTCATTCTTCAGTGTAGATCCATGCTTGAAACCCTGGGCCAGTGAGTAGTGATACATTATGTTTGATGCAACTAAAACATATTTAGATATATTGTCCTACACTGGCATAAGGTTATTTATATGAACAGTGCAAATCTATGATGATGCTGACTGGCTCCAGACTCTCCACACCAGCGAAGCAGTACTGTGGGTCCATGCTAGTCCATAACACTTTGGAGGGTGTTTTACCACTGGGACCCCCTGCCCACGTTATGCTGCCAAAAGTAGGCATGTTTTGGGGATTAATTGAACATCTTAATTGGAATTCTTAAATCATAAAAAGAAAGTTGTCTAGCTAGTCTCTACATTAATTTATAATACATCCGTTCATTCATAAATGAAGGTGCTGGCAAGTGTGGCATTTTTATGGAGCATTTGCACTATTGAGCTGTGGAAAGTGCCTAGAATGTAGATTAGACAGCCTTTTTTTCCACTGTCTGTCACTGCTAACACCTTCACTCCACAAGAACGGTGACTTGACAGGCAAGACTTTTTGATATACAGCACAATACTCTCATCTATGCGTCACCTGATGACTTTGGGTGTGAATGCACTAGAATTAAAGCACACTAAAATGACCACAAACAGCTAGAAGCACACACATTCCCTCTAGAATCATATTCACAGTTGGATAAATGTCTATCCTTTTTCTCCTCCAAAGAAGATTTGGCTTTGCCTGATGGTTTGAGCCCCCTGTTTTTTTTTTTTCCTGAGAAATTTCTCACCTCTGTTAAAACTAGCTCAAGGCTCTGGCATCCTGAAAACATTGTCTAAATCTCCTCTGAGCACAGCTGTATAAATCCCAGCATCTGACATGATTACATGGGTGTCCCCATCTATATTATTGCTGGAGGTCCAGTACTGAAATTAATTATTGTGAAAAATTCTTCAGAAAAAAAAAATCACATAGGTAAAGTCTCAGGGTAAAAATAGTCAAATGAAATGGATCAGCTGTGCTGGATGTGTCCTGGTACAGACGTTGTGCTTCACTGGGTGAAATACATGTCATTTCTTTTTCAGCCTGTTGGTGCTGCCGGACAATGAGTGGCATGTTCCCTGACTTTCCCTGTTGACTGAGATATTACTGGAAAGACCTTACTGGAAATTCTGGGGACACAACTCAGAAAGCATGGAAACCCTGACGTTCCCTGCTTAATAAGAGGTGCCCCAGAAGCCCCAGGGATGTGTCTGTATAAGCAGGAAAAACTGGGCAAGTACTACCAGGGCTTGAGGGGCCCAAACCTGCCAGGGAATTCCCAGAGTGACAGGTTGGGCCCTTCAACCCTGAAAGCATCTGCTCAGCGTGCAGTTCCAGGTTGCTCACACCCTCCT
>NW_017728995.1:52744949-52760279 GCF_001723915.1 Gavialis gangeticus
AGAAGCCCCAGGGATGTGTCTGTATAAGCAGGAAAAACTGGGCAAGTACTACCAGGGCTTGAGGGGCCCAAACCTGCCAGGGAATTCCCAGAGTGACAGGTTGGGCCCTTCAACCCTGAAAGCATCTGCTCAGCGTGCAGTTCCAGGTTGCTCACACACTCCTGCCATAAAGTATACAAACATCCATCCCTAAGTAGTGGCACAAATTGATACCACCTTTATCACAGCTGCTATCTGTGGTGTGGCAAGGGGTATCAATATGTTTGCTTCGCCTTTGTGCCACCATAAAAGTGTTTATGGTGGCACAAAGCTGACAAAGGGTGAGGTCTGTTTCCACCCTTGGACTCAGACTTGGAGCAGACATTAAAAAGCCTGAGGCAGAATCAATCTATGTTATATGGTTTTGTATAAGTGGTGTAATTCATATCAGCAGCAAACAGAACACACATTCACCCTTTGGTTGTGGGGGCAAATCTTAGATTGGGTTATGCTATTTTTAAAACAGTCTGTGTGCACCGAACTTCTGTTTTGTTACAGGTATAAACCGGTTTTGTGTGCTGAATTCCTGTGCTGTTATGGGTATAGACTGGCTTCTGATCACTTATACCAGTAAAAGTGTAATATCTGGGGAGGAACAACCAGCACCATACCTACAGGTTGGGGAACTCCCCTCTTGTCAGCACGGAGGCGGAAAAGGATCTTGGAGTCATCATTGGCTGAGAGGGGACTTGGTAGAAGCTTACTGCTACATCAGGGGAATACATCAAGGGCTCGGTGAACAACTGTTCACCAGGGCACCCTTAGGGAACACCAGGAGTAATGGCCACAAACTTGTGGAAGATCATTGGGAAAAACTTCTTCACAGTCAGGATGTCCAGACCGTGGAATCAGTTCTCTCCAGAGGTGGTACAGTCACCTACCCTGGAAATCTTCAAGAGGAGACTGGATGGTCACCTTGCTGGGGTCACCTAACCCCCAGTTATCTTTCCTGCCTGATGCAGGGGGCCCTGATGATCTTGCAAGGTCCCTTCCAGCCCCTTACAATCTATGACTCTATGAATATAGTGAGGGTGCTTGCAACAGCACTGTGCTGCACTTAAGAAACTAGGAGTTTCCTTCCAAGTCTTATGTCCTATATTCCTCTGCATCTGCCTCTTTCTTATGTTGTGGGCCTGTAAATTCTGTCTTCTGTACCTGCCCTTTCTAATTAGAAGCTAAACTTTTTGGGAATGAGGCAAATCTTCCTATTACTGGCACCCATTCTGTGTAGCCCCCTAGGATTTCACGTTCTGACTAGCTCTTCTTGGTATGACTGCAACTCAGCAAATAGCAATAATGAATGTCTGAGATGTGTTTTGTAAAATTGCATCTCTAGCACTATATCTGCAGGCTGGTCGTGATTTGTTTCATAAAGTAAAAATTCTGAATGTGTGAATAGTTAAATACACATACTTCCTGGACTATTAGGAGATGAAGGTTTTGACATGAGTCTCTAGAATTTTTTTTTCCCCTAGCTAGCAATATATTCTCTGATTTGCCCTACAGTGACCTCAATATCATTAATATGTAGTTGGTTGAATTAAAAAAAAAAGGTGAATACATTACTGAATGTCTTTTGTTGCTATCCATGTATTTGACAAATTATACTTGACCAGCTCTAGTCATTAATATACTTATTCTTCAAAAATAATTTCTAAGTTTGTTTAAGAATAGGATGAAAAATTAGCACTACTTTCTGATTTTTAAAATAACTCAATATAATTGCAGTCTAACATTCCTCTACAGCTAAGCTCTCATAGACAGAGAGGCTATAAAATCTCACTAAAACAGAGCCCAGATCATGCCAATATTTGGATAGAGACTAGTAAGGAACAGTTATGTCATGCGCTGTAGATAGGGGGCTGGGAATTCAGTATGTATCACCATTGCCTATCACTCAATATTAGCTAATAGGTATTATGCATGCTGCTTAAGGTGCCATGCTTCACATGGCTTATGAAATCAAACACCTGAGGCCTCCCTTTTTTTTGTAAGCATAGGGGTGTTAACTTTGGTGTGAAGTCTAAATTTCAATATTATAATTATATTATATTTGTCCAACCAATATGTTCAAATGGAAAACTTATTTGTTGTTGCTTCCTACTTTATATTGTCAACACTGGTTTGTCTTTGCAGCAAGGCAAAGGATCAACAAAACTGAATTGTCCCTGGCTAAGTAAAGAAGCTAATTCTAAAGTAAAAAACTTAAAAATACCTTGATTCCAGCTTTGTGACATTCATGTCTCGGACCTGTTAGACTGACATTAACTATCACGGTAAAAAACAGTTTTTAGATCTGAACCATAAAGTGCTTTAGAGATAAAAAAAATTTCTCATATAGGACAAAGAAATTAATAGGGACCAATACTATCTCTGGCAAATGAGTATAACGTGCTCCTAGAATAGAATAGAATATTTAGACAAGTTGTTTAGACAAGCAAGGACACAGTCATAATACATGTTTTCTGAGAGAGGTTCTTCTTCTTATATACTATTATTACTACTACTACTTATAATAATAATTCCGTGCTAATTGAAATTTCTGAGTAGCTTCTCTGTAATGTCTGCACTAAAATATTCCAAACTGTCATCCATGTTCCACAAGATTTTTCATGTTATTTTCATTTAATTTTCCCAGTTCTAATAGTGAGGTTCACATGACCCAGGAAAAAACAATCATCTCCTTACCAGGCAAAAATGAAGTAAAAAGGTAATATTGGCAACTGTTCCTTTTTAAGCATCCAGAAGCAAAGATAGCAAAACACTTCTGACAGACAGTTTTCTACACAAAAATGCTGTTTCTTCAAAATCTGTTTTGTGGAAGTGTCCCCAGTTTGAAACATTTTGATGGTCTAAAGCAAAATTATTTGGAATTTCCATTCCTCCAAGATTTCTATTACTCATCCAGGTTTGGATAAAAATCAAATTTCTATCAAGGAGTCATTCTTGATACAAGCAAGAGTCCAGGGGCTAAATCAGCCATGTATGCTGTTCTAGTAGTAGACAGGCTCCACAAAGGAGCTGGAAGGGGTTGGTTCAGTATTCCAGGAACATCACAGCTATGATGTAATTTCAGGGACATTAATGTACTGGGATTGGAGTGGAAGAAAAAAATTTGAAGATGTGTCCAGAAACTTAGGATATTGTGCTTTCCAGTGCAACCCATGGTCAGCTATTTCATCATTCCAGTTAGCTCAGAATTTGATAGACACAGAGTTGACCTTTGACCTCTTCCAACCCCTATTCCCCAAACCACATCTTTTTTGTTTTATCTCTTGAGAGCAGAGTTCAGAATGTATACGAAGACTTTTGCAATTCATTATGTCACTACTTTTACTCCAACACCTTCAGAAACTCTGGTTTAATAAAGCTATAAAATTCCAAACCAATATAAAATGGTGCCTTTAAAAGGTTACCCATGAAATTGGTCACGTTTCCACATTTACCTAATATACATCTATAGTAAAATATTGATCCCAGAATTATTATTGTTATTTAGATTTATATCCCACCCTATTCTGAAAGGCTCAGTGTGTTTCACAATAACAAACAACCAACTCACAAGATGCAAAACAACACACTCTACAGCTGACACCCTAAACTTTAATGTTTTTCCTCACCCCACCCACTCCTACTCTGCTGCCCTCTTTTCCAGGAGGGGAAAGCCTCTGGTCTACCCCACCAATGGTCCCAAGCTTCTTTCACATCCAGGTATATAAAACCTTTTCCCATTTCCCCATCCCTCCTGCCCACCTGCTGCCCACTTCACTTCACTCCCAGGAGAGATCCCTCTCCATCTCCCAGTGTTCCTCCCCAGCCCACACCCCTCTAAGGATTGTTCACAATGAGTTACAAATGGATTTACTGTCATGCCATTTATCTGAAATACAGCAACAGTGGATGAATTTAGGGGCAAAGTTGTGGAATGGAAAATAGAAGCAAGAATATTATGCATAATGCTGGTATGATCAGCAAAAGAGGAGACAGGCACTACTATGAGTACTGGCTGGATTCAGAGACAAAATGATCTTATTTCTTTCATTCACTTTTTCCTGACAAATATAAATCTGGTTCAACCCCCAATGTGCTTTCACCATTTTACAATAGCCTACAATGTTCCCATATATTCAACATAAAAACTGAGGCAGGTATGGCAGGAATAGAATCAATTTCAACTGCTGGCTCCTTAGAAGAGGCCATAACGGAGGCTATGAGATCAATTACATTATTTCTTGAATATGTGTTTAAAATATTTCACCTCCAAGGACACAGCAGCTCAGGATATTGGCTATGGAATATGGAGCTTTTTGTCGTCTGGTTATTGGCTAAAATAGCCTGCCCTGCTGTCAGGGGACAGCAGGGCAGGCCCTATGAGGAGAGGCTACGGGACCTGAACCTGTTCAGCCTCCAAAAGAGAAGGCTGAGGGGGGATCTTGTGGCCTGTTATAAACTAGTCAGGGGGGATCAGCAGGCATTGGGGGAGTCCCTGTTCCCCTGAGCACCGCCAGGAGTGACCAGGAATAACGGTCACAAGCTGGCAGAGGGTAGGTTTAGGTTAGATATCAGGAGGTGCTACTTCACAGTCAGGGCGGCTAGGGTCTGGAACTAACTTCCAAGAGAAGTAGTGCAGGCTCCTACCCTGGGGGGGTTTTAAAAGGAGGTTAGATGAATACCTTGCTGGGGTCGTTTGACCCCAGTACTCTTTCCTGCCATGGCAGGGGGTCGGACTAGATGATCTGCTCAGGTCCCTTCCTACCTTAGAAACTATGAAACTATGAAACTATAAAATCCTGACCAGGTGAACGTAAATCATTTCCACCTAGCCCAGCAGAATATATAAAATGAGGAAGCAGTCTCTGACCAGGTTTTGGAAGACAAAAAACCCTCCAAGAAACAAAACAACCTCTCTATGCAAACTGATGAGTTATGAGTGGAGAAAGCAAGGAAAAAATGATTGAATGAGCAAAGCTCTTTACTATTATTTATGATCCGGCTAAGCCAGAATATGGTGATAACTCAACATGGGAAAGTTTTCCTTGTTCCATACAGAGCTTGGCACATTTGCAGAGACATGTAAAAGATAGAAAGTAGAGTAGATTTGCATCTTATATGGTGCATCTACACGTGATGCTCTGGTGACATAGTCAGACACTACATCAATGTAGCATCCATGGGTGTCTACACATGAGCAGCAGATACTTCAGTGGTAATGTGCTTCCCCAGTATAGCATGCTACTATAACAAAGTAGCTGCTAAAAATAACTGCGTTGCATGTACAGCACAGTATGAGCTGCTACTGCACCATAGATTCATAGATTGTAAGGGGCTGGAAGGGACCTTGCAAGATCATCAGGTCCAGCCCCCCTGCACTGTGCAGGAAAGGCAACTGGGGTCAGGTGACTCCAGTGAGGTGACCATCCAATCTCCTCTTGAAGATTTCCAGGGTAGGTGACCGCACCGCCTCTGGAGGAAGTTTATTCCACAGTCTGGGTACCCTAACTGTGAAGAAGGTTTTCCTAGTGTTAAGCCTGAAATAGTCGTCCAGCTGTTTGTGGGCATTACTCCTGGTTTTCCTCAAGGATGCCGTGGTAAACAGTTGTTCACTGAGCCCTTGATGTATGCCTGTGATGTAGTGGTAAGCTGCTACCAAGTCCCCTCTCAGCCTTCTCTTCTTAAGGCTAAAGAGACCCAAGTCCATCAACCTTTCCTCATATGGCTTGCCTTGCAAGTCTCTAACCATATAGGTGGCTCTTCTCTGGACTCTCTCAAGCTTTTCCACATTGTTAAAGTGTGGTGCCCAGAAGTGGATGCAGTATTTCCAAAGTAAATACTAAATCATGGCACAGTGACAACATCGCCAAAGTAATATGTGTAAACGCACCCACAGACTCAAAGTGTATGTATATCACAGGGTTCCATGAGCTGAAGCTCACTTCATGAGATGCTGTGAAAGATGCTGTAAAAGATACCTAAAGCCCCTCACAGAAATTAGAAAAGGGGAAAGAAGGAAATCTAGTCCATTTTCGTACCATTTTAGGCTTATTCCTTACACTACATGTTGTGGTGTATTGTTGACAGACAATATACCAAATTTGTCCCTCACCTAATTTGTAAACCTTTTGTTTCAAAGGCTAGGGACAGACATTATATATAAACCAGCTTAAGTGATCAGAAACTGATTTAAACCTGTAACAGAACAGATGTTCATAAACCAGTTTGAAAATGGCTGAGACCAGTTTGAGATAAACCTGGCTGAATGTAGTATCAGACTTAACCGACTTGGCTCAAACCAGTTTATGCAATGTCTGTCCCAGAGGTTTTGGTGGTCTGAGATCCCAGCATGCTCTCTGGGTGGGGCGGGGCTCTCTGCTCTACTGCAGGGCTGGTCCTTCCCCTCTGCTCCTTGGCTGGAGCTTGGCAAAGACTTGCAGGCACAGAGCATCTGCCTGGCTTCTCCATGCTAAACAGGAATTATTCCCTCCTTCCCTCTGTCTTATGCAGACACCTCAGCATTAGCTAGCAGACCACATGCTGGCTACAGTCTGTGCTGTAGGAGAAGACAGAGGCAGACAGGCTTTTTGGAGATAATCAACAGGTAGTTTAATATCTTTCCTTGAAAGAGCTGTTTAAGAAGAGCTCCATTAGTTAATGGAGAGAGGCTTTGTTTTCTTAATGAGTTGATAAACACTGAGTTAACAGTGATAAATATTCTGTGCTGGGCAGCTGGGGGGGAGAGGGAAAAGGGGAGGCGCATCTTTCCAGGGCCTGGCCACGCCCCCACAACTCTGCCCTTTGGTGCTCCATGGCTTCTAGCCTGAGCCAGTGTAGGCATGTCCCTGCATTTCTGGGATGTCTATCTGGGTTTCAAGCTGAGTTGTCCTAGCCAGGTTAGACTAGCCTGCAAAGACTGAATCAATTCAGGCTCAGGCTTTTTGATCATCTGTCCCTAGCCAAAAAGGTTAGTTCCTTACATTGTAGCATTCTCTTCAAGGTTCTAAAAGATGTAGTAGAAACTTATACTTGTCATAACGTCTCTTAAGTACTTCATTCCATGTGTCAATACATTTAAACAAAGAGGAAACAAGAGACAATTCTTTTTCAGGCTACAGTAGAATTACAGTTATCTGAAATAGGGCTATATCCCTTGACATTTATTAATTACACTGAAAATTCCCTTAGTTACCTGCATCCAACATTATATCCATATAACTGAGGCTTCATTGTGTTTTTTGTTGGGGGTGGAAAATAAAACCTGGGTTTGTTCACTTATTACTAATTAGAAATTTCTCCTACCAGTATATCCAGTTTTCTTAAATACTCACATAACCCAAGCAGCTCTGGATCAGGTGAAAGGGATTTCAAATGCAAGAAATACATTCCCTTTAAACCAGGTAAAGGACACCCAGGGCTTTTCTTTACAGCTTAAGTGATGAGTCCTGGTAAGGACAGGGCTGAACATGTCTTGCTCATGACATGCTGTAATCGGACACTCTGACACTTGTTCCACCCACAGGGAGTTCACCTGTATGGGTTAATTCTCAAACTAGACCCCGGGACTCAGCAGGTAGTGGTTGGGGCAAGGAGACTGAGCAGGAGTCATTGAAAAGAAACACCCGGTGGAGAACAGGGCTGTGTAAATTTCGATGGGTGTTTCATTTCAAAGCTGTTTCAATGCATTTCAGGCTCAAAACAGAGAAATCAAAACGAAATGAAAGGTTTTGAAACAGCTTCAATACAAAACAAGGGCATTCAAAAAGTTTTGAAAGTTTCAAAATATTTTTGAGTTTCAAAGCCGGGCTTGCTTGCAGCTAAACAGAAACTAGGAGGGGTGGGGGAAGAAAGGGGAAGGACTATTCTGATATTGACATATGTAGCTGGGCAGTGACTGTGACCCTTCCCTTAGGTCCCTTCCAATCCCAGTGCTCTGGGGGAGGGACAGAAAAACAGCATAAAAACCATTGTTTGAACTGAGCTTTCTCTGTGCCTTCACACTTACAAGCTATGCGAGTTTTGCTCTGAAGTTTGAGGTGCAGTTTCCTGGAAACCCCTGCACCTATCTCCTTGAAACTTGACAGGCTTTGTGGCCTCAGCAGGGGATACCATCTCTGCTGTTTTCATTGAAATCGAGAAAGAAGTGACAAAGTTATAGGCATTTTTGTGATTCCCCACTATAACTTATGGACAAAATGGCAAAATGCGTTGAAACAGCAAAACAGTTTCAACTTAATCGATTGGAACAGTGCTTCAAAACAGTGAAACAAAACACTGTCACTTCAAAACAGTGAAACGGAAGTCAAAACAAAATGGTGCTGTTTTGCACAGCCTTAACAGAGAACTGTGATGCCAAGTTTCTGGAGTCTTGTGTTCCCACAATGGGATTCTATTGGGCCACAGAGCTTCTGGGAAAAAGAAAATGCGGGGCAGGGCTCTTGGGTTCCCTGGAGAGCAAAACCCAGCACTCTGAATAGGAGACTGCTGCAAAAATCCATATGGACACACAGAGAGGAACCCTGGGAAAGCACAGGGCTGAGGCATGCTGCGAAAGACAGACTGAGACAAACCAAGAGCAGCCGGGCAGTACTGAGAGGACTGGAGGCAAACTTTTGATTATTTGATTTCTACCAGATTCTGTTTGTTTTGGTGTGCATTTATAAATGGACAGACTGTGATTAGTAATTGATTTCCCTCAGATTATGTTGCTTATCTCTATGACATCATGAATTAGTGGTTCTTTAAGTATTAACTGATTATATGATAAACTGTGGGAGATGATAGCTGGCAGAAGGTTAATGAACCTTACTGAGTTGCCTTGATTTCTCAGGTGACAGTGAGGTAATGGAGGCTCCATTATAAGCAGGCTGTCATTTGGGGCTGGACTCAATGATCCTTCCAGCCCAAATGTCTATGAAATCTATTAAAAATATGAAATTTGAGCTGAACTGAATTGATGGAAGAATAAACTGCGGGCCTCTGTAGGTGACAAGATACAGATGCAGATAATTCACCAACTGATGTTAGGTTAAATATTGATTTAAGTTGACTTCTTTAAGGACTGAAAGGATGTAAGAAATTAGACTAAAAAATCTAAAACAGGGAAACAAATTGGTAATTGCAGATTACATAGTGAGATCAGCCATTGGTGCCTTGAGTGGAAAGGGACAGGATGTAGGAGAGGAAGAGTCCTGTGTAACAACTACCCTGTGTTGCAAGTATTCCACTGTCGTCCACATAATATTCACCCTCCCTTTTTTATATTTACAACAAGTCATCACAGGCAAGACTGGAGGAGAGGGTGGAAATTAGACCTTAGCATTGGAGAAGCAAATACAATTAAACATCCTCTCACACTTGCCCACCTAGGCCAGCAGGGATGGTCCAGTATCAAAAGTTCACCAAGAGGAAAGAAGAAAGCCATGTTCCTTTTGTCCTTACAGTATTTTCAATTTCTAAAAGGTCTGATGAGAAGTGTGCAGGAAACTTGTCATATTCAGATTCACTTGGGAGTCCAACAGGTGCAAAATTATTGTGCTTTCTTCTCATCCTTTGTTTCAATCAGCTTCATGGGCTATGTAAAACCAGGGGCATTTTTAGGAGTCCAGGGAGGCTTAATCTTGTTCTAAATGTAATAAGGCTCTTCAAATAGCATCCAACCCTCAAATTTCAACCTCTATACACCAATGCCCATTTGCAAAGCAGAAAAATCCAGGGCTTTGACTGATAATCAAAATATGAAAAACTGACTGTAGTTAGATTCTCTTTCTGTGCTGGGATCCATCATTCCAGGTTTCCCCTACATATTGTGTTTGCCCTAAGATTCTTTTGTTCAACCTTCTGGAGTTGACATTTAGAATAGAATAGAAGAGAATAGAACCTTTTAGGATCATAACCTAGCTGTGTTTTTGGGATTAGAAAGAAAACCTTAGCCTGGTAACCTATAAATATTTCTATCATCCAGGAAGTAGGAATCTCAGTCTAACACGTATTGTTAGTGTTATAGAGTTACCAGGTGTAGCTCCCTGAACTTAGCCAAAGCTATTCTTTTTTTTCACCCTTTTTTCAGTAATTGTCCCATGCAGCCTGGATGAAAGCCCACCATATATTTTGTTGCTCCGTTCTATAGACATAATGTCATACATTGAAGAAGAAAATTGCAAAACCTGCTAAAATAATTACTGCTCCATTGAAACTATCGAAGCATCTTTTCTTGAAAGAAGGGATATAGACATTCTAAATCCCAAGGCTTCTTTGACCCTTGTTTGATTGAAGGCAACATGTGTTTTCCAGGTTTCCAGCTGTGTTTTTGTTGTCCAGAGGTACCCAATTGCAGACATATGTGACATTTCCAGAGCGTATTGTGTTGTTATCACTGACACACACCTTATTAGAACAGGGGACAGTAAAGTTTCTCAACACCACTAACACTGAAGTAGTTCCATCCTAGGAAACTTGACAACATATCTGTGACTGTTTCTCCTTGGAGGTGTGCTGATAAGCCATTGTTTAAGAGATGAAGAGGCCCACTTTACATAAAGTAGGAACCAGGCAGTGTAAATGAAGCAACCTTGTATCAGTGACAGGAATTTACCTTTATGAAGAGCAGTGTGTTAACGGCCACCTGCAATTATGTTTTTCCTCTGGGGCCAGTTAATATCGAGGCTAACAGAAAAATAATAATATCCCCTGCCCCCTCCTGCAATTACAGGGGGGTGTGGGGAGAGAGGGGGAAGGACACATATTTATAACCACAGCGAAATTCATCAGTGTATTGATTCAAAACTGAGATTCCAGGGAATCTGTAGATACATACGGGAAAATAAAGATTTGAATTATCAGTAAGATAGAACCAGGCTGTGTGGTTTCTCTTCATAAGGTGATTTTAAAAATCAATCACTTTGTTCTTTTTTTTTAAAAAAAAAAAAGGCTGCTGATAGAATGGCTCCTAAAGAGAAGAAATATGGAACACTTATTTTCATAAGCAGCCTCTTCACAGCCCAATTTGCAATGTGAGAAAAGTCAGCAAGTAAAAAATGACATTAGCTTAATGCTCTATTTTTTTAAGTATTAATATTTTAAAATTCAGTAAGTGAATTTTAGACATGTTGTTCACCCATCCTGTTCACCCATGCTATCACTCTATAAAAGAACCACTAGTTCCCATGTCCTACTTTTTCCCATAACCACAGTACTTGAACAGTAGTCTGTGCCCTTGCCATTGTTGACAATACAGTTAGAGTTAGTTGCCCTAAAGCCAGTAGGATCACTTTAATTTATGCTAAGTGAAAATCATCTCTCTTGAAAAAATCTGATTATCTGTGTTCTCTATGGGGTACAATCTATAAACAGAGAAAATTCATTTTTCCTAATTGAGTCCTATAGGCTAGGATGGGGTTAGCAACATTTTCTAGTCGGGAAGACATAATGACCCAGCTTGGGTCAGAGACAGGCAGGCATTGGGACCTAGTCATCATGACTGCTTCTCTCTGCCACTCAGCTGCAGCTCGGTGTGGTGAAAAATCCCCCCTCTGCTGGAACCTGTGCCATCCAACTGCAGTGCGGCAGGGGCAGGGCTCTCCCTTTGCCTGAGTCCCAGCAGCAGTGTGGTACACAGAGAGCACACTACTGCCAAATGCTGCCAAAGCCATGGCTTCATGGACCAGATCCAAAAGTCTCATGGGCCGAATCCAGCCCTCAGGCCATCAGTTGCCAACCCCGACCTAGAGTTATTTCCGCTCTTTACTGCCCCTGTTTGGTGGCAGGGCTAAAGGAGCCACGTAGTCTTAAATATGATGTCTTTTCCACTGTTGCTGTTTTATTCATCCCAATCATGCGATTCCCTCTGCCATTAGTGATGGCCCGTGCTCCTTACAATCACCTCCTCTGAGTGTACTTAGTGCACTATCCGCTAACCTGGACAGTGCACCATAATACATGAGACTTAGTTTTGCAGGCCTACCCTATGAACTCATTTGCTGATGTGTTTTTTCATGTGTAGCTTGTGAAGGGGGAAGGGGGTGGGGGGCATAAGTAGATTACCTTAAAAAGAATGGCTCTACGTCAGTAAAAATTGCCTATACGGGCAATTGACTTCTGCTTATTTAGATCAACCCCATTCTACTTTGCTTGATCACATTAAATATTCAATGTGGATAACTGTTTTAACCATCACCAGTGCTAGAGCATAAGGTGATAAATGAACTAGAACTGATAGACAGAAATAATTCTTAAAGTCATGATCCTTTTACAGTTGGCATACGTTTAACAAGACACAGGCCTGATATTAAAACCCAGCCCCAAGCACTGTTAGTATCAAACCTGAATCCAAACTTTGTATACCCATGGAAAGCCCTATTCATATTTATAAAATCACAACACTGTCATTGTAAATAATGCAGTTAAGTTCATTTATACCCAAACATTGTGACTTCATATTGCTGAATATAATGGTTGTGCTGTGGAAAACATTACAAGCCTTTGTGTTTCAAGGAATCAAATAAAGAATAAAAATATGAATAAAGAATAAATATATGAATACAATTCATATTAAACATATTCTCTCTTTTATAAATATTACCTTTGATTGCTGAAAGGGAAAGAATCTTTAAAATTAACTCTGCTTTTGACTATTCTGCTGCTTTTGCTTTTTCAGAGGCATTGAAAATAAGCTATAAATATTTGTTTATACTTTCTAATGAATTTCATATTCTGGTTTGAACACAGTATTTGGGTTGCAGACACCACCAGGGAATGTTTGCATGAAACCTGATTTAACTGGAATTTTTATATTTTTAGCACAGCAAGAAAAGAAGATGTGTGCATTTAAAAAAAGAACCAAGCAAAAAAACGTATAATTCTCTGCCTGCTAAAAACATCTTGTTGTTCCAATAGCTATACATTTAAGGCCAAATATGACCTATTAGCATACATTTAGATTCCACTCCTTGGACCATGTCTTGCTGTTTATAAAGCATTATTCAGTTAATGAACAGAAGGATTTGCTCTATTTGTCTTCATTAGCAAGCACATCAACAATGGACCCAATGGACATCACCCAATGGACTCAGCAAAATCCTCTCACATTATGTCCTCATCAGCATTCACAGAAAATCTTAAAATACTCACAGGAGATGTTTGTAGTTTGTTTATATTATAATCCTCTTCTCTGCAATACTGTCCTTAACTTCTAAGAACATGACTGAGATTAAGGCAGTTAAAGCACTGAGATTAAAGCAGGAGTTAGAATCTAGATATCTGCAACCCTGTCAGAGACTTCCCATTTATCAGAATCATTCAAAATCTTTCTGTTTATTTGCATGTTTTTATTATATGTGACTAAAAATAAATTATTGAGGGCAAGCTAAATTTTGCTTTGATTTTGAAAGTGGTCAGATTTATATATTTAAGGGGGGGTGTCCACATGCTACAGTAATACCTAATGGCTCCAATTATTACTTTAGGACCACATTATCTGGTGAAGAAATTAAAAATAACTTCTAAACTAAGTATAAGATAAGAGAGGACAAGTGGATGCAACAGACCGAGAGAGCAAAAGGTAACAATGACATGATACCAATGAGCACATACTAGGCAGTAGCTCCAACATAATGATCTGTTTAATCATTGTAAAAATTTTTGTTCACATTATGGTAGAGAAGAGTTTTAAGGAAGGACTTGAAGGAGGATAAAGAGGCTACTTTGTAGACATTTATTGGCTTTTCTGCCCATGCATGAAGGGCAAGATGTATTTGCTAGAAACTTTAACAAGGGGGTGATGAAAGCTGCCATTGTTAGTAAGAGCTTAGATGGATGTTGACATCTCAATAACTTTTACAAGGTGATACATAGGTGGGGGTAGACTTTGAAGAGATTTAAAATAACCAATGTAATTTGTGTTTGATATGGTTGAGAAGTAGAGGAACCACTGGACAAATTCAAAGAAAGATGGGACATCAGAAGGGATGCAAGTCAAGCTACTAAACAGAGACAGATAGATATTACAGGAAAATGTTTATGAATATTTGTCTAAATAAATTATTTGCTTATTAACATTATTAATATCGTATTACCTTGGATTTCTGCAAATATTCATGCTGGAGAAATTTTGTTTGTAATAATATTAGCAGGAAGCTGAGCAAATAGAGCAAGACTTCCCACAGAAACATTCCTTCAGATTTTTACATGAATTCTCCTTAAGCATGTTTGGTCTTTCTTGTATTTGCTTTCTGAAAATACCTGAGCCTTTGAGTTTTACAGGCATGAATCTTTGTACAAAAACACTGGAAAGCTGCAATCACTTCTCCAAAACAGAATGTTACAATCCTATACACAAAGTATTTACATCAAAAGTGCTTATGTAATGGCCTCCCTCTTTGCTGACTCTCAGGCTACGGATAGATATTACACACAAACTGGGGTAAGTGATCAGAAACTGGTTCAATTCTGTAACACAACAGAAGTTCAGTACACATAAACTGCTTTCAAAATGGCAGAAACCAGTTTAAGATAAACTTGGATGTATGTAGTATCAGACTTAACCATTCTAGTTAAATCAGCTTATCAAAACTATGCTCCAGATCCCCTCCAGATTCAAATTAACTCACAGTCCCTCATCATCCCATGACCAACAGACCCCCCCTTTACAGGACAGGTGGGTTATTCTTGACATAATCTGTCTGCTCCAGGAGGCCTTCTCTAGTGCCTCCTGGCTTCTTAAGTGAGCCACTACAAGCATGTGGTTGTATTTCTGGAATCAAAAGTGAATATCTGTTCACGTACTTATCAGTTCAATCTATGCAGCTTAGACTAACCTGCAAAGATTAAATAAATCCAGCCTCAAACTTTTTGACTGCCTACTGTCTACTTTTTGACAGTCAAACTTTTTGACTGTGAGGGCGGAGGATACACCGGACCAGCACCCGCAACGATAGCCCAGCCCGGACCGGCAAGCTCAGCCGACAAACAGGTAAGACATGGGGACAAGGGGAATGCTGGGAGTAGGGGGTCAGTAACCACATCTCCAGGAGGCCTGAAATGCCTCTACACTAATGCCCGTAGCATGGGGAACAAGCAGGAGGAACTCGCCCTCCTGCTGGCTAACACCAGCCCGGACATTGTGGGGATTACGGAGACTTGGTAGGACTCCAAGCATGATTGGGCAGTGAATGTTGAGGGCTATAGGCTGTACAGGAGGGACAGGATAGGAAAGAGAGGGGGAGGAGTGGCACTCTATATCAAGGAGGAATACACGTCCTCGCTAATTAATAAAGAGTCAGGGGAGAAGCACTCTGAAGTGCT
>NW_017728995.1:52761316-52768423 GCF_001723915.1 Gavialis gangeticus
GCTAGGGTCTGGAACCAGCTTCCAAGTGAGGTGGTGCAGGCTCCCACCCTGGGGGTTTTTAAGAGGAGGTTGGATGACCACCTTACTGGGGTCGTTTGACCCCAGTGCTCTTCCTGCCATGGCAGGGGGTCGGACTAGATGATCTGCTCAGGTCCCTTCCGACCCTAGAAACTAGAAACTATGAAACTACTTAGCCACAGAGATCTGAACCAGATCTCCAGAGCATGAGTTATTACCCTTGGAGCTAAGGCTCCTAGTTGTGAATAAAACAGACTTGTCTCCTCTTATGGCCCAAGCACAGAAAATAATTAATAATGGATTCTAAGCAGTAGGTTACCGTGGTGCCTTCATCTAACTGAAAAATAGGAGCAGCACCACATAACTGACAAATCATAAAGCTCAATCATGACTATACACTGTGCTCAAAGAATGAATCACAATCAATCAATGCATGAGTTTAAAACATTCACAAAATATTTAGTTGAATTATTTCAAATAAACTGAGAAAACCATTACCAGAGAAGGATAAATTCATATAAATGGCTTGTTATGTTCTGTCTGTTTGGTATTAACACAATCTTGAAGAATTTTATCTCTGTTCTGAAGCAAAAAACTATAAACTGTTTTCTAAAGCTGTGCTAGCATACGTTGGTCAAATAGTCTTTCTTGAGTCCTGTTTCTGTCAAAGTTCCATACATTTAATGTCTTGTATAACCTCACACTCATATCAGTCCTTTGCTTTTCTGACATCTTTGCATACTGGTGCAGTAGACAGGTATATTTTTCAGGGTATGTGTCTACTTTGATTTGCAATAGATTTCCTGAATAAATTTCACACTTTAACAGCTGAAAACAATCAAAATAAGTGTAAAAAAAGAATGGCATGGTATGTATGATACTATTCCCAAAGTACTGTTTAAATAAATCTGAGAATAATGGGTACTAATGATCAAGCTAAATAAACCAAACCATTTAATATATTAAAAAAAGTGTACTGAAGTCAAGAGATTAATGTTATTGAAAAACTGTAATTGGATACAGAATCTGGTCCATGATAATTCCATAAATAGGCATAATCTTGATTTATCCTGACAAGTTAAACAGGATACAGAACTAATCTGGTGCTCCCTCTGAGATTACTAAATCTACAATAGGAAAATGTCACTAACTTGTCATTGTTTTTAAGACATTATCTCTAGTAGAATAGCACTCCTTAGTATCATGCTAAGACATTGTTCTCACACTAACTTGGAGAGAATTGTGTCCCTGCTAAACCAGCAGCATCACTGCCTATAGCAGAGGTGGGCAAAATGCAGCTCATGGGCCAGATTTGGCCTGCCTACTGATTGGATCTAGCCTGCAAGTGGATGCCTGCCAAGTGAATATATCTGGGCCATGGGTGGGCAGCAGCTCTGGCAGCCACATAGTGCTGGGTAACCGGCATGGAAGTGGAAGCATGAGCCTGTCTGGAGTTGTAGCACACGCCACCTCAAGTCTGGACCTGGAAGCTTCCAGCCAGGCCCACAGCTGCCCAAACATAGCCAGCAACGCTTAGGTCAGAGCTCTGGGTGCATGGGGGAGGCAGGGCGTGCTACATCTGCAGTAAGTTTTGGCTTCCACGCTGGTTACAGCCCACAGCTGTATCATGCCCCACCCTCCTGTGCCCAGAGCCCCAACCTGAAAGCTGCTGGTTGTGTTCAGGAAGATGTGGATATGGCCAGCAGCTGCCAGTTCTGGATTTGGGACAGAAGGGAGGGGGGCCGTGAGGTGTGCTACAGCTGTGGGTGGGTGGACTCTGGCCAGGAGCAGGCAGTTGGTGCATGCTAAAGCTGTGGGTGGGTTCAGGGTTCTGCGCGGATTGCAGCAGCAGGGAGGAGAGGGGGAAAACATGGGGAAGGGGGAGGATGTGACCCTCTACAAGTCACCAAAACTTAAGTGACCCACCAGCTGAAATAATTGTTCACCCAGGCCTACAACACTGTCTGGATCCTTGGGAGTGATCTCTATTAATTACTGATCATGCCTAACCCAGATAGACACATGAGCTCTAATACAATTCTCAATACTGGAAAATTACATATATCCCACTTCAATATCCCACTGCAGATAAAAGACAAGATGGCAGGTAGATTCAGAAATATCTTCGCTGGAACATTCCAATGGGGTTAGGCAAAAGTAGTGCCCACCCGTACCATCTTCAGTGAGCCAAACCTGATCATTATCATTTGACTATGCACTGATAAGGTCTCCTTTATGGAAAAATAATTTCTGGGTCCTGACGGCATCCCAAGGCATCCTACAAATGTATACAAAATTACCATCTAAGCACAATTCAGCACTCATGCCGCTCATTCATGCATGACAAAGCAGGGACACCCACTTCCTGCGCTGGCCCAAGGGACTCATGGTCTATGTTCTCAAGGCCAGTCACCAGAAGCCTTTATCTAATGTTATGCACTTAGCTTGCAAAAATAAACATTCTAGACTAGAGGATGGATACGGCAAAGAAAATGAGTTTGTCTTTAGAAGTGTGATGATATGACAAAGATCCTATAAAGTAGCAGGACTCCATATACCTCCAGAAAAAGATCCTTGATTATCCTCGAATAATCTAGGCTATAAGATAAAACTGAGGTTATCTCTTAAATCCAAGTGTAATGAATTGCCAGTCACAAATTGATAGTAATGAGCAAGAAAGAATATTAATCTTGCCTCATCTCACATGGTGCAAGAATAAAATAACCATTGGTTAGCAATTATGAATGTACCATACTGTTTTAATGCAGGTTATTCCAGAAAGATGTCATACTATAGCAGTCTCTCATATTTTCTATCACTGAAACAGAAACAGAGGTCCTGAGGTATTGTGGTTTCAAGCAGTCTGCATCCCAGGCAGTCTGCATCCCAATTCCCCAAACTCCTTGATAAGTTACAATACAAAAATGAGTTCCAGGTCAACTCCAGAAGTCTCTCATCAGTTTTCCCATAGGTATCTGGTGTAAACAGGATCCTGACTATCATAATTCCCTTGCTCCAAATACACTATTCATTTCAGTACTCAACAGCAGTCACAAAAAGAGAAACCAGTTCCTGCATAACTGGAACAGCCCAAGAGATAACATACTTCTGGCATTTTACAGCTGCTGTTAAATTAGAACCCTAAAACCATTTAACATCTAAAAAAGAAACAAATACAGCTCTCAGGGAGCCTGCAATCTTATAATATGCTCTCACATAAACCCATGCTCATTGTATATGTGGAAAGAACATGCTGGCTTGAACCAAGCCTGAAAGCATCTTATACTAGACTAGAGATCCATGAAAAAAATTTGGATTAAATCCAGCCCACAGACATTCTTTAAGTTATCCTAAGGGAAACCAAAGGGAACTTAAATTACAAAAGTCACATACATTACAAAAAAACAAAATTCATGCTCTTTAATATACTGTACCATTATAGCTATATGCTATACAGAAGATATTTGCTTTAAAGTCATATAGTGAAGAAATTAATTTCAGCAATTACATGTAATGTGGGCATGTGTATTCATAGCAAAATATAACACAATATTTTCTAATATAATATTCATATAAACCCTGACATCCAAATTTCAATTAAAAGTAGGTTTTTCTAAGACAATAAAGGAATAAATATTTATGTAATAAGTAAGTTTAGTAGCAACTATCATATATATTCTATTTTTGCAAAGCATTTGAGACTTGAAATAGTGGGAACCATGCATGTGTGTATACGTTTATTAAAAAAATCACACAAACGGTTAGGAATACAACTTGTCACATATGTAGTCTCACTGTTACGTAGTAGTAAGAATTGTTAGTTTGAATTTTTTTTAGAAGTTGAAAATAGTCATAATCCTTCATTTTTCCCCAAAGATTATGGTTTTTCTGGATAATGAACATGTCATAGTGAGGTTTGCATTGCATCATTGCTATACAGTGGGTGTATCTATTTGAGATGCTTACTGCACATTAGCCTAATAACATTGCGCAGTAGCGTGCTGGTCAAAACCTATTCTAACAGCCTACTGCGCAGTGTTATTAGGCTAATGCACAGTAAGCATCACAAAATAACCACGCGCTGGTGCTACTGTGCAATTAATCTAGTTAATGCACATTTAGTTAGTACTGCATTAGGCAAGCACTAAACTAAATGCGTGGTAATTAAAGTGCATTAATGAGCATGTAGACACGTCCTGTATCTGTCAAATGAGAACTTGGAAATACTTTGATTCTGCAAAGTTATTCCAATGCCAAAATTCAGAATAGAACTGGCTAGAAGAGTGGTTCTCAATTCCCGGGCCATTGCCCAGTGCCAGGCCACTGAGGGTCAGTTGCCAGTCCGCAGCACGGTCAGCTGCCAGAGCAGAAGTGGCCATGGACACGCAAACTACAGCCCTCCAGAGCCAAGTGGAGAGGCCTCGGCTCCTTCCACAGGGCCCACAGCAGCGCAGGGATTGGCCCACCCCTGCGCCTGGGAAATGGGGATATCCTCACCTGTCTTATCGCCAGAAATCCTGGCTGCGGTCAGCTGTGACTGCTGGGCTGTAGTTTGCCAGGCCACAGCC
Source organism: Gavialis gangeticus (assembly GCF_001723915.1). Classification (NCBI taxonomy): domain Eukaryota; kingdom Metazoa; phylum Chordata; order Crocodylia; family Gavialidae; genus Gavialis; species Gavialis gangeticus. The sequence continues at coordinate 52,765,903 of NW_017728995.1, forward strand.
ACTTCTGGGCCGTGGTTTGCCGGGCTGCAGCATAAAATCTTTGGGAGCCCCTGAACTAGAAAATAGAATATTAACCTTTCTTGAGTTTTAATTTTTGTCAAAATTGAGATAAAAAGTCAACATATCTGTATTTTTTGTTTTCCCCTTGACTGCAATTCGAAAATGTTTTTGTATAAAATAATGAAGTTTCACCTGACCAGGCTTTTAGATGCCAACAATGAATGTATTGAGCAGATTTCCAGAATTGCTGACTACTTAGTTCACTTGCCAGGCAGGCAGGCAGCTTCATGGAAAGTTGTGGAGATGGGTAGCATGAGAAACAAGGCAGACAGGGAACTGGGAAACCTGGAGAGTGTGGAGCCTAGCATGCTAGCAACTGCACCTGAACCTGAAGAGCCACAGTTTATTATGTAGACACCCAAAAACCGTGGAAGGTCAAGAAAGTAGATGCATGAGAGTCAGGGATTTCAGAGACCTGGGCTTCTTACAAGCTTGTCATGTGTGCAGCTAGGAAACATGGGGTCCCTGGATGCTCAGGAAAGCTACCATGAAATCAGCATGTTCCCATGGAACATTTTGATTTCATCGGCACAGCATTTTCCAATAGAAAGGTGTTCCATGGGATAATGTATAACCAGATCTAACTTGGGATTCCATTTTGAACCACGTATCTAGCTTTTATATTTGCCAACAGCTAAAAAGTAACAGAACATTCCTACCAGTTCATAAAATGCTTTAAAAATCCCCAATTTTTTGATTATTCAAACTACTGAATACACTCTCTGGAAGAGATTTAGATTTATTATGACAATGTAACTAGTCCTACTAGTTCTGAGCCACAATATTTATGTGAAGAAGGACCTATTCACACTTCGGATCAAACAAATTTGTATCTTTTTATCTTCTCAGATCTTCCCCAGATGTAAATATATATAAACATCTACCCTCTTCACATTGACTCTCAGATGATTGAATAACATTGTGACTGGCCAAGTTCTTATTTCAGAAGATTCATTTAATACCACAGCACAATTTACATTAATCTCATTTTTGTTTTCCTGCCCCTTTATGCATTTATGGAATTCTCACAGGAGAAGTTTCTGTACTATTGTATACTATTGCACTCCAGCTGCAAAAGGGCTAAGATTGAGGCCAGCGTATGTGAACACTTGAAAGGTCACAGGGTTACTAAAAAGTTGGCTGGTTCTGTTCTTTCCTTCTCCTCCGAGAAACTGCTAGGCACCTCATCACTGAGAAAAAACACCTCCCATGACTGTTCTTGCCTAGTGCAACCAAAATACAACACAGTAGAGTGCAAGGTACTGGAATGTTGGGGTCAAATTCCAAACAAGCAGATGTTGAAGAGGGACCAACTACCTTTAGTGAAGTGTTAGAAAAGTTAGGCCATATATATCAAAGTTGATTTTAAAGTTCTACTTTTATGAGAGGAACAAAGGTGGGGTATATAATCTATCTACTGTGAATCAATTTTAAATCTCTCTTTCTCTCCAGTGTGTGTGTGTGTGTGTGTGTGTGTGTGTGTGTGTGTGCACGTGCGCGCGCGTGTGTGTGCACGTGTGTATGTGCATTTGCATGTGAATGGCTTCCTTAAGGATTTTGCCAATGACAACTCCAAAGACTGAATTTGTCCATCTAGCCACAGGCCAAATACATCATGGGGAGAATCAATGTAAATTATTCTACCTTCTCCCTTCACATTGCTAGTTTTAGCTGTCTATAGCTATTTTAATCTCTGACCTCAGATTTCATCCTTACTAAGTTCAGCCATCAATTGAGAAAGTGGCTCTCCAATGATTAAGCATCCATTGGGTCTTTTCGCTCATCTTTCAAAATGGCTGTAAACATTTTAGTATAGAGAATATGACAATCATTTTATCACTTTGCGCCAAAAGAAGAATATTCATATTAGTTCTGTTAGCTTTCAACTACAGCATGTAAGTAAAAGTATCTACTTAGCTGTGTGTTAGAATGGAGGAGTGACTGGTGCCTCCTGAGCCTGGGGGAGGCACATTTTGTGGGCGGGCCCAGGGACAGGCCAAAAGCCCCATATCCACTCCTATACTTCTGTGCCACAGCTTTGTTCCTCCCCTCCCCTGCAACACACTGCCAGCCTGTGCGGCAAAAAAACTGCCCCGTCCTGAGCGGTGCCAAGTCGGGGGTCAATCTTGGGGGGGGAAGGGGGGCACGCGCCCCCCCCACGCCCCCCTACCAGCTGCCTGTGCCAGAATGGATTTACTTTTTATATCTTAGAACTGATCACATAGGATTTTTGTGTGCACAGCATGTATATGATTAGGCCTTCTGTAAGTCCACCAGTGTTACAAATGTGAAATGGTAGTGGAATAGTCTCTATAAAATATATTATTCATGATTATTATACATGCTCTGACTTATTTTTAGCTTGGATACCTCTCTGGAACTTGCCAATCAATGCAAAGTCTTTTTTTTACTTGGACTTTTGGCTAGGAGAGAGGGCAAAGGCCAGAAATAATTATTCTAA
>NW_017728995.1:52773423-52781990 GCF_001723915.1 Gavialis gangeticus
GACTTATTTTTAGCTTGGATACCTCTCTGGAACTTGCCAATCAATGCAAAGTCTTTTTTTTACTTGGACTTTTGGCTAGGAGAGAGGGCAAAGGCCAGAAATAATTATTCTAAGCTTGTATTTGCATTTGTTCTACAGAGTGGACTGGGGTTGGTGGATCTGGGTTAATCTGGCATAGATTTAAGAATGTCTTGTATGGAGCTGGTATTTTAATATGTAAAAAATACAGCACCTTTAAAGTGAATGGAGGGAAACAGTAATATATCAGGTTTGATATTCTATGAAAGGATTGCTTGTGTATACTGTAATCAAAGAAGGAAAGATAGAGTTCCTTGGCTGAAAAACCCTGCATAAAAGCACAAAGTAAAAGTTCAAAGAACAGGGAAAATAGTACTGTAACTTGATCTTAATGCAAATCACATACAGCTTTAAAAAGGAAAATAAATTATGAAGACAAATGTAACTGAATTGCTTTTTTACTCAGAGGCAACAAATGTAAATATTTTTCACACAGTATGCAGTTATTAGGTTTCAGAAAGCAACCATCCAGTTATGTGATCAACAAGAATAACCAGTGATATCAGAAAATATTACAAACAGAAATAAGGGTTTGAATGTAATATAACATCTTATGCTTCATGGTATAATCCAAACTCTGCCTTTTGGGGATAAGGAGACAACTTTCTCAGGGAGGGAAGGAGGGAGGCTCCCCCCCATATTCTGAAAAAATCAAGTACCGGCCAATGACCAGATGCCATCAAGAGATACCATGACTGGTCACGTTCAGCGTGGTGATTTATAAATTCCCAATATATGCTGAAGTAAAACAGGATTTGGATTTTTTTTCCTTGTGTTTTGTTTTAAAGATATCAGATTTGATAAATCTATTAGACAAATAGCTTGTTCATAATATGTCCTGCAGCTATTCCTATAACATTAAACCCCAGTTACAGGTTTCTTGAAAAATAATGGAACCTAGATGTCTTCTGCTTGTACTTTCCATGTCATAGTCAACATATATCAGGAGCAGACTGTGGACAATAGGTTTGTGAAGGCAGGAATCATGCTTCTGAATAAAAAGTTTCAAGGCCCTAGTACTCTGTAACCCTCTTCTCTATATACATCTCATATTCTTCTCAATCCTCAAGGAAACTCTTCTAGAAGATATATGGTTTCCACTGTAGTTTGCATCACTATATAATTTAATTAGTCCTCATAATTATGAAATAATTAGATGAAATCATGATATAAACCCCAGTGGAAAATATACGTCTTTTAAGCAGCCTAATTCTTTGTCACTTAAAAGGAGGGGTATAAGTTACTATAGGAAAAAACTAATTAGAAAACCAGACACATTTTATCCCTCTTCCTATATTTCAGGCAAGTTGGAAACAGCTCAAAAGTGATCAGAGGCTGGCCTATTTCTCAAGGACCACGGGAGAGTATAATAATTTAAATCATCATCTTAGAAAAGTGCCTTGAGCACTTGTCTTTTCTTTTTTGTATGATCTTCTAACAAGAAAGATGGTTCTGCTCTCCAAACTGGCAGAGACACTATAAACAATGGTTACAGAAAAGCTCTGGCCACCCCACATTGGGATGGATTCAGGCAAGTCTGAACTTCTGCCAGGATAAACATACTTTATGTAAGAGACATAAATATTTAAAACAACATTGTTCATGGGCAAAATTTAAACAATTCAGTTGTCCAGTGTTACAATGCTGTTTTGATCAACCAACAGAGTTCAGCTTCACAGCATCAGAAATTATACATTACTCTTTACACATAGGGATAAGTGCTTTAATAAACATTAGCTAACAAACTGTCAGACTATCCTTAAGGCCAGAGCTTTTTAAAAGGAAGAGTCAATGTTTTAGTTTCTAAGTCCATAATTAGGCACCAAACCAAATGGGCAGACTTTCACAAGTATTAAGCATCCAAAAGCTCCCATTGGCTTTTACGTGAACTATCATATGGTTAGCTGCCTATGTCCTTATTGAGCACTCATTTGAAAGTTAAAGGAATGATGCCTATTGATTTCAATGGATACTGGATAAGGGCTCTAATATTGAATCTTGAATTTAGGCACACCATCCTGAAAAGTTTTTAATCCTTGACTGATTTTTACCAAAATATTTAAAAACATTGACGATATGGTGGTTGGAACACAAATACCAGAGACAGAATCTGGTTCAAGAGGTTCATAATTGCCTGTTTTGCATTATCTCATACAATTGTGAAGTGGCATAATTTTTATAAATGCTTATGCCAGTATTTGAAATTGTAAATTATTATGTAAGTGTTACATTGAATTACTTCTCTGGAAAATGTCATTGAATAGTAGCATGATTAGTAACAGAAACAGCTATATTAATTCTATCAAATGTAACCATCTTCATAAGTAAACCTATACTAATGGAAGAACCAGAGTCCTATCTCAAGGGAGAAAATAATAAGGAATCACAAGTCCTCATCAAGTTTATATCTCTTTGGAATTCCCAAACTCCTCTCTTTACTACCAATGTTTTTAGGGGTGTCTCAGTGCTTTCAGGGATGGATTTAGGTGCAGGTAGCTCTCTGGAAGTCCCTAAGTGATATCCGTTTAATTTGCCATGAGCATGAGTAGCTGAGCTTTGCATATGTGGAGTAAAATAGGGTCAGAAAGAAACAAGTTGAAACCTAGTCCTATCCCCATAGGTAGAGCACAGGCTAAAGAACTACCCCGAGCAGTGACTATTCCAACCAGTGGACTTGCCAGGTTTGCATGGGCTGCTTGGTACCTTTACTCTAGGCAGTGTTGGGGCATAGGGAAGTGTCAGTGACTAGGCTGCTGGCAGTGGTTGCTGGGCCAAACAGTGCAGTGGCTGCTATTTTTGCGTCTCCCCTAACTTGGCACTTAGGCCCCATGCCCTGATCGTAGCCTGCACTTTGCTAAGTTATTGCTGCTAGGTCCATATAAACATGAATTCTAAAACTACTATCGCCAACACCCTTTATAGGCTAAGTAGACAGTCTGCATGATGACTGAATCTAATCCCACATTAAATATTTTGTGGCTAAAATTCATAAACAGTACTTGGAAGATACACCTAGACCCAGATCTTTCCCTCCCAGGCAGCTGCCCTAAGCACTAACCTACAGAATATGTTCATGCACCTTCTTGAATGCATTTCTGAAGTTTACCACAATATCAGCTGAAATAATGAAGAATGAAGTGTCTTGGGGACTAGAATTAAAGATTCATTTTTCTTCCCATTGTTTCACTGATGGCTACTTTTAAGAAGCTACAAATGCCAAATGCACTGGCTTTAAGTATCTCCCTTCTCAGTAATCCAGCCGCTTTGGACCTTATCTAAGCAACCTAACTCTTCATACCCTAAATAGGAAGCTCAGGTGACTCAGGCTTCTGGATTCCATGCTGGGGGCCAAGGACCAGGAGCCTAAGTCCTTTATTGGTTCTCGGTCTCAATTTCTTTTTTATCTCAGTTTCCCACCTACAGCACTCCTCACAATGGTGTTGTGAGAATGAATATGGTAAAGTGTATGAGGTGGTCATGGGAATCATAAGAACCCCAGGTGGAGTCCTGGACTTTTCTCCCTGCCTAAAATCTTTCAAATGTATTTTGTTTGATTTGTTGTTCATTACTGTTACTATAAAGAAAAAAGTTCTTAGCATATTCCATGGAACACTGAAATAATTTAACAATGCCAAAGGCACTCTTGTGGTATTTCCTGTTAATCTCTACCATTAAGTATTTTTAATAAGACTAAGAACAATCATCATGAATAGTCATTAACCACTCTGTTAATATTAGAATCATTATATATATATATAATTTAAATATAAATATATATATTTATATTTATTTATTTAAAGGACTTAGTCCATCTATCTGTGTGTTTGTCTGTAACGCTCTTAGAGGGCGTGGCTCCCAGTGGGGTATGGCTCCAGCCAGTGCTGTGCTGGAGGCAAACTGCCATCAAAAATGACGGCAGGGATGGAGCATGTAGGGGTGGGGGGTAGCACAGGGCCGGACGCGGAGTGGTTGGGGGTGAGAATAACTTCAGGGATTGCGGGGATGGAAGGGACAGAGCTTTGCTCCTTGGAAGCAGCAGTGGCACAGGGTGGTGGCAGCATGGTATCAGTGACACAGGGAGTGCACTTGTGACTATAAATTCCTGAATCAAAACAAAGAAAGACCATTGTATTGTTCGTATTGTAAGTCTACCTTTTTTTCCCTTCCAGAAGAAGCACAGAAATCTCACTCAACTTATACATTGGGTCAATCTACAATCACATAGGTGCCCTACACCCTTGATTTCTGTAGTTGCAGAAGTTGTGTGCATACATTTAAAATAGCAAGTCAGGACTATTTTTCAGTACAGAAAGTTCAGAAAAGTATTTTAGTGCATTTAACCCTTTTGATCCCTTCCCTTGATCCTTTGATGCTTCTATGGGAGAAGGCAAGCAACAGTTTTCAGACATACTTGCCAGGTTGCTCTTAGTTTAGTTGCTGTCTATTTTAAGGAGCAGAATAATCTCATCCTAGAGATTTTTAAGAGTTCATTCAAAAATGGTTTAGGCAGTATTAGTCAGAGATTTTCCAGAGAAGCTATATTACAATTTGCTGAAACACCACTCACTGCATAAAAACTTGAAACCAAATAAAAATATTTATCTTCTTTTGCAATTATAGTGCCACTGGTATATAAACACTTTTGAAATGTACAGAAAAACAAGCTAAAGAGTTTGTTTTATATTGTTATTTGTTGAAATATGGTAGAATATTAATTATTCTAATTTGTAACTGTTATGGTCCAAATTGATGAACCAAGCTTATGTTGTCTTTATTTGGCAAGCTCTTACATGCCTTATGTGTAGATTTTGTGCATTAGCGTCCTTCTAGCTTTAAGTAACAACAATCCAAATTTATAATAATGAACAGTCTGCCAAGGGTGGTTTCCCCTTCTTCAGGTCTAATAGGCTAAAACAAGTGCCTTTGAAATATTTTATACATTTTCAAGGGAAAAATTCTGTGTCCGTTAAATACACTAAATAGTCCTTACTGCAATTAACAGTTCCAATCTTTTTGGGGGTTAATTAGTGCATAGGTCTGTTTCTGTCCCTGTGAAGTTAAATATCATCCATTGATTAGTATTTGCTCAAGGAGGTGCAAGTAACCCCAATAAATGTAATAGGTGTCCCCATCTATAAAGAAGACAATGATTCTATCTCACAGAGTGTTGTGAAAATTATGAGACTCATATTGTTCATGAGTTATGTGGTTATCTCCACTTAAATTAATGGAGCTAAGGCTCTATCAGCTCACAAATTTGTTCTAACATGTCCCTTTTTTGGCAATTCTATCTGAGACCACAAGGTGTTCACATACATCAGTAATAGTAACAATACAAGCAGCTAAAAGGGAGAAACAGAGCCAGACTCACACATGCTACATGTTTACTCCACCATAATTGTTCAAATGTGACCTCTTAGCTCAAGCATTCAGGATAACTGTTTTCATTCAGTTTACAAGTACCATATGATGAAAATAAAAATAGAGTATGCTTGAATGTTCTAAGTAAGTACCATATATTTGATTTTGTTCCATTGCACTGACAATTCAACTAATTCTGATAATAATCACCATGGCTTTGATTACCTCTAGATTTTCTGTTTTGGTGTTTGTAACCCCAAAATGTATTTGCTTATTGAGAAGGATTTTTTTTTTAAATCAGGCTTTTAGATTAGAAACACACAAGCTAAAAGGGGACAGAGTACTGTTCAGGATTTCACATTCAAAATCGTTATACAGTGGATTTGTTACTAGCAAAAAACAAAACAAAACAAAAAAGTATACATTTGCAAATGTTGCAACAGACATTTGGACCCAGCCATCACAAATTTAATGAAAAGCCATTTCAGGTTTGCCGTAGGTGGAACCTGTAGGAAATTCAAAACTGTTCACTGCAAGAGCGAGTGTATGAACCAATATTTGGCAAATCCTGATGTAATACCTCCTTACCCATTGCCTGTATCAAGAGAAATATGCCCTTCAGTCAATTTTTTTCCATTAATTCCTTGACAAATTCAAGGGTGTCTGCAACCTAATTTTCTGACCTACACTGCAGAAGTGAACTGGGGAGAGACGGCATAGCAAAAGAAACAGCAGTTTTGTTCAGGAGTCAGCCACATCTTGTGGATAGCCTCCTGTCTCTGGTCTCTATACACTCAGACTGTCACCTACTGTTCTAAGTAGTTGTCTGTGCACAGTGATCACATGCTAGGCAACTGCATCTGCTTGTAAGTCATAAGTACCGGTACATTAGATACTGCAGGCTGTCCTCTGCAGCCAACCTCATCTCCATTTGTCTGTATACTATATTGTCATTAGACCTTGGGTTGACTCACTGCAAATCTTCCTCACTCTAATTCAATTCATGTGCAGGTGCGTTTCATCTAACATCTTAAATACCATTCTGGGCTAGGTACAAACATTCACAAAGCCCAAGGCAGAATCAATCACACACATTTGCCCTTTGTTTGGGGTGTGGGGGAGCTAATCTAGGCTGCGTTCCACCATTTTAACTCAGTCTGTGCACCAAACTTCTGTTCTGTTCTGTTCTGTTCTGTTCTGGGTATAGACTGGTTTTGTGCGCTGAACTTCTGTTGTTAGGGCTATAGGTTAGTTTCCAATTACTTATACTGGTAAAAATGTAATGCCTGTATCTAGCCCTGAAGACCTGCAGGTGCTGACACACTTGGAACTGCAGTAATAAATCTACAGACAGGCAGCACGAAGCAGAGAAACTAACTTCACTGCATCAAAGCAGTAGTACAGAGTCTGGGAGCTCCCTAGGTGACTGAGCAACCCTTGTTTAGGACTTGTGTTGCTTACCTCCTTAATCTGAGGTAAGGGTTGGGAAAAAATGCCATTAAGTGTTGTCAAAGTCACTCTGATTAACCTTCTGCAGGTAAGAGTTCTCTCACTATTATGGTTAAAGAAAGAAGAACATTTCCATCTGTGAAAAAGTTATTCATAAATCTTGTAGGTACATGCTCATGTTTTGCCATGACTGTTAACCTTAAGAAAATATCATCAAGCTGAAAATGAATTTAGCTCCCTTGGAAGAACACTCTTCCACAAAGTTTACATTAATGTTAAAGAATCCAATACAACTGCTAAAGCTAACAAAGCTTTTGGAAAAATGCATTAATATCTTTGCAATGTGTGGCATCATTTTGTGGGAAAACAAAATATAAGATAGTAATCCTGACCTCATTATTAGATAATGGACAATCTACCACCAACCACTCAAGAAGCTGAACCATCTCCACCCAAGCTGTGTAATAAGGATAATAAAAATAACATGGTAAGATAGACTCCAAAATACTGAACTCCTTCAGTAAGTGAATATACCAAATATAGAGGACATGTTTTTGAAGTCAAAACTAAGATGGTCTGACAACATGGTTAGGATACCTGATAATTCACTCCCAAGCAAATCCTTTAAAGAAAGCTGTACTCTTAGAAATGGTCACACAGTAGGCAACAGAAAATATACAAGAGCTCTTTAAAAGCAACCCCAAATCAATGCTGCATCGCTAAAACTGGGAACATAAATTACAAGACATGTTGAAAATTGATCCACAATGGTATAACAAATTTTGAGGACCAACACATTAAGTGGTGCAAACCACAAGCACTTACGTTTTGCCTTCAGGATCAGTCCTTCCAGTCTACAGTATCATCAAATATCTGTTCAATATGTTACCATACATTCCAGGAAAAAAATACGTTTACTCAACATCATTAAACCCAACACTGAATACCACAGCCATGAGATGAAATGTGGCCTTCAAGCACAAAGGACAATGGTGACACAGAAGTGGATTCAGGCATAGCATTTTTGGGCTGACACTTGTAAATGATAGCTACCTGAATATCTCATTGCATCTACTGAAGTATGGTGCCTTGTGTCAGTTGTGACCCCCACCCCTAAAAATATGCAGGTACATCTTTCCACTCCAGAGCAGAAGGTCTGCTCTTTATGGTATCTGTCTCTTTCTATCATTAACCATGTTGTTGGGATGCATCTTGACAGGTCAGTATGACAGAAATCAACTTATAAAATGCTTGTTATTTATGATTTAGCTACTTCACCTATTTGATTATGACACTGTGTTCTGTTCACTTTCTCTATTCATTTTAAATACAGAATACTGTAATGCAAATGTGACTCCAGCATTCCTGTCCAACAGAAAGAGAAATGTATACAGCCTGCTTCCGTAGCGACTTTAGGATATAAATGGGCAGTGGGGAATGCTTTTATTTGAACTGAGCACTTTAACACTTTAGTATGCAAATGTTGGTATTTTACCTTCTTTATATATTTATTTCTTATGAAAGATGGATCAGAAAAAAAATCAGCTCCAAAAGTGGGTGTAAAATCAAATTCATAGTGTCAGCTTCTCTTGATAACAGGCAGGGGTGGCACCAGCCTCCTCCTGGTGGGGGAGCTGAGGTGAGCTAAACAGAAAATGGGGGGGGGGGAAAGGGGGGGG
>NW_017728995.1:52782272-52790496 GCF_001723915.1 Gavialis gangeticus
AGGTGGTAGCAGCCTGGGGGGGAGAAGGGGAGACGGGGGGCTTGGACAGGGGTGGCACTGGGAGGGGTGCTGGGAAGGGGCAAGGCAAATTTTAGGGTGGCTACAGCTCCCCCAACCTCCACCCTACACTGCCCCTGATAATAGGTTGTATTTGAATGCAAATCCAAGCTCTAAATACCTAGGAAAGTTCTACTTCCAGATCTGATTTACATACTAGAAAGGAATATTGTAAAAAGCAAAGTTTCTTTCTAGGTATTACAAGCCAAAGGTTAAAGTTGGCACAGGGGGACAAGAAGACACTGGGACATCAACTAAAGTGGTTGCCATTTGAGCTTGTCTGCCAAGAAGATCCTTCCCTTCACTTCTGGCATTTATTTTCAAACTCAATTTTACTAAACAAGCTTGTCAGCTGAATGTGGTAGCATCATCCCTGAGCTATAAGGAACACTCCCACTGTCATTAATGGAGCTTGCCAAAGAGCACCAGCAAATCTGGCCCAAGGATTTAGAAATAGGTAAAACAAGTGTCTTACTATTTAAGGTCCCAATGATCAGTTCATAAAGCTTCAAAAATCACTTCTTTTTCTTCTCCTTTCCGTTCACCCCTCTCTAGGATCCAGCCAGTCACTGAACTGGAGATGGGGCATTTTTGGCTGGGGTGCATGAGTGTCAGTCAAATTCTAGAATTCATCTAGTATTATATAGTTGCATAGACTAAGGTGAAAATATTATTATTTTCCCATATTTTGATTTCACACATTTCTTGGAATCTTCATCCACTCCATCACTGTCCTTAACTGGGTTTATATCACCCTCACTATGATGCCTCATCATGCAAGAGGAAGAGTCCAATGTCCATCTATTGTTGTTGTTTAGAAGATTAATATCATAGTGCTATCCATTCTCTTATGTGACAACCAAGCACTCATTTTAAGTACAGCTGGTCAAATAATTCACTGCAAACTATACATTGGCATTAACATGAGATGTCTGATCAACTAATAATTTGATTATTGTGCTGAAATTATAGTAAGGAAGGATTTACAGGTTTCTGGCTAACTCACTCAAGAGGCAGGATGTTCAGACAATTTGGATAATTAAATCAGGTAAGAACTTCAGAGGCTGTCATTTTATGGATTTGTTTGTAGCTGATGTATCACACGGTATATATTCAGCTGTTAAGGAACAAGTGCTAAATTACTGGCTTTCCCAATCTAACCCTGGCATGAAATCAGAGGTAGAAGTGGAACAATTACAAGCAAGGGAAGTAGAACTAAACCAAGGAAATTGTTTATACATTCTCCGCTTCATTCTTTTATTTACTAATACTGTCCAAGAGGAGGAACAGAACACCTAAAGGGAGAGTTCTGAGCAAATGAGATTCACTGAACTAAAATAAAGATTGGTGATAGTTCAGGACCAGCTTAATAAAATATCCTGCAGTAATATAATCCTCTTCCTGCTTCCAGACAATTAGACAACTCTGCCCTTGGGAGACTCTTGCCTAACACATACGATATTGAAATAGAATACAACACTCACTGTTTGTAACTTGGGCTTGGAAATATATTTTGCAATTCTAATAGTTTATTGAGATAATAAGCACAGCGTCCTGAATATGTCAGGTTTGAATAATAAAAGTGCCATCCAACTTGAATATATATGATTGAACCATATTAATATGTACGTGCACACAGACACACCCAGGAGTTGTGTTGCACAAGGTGATACAGCTATCAACTGTAAACTATAACATACCAAAAAAGGAAGCGGCACCTCTACACTAAAGAGACAATTGATTTTTCAACCACAATAAAATCAAAACTTAAAACATCAATTTTGTGTGTGCACGCTTTTCCTGGCATAATAACTTTCAGAACCTTTGTTTTCCACTTGTCTTCACAAACTTTAAGACTGACAGCAAGAGACTAATGTACTCTGTATTTAAGTGCAAGCTAGAAATAGTACCATCAGTCATAAATTCATATTTCTACTATTCTCTTTCTTATGACCTTAAACCTCTAATATAGTTTACACTAGGTGGAAGTATGCCAGCCTGAAAGAGTCTCTCATACACAGAAGATGGGTAGTTAGGGGAAATAACATGTAGTGTTTTAATCATTACTTATGCTGTTGATCCCCAGGACAATATTGCTGGCCAGAAGCAGAGAAGTGGTAAAAGTTCAACTACTCTACTCCAGTGTAAGCTCAGAGAGGGATGGGGCATTAGAAGAAGAAATACTTTTGATCCTGCTATGCAGGAGGATAACATAGCATTCATCTTCCCCACAATAAAATTATCCCTGCCCCTTTTGGGGGTGATTTGTTTTAATCAGAGTACATGGAGAATGAAAATCACCAAGTGCAGAGATTCAGCAGAACAGGAACACCCCCCATTAACTCTTATTGAAGTCCTATTTTTATAGTAAAGTTGTGATAGTACGTAGCCAACACATCTGCCTTCTGCACAGAGTTGCATTTCACTAGGAAGGAACAGAATCTGTGCTCCTCTGAGTAGAGGTATTGTGATTGCTCCTATCCTTTCAGTTCACAAATAATAGAAACAGTAATCCCTCATAACATTTTAGTCATTAGGTAACTATTTTGGCAGGATAGCTATTTTTCAGCTTGAATCTGATGGGCTCCTGTGATTGTATTTTGAAGCCAAGTCAGTGAAGCAACTCCTCTGAACCACACAGTGTCCCAGGACTAACCTTGACCTTCATCCATAAAAACACAAAAGAATATTGGAGAGCTATCAGCCCCACACATAATTTAAGTGGTAAATATGTTCAAGTTACTTCTGAGAGAGAGAGTTATAGCCATGTTAGTTTGAAGTCAACTAGAAAGCAGGGCAGATCTCCACCTTAGACTAACCAAAATAGATAAATATATATAGCACAAGTTTTGCAAACTCACTTCATTGGATGCTCACTCCATCAGATGCTGTGAGTCCCTGATGAGCTGAGCTTCAGCTCATGAAAGTTTGTGATATATATGTATCTATTTTGGTTAGTCTACAATAGGGGTGGGCAATTATTTGGGCCCACAGGCCACATAAGGAGTTCTGGGAAGCTGGCACAGGCTGGGTCAGTGCCCGACCCCTACCGCAGCTCACCAAACCTCCCTACATGGAATGAGGCTGTGCGTGGGTGGGGAACTGGTGTGGGTGCAGGTGGGTGGCAGTTTCAGCAGGGCCACCAGCAGCACTACCTCTGGGCTGCCCTTCTACTCCAAAGAGGGGCTGGAGCTGATGCCCAGCTTCAGCAGCAGTGGCCTAAGTGCAGAGGCAGCAGCAGTAGAGCAGCAGCTGCTGCTGAGCACTGGGAAAAAGTGAGACTTGGCAGCAGCCATGACCACTGCAGCCATGACCACTGTTTCACTGCTGCTGGGGCCTTCTCTCTGGTCTCTGTGGGGCTGGGGCTGCCGGCAACAGCTGCCACTGTTGAGACTGCCAGGAAATGGAGTCCATCAATGCAGACACCCCAGCCCCTCTACACACCCAGAGGCAGCAGGATGTACCACAGACAGGACAGCGTCTGGGCCAGGTGGGACCAAGGGACCTAGCACAGGCTGGACAAAGTCCCTCCATGGGCCAAATTCAGCCTGCAGACCATATTTTGCCCACCCCTGGTCTCTAAAGTCCAAAACTACCCTGCCTCCTAAGTTGCATCTCTTCCGAGCAAAATGGAAAGCTTTAAAAAATAAGATTCTAAACAAGTAAAACAATTTTAAACTTGAAAATTAATACATGTAGAAACAGAATAGACTATATTCACTCCTATTCTAATTTCAGTAAAGTCAGTGGTATGAAACCAGAGATAAGCAGGGCATATGTTTTAAACTTCAGTTTAGTAATTTGTTTATCCTTCCAAAATGAAAATTCAGGGAATAATTTCACAGTGTTTTTATTTAAATGTAGAAAATATTTGTAATTTTCACACCTACATACACATATTTTCCTGTTCATTCAGCAATGCAAATATTTTTCATATTTTATTGCAGAAAGCCTTGGACTACAACTTTAACTTACTTAACTTCACCTTTTAATTGTGGCAGGCAAGGTTCTTCGGGTAGATATGATGTCATTTATTAGACCAACTAAATAGTTGGAAAAAGTTCTTTGGAAGTTTTTGGGCACAAATACATATTCAGGCATTGGGAGCCACTGCTGCTGTTCTGAGGTCTCCAAAGGCATTCGGACACATGTTTGTGCTGCAGTGCCTGGAGCTTTTAAAAGCCCTCAGCGCTGTGGCGCATTCAATTGTATAAGTGGCAAAATGTACGTCAGTGCTGAGAAAATGGTGGCAGTACGCTTTTGAACTAAAACACATCGAAGGTGTTTAAGTTCAAAAGTGCACTGCCACCATTTTCTGCATGCTGACATGCATTGCACTGTTAAACAACTGCACGTGACGCAGTGCAATGCAGGTCAACTCGCATGCAGAGCAGACTCAATTAATCAAGTCTGCTCTGACCTGCTGGATCTCCAGTGTGTCACGGGACAAAAAGGTATGTGTATAAATGCCCCAAGACAGAAAAGAAGCTAGGGTAAGCAGATGTCTGTGAAGATGCAAATGAGTGGATGTTTGGAAGACAAAGTGTAGAGAAAGGAGGGTAGGGAAAAGTGTGAAGGAATGCAGGTTGTCAGCTAAAAGGCAGATCACTTGGTATATTAGATGTCATGCAGGTTGTAATGTGTCATAGATCCAAAGTCTATATTCAGTCTATGATTTTTTGTATCCAGTAGATTTATGAAGTGAAGTTCACCTATAAGTTTATCAGGGGTGACCACCAGTTTCTGGAGGAACATTTGTTCACCAGAGCACCCCAAGGGATGATGAGGTTGAATGGTTATAAACTACTGCAAGCCTGTTTCAGGCTGGACATAAGGAAGAATTTCTTTACTGTCTGAGCCCCCAAGGTCTGGAACAGCCTGCCATCGGAGGTGGTTCAAGCACCTACATTGAACACCTTCAAGAGTAAATTGGATGCTTATCTTGCTGGGATCCTATGATCCCAGCTGTCTTCCTGCCCTTCAGGCGGGGCGGCTGGACTCGATGATCTTCTGAGGTCCCTTCCAGCCCTAATGTCTGTGAAATAGGCTCATCTATGAAAGTGTTTTGTAAGTTCCCTTTGAGAATTAGAACTGAGAGATCAGAGAGGGAGTGATTATCCTGTGCAAAGTGTGAACCCACAGGTAGTTGGACATTTTTGTCATTTATCCAAGACCTCAAAACAGCAGCAGTCTCTCAATGGCTGAGGAAGGGGGTTTGTGCCCGAAAGCTTGCAAAGAACTTTTTTCCAGCTATTTAGTTGGTCTAATAAAAGATATTACATCTACCCAAAGAACCTTGCCTGTCCTTGTCCTTAGACCAATATGGCTACAACCAACAACCTGGCAACTTTTTAACTGTAGAACTTTACAAAAGTAGAAAGAAAAACAACTTTGCATGTTTTTTAGGTTTCTCTAAGTTTCCTTCTTATAGCAGAAAGGAAAGCTGGTGGAAAAATTTCCCTGTAAGCTATTTGTTGGTGAAATCAACAACACATCCTTTTAAAAATTAACTAGATATCTTCTTTAAAATGATATTAACTTATATGTTAAACTGTCAGGTACAGTCAATCACATTCATGGAAGGATGGGCAGCACACAAGGCAATAGTTACATAATACAGTATATCCTCATAAATCTGTTTTTCAAAATTCTGGAATTCTCAAAAATATGGCACTTTTTAAGAATACAGTACCTTGGGGAGTAGCGGCAGCTGGTCCCAGAGCAGCAGCTACACGTGAAGCGGAGGCATGGAGTGGTGGATGGCAGTGGCAGCTGCCACGTGCAAGCTTTCCCCTCCATGTCCGGGGGGTGTAGCAGCGGGTGGTCGTGGTGCGGGGGGGAGTAGTGGTGGTCAGTCCCGGAGCAGTGGCCGCACGCTGTTTCAGAAATCCGGAATTCCTTAATTTCCAGCAGGTGCTAGGTCCCAAGGATGCTGGATTAAGAGGTTATACTGTATTTGTAAAATACCTGATCCAGTGAGAAGAAGTTAGATTCAATCAAACCTGAAGTCTCACAGCATTATTTTTTCCTTGTTTGATTTGAACAATAAGCAGAGTGATATGTGCTTAAGTAGTAAACAAACATAACTTCTGCCGGATCCAATGATCACTGATGTCAGAGGAAAAAGTCAATGGAACACTTATGTATTGAGTTTGATGAGATTTGGAATATACTCTGTCTCATACATGCTCTGAAAAGAGGAGTCCCCCCCCACTCCTGTTTTTATTTTCTTTGCATTTTTTCAAAAGGTGTTTCGCAACTTATACTTTATGATGAAAAAGGAAATTGCTTATAGTACTAAACAGCAACATGTGAACTGATTAAGACAAGAAGTAAGAACTGACTCTGACTCAGAACAAAATCTGTCCTTTTTTGTGGTCTGAAAATATCTGATTAAGTTCTGCTACCTAATTTCAGCTGGAAATGAAATTCACATAGTATGGCAATTGTTATTCTTGAAGTGGGCCACCTCACCTGCTCCCAGGGAGAAATCCTTGGAGAGGAAAAGGGAAATTCAGTACCAATCCATATTCCATGTTAACTGAGTTATCCAAAAAGATTTCACAGCATGAAAAAAATAATGAAGCAACTAAGAACAGAATGCTCTCTTTTTCTTGTTATTAATTTTTAGATAGCATTTTTCATCCTTAGATCTCAACATACACTAAAAAAAGATGAGCATTTCTGGCTCTATTTTATAGAGGGGGAAAGTACAGTTTCACACCAGGATCTGAAATTTACATTGGCTTTGTAAGTCTTCAGCTATGTCTGCAATGTTCATCCTGTAGAATTGTCGGTAAGGACACAAGTAGAGGGCTTTCAATAGAAGGTTTCTTGCTATAAAACAGGGAGAAGTTACTAATATGATTTCTTAAGGAGAAGACATTTTTTGATACAGTAAACTGCAAATATGTATGAATGTGAGTAATTAAATAAGGGACTTTTCTCTCAGACAGGAGGAGACAAAGGAACTGAAGATTACTGGGTTTGTTCCTTAATTTGGGGTACTTTGCAGCCAGAGACAGGCAGACAGACAGAGGCAGACAGACAGAGGCAGTGTAAGAGAAAAAAATAATCATAAAAAAAAACAAAAACAAATGACCCTTGAAAAGCAGATGACCTTTTCCCCTTTGCTGACAGTAAGCGAAATGTTAGCCGCAAAACTGGTGTCAAGCAGCCCAAACTTGTTCTGTGCATCTTGCAACTTTGTAACGCAAGCGGAAAAGCCTGAATGCGCGCGCAGCAATGTAACGGTTAATGTATAAATACCAAGCTGTAAACTCAGGTCGGGGGAGCTCTCTGTCTTTGTGACATTGAGCAACCCCTCTGCAGAGCAATAAACTTGTTCTGTGCCGAATTGATCGCAGCTAGGAACGAGCCCAGAGACAAGATGTGGCCAGTGCTCTTCGGTGTATGAGCACACCCTTCGGTGTATGGGTGCTATGCAGTAGCTGACCTTTTTCCCCGACAGCAGACAGACAGATTTTGTGCAATCTACTGCAGATCTTTATGTGATTTTGTAAAATAAGGTTATATAAGGACAAACTATGTAGAGCCTCTTTGTAATTTTATTGATTACAACAATAAATAAATATAAAATGTTGGCTACTTCTCTGAGAAGAAACTTATAAGCCATCTACTATCTGAAATATCCCACTACCCTCCTGTTGTACATATTTAGACAGGTCTCTTTGCCACATTACCACAGCTAGAAACTGCCATGTATGTGGGGTGAGAAATTCAGCCCACATTTTCTTCCCCTTGGGCATTATATGTTGGTAACAGCATTGTTCAAACTTCCCCCTTTGTTTGCCAGAGCCTAAACAAAGACAGAGCGCAAGAAGGAAACAGTGATCATTTGGACAATGTTTTATTGATATATCTTACAGTGTTAAAGCAAGTCTCTTATCATAATAAGAAAGTGAACTCTAAATATGTTTCATGAATTCATGAATACGTCTTGCTGCACACCCACAGGGTGATGGCCGCCACACAAGGGGTACGGCCCCCCAACAGGGGGTTCAGCCCTCTCACAAGGGGTATGGCCCCCCAACAGGGGTACATACCCTGAACAGGGGGTTCAGCTCTCACGCAATGGGGGTTCAACCCCCAAACAAGGGGTATGCCCCCCCAATGGGGGCTAAATGGCCCCCACAGAGACTACCAC
>NW_017728995.1:52791130-52807471 GCF_001723915.1 Gavialis gangeticus
CTCCCCCTGCCACCCCTCCTCCAGCCCCCCCAACCCCATACTCACCAGCACCTGAGCTCTGGTGCTGAAATATGCGGCCTGGCCAGCCTCCAGTTGCCTCAGGGCATGGTCAGGAACTGTGCCCTGCCCCGCTTTGTTAAACATAAATTTTTTTAGACCTCTGGATATCCAAGAGTCTAATTTTCTCCCAGCACTGCAAGTCTGCAGTGCAGGGAACATTTTTTTGTTTCCACACATGCCTGTTGCCCCACCTCAAAGGGGTTTGAGGTGGAGCAAGAGGCACATGCACACTTGTGTGGATGTGCCCATAGATGCTGATGGGGTTGGCTGGGGCATACTAGCCTCAGAGACATGTTGGTATGAATAGATCACTAATGCACCAAAGCTGAATGAGACAAGTTTTTATTACATTTTGTCATTCTGAATTTAACTATCCTTCAAGAATATTAATTTTCAACAAACTAAGAATCAGGTAATAATCCCAAAGAAATCATCCCATTATCAGTTAATGGCTGGATTTTCAGTTAATAGAGCAAACTGAAGACAAGGGCAGTTAACACTATAACAAACTACAGTAATATAACCAATTTCAAGGGGATTATTGCTATCATAAACCGTATTAAATGCTTTATAAAAGCAATGGCTTGGGCTTTTTTTAAAAGTTATCTGAAGTGGAGTAAATGAGAGGCTGCTTTGTTAAATAGGTTGCTTCCAACCAATTTTCTAAGCATTTAAGGCACAGAGAATGCTCTGATAGCCATATAATGAATATTTTAAATGCAACAGAGGTTGTTCTTTGTTCTGATAGGTGGGGGAAAGTCATTAACTCTTTTATGTGACCAGATTTCAGCAAAGCTGCATGTAATTCAGATGTACCCATTTCAGATTGTTCTTTGATTGCTAAAGCACCTCACTTGGCTATTTAAAATCTCCTTGTCCAGAAGCAAAAGCAGGAAGACAATCATTATTAAGGGCCCAGTTGTGCCCTCAGTTCCATAAATAGCTTAGATTAGTAATCATAAGAGGAATAAGACTTTAATGTACTTCTGCCCTTTGACTCCATGTGGAGAATATATTTTACCTAACTAGTCCCCCAAAATTACTTGTGTTCTCTGGACTTAAATAATAATAAAGGAAAAAACATTAGAATAAACTAGAAATAATGTACTCAATGTACATTTCTGTACATCTCAACAATTCTATTTTTAATGTCAGTGATATAACCATTGTAAAACAGTGTTACATATCCCTATCCTATCTTGGCAAATTGCCCATTGTTAACAAGGAAAAAATAAAAGAAATGTGCTTTGCGCAAGAATGAGACATGCAGAGAAAAATATATGGCAAACTGATCCTGAGGAAGGCAGGGTAGTTTTGCACTTTAAAGACTAACTAAATCAGAGATATATCATGTAAGCAATCATGAGATCAAGCTCACATCATCAGATGCTGTGAAAGGACATGCATGGAGCAGGGTATAAAATGGAGGCAGTGATTTGAATATAAAAGACAGGGAGGGAGCGAGGGGAAAGAGGGGAAGTGGGAAGTGCTAGTCCAGAAGGCAGCGATCCTGACTGATCTTGAGCCATCCAGATTTTTATTCCAACAAATTCATATTTCAAATTCATAGATCATGGTTTAAAGCATAAATACAACTGGTTCATTCAGATTTTTAGTATTATATATTTATATATTACAGATTATAATTATATTATTACCCCTTAACATAATATTTAAAATAGTCTACGTGCCCATGTAGTGCCTGTTCATACTTTCTGACCATAGATTGGGGATGGACAGGGATAGGTGGACTTTGGCTCTAACTCCATAATGCCCAAGTTAATAGAACACATTTACTGCTGTCCTTCAAACCCCCATATTCGCCCAAAACAATGGGGAAGCAGGAGAAAAGTCATGCTTTTTTGTCACAGGGCTTTTCACTTGTGTTGCTGGAATAGTGGTCTTTGGTCAGGAATCTGCCTCAGGTGTTTGAGTGGGACATATATTTCTTTCTTTCTTCATTTATTCCTTTTCTGTCATAATGGTATAGTTCTGTTTAGATTTTTCTGGTTTCAATAAATATACAAAAGCAGATATCCATAAACAAGAAAGAGGTAGAACGGCGGAACTATAAAGCTTGTGGTCATTTAGATAATAACCCATATAAAGAACTGATGAGACTGTATTTGTGGGCATGTCTGCATTAAGTATGCCTAATCCTGTTCATTTGTGTTGCACTGAATTGAATTAAATTGGAGGCTGTCATGGAGCGGAGTCCTAGGGGTGGCCGTGATCCCCCTAGCGCCCCCTTACCATGCCAAGTTTGCTTCCAAGCACCCTCAAATCTCGCCGGCCACATCTTGGTCTTATATATAAGTTAAAGGGAGGCTGCCTTTCACCCTCTTGGTCACGGTTCTCCTGTTATCACTGTCCCTGCTCTGTCATGGGGTCTCATTGCACCCCAGCCTTATGGACTATACATGGCTCCAACCGCCCCTGTACCACACCCCAAGCCTCGCTGATGTACTGGACGTTGTTCAGTCTTAGTCACAGCCCTTGTTTCGCAACCATACCCACAGGCACTCGGGCTTTCCGCAACCCTTGTCACGCAACCGCGCCCACAGGTACTCAGGTGTTCTGCAGCCTTATCTGATGCTGCCCCCTTTGCTCCGGAGCTTCTGTTGCTCAAGTGGGCTCAAGTGGCCATAGCCATGCCTGGCCCCAACTCTCCTCCTCGGGGTCTCAAACCCCCGCAAGGCTCAGGCGGCCTTGGCCTTACCTGGCCTCTGACTGTCCACACCTTCTCTGGCGCGGGGGTCAGTGCACCCCAAATGCTGCATCCTCTCTGGCACCGGGGTCCCCACACTACCGTGGGTCCCTTATGAGGCCTCCTCCAACCCCTAATAGCCTCACCCAAACCACCGGTAATAAACCTCAAACAGAAGACTCAAGCCTCTAGGCTATAACATAAATGTAAGCCATCTGGCTATAACAACATTCAAGCCTGTCACAGGGTTTCTCCATCTCTCACCCGTAACAACTGCCCGCGCATTCTGGCCTCTTCCTTTTCCTCACTCCAGCAGAGTTCCTACACCTATGGCTGCTGGCAGGGAACTGCCTGCCTGGCCTCAGCCTGGGTTTAAATAGGGAACCAGGCCCTGCCCCTTCCGGTCAGCTGACTCCCAGTGGTTGCCCTAGCAACCTGCACCTGTGCTTCTTCTTTACTTCTCTGCCTGGTAAGCGGCAGCTGAGCCCCCCACTCACTGCTACGGCTCTCTCCCTAGCTGTTTCCACTCTAAGGAGCAGAGCACCTGCATGCTCTGCGACACACCTCCCCTCTTTATAGGAGCAGAGCACCGAGGTGCTCTGTGACAGAGGCATTACTGGAACATGTTTAATTTTAAATTAAAAGAAAAGGTTTTTGATGAAAACAGAGTAGTTCACAAAATATTTTCTTTCTGATCAAAATGTTATAATGGGAGGGAAAAAAAGGAGGAAACGGGAGATATCAGGGTAAAACCAAAAGTATGACAATAAGAAAAAAAAGCAATTTTTCCTTTTTTTTAATTACTCACAAATGTTTGTGTGCAGGGGTGAATGAACCGGTAGGCTCCGAGGCTCACTGGGTCAGGCCAGCCGCAGGAACAGATCCTTCTCTGCCCCTGAGGATGGGGCAACAACTTATCTGTTTCAGGTGTGCGATGAAAGAGGCTGGCTTAAAAGAGACGTCGGAGCAAAGGAACAGGGCGGCGGAACCGGAAGCACCGATTCAAAGGACGGACACCAGCGAGAGCCCAGCACCGCACCTGGACCTTTTGGGGCAAGGGTAAGACCCTGAAGGGGAGCAGGACTTGGTGCAGTGACCCCGAGCGTGGAAGGACGGATCGGGCCAGCCAGGAGCATCTGGCTCCGGCAGCACCAAAGCAGAGGAAGGCCCCTAAGGGAAAAGGAGCAGACAGACTGTGGCGGCACAGCCGTCGTGGTGAGGGACCGGGCGGTCCCGGAGGGGAGGGCTGAAGACTCCCTATTAGGGGAAGGAAAACCCCAGAGGGGAGGAGTGGAACCCCGCTCTGGGCGAGAACAGGGGTCCCAGAAGCGGCAACCCTGGGCAGGAGCTGCGTTTCCGTTATTCTTTGCTATTTTGGACGAGGTTTGAACCCACACAAAAAGAAGATTGGACTATAGGGCCGGCTCTCAAGTGACGGCCATAATTCCGGAGGCACGGGCGAGGGTGTAGGGGTGGAGGAGCCCTCAACAGCGCCGGGTCCGGCAGAAAATACAAAGTCTCATTTTTGACATGTACGCGTCAGATGATCCAACTCAACCAAGGAATCATCAAAGACGTGGCAGGCAAGTTCGGAGTGTGTAGTCCATAAAGTGAACGCTTTATATTGCCGGGGAAACCCTCCTAACTTTGCAGAACGGGGAGACAAGTACGCTCATTCACAGTTTGTTAAAGTATCTCACAGAAAATGTCTTTTAAAGCTAATTTGAAATTTTTCAGGGAAATTCTATAGCATTCTTAATCAGTGGTAGACATAATATGAAAAAAATTGAATATTCAAGCACAGCATAAGCATCGGCTGACTTGAGTTAGGGAGAGTTAGCACTTTTGTAAAAGAAGGTTTGGGATAACGTTAAAGTCATTGCCACCAGGAAAATCACAGAGATACTTTGCAAGAAGGGTTATAGAACGGGCTAATTAACAGTGGGTAAGAAACACTGACAAAAAGGTAATGTTAGTATATAGGGCATTGAACTGTGACTTAAAAAACATGGGGTGCCTATATACAGGCAGGGAGACTTCTTCAATGTGCTGTAATTACAGCATATCAGAACAGACTCGATTAATCACACTGTAGCAGCCTCCCACATCTTGTTTAACGAGCTTTAGATAAATGCTCCTGCCATTTTAAAGCATGGGACACTCTGGGCACTTTAATTAGAGTGGCTCTTGGAGGCTTTTTAATTAAAGTGCTCCCCCCAAATCCCAGAGCATGTGTATAAACACCCCATAGTCCTGATTTTCCAGTGATCTGCTATACAGGCATAGGCAATACAATATATCTCCCTGTGCTTTTGATAAGGCACACATTACCATAGTTTTTGGCCACATTTATTTGTACTGGAATTCCAGCTGGAAAATCAGTGTGTATCCACCTTCCTAAAACTAGTTCCTGTAACAACTAATGGCCATTTTCTTAGAATTAAAAGTTATAACATCCAACTACAGTAAATTAACAAACTATCTGTCTTGTATACATACCTAATTTAGTAGGCATTATATTATAGACGTAGATACAGATACAGATGTAGATACAGACCCAGGAAAAAACCTGCAGATTGTTTCTGTTATGGTTAAAGAATAAAGTAAGCATCTTCATGTTATTCTCACATTGTAAAGATCGCTTGATATAACATATACAAGGTCTGTTAAAAAAGTATCAAGACTGAACGTATATTTGTGGTACAAAGTACTGGGTGGAGGCGTGGCTTTGCTGAACATGTCTGGGCATGCTGGGATTCCTCTGGACAGGTTTGCAGCTCATGGTGGTTCCCCAGTTTTCTGTGGCCAGCACTTGACGTAAGATCATCTGTATCTCGCATCCCCTTTCGTTATGTCAGAGCTGTCCAGAACAACACATGTGCATTAAATTTTGCAGAAAAATTGGGAAAATGGCAAGTGAATCATTTGAATTACTTAAAATAGCATTTTGTGATGACACTATGAGCCATGAAAGAGTTTTTGAATGGTATCGTTGGTTTAAAGAAGGATGATCATCAGTCGAAAGCGAGCTGTCTGACAGACAGCTAAAGAAGCTGACATTTCTGCCGCTTCATGTCATTCAGTTCTAACAGGTGATCTGGGAATAAAATGACCAGAAAAATGACCAGAAAAGTGGGTGTCTGACTCTTGGATGCTTCACCACAACAACGTGCCTGCCCACTGACTACAGCTTGTGCAGTAATTTTTAGCCAAATTTTAGCCAAATATCATATCCCACAAATGCCGCAGCCTCTGTATTCACCTGATATGGCCCCAAGCAACTTTTTTCTCTTCCCTGAACTAAATAAAAACTTGAAAGGAAGAAGATTTTGTGATGTGGAAACCATAAAACAAAATGTGACTGAACACCTTTTAGTGATTCCACAATTCCAGCTTTCAGGGATTGCTTATCAGAGGTGCTTCCAATAATGGCAGAAATGTTGGGAGAAATGTGTGGCTGCAAAAGGAGCATACCAAAGGAGATTAAGCCAAAACCCCAGTAAATAATTTGTTTTGTTTCCTCAGAGGAAAGGTAGCAAAAGGGTATAGCAACTCCCTTGGCTCAGCCAGGAACTTGTGGAAGATAAGAATCACCACAAAGAAGGATTTCTATGCACTTGTCCATACCTTTAGAGAGCAAACCAGGAAAGCCAAGGCTACAACCAAACTTTACCTGGCTACACATGTCAAGGACAATAAAAAGTCCTTTTTAGATATGTGAGGAGTCGGAAGACAAGCAAGGGTAACATTGGACCCCTGCTAAACCAAATGGGACAACTGACAACTGACACCCAGGAAAAAGCTAACCTGCTGGGTACTTCGCATTGGTTTTTCATCAACCCAAAGGGACCACCCTGCCTAGCAAGATGAGGGACGGCCAGGGTGAGGGTGAATTTATACCCAGTATTGGTGTAGAGCTTGTAGAGGAACACCTTGAGAGGGTGGATACCTTCAAGTCAGTGGGTCATGACAGATTGCACGCCAGAGTCCATAAGGATCTGGGCAGGAGCCATAGTCCAGTCACTGGCAAAGAATTTTGAAAACTCCTGGCGCTCAGGTGAAGTACCTGAAGATTGGAAGAAGGCCAATGTGGTGCCCATCTTCAAGAAAGGGAGGAAAGTAGATCCAGGAAACTACAGGCCTATCAGCTTCACCTCAATCCCTGGAAACCTTTATAGAAAAAATCATCAAAGAGACCATAATTGACAAGCTGGATGATGGCAACATCCTGCGGGACAGCCAGCATGGGTTTGGTGCAGGTAGGTCTTGCCTGACCAATCTCATCTCCTTCTATGACCGGGTGACATATCACCTGGACAAGGGAGAAGCAATTGACATCATATATCTGGACTTTAAAAAAGTCTTTGATCTGGTGTCCCATGATCAACTCTCGGAAAAAATTGGCCAACTGCGCCCTCAGCTACATCACAGTCCAATGGCTGGGGAACAGGCTTCGAGGCCAGACTCGGAGAGTGGTGGTTGATGGAAATGAATCATCATGGTGCTCCATGACCAGTGGTGTCCCCCAAGACTCTATCCTTGGAACTGTCTTTATCAACGATGTGGATACTGGTGTCAGAAGTGGACTGGCCAAGTTTGCCGATGACACCAAACTTTGGGTTAGAGCGTCCACACTTGAGGATAGGCTGATGATCCAGGATGACTTGATAGGCTCAAAAAGTGAGCAGATCCAAACCTGATGACATTCAATACCAACAATCCACCTTGGGGAAAAAAACCCTTGGCACGCTTATAGGCTTGGCATTGCCACGCTCACTAGCACCATGGCCAAAAGAGACTTGGGGGTCATGATTGACCACAAAATGAACATAAGCCACCCATGTGATGTCGCAGCTGGTAAAGCAAACCAAACTCTGGCTTGCATCCATAGATGCTTCTCAAGTAAATCTCAGGATGTCATCCTCCCTCTCTACTCGGCCTTGGTGAAGCTGCATCTGGAGTACTGCATCCAATTCTGAGCTCCACAATTCAAGAAGGATATGGAGAAGCTTGAGAGCATCTAGAGGAGAGCCATGCGCATGATAAGAGGACAGGAGAATAGGCCTTATGAAGAGATCCTGAGAGCCATGGGACTCTTCAGCCCGGAAAAGCTCAGGCTCAGGGGTGACCTGGTAGCAGCCTATAAGTACATTAGGGGTGTGCATGAGGATCTGGGGGAACAGCTGTTCACCAGAGCACCTCAAGGGATGACAAGGTCCAATGGTCACAAACTCCTCCAAGGCTGTTTTAGACTGGACATTAGGAAAAACTTCATTACTGTTCAAGCCCCCAAGGCCTGGAATAGGCTCCCTCCAGACGTGGTGCAAGCACCTACTCTGGACTCCTTTAAGAATCATTTGGATGCTTATCTTGCTGGGACCCTAAGTGATTTCCCATCCTTGGAGCAGGGGGCTGGACTCGATGATCTCCCGAGGTCCCTTCCAGCCCTAATGTCTATGAAATCTATGAAACAGCAGTTGAAAGTCTCCATACTTTTTGAACAGACCTCGTATTTTACGTTCTACCTTATAATGGTCACTAATACAGCAATAAAAGTAAAAAGGTAAAGACAAAGAAGAGGTTTGTATATCTGTATTCTATGAATAATATTTGTTTTCACTGAAACAGTAGTGTCTCATATTTTATGGAGGAGATTAACATTATTGAATTAGTTTGAAGCACAAACTTAGTAACATGGACTAATCCACAGATCTCACAGAAGTTACAGAATGTTAAGCATTAGGTCATTTAATCCATCCTGTTGCTGATGTGGGATTGTTCCTTCCAACAGTTTTTTTTCCAGATCAGTTTAAAATGCTCCAAAATGATGGACTTTCTATGTCTTTTTTTTAAAGACAGCTCCACAACCTAACAGATCTCATCAATAGGAAGCTTTTTTTCTGATATTCATTTTACATTTTCTCATTCTGTCCCTTTGCCATTTGAAATAATTTTCCTCCATTACATGGTTCATGCCTTTCAGATATTTGCATAAAATCATATGCTCCTTTTATTCATCTCTTATCTGCTATGCAAACGTATTTTAATCTTTACCTCATAAACCCAACCTCTTCTGTTCTTTCTCTCCTTTGCTGATTTGCCTGGAGCCATCTCCAATTTGTCAATCTCTTTTTGCTGACATTGTATTCTGTTCTGAATACCACATCCTGTCACCGTCCTGTAGAGTTGGATTATTGCAGCCCTTCTCCAATACCAGATGTTTCAGGAATGTCTTTAGGATTCTGGTGGCCCAGCGCACAGTATTGACTGGGCCTTTACACTTTTATTCATGTGACAGTTACCATGATCATTGTTCTTGAGCACATGAGGGTGCATTCAGTATTTTGAACATTGTGTGATCATGCCTGAATGTTTGTGTTCTTACGTTTTATGTTATGTACTGAGTGGTGTGTGTATGTGCATAAGTGTGTGCACACATGCATACTCCTATCAGTAGGGGGTGCTATTTGTGTTGTGTGCCTTGTGATGCCTGCTGTTAAGTTTGAAAATCATTCAGTTAAGCTTTTTATTTGTATAATAAAGACGCTTGCCCTGGTGCTCACTATCTGATCTCCTCAGGACAAACAAAACCCTGCAATACAGAAAAGATTAGTTTTATCTTCATTTTGTGGCCCTGAATGTTTATGCCTTGTATACTTGCTTAGTTGCAGGACTGGTTGATGGATTTTGGGGCCCTGGAGCCTTGGGCCCACTGGTCAGTGCCTTAAAATGTCACTGGTCAAATCCTGTCCTCAGTAGATCTACTAAATACTTATGGATGAGAGGCAAATATTCTTTCACAGAATGTGGCATAACAAATGGTTCCATTATTACTATTCTATTCTTATCCATTCAGTGAACCTGTAGTTCTATCATATTCAATGTAGTCAATATCCAGGTACCAGGGACTGCAGGATGGAAGAATTAGATATGTCCCAAAATTTCATTAGTCTTTTTTACTGATCATAAATTAGACCATAATGCTCACAGCTGTCCGCTCTGACCCTGAAGTCTCTTTGGTCTTACTGGTTTCCAAGTGCCTCCCTCCAATGGAATATCTATTTTACAGGCTATTACGGCCCTGTATGTAGTACCCAAGCTTGCAATTTTCCAAGCTAAATCTCATTTTGTTATTTTCTGCTCACATTCTTAATCTCTCTAGGTCCTTTTGTATTATTGCTTTGCCCACACTTTTTGCAGTTCCTTCAAATTTATCATCTGAAAATGTCATTAACATGCAAACTACTCCCCTCCTCCAAATCATAAAAGCAGATTTAACACCAGTCCCTGTAGTACCTTACCAGACAGCTCATTGCCAACTGCGATCTATTCCAATTACTGACTGTGACAATGCCCATCCAATTTCTTCTTTATAATACCAAGATACATCATTCGCAGTTAGAAAGCTCTCTGGCTTCCCCCTGTATTGATCAACGTAGATTTGGAACATTTCCATGCTAGATTATATCCAGTATATCTCCAGACTCACAGGCAGCATATCCATATTTCAATGCAATCTGATTACAATAGACAACTGACTCTTGGTTCTTACTACTGTGATATCAAGGCAAGAGGCAGTGAGGAACATATGGACTCAGAGCTATACCAGTGCATTCTGAGACTTCTAGGAAACCAGCTGACCTCTGACTTGTAACTGGCAATTTTGTGATTTTTCAAGATCTCAGCAGTCTATGCTGTTTAAAAATGGTCAGTTAGCTTAACAACCTGTACACGTTCAGTATAACGTCTTCCAATAATACTGCCAGCCAGGAGTCACCATCTGTACCTCCTCTGCACAGAGCCACGAAACTGTTAGGCAAAGTTGGACTAACAGAGTAGCAATATACAATATTTGTCACTGCAAATATCAGAGTGCACGTAGGTTTCACCTTAATCATTTCTTGTATAGATGAGAATTTGGCTTAATGCTATTTTTGCGAGGTTACTGAACAGAATTTCAATCTACGGACCTTAGCCACTGAAGCAGCTGTCAAACCTCTGGGAATGCAAAGCGTTAGAAGGCTGTGACAGCTGGCTACATGTCCAGCTGACTTAGTTGAGGGTGGAAAAAAAAATGGTCCGTGCACTGGAAATGTGGGAATGGAACTGCTATTTGGGGGATGGTATAAGCATTTACATTAGTTCTTTCCTTGACCAGCCTGAGGGGCAAATGCCCAACATGAATTAGTTGGCAATATGACAATTTTCAGATCTGTCCCACATTCTCCATTCTTTGTGTAGTCCTTTCCTCCATCCCACCCTGTACATTGGGCAAAGGAGCAAAAGGACATTTACTGGCTATATTAATTCCACCGTGTTCCTTTACTCCAGGCAGTAGGAGGCATATTTAATTATTAAAGAATAAACCTTTTCTGGTAAGTGGCTTGTGTTGCTGAGGTGTGGTTGCACAGGAGATATTTCACCCTGAGGGCCCAATGACAGAACTAAATGCTCACTCCCTTCCAGGAGAAGTGGGGGTGGGGGATTATTATTTGAAATAGGACATCCAAAACCTTTGGTCCAATGCAATTATCCTTTACCATCTCCATAATTAAGTGCCATTTCTCAGTTCTCAGCTAAAAAGTAGGCTTTGGGCCACTTAATTATCTGTTCTCTTCTAATCTACACTGTTCCTGTGCTATCTGAGCACCTTTTATGAGCACATCAAATACAATGACACCTTTCTGTTTCCTGTGGCTCTCATTGGCATTGTAGTAGACCTCGCATCATGTTGGCACTAGTGTCTGATTAATGCCATCTTCAAGAACCAGAGTGATCTATATGGTAAGCACAGGTTGCATCCCTGAAAATGGGGCCATAGAAGGCTAATTCTTTACTGACTTGCACTGTGTGTAACAATTTACACCTTTGCAAAATGTCTATAAAATATTTTCATTCTAATTTGGCAGCAGGTTATAGCTACTTTCCAGTGGGGTAAATGAAGGCATAAGGGCAACAGAGAATTATCTTGTGTGTCTGCCTTTTTTGGAAGAAGCACTGTTTTGAAACAGGAACTTGCACCTATTCTAGTGAAACCTGGGATTCTAATGGCACATTTTTGAGCTGCACAGAAAGTGAGGAAATAAGTGAGGGTCAAGAGCAAGACTGAACATAAAATGTTATATCTGCAGTGTAGTCGATATATCATCATACAAAATACTAAAAAGTGGCAGCTTTACAAAATTCTTGCAAATAGCATAAAAAGAGCTACTTCAATTGACAGTAAAGCATTTGCTTCACAGTTGCTTGACAGATCAGCATATTGGAGCACTGAAGTGCTCTCTTTTATAATAATCACTAGTGTACAGTATTTTCAGTTTCTGTCATGTGTTTACCGGAGGAAGCTTAGATGCAACATTTGGGTTTTACTGAAGTTCTGTTTTTTATCCAAAATTTTAGTTATGTTGAATAAAGCACAAGTAGGTCAAATGACTTGTCCAGAGCCACACAACACATGTGGTTTACTCTTTTAAAAAACCCAGAATGCTCCTAGTTCCCATTCCTTTCCTTCAAAATCTGTTTGCATATTACAAACAAAAAAAGCCTTTCTTCCTAAAGGGATTATTACAAAGAATCCCACAGTAATGTGGGACTTGAGATGTTCTTTAGAAAAAATATAGATGTATTAGCATATTATTTTAGCTTTTTGTCATGTCTATCAACTCATTTCCCCTTTTTTATTCAGTCCATATATAACTTTTACAAATGTGTCATGTGGTCTGAAAAAGACATCCCAAGATACCCAGAGTTTATACCCTGGGTTTTAAAGTTTCTCTGGTAGAGACTGCCTTCTATGGTTATACAGCATCTTGCACAATTCCTGGACTCTGGTTGGGGACCCTAAACTCTGGGGCTGTGTCCACATGAATGTACACATTTCCCCGAGGACAAGAAGCAGTGGCACACCTTGTGCCGCTGCTACTTGTCTCCAGGGAATGCTTGTGCCATGTGCCCTCTGGTTTACAGCAGGTTACCCTGGGTGGGGCAGGGGAGGCTGAGGCCAGAAACTGTGCTGGCCCCAGCAGCCTTACCTGAAGTCCAGGGGGCCTTGGGGAGCTACAGCCATGGTGATCCTGCCAATCGGAGTCTAGCCAGCAGCTGGAGCGTGGCTCTAGCTGGCCAGGCTCTGGTCTCATTTTTTTAATTTATTTTTTGGCTTGGGTTGTTTTTGACCCCAGGATCTCCCAGGGTTAGAAATACCACACCCTTTCTTCCACCTCACCCCCCACATTGCTATGTTGCAGTGCAGGGAGCACCTGTATGTGTGGTGTGTGGTGCCACAGACAGGTCTGTGGCACCACATACCACACAGCCAAGTTCATCTGGATGCAGCCTAAGGTAATATAAACAACAACACCATCAATATAAAGGCTACAACTTAATTCAACAAATATCACTGGCTTAAACAAACAAAAAGGAGAGAGAAATACAGTCACTGAAGAAAAGTGAACTTCAGCTATTCAGGTTGATAGCAAACTACCACATTCCTTAATTAGCAGACCAAAGTATCAAAACATCTACCAAGCCAGAAAACTGCTCAGCCAAAGTACCACAGCCAGGGATGCATAATAAATTTCTTCATCCCAAACTCTAAAAATCTGACAGCCCTTGATACTATATAGAGTCTGTATAACTCTCTAACTCCTGGACCTAAAAAGGCCTAAACATTTGTACCCATAAAAGGTAGCATTAGTACCTCCACCAACAAACGTAGAAACTCATTAAAGGAACTGCAATTAGAATTTTCTGACTACATTTTTGGGGGGGGGTCAAAAAATTCCAGTTCATCAAAAACAGATGTTCATCCTCTGAAACAACAGCAGGGAATGGAGTCTCATTTTCTGCCAGCTCACATGGTAGGCTGCTGCAAAGCTCTGCTTTCCAATGTGAATGGTAACTTTGCCATGGAACTACAGACCCCAGATCTTCAGGCTCTTTGGAAATTAAAAATTTCAGCCAGCTCTAATTGCAATGTAACACAAGTAAACACACAGCAACATGAATCTGGCAAGTTACACTCATGTTCTATTGCTAAGAATGGACAGACTTTTTCAGTGAGCACACACAAGGGGGATAGAACAATAGTACCTCATACGTGTTACCCTTTAACTACATGAAAACTCTAAGAGCCTTTGAATAATTTAGAACAGTCACTGATATCACTTACTCTTCTGAAAGGTTGTGCAAAATCAGACCCTTGGTCACATATAGGAAAATATGAAAGACTGACCTACTTATAAGGTATTCTAGGTTACAGATCTCATTTATTAAGCCTGTGTAAAGTGGCAAGTATTCAATTTGGATTCGGTGATTTGAGTCACTGTCCTGATTCAATTTGGCTAAATCAGATTTGGAGATTCAGCTGCCAAATCGACTGATTCGGTAGTTCAGCCATAGACTATAATGGGGAATCACTAAAATGCCTATAACTTTGTCATTTTTTTGAAGATTTGGATGAAAACAGAAGGGATGGTAGTCCCTTCTAAGGGCATGAAGCTTGCCAAGTTTTAAGGTGATAGGTGCAGGGCCTTCTGTTAAAGTATCCCTCAAACTGTTGAAAGAAAAACTTGTGTTGTGTGTGTGTAAGTGGGTTTCTAGCCATGTTGGTCTAAGGAACAGGCAGGCAAGGTTCTTTGAGCAGATGTGATATCTTTTATTAGACCAACTGAGTAGTTGGAGAAATATATCTTAGCAAGCTTTCGGGTTTAAAAACCCTTCATCAGGCTGAGGAAGCATCTGCAGTTGGTGTGTGCGCTTTTCCTGGATGGAATGAATAATAAAGAAGCCAGAGGCTGGTATGCATGCAAGAAAGCCAGTCAGTGAAAATGTAAATTGAGGTGTCAGGGGGTGAGAGATATGCTGGGGTGGGGGGGAGATGTAGCAGGTAAAAGTGGAGAGGTACCTGGGGAGTCAGATGTCAGGCAAGTTATAGTGTCATAAATCCAACGCCTATATTGAGTCCATGAGTTTTTGTATCTAGGAGGTTGATTTAGTGAAATTCATAGGCTCATCTGTGAAAAGTGTTTTCACAGGCTCATCTGTGCAAAGCGTCCCGCAGCATCTTGCCCCACTTGATACCCTGGTGGAAGTAGCCTGCCACTTTTCTGCATTTCAAAATGAGCTGGCTGGTCATGATAGTGATGGCATCACCAGGAGTCCTTTCCCCCTCCAAGGCATTTCTGACTATGAGGTGGAACTTGTGTGTCACACAGCGGATGCCTATAAAGTTGGCATCACACACTGCCTTAACCAAATTGGCCCCATTGTTAGTGACTATGAACCTGCAGGTGAGCTCAGCCTGCCCAAAGAGATGCCCCTGCACCATGTGGTTCATGGCAACCATGATCTCCCTTTCTGTGTGGGAGTCATCCATCACCTTTGCTTGAAGGAGAGCCCACTGATGCTCTGACTGATCACACCAGTGCCCTGTGAGGGAGACACAGGCATGATCTCCACCCCGGCTGCTCCAGATGTTGGAGGTGAAGTGTAAAGCCACCTGCAGCCCTGCCTTGCACAGCTCCTCTCTCAAGTACTCCCTGTATGCCTCATACAGGGAGGGCACCAC
Organism: Gavialis gangeticus; assembly: GCF_001723915.1. Classification (NCBI taxonomy): domain Eukaryota; kingdom Metazoa; phylum Chordata; order Crocodylia; family Gavialidae; genus Gavialis; species Gavialis gangeticus. Next base: position 52,806,463 of record NW_017728995.1, read on the forward strand.
CATTCTGTTAAAGGTGGCATGTGTGGGCACTTGGTAGGACTGGACCACAAGTGCCATGTGCTGTCTGAACCCTGGATGTTCAACAAAGGAGAAGGGCTGTCCATCCCAACCAAGCATCTCCCCAGTGCTCTGGGTGACCTCGTTCACCTTGGGAACATTCCCCCCTTTGTCCCCACCTTTCCCCCGCTGGTCCAGGGTGGCCTGCCTCAGCTTCTTGGGGACAGGGGCTTTGGAGTGAGAGAGGGACTTCTTTTTGGGCATGTTCCGACTGGTTCCAAGCTCAGGAGAAACAAGGGCAAGGGGGTGCCACTTCCTGAGATGCAGCAGCATCACTGTGGTGGTGAAATGTTTCTTGTCCTCGCCCCGGCTGCTCTGCTTTCAGCAGTGCTGGCAGGTAGCATACCTAGGATCACCTGCCACCTCAAAATGATCCCACACTACACTACCCACCCGCTTCTGGGTTGCGGGTGGGGATCCTGCCTTATGCCCCTCCTCAGCAGGCAGAGGCACAACAACAGGAGCAGCTGAGCCACCTGTCTCCACAACTTCCTCTGAGCTGCCTTCTGGAGAAGGAGACCTGCCTTTAAGAGAACTTTCAGGGATGTGGAGTACGAACTCAGATTCCCCCTCCTTCCTCAGAATTTCTTTGACTATGGCACTCGGCTCCCCCACTTCCAGATCCAGCTCCTCCTCTAGCACTGGAAGGCTCATGCTGGCAATTGGAGTGGAGAATATCATTCTGGTGCTGGTTGTGGTTACCGGTCTTACTGGTGGTGCTGCAGGTGCAGACACAGCTCCCACTTCCTTGCTCCCACTAGCAGAAGACTCCTCACTGCCAGGAAAGAGGATGCATCTATACAGCTCTCCCTCTGCCCCCTCTCTCTCCCCTGGCACAAGACCTGGCACCTGCCTTTCTAGCATGCTTCATGATGTTTGGTATGCTGCAAAATGTGTGCGTGTCTGTGTGTAATATATGTTAAGCTTTCCTGCACAGTGATGACATACTGTC
>NW_017728995.1:52812471-52813025 GCF_001723915.1 Gavialis gangeticus
TGTGTAATATATGTTAAGCTTTCCTGCACAGTGATGACATACTGTCAGGGAAAACAGGTTTGCTTTTGTTGAGAGGGGAGGGGAGACAGACTAACAAGAACAAATAAGAGGATTTTGGGGGAAGAATAAGCTGAAAGGAATGGATAACAATAGGGATTGTAGGCAAGGGTAAATAAGAAAGGACTGGATAGAACTTCATGGCAAGAGACTACCTACTACCAAGCCAGAGTCCTTCAGATGCTGCGGCTGCAACAGAGACAGACACCTCACAAAAGGCACATGGATGAGTTTACACACAGACTTTATATGTTTCATAGTTTCTAGGGTCAGAAGGGACCTGAGCAGATCATCTAGTCCGACCCCCTGCCATGGCAGGAAGAGCACTGGGGTCAAACGACCCCAGTAAGGTGGTCATCCAACCTCCTCTTAAAAACCCCCAGGGTGGGAGCCTGCACCACCTCACTTGGAAGCTGGTTCCAGACCCTAGCCGCCCTGACTGTGAAGCAGCGCCTCCTGATGTCCAACTTAAACCTTCCCTCCGCCAGCTTGTGACC
>NW_017728995.1:52813809-52832641 GCF_001723915.1 Gavialis gangeticus
AGGAGCGACCACTCCCCTTGGACACCCGGCTCCCCTCCCCTCTGAGTCTTCAGCGCTTCTCCAACTATCCTCCTTAGCTCGTTGAAGTTCGCCCTCCTAAAATCTAGGGCCACCACCTGACTGCTTGTCTTTGCCACCTTGCACTGAATGTTGTTTCTATGTCCCTCCCCCAGAGCATTGTGATTGGAAAGGAACTCAGAGAAAGATCACAATCACTATCCAGCTACAGATGTCAGTATCAGAGCAGTCTTTCCACCCCCTCTTCTCATTTCTGTTGCCTGCATGTCTGCCTTCTGAATTTCCAAATCTTTTCCTAATCAATTTGGAGGCTTCAATTCAATTCATAGCTTTTAATGGGCCTCTTGATTTGATTCAGATTCAGAGATTTGGCTGCCAAATTGGGCTGAATCTCCTCTGAATCAAATAGGCTACTGAAGCTTCGCACAGCCCTACCATTTATGGCAGCTTTCTGGATTTCTCTCATAATCCATGGAAGAGATAGCCACTATGTTCAGCTGCTGCTGTAATTTTTGTTCTAATTTATACAGTTTGTTAATTTTTAAAGATTGTAGCAAGGCTCCAAGGTACTAATATTACATTTACTAAAACAGTCTTGCCTACAGGCAACCAGTTGACCGCTGTTACTTAAAAGTCAGATCGAGTATTAATTTTGTGCACTCTGATAGGTTAGCTTCACCTCCTAAAAACTTTACATTTTAACTTCTTTTCACACTTGTTTTGCTCACATTTATTGTGCTCCCCAGAAAGGATACGACTCTGTATATATGCAGGAAAGCCCAATTTCCATATAAAGATTCAGTAGAAAGTTAAAAGCCCTAAATTTCTGTAACTTCACAGATCCTGAGGTCTTTGTACTTAATAAATGATACTATAGCCCAAAGGGGCACAGAATAAAGGCACTCTACATTTGGGATTATTTCAATTTGATTTTCCAAGAGATGTTGACAAGACAAATGACTTTTGAGCATGGCAAGGAGCTGCCTCTCTGAACCACATTTGCCCTTTATTATTTAGCTGGCAGGTAGCACCATATGTCAATACTCCTTTATGCAAATAAGCAAGAATGAAGAAATGATCAGAGAAGATGAGACATTCTGAATTAATAAAGACAAAATGCTGCTTTTGTGAACCAGTCAGGTAACTCATTATTTCACTTTAGGCTAAGAACTGGCAACAAAGTGACAGGTTAGTGAGAACAAGAGAGGATGCGAGTGACCTGCAATAATGCCTAAATATGACTCATAGGTTGAGTGACTGCTGTCTCTTTTCTGTAAAAAGAAAATTTAAAGGCAAAAGAACAATAATGTCACCCATAAAATTTACCAAAAATTAATACAGCCAATAATTAAAATATAAAATTTAACTTTTTGTACATCACTTTCCCCTATATTTTTATTTGTAACCTTGACAATTCTGTTCAATAAACAGAAAAGCCTATTTAATATTAGTAATTACAGCAATAAAACTAGAAGATGATACAGAAGTGGAGAAGTGCAGGATAGAGGATGACCAGATGACATGATGTTTTTTCTGTCTTTTATTAGACATCTATCCATAACATCTTTCACTGAACTTCAGTGACTTTCTAATTATGGTCAGTTTTGGTCTCAAACCCAGTCAGTTCAGACTGGTTGATCTGTAAGGCTGATGAAATGTATGTCACCTACAACATGCATGTGCTGGTTCTACTGTCTTTCATTGTTAGCAACTGACTAGATAGCTCATGTTCATTTCTGTCTCCATATGAACAATATAATTCAGGTTGTCCTCAAAAAACAGAGACACTTCTTGGTTTTATTTAGATATCTTCCATTTACCCTGTAAGAATTGCTCTGCAGAAGTGTTTGTGATGTCTGACCTTGGTCCATAAGGAATACTTTTGCCTTGGCAGGCTGCCAGACATTTTGTTTGAAATCTAAATTCTTTCCTTCTTGCTAACAAGTTAGTGTGCAGTTGTCTTGCTAATAGTATTTTTCTATTCTAGTTCCTTGGCATTTATAACTCTTTTGGAACTACTGTAGGATTAAATTGGCTTTGCCTCATTTGAAGCTGCCACTATAGTTATTGTTCTTCTGCCCATAAGCCTATGGTAATCCTAATGAAACACTGTGAGATGTAGTGGCAAGCTTTCAAAAGAATCTAAGGGTGTGAAGAAGCATTTGTGGGACCTAGTTTAGGTTTAGATGGATTACTTTAAGCTAACCTAAACTGGGAGTGGCAAGTGCAGGCGTTAGTCACTGCCATGAGTGGGCAGCCAGAGGTAAATAACTTGGAGAGGGAGGGATGGTAGGACTGTCAGAACTGGATGAGGGGGTTGGGTTGGGTTTTCAGGGACATAACAGGTTCAGAGCAGCTGGTAGATCAAGGTGGGGAAGTGGGGAGTATTTGGAGGCTAAAATAGCCCAGTCAGAGTTAGGGGGTAGGACATCACAGGCACACCAAAATGAGCCCACACATGGGAACAAAATGCCATTCCCTGCACTGCATATTTGCAGCATGGACTCCAAGTTTGATACTTGGATATCCAGGTATCAAAAAAAAAAACCCACAGAAAAAAAGGGGGCCAGGTCCAGGACTGTGCCCTGAGGCAACCGGAGGCACAGAAAGCGCTGGGTGCCAGGCAGCTGGGGCCAAGCCACGCTTCCCTGCACCAGGAGGGCCCCAAGCACCCCAACAGCTACTGCTGCTAAGGGGGTGAGCTGTGCACCCTGCAGGGGGCTGTAGCCCCAGCAGACAGGCTGTGGGCCCTGTGGATGGGGCTTATGGGCCCTGCAGGGAGTCTCTGGCCCCTGTTGAGGGGGCATGTGGGCCCTGTTGGGGGGGTTATGGCTCTGTGGGGGGGAGTTGTGGCCCCAGTTGGGGGGCTGTGGCAGTCCATGTGCTGTGTGGGGGGGGCTGCTTCCTTTAGGGGGCAGGGGACCCACCCTTCCTGAGTTGGCCCCCCACATAGTCCTCCCACACCCACAGTCCCCCACAACCCCCCACACACCGACCCGCATTCCCCCACATTTCTCCACACCCACCCACACATCCACCTGCATCCCTCCACACCCCTTCCCACCTCCTCTTGCAAACCCCACATCCCCCTATCATACACCTATCATGTGATAAAAAAAACAGAAGCAAACATCAAAACATACAGATATTTAGAATTTATTTTATTATGATAGAGAAACTGGTAGGCTTCCAAGCTGCTTTCACATGGTACGTATAGCAATAAAACATCACCCAACTGATCTCTCTCTCTATATATATATAGTGATCTTTTATTCTAATTGTGGAAGAACATAGATTTTGGGGTATTTTAAAGAGTGAATTTGGGGGTTTTTAACAGAGATTTTGAAGTTATTAAATAGGGAACACCAGAATTCCTGCTAGTGAGGTAAGTGGAAGGACCCAGGCAGAAAAGCCTGCTCAGAGCTGGCACCTGGGACCCAGCTGGAAGTGGCAGGTGCCTCTACTGGCTGTGCAGTCCCCATCCAGGTCTGTCAGGCATGCAACCTTGGGGCCACATGCTTTTGCAGGTGGCAGCAGGTCACAGGCAGGCAGCAGCCCACACTGCCAGACTGCTGCAGTGGGTAGAGGGTGTAGGGAACTCTCAGGGCTGCTTCAGCAGTCCAGCTAGCACAAGGGGTAGTGTCCCCAGGTACCAGTTGGCTGGGCCCCAGAAGCTTCTGTCTATTTGTCCATCTGATGACCATGGGCAAGGCCCACCTGGCTAACTAGTAGCCCCTTTTTACAGGGGATAATGGATGAATGGAACAACTAAATTCTTGGGACAACTAATGAAAAAAAAATAGGACAAGAGTGTTGTGTGGGTCAAAGGGTCAAAACATGAAAATAAGTGTTCAACATCTTCATTAGCGACCTGGATGAGGGTGTGGAGAGTACCCTGTTCAAGTTCGCTGATGACACCAAGCTGTGGGGTAAAGTGAATACACCAGCAGGCAGGGACCGGATCCAGGCAAACCTGGATAGGTTAGAGAAGTGGGCGGATCTGACCAGGATGCGGTTCAACAAGGACAAGTGCAGGGTGCTGTACCTGGGAAGAGGGAACCTGCATTATGGTTATAGGTTAGGGGCTGACCCTCTCGGCAGCACAGAGGCAGAGAGGGATCTTGGAGTCAGGATTGACTCCAGGATGAATACGAGTCGCCAATGCGACGAAGCAATAGGCAGAGCCAACCGCACCCTGTCCTGCATCAACAGGGGCATCATTAACAGGTCCAGAGAGGTCTTGCTCCCCCTCTATGCAGCGCTGGTCAGGCCGCAGCTGGAGTACTGTGTCCAGTTCTGGGCGCCGCACTTCAGGAGGGACGTGGAGTACCTGGAGAGGGTCCAGAGGACGGCCACTCGTATGGCTGAGGGCCTCCGTGGCCAGCCCTATAAGAAGAGCCTGAAGGACCTGAATCTCTTCAGTCTCTGCAAGAGGAGACTGAGGGGGGATTTTGTGGCTGCCTACAACCTTATCAGGGACCAGCAGCAGGGACTCAGGGGAAGTCTGTTCACCAGGGCCCCCCTTGGAGTCACCAGAAACAATGGCCACAAGCTGAGGGAAGATAGGTTTAGGTTAGATATTAGGAAGAACTACTTCACTGTAAGGGTGGCCAGAGCCTGGAATAGGCTTCCCAGAGAGGAGACGGGATAGGCACCTGGCTGGGGTCTTATGACCCCTCCCACCCCCAGTGCTCATTCCTGCCCATGGCAGGGGGTCAGACTCGTTGATCTGTCTAGGTCCCTTCCAACTCATTGATTCTATGAAGTGCGCCTGAGGGGGACACCAAGCAAAGCCCCTGGGCCACACCCACCAGTCCTCAAAGGCATCCAAAGAGCTGGTGGACACTGCCCACTGATGCTCTGCCCAGAAATGTGTACAGACAAGTGAGAGAAAAGTGGCCCCACAGTCTCTGGGCACCCCATGAGCTCCTGAGTGTGAGTAGCCCTGAGCTATTTGCCAGGGCAGCTTTTTATACTGCTGGGGCCACCACAGGTACTGGCCCCAGGCTCTAGCTCCCCCTGGATGCAGATGGAGGAGGAGCCAGGCAGGGTTTTTCTGTCCCAAGTGGTACAGCTTACCCCATACCAAAGTGTATGTCTGGCCACGTGCACTGATGCAAAAACCCCCAGCTCAAATTTGTGCCGCTCCTATTTGAGCTGCTGCAAGTGCATATGCCTGCATGTGTGGATGCACCCCATAGGAGCAAGTGGCTGGGCTTTCCCAGTCCTGGGGCTGTGCTGCGAATGCACACAGGCTGTGGAGCAAATTAACTTTAGATTGGCCATGCCATTTTTAAGGTGCATTTAGATCAACTTAAACTGGGTTAGGTCCACCTAAACGTACTGTTTGTATGTACCCTAAGTGACCTAAAAGCCTCAAAATTTTCATGGGACTTCTTATCTGACTGGTTTTTGAAAATGGGACTTTGGACTTTGAGGCAACAGTTTTTGTGGGCAACATCTTTTATTCTACCAGCTGCATGGTTTACCTCTGCTGTGATATTATATAGTATCAGTAATAAACATGAGTTATTCATAGCAGGATAAGCATATTTTAGACTCTCACTCAGGATTATATAGTGATAAGGATACAAAAATAATAACTTAAAAATAATTTACAGAATATCATGCAAGCCCCCAAATTTATTTTGCTTGTATATAAGAGTTTCTTGTTCTTGTCCTGCATTCAAAGGCTTGTATAAATCAGTCCCAAACATGCATTTGGTCAATAGAAGATATTACCCGCAAAAATCAATGATTCCTGTATATTTCGTGGACTATCACGGCTACAACTTCACTCCAACACTACTACATCTTTCTGTGATGCTTTACTGATGTCCCATTATGAGTACTATATTATTCACTCATTGTGAAGAACTAACTCTCCATTTTCTTTTTTTATTAAAAGGCAATATTTATAAAAGCTGCAGAAATGTATTTTCTCCCTCCAGGCAAGAGCTCTTCTTTAATACCCACACACGCATCCATGTACGTATGCACATACTCTCGTGGAGTATGTTTACGAGTTGTCAAAGTAAGATTTTTCCACGTTATTCTCAGAAATAAGATACAATCTTTGCTAGAAAACAATAGTCAATACATGTGTTTTTAAAATAATTTTCAATTGGTCAGTTTCCATTGTATTGTCAATAAGAAATGAGCAAAAGTTTGAATCCAAGTTGGAGTGACATGTCTAACCCTTTATATCTGTTCGCTTGTGGGGCACTTAAGACTTAATAGTATAAAATTTGGCTTCGTATAGCACTTATACGTTAAATATAGGGCTTTTTAAAAAATGAGTTTACTAGTAGCACAGTAACAGTACAAGGAATCAGGGCAACAATTATTCACTCAGAAAATAACTCAGACATAGTGTAACCTGGTCATTAAGAACAATTTTTTTTTCAAAAGTTAAACTGCCTTGCTTCCTTTTAGCATTGAAAATGGGTTGCCTTATTCATTTAGAGTGTTCTGATCTCAGAATAAGAGTGACTGCATGCAAAGGTCTGAGTTGGGATGGTAGACTATTTAACGCATCTTGCCATGGAACTAGAGGCATGAGTTCAGAGTGATTCATGCTGAAGGCTGTCTCTAGCTGTAAATGGGTACCTGGCTCTTCAGGCTGAAGAATCATAGGCAGATGGACATGGTGTTCGTGATATCAGTCCCTCGTGTACCATTTGCTATAGAAATTATCAAGCTTTAACTACATTAAACTAACAGGCCATTTGGCTCAGGAGGACTTCTGACTTGATTTTTTTTTTACATTGAGTCATTCAGAATTAGCTATTACTGGATAACTATTCCTGAATAGCCCCATGTGTAGACAATCCATTATTTTAATTTCAGATTTTCCCACAGCATGGTGTCAATTCTGCATTCACACCTGTTCTCCCCAGCTATGCGTCTGTTGAAGGGAGTTATTCCTCATCTTGCTAGAGTGTAAGCAAGAGAAGAATCAAGGGTCTCAAACAGGTGTTTTCAATCTTTTCTATATATGGAGCATCAGAGGGCATAACCTTGACACCTGTTCTACAATGAAGTTAACAACTATACTTATAGTGCATTACTCTATTAAGTCTAAATCCTTCAATGGTCTCAACTGATCAAGAAAATGAGAATTGAGAAGACTACCCTGAGGCACGAGGTGTAAATGCACAACCTGACATTTACTGCCTTGTTTTCCAAAATTTCAGAAGAGAAAGACATGTGCAAAGTTTTATTCTGGATCCTACTGTCGTACTCAATGGGAAAGGGAGTTTTGCCTGAGTATTAATGGGACAATCTTGTTGTCAATGCTAAGAACCTGGAAATATCAAAACAGAGTATACTACTTTTCAGCTATACTTTACTTAAATGGTACACTTGTAGCAGAAAGCCCCCTTTGTACATTTCCCTTTTGGACATGGATGTAACCTCCCTACACCTCCCCCCCCCACACCCCTATTTTGTGCATTTCTTTTCCTTCTCAGTATTGGCAGAGACCTAGCACTCATTGCATGGGTGTGGCAAGGCTCAGAGTGAGCCAGAAAGCTGAAGTGGCTTTCTGTAGAACCTAGAAACTACATCTACATATTGGTTAAGCTCAGTGTTACTAAAGAAAACAAAAGAACTAAAATATCCACTGCAAAGTCTGTAAATATATCCTCTGCTAACCTAACTCACTTACTGTCCCCAGTAGCCTTTGCTCCTCACCTCACATTGCATTCTTATATATTTCTCACAATGCATTTTCATATTTCATCTGCCTCATCTTTACCATGGCATTTTGTATTTTATATTTTATACTTTTAAAAAATGTACTCCCTGTACTCCCTGTAGAATGAAGTTACACCTTGGACCATTGTTAAAACTGCATTGAAATTGTAACTGTAAATTAATAAAATCTGTTGAGTGAATGAGAGTGAATGATGATCATCAGTTGACAATAGCCTAGGCAAAGGAACTCCATTTTAAGCTAATCAAGCTCAAGAACTGATTCCTGGAACTTGAGCACTCACCCTGTGGACTAGTCAAGACCCATGTGGGACACCGACCTCTGGATTGGGTAGCCAAGATGATGCTGGGGGATCATACAAGTCTGCCAGAAAGGGATAAAAGGCAGTGAAGCATGACGCTCAGGGGCACCTTCTCATCCAGCACCTGACCTACCGAGACAGAAGGACAAGCAGGTGAACCACTTCTGGAGAAGACACCATCTTGAAGGAAGCTAACTATCAACAGCAGACTCCAGGCCTTTGATAGGTAGATATACTGACACCAGTGCTCCCACAATCATTACAGCAGCTACTATACACTATACTACGTGGGTTTGAATGAGTGAGTGCATGTTTGTGTGTATGTGCTAAGGTGACCTGTACCACCCATAACTCAAAATTTGCATTTATGATTTTATTGGTAACTTCACATTCCATCCAATAAACTAGAATTTATTATGATCCTGTCATTTGGTCCTTTGTAGCCAACACACTGCATGGGATGCTCATTTATAACAGTTATACCAGTGCTTAGCTTTAGCAATAAAATATAATGCAAATGAAAAAGAGTGTTACTAATATTTGGAATTGCCCCAAATTATACCTATCCATTTAGTTCAGAAAATCCTTTGAACAAGCAATCAAGATAAAATCTTCCATTATAACAAGATTAACCATTGGTGGCTTTGTGAAAGCCAAACGGAATGCCTCTATTGCTTTACAATCTGTTATCTCAGTGAACATTTCCCAGCTTTAGAATGCATTCCTTATACTTAGCAAAGTTACTAGATAATTACTGCTTTTATCCCCATTTAAACAAGCTGCTTATGTGCATGTTACATACTGGTAGGTCCTGGTTTAATCTTAATTCTGTGACTTCACTCTGTGCATACCTGCTAGTATAGAAAAGCAGTCATATGGTGTAGTCTTCAAAATGGTGGCCCAAAAGACACATGAAGAATACAAGTTTAAAAAGAAAACAACAATGCAACAATGAGAAACTTAAAGTAGTGTGAAAGAGTATGTGTCATTGACTTGCCAAAATTTTTGGTTTGATTCAGTGAATGTGCTAGTGTTCAAGTCTCTGAGTCTGCCAAAAAGCAAATGGGTGTCTGAGAGGAAGCTGAAAAAATAAAGAGAGCCTTCTAATGAGATTTGAAGGGCTGGCAAAAAAGACTACTGCAATTTTGCTCTGCAAGTTTGTTCATCTAGGCAATTACATTAGGAAAAAGCAAGGCGGTAATCACTAATCACAGATTTGTGTGGTTTGGAGTTAAAAAAAAAAAAAAAAAAAAAGTAGAATTATTCCTAAAGGAAAAAGGGAGTGAAAAGATACTCCTTACCCAGTCCTGAGCCCACAGACCTGCCCTTTTACATCTAGAGAAAAATAAAGACTATCAAAGCTGACATTGAATGCTTCTCAGAGGACAGGACATGCATGCCATGCTCAGAGTTAATTAGATGCTCAGAGGTCCTAGGGAAGAATTGCAGCTTCTGAAGCTTTTAGGCAGTGTTATTAAATTTCAAGGTAGAATGAGGATTTTCAGTTGAAAAGGTAGCAAGTCTCCTTCAAGCTACCAAGATATTATTGCTGACCTTAGCCCTGAGTAAGGTCCTTTTTAAGTCCATGGAAAGATTCCCATTGACTTCAGTGGGACCTGAATTAAGTCTCTCTTGAGACAGAAAAAGAAGGCTAAATATAGGAGATAAGTACTGTGGAAATTCCACCTGTGCCTTCACACCACAGGAATATATGTAGAAAGATAATCCCAGTGATTAGTGAGCTAGCATGAGGCTTAGGAAACCTGGATTCAATTCCCTGTTTTGCCACAAATTTCCCACATAATCTTGGGCAAGTCATTTAGACCTAGATCTTCAAAGGTATTTAGATGTCTAATTCCCATAGAGGTTCTGTTTTTCCAATTTAAAATGGGAATGGTTGTACTTCCTTGCCACAGAAAGGAAGCATTCTGAGGCCCAGTTCATTTAAAATTGTGAGGTTCTGGCTTTCTACACTAATTGGGATTGCTCGATAACCCCTACAGTAATAGGAAGTTCTAGATTGAGAAGTTAATGTTCCTTTAAGGAGGCTGGGCTCCATCAAAAACCAAATATGCTTTTGGTTTTTGCTGCAATTTTTCAAAGCCGGAAGGTTTCTTTTTATTAGAATTTCGCTCTCAAAGAGAGACAAATCAAGAGTGCTGTTACTGGGAACTATGGAGCATTTTGGATCAATGAGAGAATATCACAGCATACTCTCGACAGCCATTGTGCTTCAGTAGCTCCAAGGGGGCACATCCAGACAAGCGCAGATGTTTATTACCCATAGGACAAGTAGCAGTGGCACACCTTGTGCCCCGTGGCGCGCAGCAGGTTACCTCGGGTGAGGTAGGGGTGGGGCCAGAACGGTTGCCCAGCAGCTTTACCTGGGGTAAGGGGGCTCTCAGGGAGCTGCAGCCATGGTGATTCTACAGCCAGAGTGTGGCTCCAGCCAGCCAGGCTCTTTTTGGGCAGCACACGCTGCCACCATGTGCACTGCCCAGCTTTTTTCCAGCCTGGGTCAAAACACCCGCCTCACCTTCCCACTGCGTTGCAAGATAGCAGTGTGGAGAATGCCTGCATGTGTGGTGCTGTAGGTGGGTTACAACACTACATACTGCTCCTCTGGATGCAGCTAGTAAGAGGAATAGCTAGGTCTTAGTGGATGAGACTGGTACAAAGTGTTTGTGCATATACGTGCGCAGGGCATACATACATAAGAATGTGGCAGTGTTTCCAATTCCTGCTAATAGTACACACACACAAGAAGATGCATACCTCTAAAACACTAGTGATATTTCAAGTTCAATACCTGACTCTCTTAAGGTGTCAGTAAGCCAATGACTTCATTTGGGGAGCAGGATTCTTAAGGGAGGCAGCCTAAAGATGAATATGATACAGCGTAAGAAGAAATTAGTTACAGAGAAGAAGAATATGCTCCATGTATAATAAGAAATAGTAGAAGGTTATAGCTGAGAAATGCAGAATACAAAAGTTGTGAAATGCAAGATTAAAACTAGGTTAGAAATGAGTAAATGTGGCTAAAAATAAATGAGTAAATGTAGATAACTCTGTGCCCATGGCTTTGTACTATAAAATATGGTTTGTGTTTATCATATTGTAACTGATTTGTCAATTCATGAAAAGTATACCTGTCATTCTATTCAACATCACTTGTACAATGTTATATACAATGACACTGTAATTACAAAATGTTTCTGAGAGAGAAGCTAGTTACCATATCAGATGTTCCACCGTAACGTGCCATGTGCACACTTAATATGAGGTGGCCTCTCTCTCAACAGAAGTGAAAGAACTGCCATGCTGTAAATTCACACTCCAGCTTATCTCTCAGTAACTTGTGTGCCTATACCCTTAGTTACAATAGAGTACACGTATTCCTCCCCATCAGACTTGACTTTATTTTAAAATCTCATTAACACCCAGTAAATAATTCAAGCCTTAAAGCTATAAATGTTTAAGACTAGCAAGTCGAATGTTTTTAAGGTTAGCTTGAGCTACACTGACTTAAAATGTTGAGAGGGTAATTTGGAGAGCTTTAGCTTTGAATCACCACTTCAGGTAATACTAGTAGCTTGAGTATTAAAAGGGAAGAATGATCTAAGGATTTAAATAAGAGATGGGAAATCTGTGTTATATGTGTGGCTTTGCCCTGAACTTCCTTTGTGATTTTATACAAGTCTATGTGGCCACATGTACATAATAAATTTGCAAACCGAATTATGATAATTGCATATTCCCTATTCAAAAGTAGTAATCCTTTTTGTGTTGTTATGGGGTTTCTTGACAGAAAAAATGTGAACCCCAGCAATTTACAAGTCATCCCCTACTCCCGTAGGACATGAAACAATGAAACAACAGGGAATTTGAATCACTCATGGCTTCATTTAGACTGTAACTTTTAAATGGATTCTGAAGGTCATGACTTAGACAGGGGGAGACATATTTTCTATTTTGGTCTGGTTTTAATTTGGGTAATCTTCCCATTAAATATAGCTATTTATGACATTTGTTAAAAGCCTATATTGCTAATTTAGCTAAAAAAAAATCTAATGGAGTTGTATTGGAAGTTTTCCATAAAATTAATGTCCCAGACTTAATGGATGTCTAAGGTATCATTATTAACGGGAATATTCCATAAACTAAAATCAGCTCCTTTGAATTGGTGATCTGATACAGCTAGATGGGACCTTACTGAAAACTGGAAATATGCCAAAGTACCCAGGAATTCAATTTAAACACCTTATGGAGGTTAATGCTTTTACAGTATTTACTTTAATTAGTACTTTATTAAATGCTCAATTTCACTCACATAGTTAGACAAGAATTGCAGCCAGCCTGTGGGCAGAACAAGTATGACAGAGGCAAGACCACTGCACTCTCTCTGTCTGCCAGGAACACAAATCTTTGTGATTTCCAGGGTTATGCTGCCTTCAGCTGTATTATCTTACTCTTTGTAAAGCCATATGTGTGCGTATGAGATAGAAAACATACTATAAGTAGCAACAGCTAGACAGTAGCAGAAACTTTGCTTTCAATTACACCATAAATCCAGAGTCACATGAGTGAAGAAACAGAGAGCAAAATTTGGCCCAGTGGTGCTCTACCAGAGCTTTCTGCCCCTATGCAGTCTCATAAAAAGATAAGCATTATGCTGCCTCCAAAAAATGCTCTCTCTCAGGGCTGTCAAACTTCTGGGCAGTTGGGGGCAACACACAACACTGGCCACAGTGGGGGCCACAAGGTGCAGGCCACAGTACTGGGGGGATCTCTTCTGCTGCACAGGCAATCCCACACTCCCTTCCCCTCAGCCACGTATGCAACCCAACTCCCTTCCCCCCTCCAGGCTGCACAGGCATCCTGGCTTCTCCTTCCCCTCCCATCCTTGCTCCATGTGCCCTGAGAACAACCCAGCTCTCCCCTCCCCTCCCCTCCCAGCTGCATGTGCCATGTGGGCAGTCCACACTTGTAGTAACAACTCCCTCTCCCCCCCAGCTATGTGCAACCGCCTGCCTTTGTAGCACACAGCTATGCCTGGGCCCCAGGCCCCACTTCTGCACTCTCCCACTCCTGGAAGCAGGGGAAGGATGTGGATGCCAAGAGAGGTTAGGGAAATGTGAAGGACCTGGATACAACTGGCAAAAACAACAGCGGGAAGAGGGGGGCATTGATGGCCAGGGAGGAACTCATGGGTTGCATGTTAATCCTTCAGGGACTGCATATGGCCCCCAGACCAGATGCTGGATAGCCCTGATTTATCTAGCCCAGTACCCTGTTTCCAACAGATGTTTTAGAGGAAGAGTAGATAAATAAGTCATGCCTAGAGTGATTTGTCCCTTCTCATACCCTCCCTAGTATCAACCAGCATTAGTTTAGAAACATCAGAAGATATATGCCTGATTCTTCCAATGGACCTGTCCTCCATAAACTTGACTGATCCTTTTTTGAACCTGGTATTATCTCTCTTCCCAGCTGGTCCTCCTATTAGGTTTCACTTCCAAATTTAGCAATGTAGAGGGGCAGAATGCTCATAGCTCCCTAGTATCTAGTTGTACGCCTTGACACTTTAGTTTAAGAACTACTGTTCTAAATGGATTAATTATACTGCATACCATTATTAGATGGGAACCATAATCTCAAAACTACTGAGATTATTAATCATTTCTCTCATTTAGAGCCTGATTCAAGGTCCAGTTAAGTCTGTTTTTACTCTTCTTGATTTCAGTGGGCTTTGGATGAGATACTTGGATCATTTGAAGTCGGTCCTTTTCGCACTGAAGTCAAATGAGTTAAATGCAGAGTCAATGGAAACAGAAACAGTCCTAATTGCTTCAGGTAAAAATAAATGGTATGGAAATGTGTGTGGGGGGGGAGGTGCAACTATGTGTCAAAAACTATATTTCTGTGATGAATAAATTATTATAGCCTAGGGACCATCTCTTATGGCCCATACCTTGTAGGCCAGCTCTAGTGGACTTTCTCTAACTTTACAACGTACTTAAATGACCTCAGATGACCTCACCACACTATGTACAGACAGTCAAAAAGCCCAAGGCTGAATCAATTCAGTCTTTGCAGGTTAGTCTAAACTCCACAGATTAAATTGAGATACTAATGAACAAACATTTACCTTTGATTCAGGAAATGCAGCCACATGCCTGCAGTGGCTCTGGCCAGAAGACAAAGGGTGCCAGAACACAGCTCTCTGGCCTGTAGCCAGCATGGGCCTTGTGTTCACTTCCTCTTCCTGCTGCCCCCAAGGTCCCTGGGATTTGTAGTCCACAATTTTAGCCAGCAGTAAGTTTGAGCAAGGGAAGGTGTGTTTAACCCCACTCCCTGGCCCCAGAGGGGGTTTGCCTGGGGGCGGGTGGGGCATTCTCTCCCCTGTAGATTAGGCTGCATCCCCAGCTGGGCTTGCCCCCTGCACCCTTATGTCAGCCAGCCCTCAGTGCTCCAGCTAGGGAGCAGGGGTGGGGCCAGCTCTGCTCTCTGAAGCCAACAGCACAGCCCAGCCCAGCCCAGGGCTGGAAAGTATGCTGGAGGACTATGATTTAACTTGAACCCAGAAGGGGCCTGAGATAGAACTTTTATAAACTGGCTTGACCCAAATCAGTTAAGTTTGACTTTTATTAGTAAATGTTTAGGACTGTGACTCCAAAAAAGATGACAAAGCTGGTAGGGAAATATATATCACCCGAGCGAGGGACTAACATTAGAGGGATGGGGGTGAGGAAGGGAATGCAACTAGGATACAGGAGATACAATGTTAGCCAACTAAGCCGGGGGAAGGGGAGGGAGGGGTTCATGACGCTGAGAGGGAAGATAGATACACACAAACCCATTACAATGGTCCGCAATGGTGGAGGAAGTGGTTCAAAAAAAGTGTCTCAGTCCATGTACAGTCTCGTCGTGGGGGTCCTCTTCAGGTGGAGTGGGGTTGTCCATTGCTGAAGAATCCTCTCAAAGTGAAAGTCCATCCTACATTCAACCAGGTATATCTTAAACCAGTTTCAGCCATTTGGGCTAGGAACAGACATTTAAAAAGCTGGAGCCTGAATTGATTCAGTCGTTGAAGGTTAGTCTAACCTGTCTAAACTGAACCAATTTACAAGTGAACAGACATTCCTTGGACTGAAGAAATGCAGGCACATGCTCAGGGGTACTAGAGTGTGTCCTTGGCTGCAGGGAAGCTGTGCTAGAGGGTGGTTGGGGCATGGCTAGCTCCAGCAGCAGCCTGGAGTGAACTGGCCAGGGAAGGAGGTTTAATTCCTGCCTCCCTGTCCCACCAACATGGACCCAAGCTGGGGTCCCCCTGGCACTCCCCTCTTGCTGCTGCAGTAGTGGGGGTGCGGACCTTGCCAGATGTAAGATCCTGCCTGACAGACCGGGTCTCTTTTTATGACCAGCTGACAAAGTGCTTAGATGCAGAAGTAGAGGTAGATGTTACTTACTTGAATTTTTAAAAGGCGTTTGACACAGTGTTGCACCCAGTTCTTACAAATAAACTAAGTAGCTGTGAAGTAGATTTTTTTCACCGTCAGGTGGGTGGAAAACAGGCTTATTGGATGCAGCCAGGGAGTGGTGGTGGATCGTTCAGTTTCTACCTAGAGAGATGTGGGCAGTGGTGTCCCCCAAGGCTCTGTCCTTGGACCAGTGCTGTTCAATACCTTCATCAGTGATTTGCATGAGGGTATAGAAAGCACTCTGTCCAAATTCACAGATGACACCAAACTGTGGGACATAGTAAACACACTAGAGGGTAGAGAGTGAATTCAGGTGGATTTAGATAGACTGGGGAAGTGGGCAGATCAGAATAGGATGCAATTTAACAAAGATAAGTGAAAGTGCTGCATCTGGGGACAAAGAATCACCAATACACCTATAGACTGGGAAGTACCATTCTATGTAATACAGCAGTGGAAAGGGATCTCAGAGTCATAGTCAATGAAAAAGTAAATATGAGTCACCAATGTGATGAAGTAATACGTAAGGCTAGCCACACTCTTTCCTGCATTAGTAGGCACATCATGAGCAGGTCTAGGAAGGTGATACTTCCCCTCTGTGTGGCATTGGTAAGGCCACAGCTGGAGTACTGCATCCAGTTTTGGGTGCTGCACTTCAAGAGGGATATGGATAACCTGGAAAGAGTTCAGAGGAGGGCTTCTTGTATGCTTGAGGGACTGCAGGTAAGATCCTATGAAGATAGATTGAGGAACCTGAATCTCTTTAGCCCCTGCAAGAAGAGACCGAGAGATGATCTTGTGGCTGTCTACAAACTCATCGGGGAGGGGGCGGGGTCAGCAGGGAATAGGGGATACTCTGTTTACCAGGGCACCCCTCGGGGTTACTAGAAACAATGGCCATAAACTGAAGGAGAGTAGATTTAGATTGGGCATCAGGAAGAAATTTTTTATGGTAAGGGTTGCCAAAGTATGGGATGGGCTTCCAAGGGAGGTGGTGCTTTCTCCTATCTTGGAGGTGTTCAAAAGGAGATTAGACAAGTACCTGGCTGGGGTTACTTTACCCCAGTGCTCTTTCTTGCCCAGAGCAGGGGGATGGGCTCGATGATCTAATAGGTCCCTTCTGAAGCTACAAATCTATGAAATCTATGGAAGATAAATATGTATTCAATAAATACAGATGGGCTAGGATTAAAATCTGCTTCTCGAACCTCTGCTGTAGAGTGTTAAAGTATGGCTTTAGGTTCAGAATATCAAGTCTGATGTAAGGCACTGGACTGAGGCACATGATATTAGTTCTCACCTCTGCCATAAACTGTGCTTGTGACTTCTGAAGTCAGGCAGAAGACAGGGCAGGGCGGCACCTTGTAGAATAACTCATTCAGAAGTGCAAAAGCTTTCATAGACAACACTACTGTGCTAGATAGTATTAATAGTACGCCTTTCTCTCTGCAAGTGCATTCATAACATGTATAAAGGAGGCTGTTGTCTATGAAACCTTAAGCATTTCTTATTAATTAGATAATACTTCCCTACCTTATTTCTATCTTTATTAGAGACTACTTCCATACCTCATTAATGGTTATGAAGAGCTTTAATCTTATAGTGTTGGGGATTGTATAAATATGTAGTTAGTTTTCATTATACTTAAGAGATAAGAGAGGGAAGGAAAATAATGGATTAGAAAAAACAAGCTAAGGACCTATAAAACTTAGAAAAGTATATGTTACAAATCAAATTAAAGAACAAAGAAGGTAAATGAGTTGTAAAGTCTTCAAAAAGTCAAATAAGGAAAGCAGCATTCAAGCAAACAAAAATGTTTTTTTAACTAAAAGAGGCCAAAATTAAAGACAACCAATTAATCAAAACAAAGAGAAAGATCAGAAACATAAAATAAATTTTCAATAGTTGTAAAGGGAAAAAACAAAACCAAACAAAGGAGAAGCAGATGGGAAATATATATTTCATATACTAATGGACAAATGGAAAAAATTAGCCAAAAATTTTAAAATGCACATGGGAATCTTATCTGAAGTGCTGTAAGCAAAATCCTGAAAACCTTACTTTGAAAAATTAGAAGCAAAAAAAGTTTCTCCCTGATTAACTCAAATTTCTCTGCATAACCTTCTCCAGGCATAGCTAGCCACACCATGGGTAAGAACCTCAGATCTTGTAAATTTCTGGAGCTCAGTTGATCCAGAGGATGATATTGCCCTATGCATTTAAATAGCCAAAATACAGGAATTTCCATTACCTTTAGAAATTTTTCTTTTAACATTTTATTTTCGGTGTCTTACTTTTTCCTGAAGGGTCAGGGGGGAAATAGGGACAATGCTCACATTTATTTTATTTCAAAGGCTTTTCATTTTTTATTGTTAGACCAAGATCAGTTCACCTGTTTGTGAGTCAGTAGAACTTTTATCTCTCAGTAAAACAAAAATCCTCAACTTTGGGAAGGCTGACTTTCACAAACTCAGGAAACTGGTCAGTTAGGCACTAAGAGACCGTGAGGAATGTTTTTTCCTTAAGGACGCAATCTTCAAAGCACAAGGAAAGTCCATTCTGTCCCACAGGAAAGGCAGTCAGCAGGCTGGGAAACCCCCTTGGCTCAATAGGGAACTTTTGGACCTCCTGAAACTAAAAAAAGAAGCCTACACCAGATGGAAAATGGGAATCAGCACCAAGAAGGACTACACAGTACTAGCCCACACCTGTAGAGAGTGGACCAAAAGAGCTAAGGCAGAAACCAAACTTAGGCTAGCCACAGGAATCAAGGACAACAAAAAGTCCTTCTTCAGATATGTAAGAAGTCAGAGAAAGAGCAAAGCCAACATTGGACTCAATGGCAACATGTAGGGGGTGCAGAGGGTTGCACATTTACCCCCTGAGAGCACTGGTGGACCCCTGACAGTCAGTGTTCCCTGCTTAGGCAATGGGCAGGAGGGGCAGGCGAGAGCACTGGTGTTCCCCCAAGAGCACTGGCAGGGAAGTGGGGGCACCAGGAGAAGCAAACCTGTTGGTCCCCCCATGGCCAATCAAGTTGACTGGGGGGGTGTTCCCCCACAACTGATCGTGCTGACCATAAGTGCCAGTGGCATACCTGGAAGAGCCAGTGGCATTTCTGGTCAGCACAATCAGTTGCAGGGGGATCTGCCCCCGGTTGCTAACTGGCCACTAGGGGGGCAAGTGCCCTCCCTGACTCAGGAGGCACCAGTCACCCATGGTTGGACCCCTGCTAAATCAAATGGGGCAGCTGACATCTGACGCTCTGGAAAAGGCCAGTCTCCTAAATGATTACTTTTCATCGGTCTTCCACTT
>NW_017728995.1:52837641-52838003 GCF_001723915.1 Gavialis gangeticus
GCTCTGGAAAAGGCCAGTCTCCTAAATGATTACTTTTCATCGGTCTTCCACTTGCCCAAGGGGGTTACCTTGTCAGACATGATGCAAAGAATCCAGGGTGCAGGAGATGAGCCCAAAATTGATGTACGTCAAGCGAGGGAACATCTTGAGAGGCTCAGCACTGATAAATCCACGGACCTGGATGGAATGTACCTGAGAGTCCTGAAGGACATATTTTAATTTCATTAAAAAAATACATTTGTCCTCATTTGTGTGTTTGTATCATATATAGAGAGGTGATTGTATAATAGCTTGAAATGAAGTCTTATTTTTGTATATTGTGGAGGGAGAGGAAGGCTATGGGTAGAAGCAGCCACTAGAGC
>NW_017728995.1:52838014-52842213 GCF_001723915.1 Gavialis gangeticus
GGTATGGAGGGTATGGGTGGGTGGGTATGGGATTTGTGGGGGCTCAGTGTGTGTGTATGTGGGGTGTGGGTGTGTGGGTGGGTACAGAGGGTTTGTGAGGGGGTGTGTTTGTGAGGATGTGTGGGTGAGTACTGAGTTTGTGGGTGGCTGTGGGTGTATGGGGGTAGTGGGGTGTGTGGAGGGGGATGGTGGCTGAGGGGTTTGTGGTGGGGTATGGGTGCATGTGTATGGTGGGGTGTATGTGTGGGGCTCCCCACTTCAAACACAACCCTCCATTGGGCACAGCCCCTACAGACAATAGCAGAAGCAGGCGGAACTCCCTGGCAGCGTGCAGTCTCTGGACTGCATGTCAGTAGACCACCAGCTCCATTATATGAGGCTCACATGCCCAAGCACCATACCACTGGGGGGAACCCCACATGATGAAGCTGGTGGTACAGATCATGGGGCTCAGCTGAGGTGGCAGAGAGAGGGGCAGAGCTGGCCCAGCTCCATAGCGCAGAGCTCCCTGTTGTTCCCCATGACCTGCCGCAGTCACCACCACTGCGAACACCACCACTCTTACTCCCACACCCGCTGCCATCACCACCACTTCCCCTGTCCCTGTTGCCACCCTTCCCCTGCTGCCATCCTGTGGGTGAGGTTGGAAACACAGACTGCACTGCCCCTATAGGAGTGAGCAGGGCTTGGCCCAATGTGAGTACAGCAGGGGCAGGCCAGGTCTCAGCTGGATACAGTGAATTGGTAGGCACCCACCCACACACTGGATGAAATTGCCTGGTGGACCAGATCCAGCTCTTGGGCCATGTTTTGCCTTCCCTTGTCTTATACTCACCCCTAAAGTTACTAATTACTATCTCATACAAATAATGAAAACAATTCTGAGAACTAATTTTTTTCAGTGTTGAGGTCTTCCTATATACTGTAGCTAAAAAACTTAAAAATAATTTAGAAGATATGTATCTTGCCTTTAGCTTGATATTTTTTAGTTATATTATTTAAGGCTTAGCATTAGCATACCTAAATAGAGTTTAATGAATTTAGGAAGCACGATATTGAATATAGCAGACGACCACCAGTTGCACATCAAGACTTTCAATTAAAATGGAAACCAACCAAACATTAAGTACCTGAGCTCATAGGCCTGTATAGTGACTCAGGGTACTTACACACATGCAGCAAGTTTGCTCTGATGTGTTGTAAATCCAGTGCATTGGAGCAGACTTGATTAAACCTGATTAATCAAGTCTACTGAAGCACAGAAATTAACATGCTCTAGCAGCCTCCAGCGTCATGTATCAGCGTCCTTGTGCTGAAAAATGGTGCTATTTGAAGTAAAACTCAAATAAGCTTAAGTTCAAAGCACCCACCACCATTTTTTCAACACAGAGATGCTTGGGCACTTTTAATTAGCACAGCTTCCTAATTAAAGCACCTGACCTGTCTATAAACACCCTCAGTGCTTAGACATAGCTATAATGTCTCCTTTCTAGACATCATGGCTTATAGCCAATGATCAAAGTGTATTGTATAGCCAAATCCTCTGTATTGATTCTATCCACTGACTTAATGACTGAAAGTTCTGGTCAGAACTTTAACATTCTGGCTTCTTATATTGGAGCATCCTTTCCACTAGCTTGGAGACAGGAGAATTGATACAAGCACTGTTTCTATTGTAGAAGATCCTTTCCATCATATCGTATTCTGCTACCTTGATTTGCTCAGAAAAAAAAAATCTTTGGGAGCTATTAGGAGCAGAACCCCCAGGCTGTAAACAGATATTCAAGCTGGTAGTACTACTTGAAATATTACTGAGAACCACAAGTGATGAGTCAATGACTCATGCAAGTATTATAGTGCTAGAATAAATATGTGAATTATAATTAAGAGAAAAGGGAATTCAAATAAATATATTCTAAGTGGTCAGCATTTCCTAAAGTACATAATAGAGGCTCAACCTCAAGCTGTTTCAGTGCAGAAGAAAGATAAGAACCACAAGAATTTGTTAAAAAGAAATCATGGCATACCAACTTGATCTCCTTTGACACAGTAACTGGTATGGTGGTTAAAGGAGATGTACTAGACATCATGCAGCTCGATGAATATGAGTGAAAAGCTAAAGGAAGGTTTACTTAATGGCAGTATTGCAGCGTAGTTCTAAAAAGAATGGGCTTTCTGTCTAGGTGAGGCTATCATAGAAAAAGAATTGAGTCAGCCAGCCTCTATAAAGTTGCTGCTGATTTTTCCTTGTGAATTCCATGCATCTGTAGCACTGAAAACCCACACTCATATGCCAAACACTCATTTTGGAGAGAACCTTGCTTAGAACATCTAGCACCGTGAACTGCACAAAGTTTCCTGCTCTTCTCTGGTTTCTTTGAAGTTTGCTGCACTTGGGTGGATGGGGGGGGAGCAGAGGAGTAGGAAGGGCGATGTGACTCTGTGCTAGGAAATGAAAAATAGATACTAGGAATAACTGAGACTGAAGAATCTTTTTCCAAATATATGTCATCACAAATAGCTATTGTGATGTGCTTGGCAGACATCCCAGAGTGAGGGACAGAGCTGATCAATATTAAACATTCAGGAGAAAATTCAGCAAACCAAGAAGAAAAGAAAAGGGGGAAGAGGTAGCTACAGTGTTTGTAGAAGTGGGAACTCACATGCTGAGTGAGGAAGATTCACTCTTGGTCATACTTTTCTTATCGCTGTTATCTGCTGCTTTACTAAACTTACAAGATTTTCCATTCATACTTTGTGTGTGCTGTAAGGTATTGGCCATAAGAACAGTACTGTATCCCACACAGCCAACTGTTACCAGCCAGTCTAAATAAAATATCAGCAAAAAACAGTATCTATAAA
This sequence comes from Gavialis gangeticus, assembly GCF_001723915.1. Lineage (NCBI taxonomy): Eukaryota > Metazoa > Chordata > Crocodylia > Gavialidae > Gavialis > Gavialis gangeticus. The sequence goes on from NW_017728995.1 coordinate 52,840,877, forward strand.
ATATCCTTCTCTTGTGTCTACACAAGACACTTTATTGCACAGTAGAGCTAATTACTGCATAATAAGCATCACTGGCTATACATGCTCAACCTTACTGTGCAGTAATTTCCTCTACTTAGCAGTTAACTTGCTACCTGCAAATGCAAGTAGCAAATTAACTACCAAATAATTACCACGGAGTATGGCATATGTAGATGGCCAGCTGGGAGCAACTTTACTCCAGTCAGCTGGGCAACAAGGGGTGGGAGATTGCTCCCTGTCCCCAGGAGCTGCCTGTTGCTGGGGTGGGATCTGTCACCAGAGCCTGGACAGGGACAATTTCCCCCTGCCCTGGCAGCAGGGAGCTCTCAGCCCCTGCTCCAAGGTCGCAGAGCAGGGGCTGGGAGCTCCCTGCACAGGAAGAGTATTCTGCCCAGCCTGGAGCTGGCTGGGACGTGCCCCAGATTGGGATAGTTCCCAGCCAGCCCTGAGCTCCAGCCAGCTCTGAGCTACCTGAAACAGGAAAGTCCCCAGCCAGCTCCAAGTTGCATGTGCAGACTTCCTCGTGCAGCCTGGAGCTGGCCAGGAACTGTCCCAATGAGGGACAGGTCCCAGGCCCACTGATTTTTCCAAGCACTTTGCCCCAGTTGGGCGACCAACGCACAGGGCTTGGAAACAGCTGCAGGGTAGAGGAAGGTCCCTAGAGCTCCCTCTGGCTGCTGCAGGGGGCTGGTGCAAGGCTGGAGGGGGCAGGAGCAGACTGCTGGCAGGAGCAGCAAATCTACTCCCAAATCTTGGCACGTGTAGATGCCTGCCCAAGGTGGATTTACTCTACAGTAATTTACCTAAAGTAAACTCACCCCACAACATTTACATGTGTAGATGCACCTGCTGATAATTTTTTAAATATTATATATATGTAAAACAATATAAATATGTAAATTAGTGTTCATCTGTGTGTCCTTTCCCAATAAAAGTCAATATACAAATCTACCATTCAGATTTAAACACCAACCAGGTAGTGATATAATGATTTAGATCATCTTTATATATCCTGAAAATATATCCAAAAATTCCATTTTTTTAGTTTCAGGAAAGGGTTGGAGCTCTTACTTCATTTGGCCCAAATCAGGACACTAAGGTTAGGAACTGAAATTCCACATAGACTGGTATAAGTAATCAGAAACTGGTCTAAACCTGTAAGGGTGTTTGTACATGTGATACCATTACCATGTACACATGACAAAAATGTCACTTCGTGTGACTTAATGGCATCACACCGTACACATGCAAGAATTTGGGGGTTTTTAAATGAGTTTACATTGTTGCAGTGCAATTTAGTATTGCAATGTAAACTG
>NW_017728995.1:52847213-52854247 GCF_001723915.1 Gavialis gangeticus
AGAAACTGGTCTAAACCTGTAAGGGTGTTTGTACATGTGATACCATTACCATGTACACATGACAAAAATGTCACTTCGTGTGACTTAATGGCATCACACCGTACACATGCAAGAATTTGGGGGTTTTTAAATGAGTTTACATTGTTGCAGTGCAATTTAGTATTGCAATGTAAACTGCATCCCAATGTAGTTTAGTTTGCAATGATGCATTGCAGCTATTAGTCAGCTCACCCTACGGCCACAGGAGAGGCAGGCAGGGTCTGCAGAAGAAAAGGATTGGGCCTCTTGCCACTTCTGCCTTCAAGTGCCTGCTGAAGGCAGAAGCGGCAGCAAGGGGCCCAATCCTTTTTTATTTTTTTATTTTTTTTCTGGTGGAGCTGCTCTGTTTCTCCTGCAGCTGGGAGGGCATGCTGCTGGTGGGCTGAATGGTCCTTGAGCTATGGGGGGGCCAGGTCCTTCCCTCTGTGGAACCACCTGCTAGCAGTCCAGGTGCTGCCCCAGCTCAGAGGCAGCACCGGCCTGATACAACTTTTCCCTGCCCCTGAGCTGGCACAGCACCCAGCCTGCTAGTAACCCACCCAGGAGCCCTCAGGGGCCACTGCTGCCAGAGAGGAAAGGACTGGGCCCCCCTGCTTTCCCCCTGGCCACAGGCAGGCTTCACTGAAAATAAAAAAAAGGTCTATTGAACTCCTGTCCAAGATCTCCTCCATAAATCAAGTTAGGTCACAGTCCCCTGGCATTTCAGGATGTTTTGTGGGCCCCTGCTAACTCCCCAATGCAGGGCAGGTGGGTAGGCTAACTTCCAACCCCCCTATTTGTCCCATCCCACTCCTGGGATGTCACAGAGCTGAGGCAGCAAAGCCTCCACTCCCCAGGTCAGCTGGCAGTGGCACAGGGGTCATGGGCAAGAGTGGAAACTAAGTCCCTGGCTGTGGCCGCAATCCCAGCTGGGGTCTGCACAGAGGAGGCAAGGCCCACTGGGGAGGACTTGCCCTTTGCTGCCCAGCTTTCCGGGACTGCAGGGCCATGCACGCCAGTGTTACCCCCCAGCCTGTCTGTCAACTGTATGGAAGGGGGGAAGGAGGGAAATGGGCCCCCCCTCCGCCATGTGGGCCCAGCCTGAGCCAGCTTTGGCGGGGGGAGCATGGTAAGAAGCTCCCCTCTTCTACAAAGTGCTTCTTTCCCTGCCACCCAGCACAAGCCCCCTGGGCTTCCTGGCATGTCTTGCTGGCTGCCTCTGGTGAGATGTAGCAGGTGTTCTGGAGGGCTTCTGCCAGGCTGTGGGGGTGGGAACACTCCATAAAGGGAAGGATCAGGCCCAGCTGCCCAGCATTGACCTCCTGAGCTGCCTGGAAGATCTGGCCCAGCACCAGCCTAGCACCATGCCCACCTCCCGTCCCTACCCAGCATCCCATCCCAGCACTAGCAGCAGCTGGCAGGATGCATCAGGCAGTCTGGGCGGGGGGGCAGGATTTGCCCTGTGTGGCACAGCTTGATCCTTCCATCTATGGAGTGCTCCTGTTTTCACTGCCTAGCAAGTCCTTCTGGGCCACCTGGCACATCTTGCCAGCTGCCACTAGTGTTAAGCTCCAGCTGCATGTGCCAGGGAGCAGGGTCTGATCCTTCCCTCTACAGAGCACTTGCATCCCTGCTACTCAGCACAAGTCCCCCAGGCTACCCAGAGTGTCCTGCTGGTTCCTTCTGGTACTAGGTTCTGGTGGGACATGCCAAGAGGCATGGGGGCCTTGCACAAGGCGGCAAAGTCTGTTTCTTTATTTTATGGAGTTCTCCTGTCCTTGCTGTGCAGCACAAGCCCTTTGGGCCACCCAGTGTGTCCCACCAGAATCCAGCACCAGCAGGCAAGATTTTGGGGGGACTTATGCTTGGTGTTGGTGATGGGACCACTTCATAGAAGGAAGGATTGGGCCCCATGGAGCCCTGTCCTTCATTCAATGGAGCCGGGCCATACCTAATTGACTGTTGGGCACATGTCCCCAGCCCCCTGTTCTCATGCAGGCCCCACCCTGTGACCAGCCCTGGGCTCTGGGGGCAGTCTTAGGGGTCACCATGGCAAGACTGGCAGCCTGGCTGGTGGTGGCAGGGGGGGGGAGCCATGCCATGGTGGTCCCCTCTAGGGCTCTCCTGGGGGCCTGAGTCTGGGCATGGAGGCTGGGGTGTTAGCGCAAGGCTGGGGGTATGTGCCTGGGAATCAATCAGGGATGCCCCCTACTTGGCTGCCCTTGTCAGTCTTTTACACTTTGGGAAGTATGTGGAAGCACCTCCCCCTCCAACACACACACACACACACATACACACACACCCCTTTAGGCCTTGACCAGTGCGGGCACTTGTGTGCCTCCCCCCACCAAAAGTAAATGTGAGTTCCCTTCACCCATGATCCAATCTACACAGCTTAGATAAATTTGCGTCGACTGGACTGATTCTACCTTGGATGTTTTGACTATCTGGACTTAGCCTACGCAACAACTTTTTTTCTAACTCTCAGATTTGGAGTGGAAGGTTCTTTTTTAAAATGTCCCCGAGTTTGTTTTTCTTTGTTTTGAATCTAATTCTCCATTTCCTTGGATTCATGCATATTTTATTTCAGAGACCAAATTTTAAAAAATGGTCTATAAAGCTGAGTACATGGACTCACTTAGACTTGTTAGTTTCTCTTAAGGTTGATGCATGCATTAGTTAAAAGGAGTTAGTAAGAGTTAGCAGATTTTGTGCATCAGAGTACACATACTATAAAAATGGCTTACCTAACTTTTCACTGTTATTTACTTGTCTGTCTCCATTGACTTTTTATATACTCTTTCTACTAAGAATTGCACCTGAGTTATCCCTGCATTCCTATAGTTCCTGAATCTTGCAATTCCAGATCATCTGATTCCTGGATTCTATATCCCAAACTATGATGGGTATATATCATAGGCAAATGAAAGCATAATCAGATTTCAATTCTGATTAATTGGAAAGAGTGTCCTTTGAATTCTCTTCTCATTTGATGTTGTGTATCTCTTAGCCTCACATTTCATAAAAGATATTTGTTCTCTTGTTCACTGGAGGCTTTTTAAAGAGATAGCAAATTAGATCTTTGCCTTCTGGGAAGTCTAAAGACTATCTCTTACAAAAAACATTCTAGAGATAAGGGGAAAGGTCCCCAGAAAGTTCATTATGTTATCTCCTTTGTGCCCCTCCCACCTCATCTACAATGAAGGACTCTCTAATCTTGCATAGTTTATGTTACAGAGGGGAAGGTTGGAGGAATAGGAAAATACACTCTCTATTCCCCCTGTACCCATGTTTAAAGGAAGAAAGCTTAAGTAAGATCTTGAAACAAGCAAAACCAATCTCCTATGAATTATGGCTTCTCTGCATTGTTCATATCTACTGTTGTTCTATGCAGCAAATACAAAGAATCACTAGGAACTTTCCTGAAGCAATACATTGTGACACGGGGTGCATCTACACCTGCCATTAACGTGCAGCAATAAACTCCTGAGCTTATTTCTCTGCATTTTATTGTTCTCAGGAAGCTCGTGGACAAGCAGTTTACATGTGTGCCCAGACTACAGCACACTGAGCCACGGTCACAGCGGCCCTGGCTGGCAGTGGGCCTGGGGAGTTAGCCTGCCAGCCTAGGACTGCTCTGACCTGGCTCACTGTGCTGTGGCGGGGCTGGCTGGGGCATGAGGGTGCTTCAGCATGGGATTAGCTATCAGGCAGCTCCCACACTGAAGCACCTTCATGTCCCAGCCAGCTCAGTGTCTACATCTGTGCTACTGCATATGAAAAAACTCCACAACAGAGTAGCACTTGTATTTACAAGTCCTACCCTGCTATGGAGCTTATTTGTTTTGTGCACCCTAATATGGGTGCACTTGTAAACACTGAGGCATTTAATGTGCAGTTAATTAGTCAACTGCTTGGTAAATGTCTCATGTAGATGCTCCCAGGGAAGGAGACTTTCTGAATGCAAATGTTTTAAAGGAAAGAGATTAGGCAGTATATGAATTACTTTGTTACTGTGAATCTTAGTGAATGATAACTCTGGGAACAAAGATCCAGTGAGATTTGTCAGCTAGTCAAAATGAATGTTTGTAATTATGAAATGAAATGAGTTTTTATTTAGTTGTCTAGAAACAACAAGCAACACAAATACAAGCTTACATGAGAGAGTCTTTAAATAGGAAACAAAAGAGGATCATTTACAAATAGTTCACAGAGATTACAGTGTTTTAAAATATTTTATTATCAAGAGTTTGGGTGCTGGAAAAACAGTTTTTATAGGGGTTCCCAAAACATGTAGGACCTGAGACTTCAGACATGTTAGATGGAAACCTATACAATCTCCTATAATATTCTTATGCTACATAAATGGAGTAAAACTTTAGCTTTACATAATTGCCATAATTGTGCTGAGTGATAAATAGCTATCCAGGCTCCATGTGGAACTTCAGCATTTAATCCAAAACAGTAAACACCACCTAGAGACATATTAAACAACATGAATATAATATCAGGACTTTAGGAACCCAAGGGCTTGCTAGTTAGCTAATGATAGTGACTCTGTTCCACTAGCATCCACAGTATTATTTTGAGCTGAGAAGACCTATCAGGATTCATCAGTAAACTGCATTTGATTTTTTAAAGACAAAATGATGAGTCCCTCCTTAGCAACAATGGGTGCTGACAGACATGGGGGGAAAAAAAACTTTACCAGGAGCAGCAACATGTTAGTTCAACCTGGCTTTGCAGCATGTGTATAGATCATGCGCTTCAGTGGGGTGTTTTGGTGCTTTTACCTAAAGCTGATTCAATCAGCTATTAGATAAAAGCATGAAAAAGCTGCACTGAAGCATGCATTCTATACAGCCATTGGGTAAGCCAGGTCGAACTAACACAGTGCTCTTCTGGGCATGTGCTAGGCTCAGTGCAGGGGCATACTGAGTTTAAAGTAAAACACTGGAGGAGTTGTTTTTGTTTTTTAATATGTAAGCAGCCAAATGTTAATATACTGTTTGAATATGTAATATAACAGCTGCAAACAGATCCCAAAGCATGTTGTTTCTAACCTAATATCTCCAATCTATTTAAGAACTCATAGTATGCATATCATAATGACAGCTGACCCCCTCCAGTAAAGAGTGTCATCTGTGGGTGGCTCCACACTGTGGGCACTCCAGATGGGTGCTACAAAGGGAAGAATATTATATTGCCCCATTGCTACTGGGAAGCCTAGCACCAACACTAGCAAGATTTTTGGGGGCCAGATTTTTAAAAGAGCTCAGCTCCCTTTAGGCAGCTAAATAAAACACAGAAAATCATGACAAAACTTTCTGTTGCCTTAAATGGGCTTAGGCTCAGGAACCTGAAGGTCTAAATAGCTTTGTTTAAAAGAGCTAACTAAATAAATAGTATAGATCAGCAATACAGAGAGATTAAGGACTTCTCCTGGGAAATGCAAGTGCTGCAATGGACAAAACAGACCTAGCAAAACATTTCAATAAGCTCTAATGCACACTCTGACCCTAATTCAGCACATAGCATCTTGGGATGTTCATGGAACCTCCCTAAACCTCAGTTCCTATCTATAAAATGGGGACCGTGTTCTGACTCTGTTCATACAATGCTGATGATGCTTAGAATCATAGAATCATAGAAAATTAGGGTTGGAAGGGACCTCAGGAGGTCATCTACTCCACTGCCCCCACTCAGAGTAGGACCAGCCCCAATTATATCACCCCAGCCAAAGATTTTTCTAGCCGGGTCTTAAAAACCTCCAAGGATGGAGATTCCACCACCTCTCTGGGTAACCTCTTCCAGTGTTTTACTACCCTTCCAGTGAGAAAATTCTTCCTAATATCTAACTTAAACTTCCCTTGCTGCAATGTGAGACAGTTGCTCCTTGTTCTGTCATCTGTCACCACCGAGAAGAGTCAAGCTCCTTCCTCTTTTGAACCACCATTTAGGAGTTGAAGGCTGCTGTTAATTCCCCTCTCAGTCTTTTCTTTTCTAGACTAAATAAGCCCAGTTCCCTCAGACTCTTCTCAGAAGTCATATGCCCTAGCTCCTGAACCATTTTTGTTGCCCTCTGTTGGACCCTCTCCAATTTGTCCACTTCCTTTCTGTAGCGAGGGGCCCAAAACTGAACACAGTACTTCAGATGTGGCCTCACCAGTGCTGAATGGAGGGGAGTAATCAATTCCCTTTACCTGCTGGCAGGATACCTACCAAAGGAGCCCAGTATGCCATTAGGGAACACTCTTGGCTCATATTTCATTTATTGTCCACTGTAACTCCCAGGTCCTTTTTTGCTTGTAGAGTGCTTTGCAATAATAAGTGCATTTTCAATGTTATTAGCTATTCCATGGAGGGTGAGGGAGCACAGGACAGCCGTAAGACCTTGCAGAAACTCCAGATTTCCATTACTTGAGGAATTCTGATCTTCTGACAAGTGATAATTAAAATTTAAAAATTGGAAATTTCTCAGGAAATTAAAAAATAAGGCCTTTTTGTTAGACGTTTTGAAATAACCTTCTAAAAAGGCTTTATTCTGATCAAATAGAAGTGCTTCATTTTGACATTTTCATTCTGATACATTATTTAATTTATCATTTAAATGGCAGGTCGAAGTACTTCAGCCTGGTTGAAACAAAGCTCTCTGATAATTTGTCCATTTAAGAAATATGACATATTCCCTCAAAAAAGGTTTCTTTTAGTCAAATGAGCATTTTCTGATAGTAAACTTTCACTGGGAAAATATCTGAGGAGCTCTAACAGCTATATGTTAGCTCAGGAAGTAATTTGACAAATAGTTTTAGATCACGAAACTTTTAATTATGGGTTTTTTCTCCCTTAGTGATACCATTTAAGCAAGTCACAGCCCCCCCCGCCCGGTTTACAGCCCCTCCCCCAACCAGTGCCAAATGACCCCCACAGGGGCTACCATCCCACCCTTCAGGGCCCACATGCCTCATCCCTGCTTGCTCCCCCAGCCCACCAAGATTGCTGCCCCACCTGGCCCC
>NW_017728995.1:52854269-52875818 GCF_001723915.1 Gavialis gangeticus
CCCCACCCCCCACCCGCTCCCCCAGAACCCCAATGGCTGCCCCACCTGGCCCCATCCCCAGCCCCTTCATTGGAGCACAGCACCGGCTGTGCTCTGATCGGCTCTGCCAGCCCCATGGAGCTCAGCTCACCTGTGGAAGGTGGCCAGAGCTGGTGCCTCCCACCACTGGGCTGAGTTCCACAGGACTGCCAGCCGCTGGGACATGAGTCTGGTGGTGGGAGGTGCTTCCCCCTGCCAGGCTGAGTTCCCCAGGGCTGTGAGCTGCTGGGAACTGAGCTCAGCTAGGGGAAGCACTCCCCATCACTGGGCTCAGTTCCCAGTGGCTCCCGGTACTGGGGAACTCAGCTAGGCTCAGGGAAGCACCTCCTCCAGCCTGGATGAGTTCCCAGCTCCTTGCAGTGCTAGGGTACCCAGCTGGGCTGCGGGAAGTGCCTCCCCCAGCCGGGCTGAGTTCCCAGCTCCTGGCAGCACTGGGGAACTCAGCCGGGCTGGGGGAAGTGCCTTCCCCAGCCGGGCTAACTTCCCACCCCCTTGCAATGCTGGGGTACTCAGCCAGGGGAAGTGCTTCCTCCAGCCTGGCTGAGTTCCCCAGTGCTGTGAGGGGCTGGGAACTCAGCTCATCTGGAGGAGACACTTCCCCCAGCTGGGCTCAGTTCCCCAGTGCTGGCTCCCAGACTGCAGGAGCAGCGACCTGTGATCTGGCAGGCAGATTGGAGGCCTGTATGCACCCCTGGGAAGGCTGCAGGGCCTCTGCTGGACTCCTCCCAGGGGTACGGGCCCCCATTCTGCCTGCTGGATCACAGGAGACTGCTCCTGCTTCCCAGTTCCTACCTGTTAGCAGCCTGAGGTGCAGTTTCCTAGAAACCCCTGCACCAATATCCTGGAAACATGGCAGGCTTCATGCCCTCAGAAGGGGCTACCATCCTTGCAATTTTCATTAGAATCAGACAAGAAATGACAAAGTTATAGGCTGTTTCATGCTTCCCCATTATAGCCTATGGGTGAAACGTCAAAACAGTGTCGAAACAGCAAAACTGTTTCAACGAAACAGAATGGAATAGTGATTTTGAAATGAAACAAAACTCTAAACAAAACACTGTTCTGTTGAACCGTCAAAATGGAAATCAAAGTGGAATGCTACTGTTTCACATGGCCCTAATAGAGATGCTCTGGCTTTTTCTGCTGTGGCTTTTTTTTGATCCCGGGATATCCAGGGGTCTAATTTTTCCCCCATGCTGCAAATTTGCAGCATGGGAAATATTTTCTCATTCCTGCACATGCCTCTTGCAGCATCTCAAAGGGCTTTCAGATGCTGTAAGACGCACATGTGTGCTCATCTGGACACGCCCATTGAATATTAAATTTGACGTGTGACACCACTCCAACAGCTCCTGCATATGCTCTTTGACCTTTATCAGACATGTAGTTGTACCTGATCTCTGCAGACAAAAGCCAATTTAATCACTTCCCTTCCTTAAGGCTGCCTGTGGGCCTTCCTTAGTCTACTCAATGACATTTGTTAAAATCCTCCTTTCTAATCTCTGTCTTGTTACTGATAATTAATTATACTCCACACTGCAGCTCCCTGAAGACAAATCTGACCAACTGATTTGCCTGGGCCTTAGCTAGGGAGAAGCTGTTTGCTTCACATTAGTGGGGTCCTTGAGACTTAACAAATGAATACTGCTCCACGGGGCATCTGGAGGCCTTGTAAGGAAGGTGAGTACAAATTTTGTAGACATTCATGGTACAGGAACATTCACAATTACATAGAAACTGCTTAATATTAACCACAACTCATAAATTGTAGAGACGGAATCCACAAATCATCACATCCTAATATTTACTTTGCGTAACACTACCAATATATCTTTTCTTCGTAATCATGCATGAAGCCACTGCATTATGTGATGATTAAGGTGACACATACATAATCCAGTACCACTAAAATGAAAAGTTAAATTACCACGTAGATGTATCTTCTACTCTTCCACTTAGAATGGATACATCACAGCTATAATCTCTCCAGAAAACCACAGACAGCACATCATAATCTTAGCTCTACTCATATAGAATTGCCTAATTTCCAGTTTGCCTTCTTTCATATTCCTTTCTTCAATACAGAAGACTTCCCATCACTCCTTTTCCTCACCACTAGTGTCCCATCTGCATAATACTAGTAAACCATAGTTACATAGTTACTAGGGCTGTGTGAAGCTTAGGTAGCTGATTTGATTCAGAGGAGATTTGGCCCAATTCAGCCCCAAATCTCCAAATCTGAATTGAATCAGGGGACCCATTAAAAGGTCTGAACTGAATCAGAAGCCTCTGAATCAACTCAGAAGCTTCCAAATTGATTTGGAGATTTGGGCAGTCCCCACTCACCACTGCAGGGAGCTGGACATGAGCTCCATGCCAGTAAGTAGGGGACGGGGGTGGGGGGCTGGAGGAAGCAGGAGGGGACCATGGGGGACCCCCTCCTGGCTCTGACCCCTGCCAGCTTCCCATCCCCCCTGAGCACCCCCCACCCAGCCCCACTTCCCACCTGTTTCCCCATCCCTTCCCCCCTACCATGGCTGCCATGCCAGCCCTAGCATCCTGGCATTAAAAAAAAAGAAGAAAAAAGCTCCTCACTCACCAGCTACAGCAGCAGCAATCAGGGCCTCTGGGGGCTCATGGCAAAGCCCCCCTCATGTAGCACAGGGCAGAGGGGATCGCTTTCCCCCACCTGGCACTTGTGCGGTGGCTGTCACATTGTGTGGGTGCATCATGGTTTGGCAGGGTGCCGTGTACTGTCTCAGAGCTGGGGCAGCTTCAACAGTCACCCAGAGCCTAGCAGCACTCAGCCTGCCCTACTGAACCACGCAGCACCCATGCGATGTGACAGCTGCCGCGCAGGTGCAAGGCAGAGGGGGTGATCCCTGCTTCCCCCCACTGTCCCATGCTGCATGGGGTGGGTTCTGCCACAACCCCCCAGAGCCCTTGATTGCTACTGCTGCAGCTGGTGAGCGTGGAAGGTTTTTGGTTGTTTTTTTTTAAGTGCTGGGACTCTGGGGCTTGGCAAGGCAGCCGTGGGGGGTGGGCTGGCAGAGTGGGCAGGGGCTGAGGCCCCACTCACTGCCACCACACCCCCACCACTGATGCTGCCACTGCCACGGCCACTGTCACTGCCACTGCCACCTGTTCAATTCAGAGAAGATTCAGCCCAAGCTGGCAGCCAAATCTTTGATTCGAATTGGCTGAATTGAATCAGGACAGTGATTTGAATTACCAAATTGAATCACTGTCCCTCTGAATTGGCTGAATCAAAAGCTGAATCAAATACTTCCTGCTTCACACAAACCTAATAGTTACTGGATAAAGGGATGTTGATAATCTGGCATCCCCAATGGCTACCAATTTTGATGGGTGGGGTTAGGTTTTCTAAATCTTTTAACTGTTACAGCAGAGGTCAGGAATAATTAACTGCAAGTCATGAGTTTTGGTTCTCATAATATACCATTCCACATATTATTTATGACCACTGCAAACTAATGTATTTTCATTTAGTAAATAATTATAAAAATTACATTTCTCCAAAGCTGTACAGTATCTCTTAGTACACATGTTTTTAACTTCTTGTAGTTTTTAATTTAAAAAAGAGCCTCTATACTAATGAGGATCAAAACATTAGATGAGGTTCTGTTAATCATAACTCAAAAATTACCAAATTTATTTGAAAATTTAATCACTACTAACAATTAGAAGAACATGCACTATATTCTTCATATGTTATGGCTGAACTGGGGGTGTGGCCACTATAGTCCTGTGCTCCCCAAGGGAGTCCCATTTCTTTCCAAGGCTCTCACCCACCATGACACTGATGGTACAAGAAAAAGGAGAACTGACTTCAGCAAAAGGCAATACTTCCCTTGGCTTAAGTGTCCATCCTGCTAGACTTTTTCATATCCAAAAAGGCCTGTTGGCATGACCCTTATGGGGTCCAGATTGGAAGCTCTTCCACCTCTGCACCCTTCCTCAGGCCTCCGTATGACCATCCACAACAGGAACTCAGGCTCTGGCTGTAGCATTTGCTGGGCACTAGCTTACTATGCTTGCCTGGAAAGATTCCTAACTGTGAACCCCTGGTTTCTTACCAGGAATTCCTGATAGTCCATCCTCAAGAAATGTGGAAATGTGGGCAGCTTGGCTGCCTCTCACTGGCTTCCAGTGTGGGTCCCATGGTCTGATGTCCAGGGCCAACTTTCTTCACTTCTGGTATCTTCTTATATCCACTTGCCAAGGGTTCCAGGCCATCAGGAATGGTGATTTCTGACCAGCTGATGCTCATTGTCCCTGATGAGAAACCCACATGAGGTAAATTGCAGGACAGTTCCAGGAAGCCCAGAACAGGGTATTTCCACTTCTTTAACCAGGGCCAGAGCTTCTTTAGCCAGGGCCAGTGCTTCCTCTGCCAGCTGCTGTATGCATCTCCCACCCCCTCACTCTGTTATGCATCTTATCACAGAATTCATAGAAAATTAGTTTGGGAAGGGATCTCAGGACATCATGTAGTCCAACCCTGCTGCTCAAGGCAGGACCATCTCCAAGTAGATCATCCCAGCCAAATCTTTATCTAGCTGGGACTTAAAAACCTCCAAGGATGGAGATCACACCATGTTTCTGGGTAACCTACTACCCTAGTAAGAAATTTCTTCCTAATATCCTACCTAAACTTCACTTGCTGCAACTTCTATTGCTCCTTATTATGTCATCTGCCGCTACTGAGAACATTTAGCTCCATCCTCTCTCAAACCCCCCTTCAGGTAGTTGAGGGATGCTATTAAATCTCCTCTCAGTCTCCTCTTCTCTAGACTAAATAAGCCCAGTTCCCTCAGTCTTTCCTCATAAGTCATGTTCCCCAGCCCCCTTACCATTTTTGTTTTCCTTCACTGGATCCTCTCCAATTTGTCCACATCCTTTCTGTAGTGGGGAGCCCAAAACTGAACACAGTACTTCAGATATAGCCTCACCAGTGCTGAATAGAGAGGAATAATCACTTCCCTTTACAAGCTGGCAACACTCCTACCAATGCAGTCTAGTATGCCATTAGCCCTCTTTTCAACAATGGCACAATGTTGGCTCATATTCAGTTTATTGTCCACTTTAACCCCCAGGTCCTTTTCTGCAGAGCTGCCAGTCAGCTCCCAGCCTGCACTGATGCATGGGATCATTCCATCCTAATTGTAGGACTTAGCACTTGTCCTTTTTAAGCCTCATGAAATTTCTTTTGGCCCAATCCTCCAATTTGTCTAGGTTACTTTGAATCCTTCCCTACCCTTCAGCATATCCACTACTCCCCACCTTGGTGTCATCTGTAAACTTGCTGAGGGTCTATTCTATGCCATCTTCCAGGTTCCTGATAAAGACATTGTCCAAAACATGCCCCAGGACTGACACTGGGTGTATTCCACTTGATAAAAACTGCCAACTAGACATCGAGCTATTGATTACTACCCTGATATGCAATGAGAGGTAGAATACCTATTTGAAATACAGCATATAGTTCAACTTTAACCACACAGTTATCATCATTCTTCCATAATGATTAATTAATTATTGACCAACCAAATCATCTGCAACAATGATAAATTCTCCTTATGTTCTGCTTATTCTACCTCATAACTCCTACGGAGTTAAACTGTGAATGAGAAAGTTCACATTGCTGGTAGGGTCTGTATGGAAACATGTATTTAAATTATGTCAAGTACTGTTATAAATTGCATTTATTGTGGACCTTGTATCATCTCCCCTCTACTGTGATCACCTACTTTAACCTCTGTTCACTACTTCATTTCCCCAGATCTAGCAGTGTCATTCCAAATTTCTGAGCTGCTTCAGACACCACTTAAAAATAAATCCATCAGACTACAAAAGAGTTATCTCCTTATGCCTCTCAACACATATGTATGAGAAAGTCCTCTTCCTATATTCACTGGTCAATATGGGCAATATTCTATTTTGGACCACTTCTTTACAGTAAACCTGTGTTTTAAAAAAAGACATTACGTTGCAATGTTTACATAAGGCATTTACATTTTTTTTTAGAAATTAGAGGAATATTCTGTGGTATTGTTTGAATGATATTGTAGCCATGATGGTCCAGGAAATAGGCAAGAGGCCAGGGTTTTTGTGGACGATATATTTTTTGGACTAACCATATGATTGGGATAGCCTTCAAATTCTTTCAAATGCAGTGTATTCTTCCTCAAGTCTTCTACAGGATATATTTATATTTCAGGAATATATCTTTTGCTTTTTTCTCTAAAACCGCTATAGCTGGATTCATGATAGTTAGACCCTTAGGTAAAACCAGTATTGATTATTTTGAAAATACTATTGTCTACCATATTACTTATATATTTTTCCTGTAAAGTAGGAGACATGCAGAATTAATGAAGGGATGATGTGCTTGAAGAAGTCTTTTTAATAGGATTAGATCAGTGGTTCTCAATCTTTTTAGACTCGGGGCACCCCTTAGAAAATGTCAGGTTTTAGTATTCCCTTGTATTTTGATTATGAAAAAATAATATAGGAATAATTCTGTTGCCATGAACTCAGAGAGACCATAAAAGATCATCATGATATTGACACTATGGATTCCCATTTGAAATATCTGGGTTCATCATGTTTGCACACAGAATAGTGGTAACACTGTGTGGCACCCTATGGAACACTTGAAAGGATTACAAGGCACCCCAGGGTGCTGTACAACCCTGGCTAAGAGTCATTGGATTACATCAATGGTTCTGTTTTAAATAAAGTATAATGACCCCTGAGGAGTAGGTAGGTAATGATGAAGCAGAATTTCATATTGTCTTCCTGCATGTTTCTAGATAGAATTTAGAGGAGAGAATAATCTCATTTCTTGAATCCCACTGGTGTTACAAGTCTACCGACCATGGTTTTTATCTTCTTTTTGCACTTCATAATTATACTGCATTTTCACCACCTCTCACAATTTAAACTACCAAACTGATTATTCGTTCTTTGGTCTTTTTTTAAAGTCAGACCATTGAATGAGAATTTCATATTTCATTTTAAAATATGTTTCCACCCTTTATTTTTGCTGAAAATAGCTAAAAAAAAATGAGATTGAAAGGTACAAAAAGAATCCCCTGAAATTAAGATAATTATACACTTCTTGTTTTAGTGCCTTGCAGTTTTTAACACAATGAAATGACTTTAGGGAGCCTGACTTTTGGACTCTGAATGATTGAGTATGGAAATACTGATAGGGCATAAAACAGTTCTCTCTGCATTAAGCTTTTCTTCTCCATGGTATGAATAGAGTATATTTTAATCTCTTTTCAGGAAATTATAGCAAGAGACATTATCACACCATTTATGCACAAAATTCATGATCTCGAAGAAGTATAGCTTAAAAAGACCCAGATTCATTATTATATATACATTTACACACACACACATGCAGTAGACAACTAAAAACTGTCCAATTTGCTCAAAAGGACATAGCATTTACATATCCCTATACATCACAATACATCCATCTTTATTAATATCACCATAGCTTAAAAAGATAATTCAAAAGCATTTCACCTTTATAATACAATATAGAAAATCAACAAGAACCAAATATTTAATTGGGATTGTCTGAAATATTTGATAAATAATACTTTCATAAATAAATAAAAAGAACTACAGCAGTTTTCACAGTTTGTGTGTATGCTGTAGCATGGGCTTGGATGCCTTTAATAGAAGACAGGTACCAATAAAATGTCCTAACCATTCCCCATTCTGTTCTGCTTTAATACTTTGTTTAATACTTTGCAAACATTATTTAGTTGAATCTCACGGTACAGGCAATCCCTGCTTAGCGCTCTTAATTGGTTCCTGAAAAAACAAGCATTAAGCGAAATGAGCATTAAGCAAAAGCAAAAGTTTCTGACAACACAAAATGGCAACCACAAGTGTTTTTAATGACCCAAGATGGTGACCATGAGCAGTATGATGAAACTTGCTGAGCGCTAAGTGGAATCGGATATCAATTTAAAGAGATTCAAATGGATTGATTGAGTTCCATGTTCCATGTTGCATCCATGTAAAAAATTAGATTAAAATGTAGGTCTCTGCTCTCCTAATTTCAGTTTCTATGTTTATAGTTCACAAGATGATAGTAATTACTGCACCTTAGCAAGTCATATGAACCAAAATGAACAAATTTGGTAATAAAATCAGTACTTTTTAATTTAAAAAGAGATCAGAATGATAAGCAGCACTTTAAAAGATTAAGAACCCAAATAAGGAGTTAGGAAACTGAATCAAGCTACCCTAGTTTGAGTATTTTTGTTTACACCTCTTTGCATCATACTGGGTACATCTACACAAGACATTTACTGTGGAGTTGCCTAATTAGCCCCACAGTAAACATCTCAGTGTCTATACATGCAGTGCTATTAGGATGGAGTAAACCAATTAACTGTGCCTTTGACAGAGTTTTTTTTTTACTTCACAGCAACACACACGGTGACGCTGACAGGGCTGGCTGGGGTACAAGGGCGCTTCAGTGTGGGGGCTCCCTGCCAGCTAGCCCCATGCTGAAGTACCATTGTGACCCAGCCAGCCCCATCCACAGCACATTGAGCCAGGTCAAAGCAGCCCTGGGCTGCCAAATTGATACACAGGGGCCCCTGCCAGATGGGGCTGCTCTGATTCAGTTCAGTGTGCTGCAGTCCCAGGCATGTGTTCAAATGTGGTGCCTAGTAGCAATAAACTCCGACACGATATGCACCAGAGTTTACTGCTGTGCATTAATAGCACAGGTAGATATGCTCACTGGGCCACAATATGGGTTGATAAATAAATACTTAATGTTACAACCGCCTCCTCAAACCCAGAATTTCTGACATTATTTCCATTTTGAAGGGTCTGAAACCAACCCATTTTTTAAACTATTTTTTGCTTTTTTTTTTTAATTTTCCTATAAAAAGACTATCTTTTTTCTGTTGCTCTTGAGGAAGTGAACATTTTCAAGAACCATACATATTTTCTGGTAATGTTCTCAGTTAAAAAAATGGGTAAAAGGCACATTATTTTTCATTAAAAACAAATGATTTGTATTTAAAGATTTTTAGCCAGATCTACTGAGGGGGCTATTTATTAAGGGCCCAAATCTAGCCATCATTGTAGTCTAGTGAATCAGCCATTTACAGATATTTCAGGCCCCCTCTACACATTACAATTATGCCACAATCAATGTGTTAATCATGGCATAAATGTCAAGGATGTGCATACATGTGCATTCAGTTTAAGATACAATAAAATGGCAAACCAGCCATGGAAATGTTCTATACATGGTATAGTGTTGAACATTTTTTATGGCTGCTTTCAATGGCACCTTAAATTTAATGTATAGCAGGTCCCGGCTATGGCCAAGAATCAGCTGATTGTTGGCTTCAGCCAACATCTTCTCTAGGATCTTGAACTGACCTAAGAATGGCCTGCGGCCAGGACTGACAATCAATTGATTGTTGGCCCCAACCTCAAAACTGTGGCCATCACACTTGCAACTTGCTGTTGCAGGACTAGCTTGGGGTCATGATCATGGGCTTTCCCTGAGCTAGCGAATAGAAAGGGTGCAAGTGGGATCTGACTCCAAAATCTAGCTATCATGCCTCCTGCCATGTCATATGTGCATGGCATGAGGAACAACTTTGGGGTTGGGGATTAGATCCAATTGTGCCTTTAAATGAGGCCAGGGGCCCCAGAGAATAATCTATTTGGAATGTTTGCTTATTATTCAACATCTATCAAGAAATAACACTGAATTGCTGGGAAATTCTGATGGAAACCCATTTACTATGGGTTTGACTAATGGGAGCATCTTGAATGCATTCACACCTTGCCACATATGAAGACACCTGTCTTTTCTCACTGGACCTGTTTTGAGGAAGCAAGCCACTACAGCACATTTTTGTCTCCTCTTCAGGTGGTAGGCATATACAGCAGAACATGGACATTTTAGTTATCAGAAATCTAGTCATCTGGAATTTGGTTAAATGTTTTCTCTATCAACAAAAAGTAGTACAAGCCTTACCATGTTCCTTTCTTTTGGTGAGTTTTTCTTGTTATTACTTTTGTTCCTTGAGCCTTCCCTAAATCAAATCTAAAACCCAGCCTACCTTGAAACTGCTCCAAGCAAGTGAACCCTTAAGTTCACATGGAATCCCACTGAAAGGAATAGGAGTCAACTCATGCAGAACTTTCTCCACATATGGCTATTTCAAAGCTGTCCAAAAATAGTACAATCTCTCTAAATAACCACTATGATTTTTATTTTCCCTGTAACAAAATATACTTACAGCATTTTTATAAATCAAAAGTCATGATTCCAATAATTTTTTAACTTTGTTTGGAATTACACTGTGATCATTTTCATATTGTACAAAAACAGCTGCTTGAGTGGAAAGGCATACAGTATTGAAGCTTATCATATTGTAGTGAAAATAGATACTTTTCTCTATGTTTTTTTGTCCTTGTTTTAGTATTAACCCCTGCATTCTGTAACTTTCCACCCACATGGTACAGGATGGACCACTACGTATGTCTTATAGGTTGCTCAGGTTTTGGTTTGAAATGACCAATCAAAATGTAACACGTCAACTGAAAAAAATGCTAGCTCAATAAAAGCCACGTGCGCTCTTTGTTTAGGGTCAACACTGATCTGAGCAACAAGCTCCTCTGTCGGCCTGCTTGCAAGCAATAAAATAGAGTTGGATCCAGCCTGAAAGTGTGACTCTCTTCTAGAGGTGAATTGGACTAGCCTCTAGGGGATAAAATCAGCAATTTATGCAACAATATAAAGCTATTGCCCATCAGGTTGAGACATTGACCAACCATAACATACAATAACCAAAGCCAGAGGCCATTTTTTTCAAACTAAAAATGATACATTTCTCATACAAGTAAAAGATTTGACTGCATATGTTTTATTAAACCCCTTAAAATATGATAAATATAGTATTTCAGATTGAAGATACAGGCTGTTTCACTTTCTGAACAATTGAAGGGTGAAAGACACGTGCAGAAATTTGAAGTGTAGAGTGTGCAGCTGGGTATGCTGTTTAATTTTAATGCAGTCCTTTAAAATGTTGGAAGACTGATTGAAGTATTTCTCCTTCAGTGAGAGAATGCCTGGAAATTCCACCAGGAAAGAAAAGGAAAGCTTTTTTTTGTATTTAACTGCTGGAATACACCCAAGCTAAAAATAATATTGTAGGTAGGTATATCACAAGTATACTTTAGGTCTATCAGCAGCTAGTCGCTACAAAATTTCATAATTTTTTTCCTGCCACAACTCAGAATGTTGCTGAGCATTTGGGATTTGTAGGGCTGATAAATAAAAAACATTTTTTTTATTTATTTTGTATTT
Source organism: Gavialis gangeticus (assembly GCF_001723915.1). Classification (NCBI taxonomy): domain Eukaryota; kingdom Metazoa; phylum Chordata; order Crocodylia; family Gavialidae; genus Gavialis; species Gavialis gangeticus. The sequence goes on from NW_017728995.1 coordinate 52,865,701, forward strand.
GTACTGTATTTTGGAGATGCAAATATTTTTTCAGCTTCTCTGAAAGGAAAGACTGAGTGCAGATTTTGCATTTGGAACTGGGACTGCAGTTGGGATGATGTATTTCTGAGGGTTGGATGCAATTGATCTGTTAAATCCATTAGAAAAACAATGTAAGTGGGAGGATAGGGAGAAGCAGGTGCATCAAAGCTCAGTTTTCAAATGCATAGGTCTTAAAAAAAGAAACCTGATTTATGTGCTTGGATAATCTAATGGGCATATTTACAGCAAGATCTGAATTTCTAAATACAAATTTCCCAGCCCTCACCTGGATACATTGTGTGGATGCTGACAAGCTTAGTAGGAAACATGATACTTATCTGGAAGGGTGGGAAACCATTTGGATCATAAAATTTGGATGTAAAACTAACATATTCTAAATGCCTTTGGAAAATTTTGGCTCAGCAGTTCAGACAGGAAACCCCAGATTTAGTATATTTGTACAGTTTAAGTGACTTTAAGGATCACTTTAATTCAATTATTGTATGTTGTTTAATTTGAGTACCTGGTTCTAGTTACCCTTTTTGAGGACAGGTTATTTACTCTTCAGAATTGGGTGAGGAAGGGCTTCCCTGATCTAGTTCTGATTTCATATTGCAGTAGGGGGTGCAAAACACACAGCAGGAAGGCTGGGGTGCTGCAGAGGAGAAACAATGGCACAGGGCAGAAGAATATATGAAGTAGAGTGGAGAAGGTATGTCTACTGCTGCGTGCTGCCTATCCTCCCCACCATGGGCCAGTCTCTTTGTAGATCTGTAGGTCAGAACTGGCTGCAGGACATAGGTTGCTGCTCCCTTTGCCTGAACATTTGAGATGGTAAATCACACAGGCTTTTCCAAAGTTTCAGCCAAATACCAGAATCCTTTTAATTATTTCCTATTGTAATACCAATGAAATTAGTGGAGTGAGTGAGGTAAGAATCCAGTAATTCAAGCCATAAAATAGCAGCCTTTCTTGAGTTGAGGAATGAATAAATATATTGCTTTTAATCAGACTTATATTATTTCTGCCTATCTGTGCTGCAAACTTATCAGCATCTGATGTCCTGGACGACAGCTTTTATCTCTTAAAGTAATCAGACTAAGACTATATTAGAGTTATTTTTAACTTTATTGACAATTAATCTACTTTACCTGACCTGTTTACGTGCAGTAATCTGGACTTAATTCCAGTGCCCAAATATTTGTGTTGGGTCAGTTTGCTTTTATGGGGTGTTGTGAAACATTACTTCATGTCCTGCATCTATATCCTAGCATTTTTGGTGAATGATCAAATAGAAGATGTGCTGTATTGATGTGAGGAAAATAAAATAGTGTTTTGTTTTTGTTATAGAAGATCAACTAGTGCCAGGAAGATATTGGTCCAGATCCCTGACTGGAGTAAATGAGCTCCAATAAGGCTAATGAGTATCTGACTCAAAGATACTGGAGTTATGACTAACTATGCAGTATTGTAGATAAGGGATTTACATTGGCATGAAGTGTACATTTAAGATGAACGTGATGGGTGTTCCTTCTGGTTGAATGGGTCTCCCTTATAAAGCTGTTTTTTGTATATTAGTTTCATGTTTCCTCCTTACTGCAGGTTGTACACAGATGATATGCTTCTTTCCAAATGTTGGATGAACTGCTAGAATTTGATCAGATGCTTAATGCATTTGCCTGTCCAGGAGAACGAGTTGAATGCAATCAACTCAGAACTCTCTTTGGTTTTATATTTTCATGTTTTGAAGCTCTTTCAACTAGAAATTGTGGCTTGATGCTTATTTAGCTTCTCTCTTGGGCTGGGCTGGTACATTTTCTGCACGACTGGAAGAGGATGCAACAAGGCATATCACTAAAACCAGAGGATATGTACAATGCAGTAAAGCAGTTAAATATGAAGCCTGCAAGAACATTCCAGGTGCATAGTATAGAATACTATAGGAAGTATTTATGAGCAGATTTCAAATAATGATTTTCTTTTCTAAACCACTTGATGTTAAAAATTGTAGTACAGGCAGCTCACCAGAGGTTCTGTTACTGTTGCATGATCCCAGACACAACTTAGGACCAAGAACATAATCTGGGCGTGTACTTCCTGACTCTATGTGGCAGAAAATATGCAGAACTCTTGGCAGAGGGGATATCTTTTATTAGATCAACTAAATAATTGGAAAAAAAAATTTTACCTGCAAGCTTTTGGGTGCACACACCCTTCCTCAGGCATAGGAGAATGCATAGATTGTAACATTTGTCCCATGTAGAAATGAAACTTCATATTGCACAGCAGAATAAAAAGATGTTATAGGTCTCCCTGGGTGGAAAAGTTCATTTTATGCAAATTGGGCTCAAATAAAATTTCAAGCATTCTGTCTACCTCCATGTTGTCTGATGGCAAGCTGGGTATTGAATTTTTTCTTTCTTCTTGGTGAGATATTTTCTATTGCACAGGAGAGAGGCTGGTGGAATGAATCTCCTGGCTGAGAAGTAATGTTAAGTATCTGTATATAGAAGACTGCAACTTCTTGGTGTAAAGCTAACAGAGACTGTGGCCCACTAACATTTGTTGAGGGGTTTACACATTCAAAATGTTCTCAAAAATTAACTAATGTATCCCACTATAGCCTTGGAAGTTAAGTACACAGACAGTAAAATTTTCTTCCCCTCATACACACTTTTTTTTCCTTCTAAATAGATAAGGATATCAAGACCCAGAACTGAATAGTGATTTGCTGAAAGAGCTACAATAAATTAAGTTCTAATCTACATAGGAGACAGGGGGTGCTCCTGGCAAATGGATATTTCCGAAGCTAGAATAAGTCCTTACAGGCAAGAAAGGGTGGAGCTAAAACACTCCTTCAGTGCCTTAAACAACAGGAGCAAAGAGCATGTGGGGGGGGGCACCAGCTGAACATTTAGTACTACTGTTGCCTGTTACTGCAGAAGAAAGACAGAGGATCTGAGTAAGAATGGAGCTTATAATTCATAAGTTCCTGGCATCAAGATGCAGCCTCAGCCTACTAGAGCAAGGGTCAGGAACCAATGGCATGCAGGCCAGATCTGGCCCATGGAGTCTTTAGATCTGGTTTTGGTGGCATTGGATAGCAGGGGGTTAGAGCAGCATTTGTTTTCCCAATGCCAATGCAGGCAGAAATGGCAGTAGCAGGCAGACTTTTACCCCATGGGTAGATTGATATGGCCACAGGGAGACACTGTCTATGCTGATGCAGAGAGAAGGAACAGCAGCAGGTACTTTCCCCATGCCAGTTTAGGGAGAAGTGGCAGCAGTGGACACAGAAAAAAGTGGCAGTGCCTGGCATATCCCCTCCACCTGGTCTTGGGGAACAATGGCAGCAAAGCCTGGGTCCTAACTGTCCACTGGCCAGCCTGTCTCTGACCCAACCTGGGTCAGTCCAGCCCTTAGCCTTAAAAGGTTGCCAACCACTGTACTGGACTATTTACTCCTGCAACACCTGTCAAGCAATGTGTATTTTCCATGCTTCTGGGCTTTTCTGGGTGCTGGGATGAACTTCCATACCCCCTGCTCCTGCATGTGTCAGGGTTTTTTTTAAAGCCCTCAGACACATTCTGTGTTGACTCAGCTAAGGCTGGGGATTTTGAATCAGATATGCCAATACTCCTGTTGGGACTTAAACCCAGAGATTCTTGGCTCGAGGGACTTGCCCCTCTATTCAGTATCAGACTGATCATCATATTTAGGGTCAGGAAGGACTTTTACCCCATGGTTAAAATGATATGGCCTCCATCTCACCCTGAATAGGAAGAAACTCTTCTTGGCTAGGATGGCTGATCTACTGGGCAGGGCTTTAAACTAGGACAACCGGGGTATGGGCAGTCAATAAATAGCTGTAGCCCAGGTCACAACAACCACAGTATTAACAGGTTAGGTAGCCCAAGGGAACCCACTCCCAAAACAGCCCAAGGAAATTTCATGCCCCAGCACTCAAGAAAGCCCAGGGCTTCTTATGGCAGGCTTAGCTGCCTGTACACAAATGCCAGGAGTTTGGAAAACAAGCAAAAGGAACTGGCCCTCCTGAGTGACAATGATTATGATCTCATAGGGATAATGAAGAGCTGGTGGGACTCCACCTAGGACTGGTCCATAGTTATAGAAAGCTATAACTTGTACAGGAGAGACTGTGTAGGGAACAGGGGTGGGGGTGTAGCTTTCTATGTGAGGAGCAGTACACTTCCCTTCAAACTGAGTTTAACAATCCAGGAGGGGGTCTTGAGACCGTCTGGGTTAAAATACAGGGGGAGCATAGGGAAGGGGATATACATGTAGGAGTCTATTACAGACCCAACCAAGATGAAGAGCTGGATCGAGAATTCAATAGGGAGCTAGCTGAGGCTGTACGTTCCCAATGATTAGTTATCATGGGAGACTTTAACCTCCCTGACATCCCATGGGAAGAGCACACAGCCAAACCTGACCAATCATGTAACTTCCTTGTTTTCATTGACGACTTCTACCTAACACAAGAAGTCTACTGGATGACTAGGGGAGAGGCACTGCTGGATCTGGTTCTGGCAAAAGGGGATGATCTGGTGAGTGACCTGAAGATTGAGGGGAAGCTCAGTGACAGTGACCATGAACTGATCACTTACTCTGTCCATAAAGGGCAGGCAATTTTTTCAGAAAAACAGAAATCCTCAACTTTGTGAAGGATGACTTTCATAAACTCAGGAGACTGGCCATCCAGGCACTAAGAGACCATGGCCCCTTAGAAAGAGGAATCCACAAGCAATGGTTGTTCCTTAAGAGTGCAGTACTTGAGGTACAAGGAAAGTCTATTCCATTCTGAAGGAAAAGCAGTTAGTGAGCTAGGGATCCCCTTTGGCTCAATAGTGAACTTTTGGACCTCCTCAAGCTAAGAAGAGAAGCCTACACTGGATGGAAAATAGGAGTCATTACCAAGGAGGACTACACAGCATTAGCCTGCACCTGTAAAGAGTGGACCATAAAAGCCAAGGCAGAAACCAAACACAGGCTAATCATTGGAATCAAGGACAACAAAAAGTCCTTCAGATATGCAGGAAGTCAGAGGAAAAACAAAGGCAACATTGGACCCCTGATAAATCAAATGGGGCAGCTGACATCTGACACTCAGGAAACAGCCAATTTCCTAAATGATTACTTTGCATCAGTCTTCCACCTGTCCCAAGGGGTCACCCTGTCGGATAGGAAACAAAACATCCAAGGGGTGGGAGATGGGCCCACAATTGATGCAGATCAAATAACACCTCGAGAGGCTCAACATCCAGAAGTCTGCAGGCCTGGACGGAATGCACCAGAGAGTCTTAAAGGAGTTGGCAGACATCACAACACACCCTATGGCAAAGGTATTTGAGAACTTGCAGTGCTCAGGAGGGGTAACAGAGGAAGGGAAAAGAGTCAACATGGTCCCAATCTTCAAGAAAGGAAGGAGGGAAGACCCAGGGAATTACAAACCAATCAGTCTGACATCCATCCCTGAAAATTATCACAGGTTCCACCAGCAACAGGCTAACAGAAGGTAACTTTTTGAGTGCTAGCCAACGTGTCTTTGTTGCTGGAAAGTCCTGCCTGACCAACCTCATTTCCTGTATGACCAAGTGACCCACTGCCTGCCTGGACAAGTTAGACGAGGTTGATGTCTTATATCTGGATTTCAAGGAGGTCTTTGACTTGGTCTCCCATGATGTCCTCATGGCTAAGCTGAAGAACTTCAGCTTCGACCATTTCACAGTCCGAAGGCTGGGAAACTTGCTTCAGGGTCAGACCAAAGAGTATTAGTTGATACTTGGCACAAGGTAACCAGCGGTGTCCCTCAGGGCTCAGTGCTCAGGTCAGTACTCTTCAACATCTTCATAAATGATCTGGATTCAGGCAAGAGATGCAGACTGGTGAAGCCTGTGGATGATGCTGAACTACAGGGAAAGGCAGTCACGCTGCAGGATAGGCTGAGGATACAGGCTGACCTGGACAGGCTAACATGGTTGGCAGACCAAAACCTGATGGCATTTAATGCAGAGAAGTGCAGGTTGCTCCACCTTGGGAGGAAGAACTAACAACATACTTATAAGCTCGGCAGTGCCACGCTCGCTAGCACCATGACCAAAAGAGACTTGTGGGTCTTGATTGACCACAAGATGAACATGAGCCACCAATGCGATGCCATAGCCAGCAAAACAAACCAGAGTCTGGCATCCATCCACCAATGCATCTCAAGAAAAAACAGGGACATCATCTTCCCACTTTACTCAGCCTTAGTGAGGCTGGAGCTAAAGTAATGTGTCCAGTTTTTGACCTCCCACTTCAGGACGGATGTGGATAAGCTTGAGGGTGTCCAAAGGAAAGCCAACCACATTATCAAAGGCTAACACAGCAAGCCTTATGAAGAGAGGTTGAGGGCCATGGGATTCAGGACTCTTCAGCCTGGAGAAGAGAAGCCTCAGGGAAGACATGGTGGCAGCCTGTAAGTATATAAGGGAGGTGCACCATGATCTGATAGAAGAGGTGTTCACCAGACCCCCAAGGGATAACTAGGTCTAACTGCCACAAACTTCTGAAGGATGATTTGGACTGGATAAAGGAAAAACTCCTTTCCAGTCTGAGCGTCCAGGGCCTGGAACAGACTCCTCACAGAGGTGGTGTAAGCATCTACACTGGACTCATTCAAAAGGCATTTGGATGCATATCTTGCTGGAATCATTTTACCCCAGCAGACTTCCTGCCTATGGCAGAGGGCCTGGACTTGACGATCTCGTAAGGTCCCTTCCAACCCCTAATGTCTATGTATCTATGATATGGAATGTATTCCATTGATAGGGATTGGGTTTTATCTTCCTCTGCTGTGGAGGGAAGGGCTTTTTCCTAGGATCTCTTGAGCGTATATTAATCTTTACAGAAGCAGGACATTGCCCACTGTGACCCCCCTGCTTTACCTGTGGCAGTTTAGGGCATTATGTCTTGTGTTGTCATGGCTGACTCTGTAGTTTTTCTAGGAGTTTAGACATTGGACTTGTATAGGATGGTTTGGATAGGAATGATCCCACCTCAGGCAGTTGGCTGGACTAAATCATCCATTGAGGTCTCTTCCAGCACATTTAGCCTGAAATAACAAGTTGCATAAGAATCTGTTTCTGCACCTCCCAGCATTATAACATCATAGGAAAGTAGGGCTGGAACACAATAGCTAGAAAATGATATTTAGAGGTTTGGTATTACATTGCATTAGGACAATGGTCTTTGGGAATGGCAAGGGTTAACTTGTTTCTAAAGACTGTTTGTCACACCGTTTCAAAACCTCGAAGGCACATAGGGTGTCTGATGTCAATGGACATACACGTCTTTGGAAATTAAAGACACCCACGCTTTATTTTCATAATAGAGAGAGGCCTAGTTCCAGTATTACAGTGCCCATTTGCAAAAACTCTTGGGATTTCCATTTTAGAAGGAAATGATCAAATTAAGTGTGTGCATGTGGTGGGTTTATAAAGATAGGATTCTGGCTGCCAAAACAAAACGTGGACAGCATGATGGCTGTAAGAAAACCAATCAATAGTACCTGGAAACAAGGAGTCATGAGAGGAGAAAGAACACAAAAGAAGGAGTTTTCAAAACAACATGTTGGCATCAGCCTCCAACCTCCAAGGTTGCTGGCATTGGACATTCAAGCAAAAAAACCTCTAGGTAGTGTTTATGTACTAGCTGGATGCACCACTTGCCTTGTTTACATTCTGGGTACTGGGGAATTTGGGTAATGTAATTTCTAATCATCTTGCTTGCTTTGCCTGAATTACTCTTATATCCTATCACTGTGTATCAATAATATTTGCATATTATCAACTGTAGGAGTTTTGGTCGGTTTGAAGGTTGTGCAGGGTATCAGGACTGGGTTATAAATCCAGTGCCTACAGAACAGATCTCACAAGGTCATCTAGTCCAGCCCTATTCTCAAGGCAGGATCATTCCTGACTAAACACATTATAAACACATTTCTTTCCAGCCTGAAAATGTCCAGGGATGGATTCTACAGCTTCTTTAGGTAGCCTGTTTAAGCAACTAACCACCAACTTAGTCAGAAAGTTACTTCTAATATCCAACCTAAATTACCTCTGATGCAGATCGAATCCATTGATCCTAGTCCTGTCCCCTTCAACAACAGAGAAGAGCACATACAATACAGTGCATATTAGTATTCTTTCTGAATATGCTTTCCATTGGGACAACTTCATTACCTCTTATTAATCCCCCTTTTTCTGGCCTAATAAAATTGAAGTAGACAAACTGTTTGCAGGTAACATTATTCCTATTAGGAAAGTAAGACTCGTAGTTAGTTCAAGAAATGCTATTTTGGACAAAAGCTTTTGGACAAATGGAATTACTCTATGTTACCAACTAAAGACAATTACCCTGTATTATGTTTTATTCATGCAATTTACTGATGCCTTTGACCAGCCTGACATTATGAAAATTGAGTCAGTCAGAATTTATAGACAAAAGCAGAGTCAGTGACAACTTGCCTCATTAAGAAGAAAAGTTGGATCACTAAAGAAATATATTTAGTCATTTGTCTGTCAATTTCAAGTTTTTTTAAATGCAGTGACTGTTTTTTGCTCCAGATTTAATGGATTTCATATCAAACTTGCCCACTTATTACAACACTGGCAATATCATGAAAAAAATCAGTCACCACACTTTCCCCACAATAAACCACAGTGACTTGTAAATATGTCACCACACAGAACTCTACAGAAACACATCCAGTCTTGCAAGCCGGAGCATCATCTCCACCTCTTTGCCTGGGATTCCATTTGACTTCAGAAACAGGAAAAGGAATTTCTAAGGAGTTTCCTGCTTTACTACTGTGACACTTCTGTCAGCTCTATGTCCTGGATTCTCTCCATCTCTGTATGTGGAGAAAAGGAAAGCCAAAGCACCACACAAACACAAAAACAGGTCAAAGAAGGTGACCCCACAAACTCAAACAAGTTCAAGGCAAGTGGAAGCAATTACAGAGTTGGTTTGCTTTAAGGTGTGCACACACTTAACTCTAGAACCCTTCGAAGAATTTCACTAATTGAGAACTAGTTCACAATTCTGCAAATTCAAAGGTGTTTGCATATGCACCGCCAAAGGTGAACAAGTAGAACAAATGGCCAAATGTACCACAAGTCACCTTTCAAACATTGCAGCACTGTCAAACCACGACCAGGCAGTGGTAGTGAATACCCAGCCCAGCATGTCTCCCAGTGGTGAGTTCCCCAGTTTCTCCAATATCCCATGAACAAAGGAGGAAAACCTGGATTGACTGGTGCCAAGGAAGTAGCAAAAGATATGAGGTACCCGCAACTGCAATTTTCTGATTCCCACTTCTCACTGATATTTAGTTCAATAAAGACCATCCCATTGCTTAACAAAATATGTGTGGTGGTACCCTGACTGGGGGTGCCTAGGCACGTGTGTGTTGGGGAGGAGGTGGCTGCCTAGACCCCTGCTTCTGAATTCCTGAGATCTGAGTACTGTGAGGCTGTCAGAGCTTTCCTGGGTTTTAAAGGCTATTTTTCCTGTGAAAAAGGTAAGATAAAGAAGTAGAAGAAGAAAGTTGGTGGGAAACACAGGTATAGGACAGGAATGGGATGAAACCCTCACATGCTGGTTTGCATAAGACTGTAAAAAGCCCAAAAAACAAACAAAAAAACCAAACAAAAAACAAAATCCTCATAAATATCCAGTATTACTGGGCAACCACACTAGGATTTAGTACAGACAGTTAAAAAACCCAAAGTTGAATTGATTCTATCTTTGCAGGTTAGTCTAAGCTATGTAAATTGAGCCAATAGGAAAGTGAACAGACATTCACTTTTGATTCCAAAAATGCAGCCACATGCTTGCAGTGGCCAAGAAAAGAAGCAAGGGCATGCTAGAGCACACCTGTCTGCTTGGCTGGAGCAGACAGCTTGGGCCAAAGCTAGTCTACCCATACTACAAGGGGGAAGGGGGAGGGTTGTGGGGGGCGGTGCAAAGCATCTTGGGCTGCTGGGGGACTGTGAGTTAACTTGTATCTGGAGGGGAACTGGGACAAAGTTCAA
>NW_017728995.1:52880818-52900653 GCF_001723915.1 Gavialis gangeticus
ATTACTGGGCAACCACACTAGGATTTAGTACAGACAGTTAAAAAACCCAAAGTTGAATTGATTCTATCTTTGCAGGTTAGTCTAAGCTATGTAAATTGAGCCAATAGGAAAGTGAACAGACATTCACTTTTGATTCCAAAAATGCAGCCACATGCTTGCAGTGGCCAAGAAAAGAAGCAAGGGCATGCTAGAGCACACCTGTCTGCTTGGCTGGAGCAGACAGCTTGGGCCAAAGCTAGTCTACCCATACTACAAGGGGGAAGGGGGAGGGTTGTGGGGGGCGGTGCAAAGCATCTTGGGCTGCTGGGGGACTGTGAGTTAACTTGTATCTGGAGGGGAACTGGGACAAAGTTCAATAAACTGATTTAACCAAAATCAGTTAAGCCCAATACTACATCCATCTAAGTTTATCTTAAACTGGTTTTGGCCACTCTGAAAGTGATTTATGTGCACTGAACTTCTGTTGTGTTACAGATTTGAACCAGTTTCCAATCATTTATGTAATTTCTGTCCATAGCTTAATTGTTTACCATGTACTAGAGGGCCTATGAAATCATTGTGGTCACTGTGGGGAAATAGCTTCTACTAGGCTTCCCTCCAGATTTTTTAGATAGGAGTAAGAGTACTAGTAAGATGACATGTCAAAACATTATTAATCAGGAAAAAAGAAGACAACCATTAGAATTGTTTAAGCAGTTTTGAAGCCATTCGCTTTTATACACAGTACTATCCCAGCTGATGAACTATTGTTCATAGTAACATTTGCATTTACAGCTTTCATACACATTGAAAACACTCAAGCCCTGCCTACCCATGCAGACAGTTTTTGATAGATTTAAACTTCATTATCACTAGTGATTGTGATATGTGGCTTAAAAGAATATATAGTACATAACAAACATATATATAACACACTTTTAAAATAAATGTGATCATATATAATGAGCTGCAATAATCAAGTAGACAATAGCAATAGTATCTGAATAGTTCAATGACTAAAACAAAATCCCGTTATAGTGAACAATCAGTTTAGCAATGTGGATTATTTTAATAGACCCATTCCTTTAAATCAAGTCTTTACCATCTGTTCTGCCCTCTAATTACAAATGCAACAAGAATATAATTCACAATTGCATCATTAAAAAGACATAAAGGATTTAATGCATGTCAGTGTTCCTTTTTAATGTTGAATGCATCCATTATATTTTTCTCTTCTTTTGTAGGCAAAACACAGGGGGGACATCCTTGTCCTAATAAAGGAAAATCTCTTAATCATTGAGTTTTTCCTTAGGAGGCATGATTAATTTATAGAGGTGCATGCAGATTTTTGAATATATATTTGACCACAAGTACTTGTTGATCCTCTCTGCTAGCTACTCTTGTGTATGCAGTTGGAGATGGGAGCTATCAACAATTCTGTTATGTGCTTGGGTCAGCCAATAGGCAAATAATTTTCAGACTAGCAAAAATCAAGGGGAATTTTAGAAAATAATTTTTTTAAGGATTTAGAAAACCTTTAGGAAGGTTTGTGTTGATTCTCAAACAGTCTATGATGTTTAGTATAAGGGCTGTGCAAAACAGCACCATTCCCTTTCAACTTCTGTTTCAATGGGACAGTGTTTTATTTCGAGTTTCATTTAATTTTGAAACCACTATTCCATTTTGTTTTGTTGAAACTGTTTCACTGCTTCAACGTTTCACCCATAGGCTATAATGGGGAAGCATGAAACTGCCTATAACTTTGTCATTTCTTATCTGATTTGGATGAATCATGTAGGTATGGTAACACCTTCAGTGGCCATGAAGCCTGACAAGTTTCAAGGAGATAGGTGCAGGGGTGTCTGGGAAACTACACCTCAAAGGTTTGAAAACAAAACTCATGTCACATGTGTGTGTTAAGGCACAGCAGGGTGAAAACAGCAGGCTTGGTAGCCCCTGCTGAGGTCATGATGCCTGCCAGGTTTCAAGGAGTTGGTGCAGGGGTTTCTGGGAAACTGCACCTCAAGCTTCTGACAAGCAAGATTCGTGACATGGGTGACACTGTGTGTGTTAAGGTATGCCCTCACTGGCTCTGGGGCCTCTATCCAACACAATATTGTGCCCCAATGAGGTCTCCTTCTCCCCTACAGCCTCAGTCTGGTCCACCACTTTAACTGACAACAGGTAATAACTTAGTAAGCAGCACGGTAGCACCAGCAGCATCTCAGGCAGCCAAACTGTCACAAACTTGAGCCTTTCTTTCCTTTCCTGCCGAAGCTTCTTCTCCAGTGTCTGCCAGAGAACTCTTCCTGCCAGCCCCAGCCCAGAGGCTTAGATGTGCCCAGGGTCTTGTGTCCTTCTGGTCAGGTGCTAGGGGTGTTGGTCTAAGGACATGGCACTGGCAGACAAGGTCCCTTCCCTCAGGTCACACATGGTGTCTAGCACATGGACCATACTGGACTACAAGGAATCAAGCCATTTCCTGATGCCCTCCTTCAGCCACCTCACCAGTGCTTGGATGTCTGGTGACAGCGACTTGCCCCAACCAGGAACATTGATCCCCTGGAAGCTATCCATTTGGCTATGAAGTTCCCTCACTACAGGGATCACCTGGCTATGGTGGGCATCACCAGTGCTGAGGGTCTCGGTGGCCTTGAGGAAGGACTTGAGGACCACCAAGATCTTGGAGATGGTATCCCACTGAGATCTGTTAAGGGCCCTGCTGATCCTAATCTACCCAAGCAAGGCTATCTCAGGGATGGCGTTCTGTTGTTCCACCAGCTTGAAATGAGTCAAAACAGCGTCAAACCAAAACAGCCAGTGAAATTTTGCATAGCCCTATTGAGTATCCTTAATACTACTGAAATTGATACAAAAAAATTAAGACAGGCATGGCCCAGAATACATGTATTCTTTTTATAAGTACATTGTAACAAGACATCGATGTGTAATAGGCAGCAACAGTATATGGGGCATTACTGGCTGCCAGTGGCATCAGCACAGCCAGTTGGCAGCTTTTGCAATGGCTATTTTTGTGCACATACCTCCTCCAAACTTCTGCCCTGATCATCCTCCCTTATTAATGCAACTAACAAGTAGTACATTTTCCCCAGAGATGGCCAGTAGTGAAAATCTCATTTGAAATCTGAAAGCCAAGATGACTTCTTTGCTTCTTGCTTATTAGTTCCAAAATAAAAGTTCTGCAGGGTATCATTTATATTCACTTATATTTGGGCAGTACCATGATATTCTGATTATGCTTTGTAGTATTTATACAATCACTAGGCTTTAATTGATATTTCACAGTTGTAACTGCACAGCCCAGTAATTGGGGCTTAGTAACCAATGATGTTGATGGACAAGAATCCAGTTCTATCTTTTTTGACTGTTATGCCTCTGGACTAATAAGAAGGAAACAAATTAATAAGTCCCTGTGTTCTTCTGTTCAGCTCAGGTTTTAATCTTTAATTTGTTAATACAACTTCTATAATTAGCAACAAGCTAAATATTCATTTAAAATGAAAATGTATGAAGAGCTCTATAGGTGTTTGAAGCTTTAGCTCTACACTCTAAGTAGTGTTGTCCACCAGAAACACTATGGGATATCAGGCCAGATTTTCAAGCATTTATCATTTACCACTTCCAGTGGAGCTCAGGCTCCCAATGGTTCCCATGATTATACTTACAGGCAAATTTTCAAGGGAGGTTAATGTGCTCTCATAGCTCAGAAAAAGGCAAAGAGATGTCCTGCTCTCAAAAGAGCTTTATTGCAACTGCTAACACACAAAGATGGCTAACCACTTCTTTCTGATGTCATGTCATTCCTCAGGAATGGAGTTAACCCTTACTACTACTACTACAGTTATCATTCAACATGCTGACTGTACCATAGTACCTAAATAGGAGCTGAATTCCTTTGAAAAGCTAGCTCCAGCTCTAGGAATTGAACCCTTTTGAATTTTTTTCTTAAACAAGCCAGTCATTCTTGGAGACCACCAAAAAGTAGGAACAGGATTGTTTCTACACCTCATTTTGAGATGAGAAGCGTGTCTTCCCATTCAAGACCATCTGCTTTGCCTCAGGTCTCCTCCTCTCCTCCCCTCCCCCCCAGTTTAATAGACAGTTAAGACAGTGTAGTAACCATGACTGATGATCTAGTCCTTAGAGACCTGAGGATAGGAAACCGCACTATCTATACACCATCCAGAAAACAGAGCTCTGCTCCACCTATACGCTCTGCTATGGTATTTACTTTCTTAGTCTTTGATTTAGCCTAAGCAAACCTACAACGCAAAGGCCAGAGAAATTCTGAACAACAAAGCTGTCCATGTCAAAGGCAGGAAGAAAACTCGCCCTGTCCTCACCCTTGTTTCCTACCCCAAAATATATAAGATAAAAAGAAACCAGCCCTAAATACAAGTGAAATTTAGCTTCATATTTCAAATGCCAACACTTAAAAAAAAATCAAGTAATTAACACCACATTGGGGAATGTAGTGAATCAAGTAAAACAAGAGAGACACTTTGATTCATCCCTCCAGTTGCACATCAACACTGAACCATCAATCTCTCCCCCTTCCCCTCCTTCCTCACCCTTCCCTCTTCTCTACTATTTAAAATGAATAGCATTACCAAAGAGTCTATTGAACTTTCAGACATACTGGGCATGTCTACATGACACGTTACTTGCATGATGGTTACTGGGCATTTATTTAGTGCTTGTATAATAATACAAGCAGTAGCCTAATAATACTATGCAGTAGTGTATTAGCACTGTTGGTGCTGTGATGTGCTACTATGCAGTATTATTCAGCTACTGCACGGTTATCATCTCAAGTAGATACACCCACTGGGTACTAGGTAAATAATTTTTACAGTACTACTAGTTCAAGGCACCTGCTTTCTTGTAGCCAATAGGTGGTTTCTTTTTCCCCAGGTTTCCTTATGTACATTATGTGTTCAAAAGTTTTATTTCAAAACATTCAGAACAAAATGAAACATGCCTAGATAAAGTAAAAAAACTTACAAAGTGCAGGCATTATAGTAAAACCAAAATATCAGCAGGTGTTCCTATTCACTTTGTAGCAAAGCCCAGTAAAATAAACTACCACACTACATGGGAGAAAGTGAGTCATTGAACATTGTAAATTTTCCTAATGTATTGCAGCTACAGAAACACCTGTGCTAAACACAGTAACTTTGTGCTAATCCACTGTGAATATTTCAGCAGCCCTCCTATGTGTTGCGGTGGTCAACATTTTTCTTACCCTCTCCCAGAACACTTACCAAAATAATCATGTTGAAACACAGTTGTGATTGTGGTGGTTTCTCAGCCAATATTACCTCAATGCCAGAATCCCTCTACACAAACACACACGCAAACTATGAACAAATCAGAAAACAGTTACTTTAACTCTAATAGATATAAAGGCTATAAGGCTCCTTCATTAATATGGCTATATGTATTATTGACCAAATCCTCAACCCCACTCTGTCCAGCTCCAAGAATTGGAACCAAGTTAATTTTAATTTTTCTGCTCACAAAACAAACACAAAACAAAATGAAAATGCCAGTGCTGTCACTTGTCCTAACAAAGTGGCTTTAACAGGGAGAATAACAGGTAGAGATTATAAAAAAGCAGAGTTCACCATTCTAGAAATGACACTTGGATTTATTAAATGCTGTAAAAAAATGATAATTATTGTATAACTACCCTCCCAGAATAATAGCCATTTTGCCCTTAGACCTGTTTCACATTTTGGACAATCAGAGGGGCATCAGCTGAGAGAAGCTGTGAGAGGGACAGAGCTGTACTGAGACATTGTTATCACACTGGAGCTCTCAGAATCACACCAGCAGCCTGGATAGTGCACTATGCTGCTGCATTTAACCCTTTGTTCAGTCAGTATGCTCTACAGCCCAGAACACATCAAGACAGCATTACAGTCACACCTACTCTTCGGTTTCTTCCCTGATTTTGTAAGTGCTGGCAGGTGGAGCCCGGAGACTTGGACTGTGCCAATAATCATCCAGATGTTCCAAGAACAGAAAAAGGTTGGCACATGACCTCCTTTATCATGTACCCATTCAACAATTAACACAGTCTGGGACTGCATGTGTGGAGGTATTTGATTACTTCCTGCACATGATGATTAAATGAACACTAGACAGATGCAATGAGGGGCAGGAGAATTATCCTGCATCAGGCAAACACAAGATTTCTGGCACCTTCTTCTGAAATATTTGGTGCTGGTCACCAACAGAAGTATAATTTTGGATTAAATGGACCTCACATCTCGTCCAGCCTGCCAATTCCTATAGGCCTATATATTAACAATGCTTTAATACTCTGTGAATGAAAGACATGGAACAGAATTGTTGCTCTATTAAAGTGACTGAGATTAATAATCCAAACAGTCTCCACTTTTACCACTATTCCATGGACATTAAAGGACAAAAAAATCAAAGAGAATGATGCTTCTGTTTGTACATACATCATGTACACCAGTGTTACATTCCACAGTGTATGCAGTCAGACCTGAAAATGATCTATAGAATCAAACCCAGATTTCCCATAGCTTGCAAACTTTGCAGTTTACATGCCAGCTTTCTTTTAACATAGCTGTCAAATCAATGCTATAATTCTATATTAGTCAAAAAAGGTGTTTAACAAATGTCAAATGAGTTTTCCCTCACTGCTGCGAAAGTTCAATGAACTACATACATAGCTGCCTTTACATGCAGAATCCCCGTTGTTGTTAGTCACCTGTATTACAGCAAAACTTGAGATATCAGGAGCCTATTGTTCTTGGCATGATTCTGAACATAACGACCCAAAGAGCTGAAACATGAGCAAACATTGCTTGGACTTTTAAAATACTAGAACAAATATAATAGATCTGTATTAAGACAATAATGTACTGCAATAAAGTATATAGGAGTCTCAGGTAGGAACAAAAAGTGGCACAAGGTGTTTGATTAATTACATTAATTTTTTGAGCTATTGACAGAAAAAAAGGGTTTTGAAAGTATTAATGCAGTTATTTATTTTGAAGTGCTAGGAACATAAAAATCCCGTTTCTTGTTTATAATGGACAAATTTCAATTATAATAGACACTATCTGGATATTAATTGGCATTATTTACCAGAGATCTAAAGAGGGAGCTGAATGTGAAGAGCTGTCAGGTGTTGAAATGAGATAGAAGAGCCACAGAGGTCTCTTTTATAATTATCAGCCATGTATATCCTGCTTTTTAATTATTCAAGTTGTTTACAAGACAAGTGTGTGTAGCTGAGGACTACAGCACTATTAATTAAATACGTTGTACACATGAAACATTTATACTGTGGTGAAAACTGCTCTATTACTATCAGCAAAGTTTCCTTTAAAAAGCTGATTAAGCCAAGTGACTAAAATCTACATACAATCTAGTAATTATCTTACATTTTAAAAAGTACCTAAGTGAATTAGGAAGATAAGGGCAACACTTGCAAACTGGCTAGGGGCAGAAAATTCAAACGTGTTCACATGACTGAGAAACTTAAGTTGTACTGATGTCTACACCCTTTCTTAATAAGGAAAGGAGAAATGGTAATTCTTTTGATTTAAAGTAGGACCCCCACTCTTTATAAAAGCTTAATGGTTAAATAACCCATCCAGGATATGGGAGACTTTAATTCAATTCCTTCCCCTGCTTCTGCGTCCACTTAGCCTGCCAGTGTCATGAGGACCAGGCTATTCTGGTGTTTGAGAGTAGAGGGGCAGGAAGCAGTCTCAAACCACTGAGTAAAAACAAAATAAAGATTAATTGAGCCAGTGAGAGTTTGAGTGAGCATGACTTTGTAGTTTTGAAATGGGGGCAGTTACTAGGAAGGAGAAAACATGGGTTCCACTCTCTGCTGCAATTACATATTTAACATTAAAAGCCCTGGTATAAAATATTGAGGGTTGAAACCTAGGCAAAGAAGAATACCTTCCACATGGGATAAAGAACATTTTCTAGCAACGGTAGACATAAGGAAAGACTTCTTTAATATCTCTCTACATTTGGAAAATAATGTGTCAATAAACAGTAAAAAGCATTTGACCTGAGTATTGCTCCTGTATTACCAGACTTCTCAATGAGACAGCAAGCTTATTTAGTGCCAATTCCATTCTTGCCAAAAGAGAGCATTACTGTTCACTTTAAATACAGCTGGGTTAGGCTTGCTTTCAGTGACATAGCAACAATTAAGTTCAAAAGATAGTAATGTTTCCAGTAAATTAGGAAAAAAACTCCCAACATGTGCTTCAAATGGATAATTTACTGGATGTTTAATAGACACCATATCTCTAGTTGTATATAAGCTGATGAAAAATCAAATAACATTTGACCTTAGAGGAAAGGTGCTAACTGTTTGATCTTTCACCCCAAAACACTTTGCAATTCTACTTGGGGCTCTGGTTCTTAATATTTTCATGACCATTCTGCATGCCAGAACAATACAAAGCACATTGTTACCAGCAAAATCAGCTGAGAACTCACCCTTTATGCATCATAGATGGTGTAATCTAATCTTATATGGTAGCTGTGTAATCTCTTGCAATTAAAACAGAACACTTCTGGACTTACTTGCTACCCTATACAGTTTTGGACACAGATGTCTCAAAAGTCATCTGGAATGCTTTATTTTTTCTCCTCAGAAATTAAGAACTAATTAACTTGCCAAAAATCCATTCTACAGAGAATAAACAATCTTGAATTGTCACCAGTCTAAGAAGTTATACATGGGATACATATACATTCTCCAGCTGTCATATGCAGTTCCTTCCAGACAATGGCACTGTAGTATCTTACTTGATCAAAGAATGGGAACTACTTAAGAGTTCATCATGGATCTGGACTTGGATTTCTATCAAGAATAGATCCTGATTATACAACAAGTTAGGGCAGAGAGTTTTATACTCGGGGCTTATTGAGCCACTGAGTATAAAATATTGAGCAGATGAGAATGTAGAGCCAAGAATAGAATTTTTACTAATTTTATCTATAGAAATGATTCATAGATGATAGGGTTGGAAGGGACCTCAGTAGGTTACCAAGTCCGACCCCTTGCCCTGGGCAGGAAAGAGCACTGGGGTCAGACAACCCCAGCCAGGTGCTTGTCCAGTCTCCTCTTAAAGATCCCCAAGGTAGGGGAGAGCGCCACCTCCCTCAGAAGCCCATTCCAGATTCTGGCAGCCCTTACAAGTTCTTTCTTATGTCCAACCTAAATCTACTCTCCATCAATTTGTGGCCATTGTTCCTAGTTACAATGATGGTTTCCCTCATTTCACAACATCTGATGAAGTAAGCTTGTGCTCTCTCCCCACCTCTCTCTCTATATATCTTATTTAGTCTATATGGTGCATATCTACCTTGCATTCTGACTGACTTCAGACTATCATGGATAACTACTTGTCTTTTAACTCATTACAATTATTTCTAACATGTAGGAACTGCCACTGGAATTACTGAAGATTGGCTTCTGGAGTGTCACTTTTTGAAACCCATAATTGAATTCTATACCTGTGACCAGGAAATGAAAATGAACCTCATATTGAGCTCACATTTAGTACAATCCTGAGAATGTACCCTACATACCTATCCAAGAAAATGGATTCCTCTACTTTTTCACATGTGAAAGAAGCCTTTTAAAAAAGCTGAACTTTAAAATCAGAGTACTGAGCTTCTGCTTTCAGACTGCTAAGAAAATAATGACTAGTAATCAATTATAAAACAACAGTTGCAAAATCTTTGTCTTGTGTGATAATTAAGGTCACTTCAAAAATGTTCCTAGCTATTGAAAAACTAGCTCAATAAAACCACTGCCACTGATGACTTGAATCTCAGGACTTTGCCTCAGTTTTATCTGGGAGAAGTAGACCAGAAAAATACGACAAGCAAGCCACAGCTTTTGCATTATCAAAACTTGTCATGCTTAACTATGTTCCCTTATGGGATATCAATATTTTGTTAAATCAGTTAGATTTTTAAATCTCTTTGCAAAATTAGGAGCAAAGGAATTGCCACATCGGACAAAAAATATATTCCATCTAATCCAGGAGTCTATCATCAGTGGTATTTAGATTCAGATGCTTCAAGAAAAGTGCAAGAACCTCAAAGCAGGCAATAGTCTATCCATATCCTTCTTGCTATCTCCTTCCACAGTAGGGTAAGGAGATTTTGCAGTCAGTAGAAGCTGCTGCCTGCAAAGTACTTTTAAGGGTGCATCTACACAGGACATCTACTGAGCAGTTGACTAATTAGCTGCTCAGTAAACGTCTCTCTGTGTACGTGTGCACCCCTATTAAACTGGAGTAAACAATTTGCTCTACAGCAGGATAGTATTTGGACGTAAGTTTACATCCAAGTACTATCCAGCTGTGGACTAAAGAACTCTACAGCAGCACATGTGTAGATACTGAAGGAGCTGGCTGGGCACGAGGATGCTTCATTGCAGGGGCTGCCTATTGGCTATCCCTCCACTGTACCGCCCCCGTGCCCCAGACAGCCCTTCCACAGCACAAGCCAGGGGAAGAAGCTCTGGGCTGACTCCCAGGGCCCCTTGCCAGCTGGTGCTGCTCTGACCAGGTTCTATGTGATATGCATGAATAAACTGTGGAGCTTATTGCTCTGGAGTTAATTGCTCCCAGGCGCATGTTCAAGCAGAGCGCACAGGAGCAATAAACTGTGCAGCAATAAGATCCACAGTTTATTCATACACCATAACTGCACATGTAGACAGACCCTAAGACTACTTATTAGGACTCAAAAATACGTATTTAGGAGAGTATCCCTCATTAGAAACTATTGTTAAATGGTTTATCCCAAGTCATGAAGCACAGTCCTAAACAACATGAAAGTTCTATTGCCTTCTGTTAATTCTCCAGATGTTTCCTGTCTGGACAAATTTACCAGTTGCTCAGATAGTTTTTTAAATCCCTTTCCTATTCATTTCATTTTTTCCCCAGAGTTCTTGCCTTGATCCTGGGAAAATTTTATAATTTTTTTTAATTGAGTTGAAGAAAAATAGGCCTTATGCTACATGTAATTATATTTAATTTGTAGCAATATTTAACCAAAAATAAGGATTTTTTCCAACATTATGGGTAGATATTAAGCCACATTGTTGTTGCAGTGATTCTAGTTTATTAACCTAGCTAGAAGACTGAAAAAATCCTAGACAAACTTTATATTTACATGGGAAGTGCCTAGACTTTTTCCTACTGTTGTCTATACTGTCTCTGTTACCAAGCTGATGTGAATGGAACTCCAGCATACAAAAGTCTGCTTGCAGAGAACCTGTTGCAGAACTGGAGTGCTCATTATAAAAATATTAACCATTATTAAGCTTAAACAGATAGAATTCTTAAAACCGAAGAGTTTCCTTTTATTAAGTTAAAACCATAGGAGGCTGACACAATACATACATGCGTAAGGCCTAGTAAGAGATTCCCCACACACACACTAAATAATGGCTTAAATAAATTAAATCATCTTTTTCCTCTGCCTCACCCAAATCATTGTTAAAGTGATTTTTGACTTCTAGAGAAAAGTGTTATATTCATGAATTCTTCCCAAGAAACAAATCCACTTCTCACTCAAAAATATTGTTCTCAAGTATTTGTGAATAATGCCTGTTTATCCTTTCCCTTATAACCAGAGTAAGTCAGGAACCGAGTCAAAGGAGTTATGACAAGATGAAACTGGGGTAGCTGACCAGAAGAGAATGCAACTTTCTGAGGATATTTTTCCTCAATTTTTATCAGAAAATTTACATCCTTCACTTTTTCACTAACCAATTTTAGTGATGCCCTCATTAAAACTTAATTTAAGGAAGGTTCCAATGTCCATACACATCTTGGGCAACTGGTACCTTCTGGCTCTGGGGAGACACCAGCAGCCGATCGCTGATGGGCGTGAGAGGGGTCCCCCAGTGGCCAATCGCTGACCAGAGTGGGGGAGTCCCCAGTGGCTGATCACTGACCAGGGCCCAGGGGTTCAGGTGGGGGTGGTCTCCCAGCAGCCAATCGCCAACCCTGGAAATGCCAGTGACAAACTGGAAGTGCCGCCAGCAAAACCAGAAGTGCTGCTGGTGCTTTTTGCAGGGGACACAGGTTGGTACTTCCCACTCCCCAGCTGGCGAGGGCCAATTTCAGGGGGACACGTCTCCCCCTGTGTCCCTCCTACGCATCGCCTATGATACATAAACACATGCACACACACACACATATATGTACACACACACACACACATAAATATATACATATATACATACATACATAAAACACACACATACATTTACTTATGTATATATTTTACACACACACAGAGATGTACCTAGGCTCCGACTATATAAGCTGTTCTTCATGGGCAGCCCTCCTTATGTGCATGGACCCTAAATGAATTCCGTGGGGTTGTAAACGGCTTCAGGGAAGTCCAGTGCAATTGCTCATGTGGAATAAACTCCTGTACCAAAGCAAACATGTATGAAGGGGAAAATGGAAAAATATATAAAGGGATTTTTTTTTTAAAGAAAGGTGGAAAGGAGGAAAATGCCATGAATTTATCTCTGAAGAATTTTAGTGCGGATTCTACTCTTATTTGAGAAGAAATGGGCAATTAAACTATTAGGAATAAAGCACAATTCTTAACTAAAAGGTTTTGAAAGAGCTGCTCTGTGTATATTATAGAAAGCATCATTTTTTCATGTTTTAATAATGTTTAGGAATCTGGATTTTATAGCAGTTCTGCTATAGAAGAAATATTTTATTATCCTATTACTATGTTTTTTGGGAACCATATGAGAAAAAGGCAGAGTATTATATTACACATGTAAATTTTATGTTCCCTTTTAAACATTGGAGGAGTTCTGTGGTAATAACACACAAGTAATGTGTTTTTGGGATACTGTTCCACTTTTTCAGTCCTTATAATAAAACCCTCCAGAGATAGTATTTCTTTTCTCCATGGAGATGTTGATGTTTGGTCCTGGCCTTTGACAGTAATGACAGCACAGCTACACAACCCTTTCACCACTTCAGTTCCCCTGGGGTTATGGAATGTGATAGCACTGCAGTATTCCCAAAGTAGGTCAATGCTGAAAAACGGGATTATTTGGTCAGCAGAGAAGCAGAGACAGCTCTGATGCAGCAGAGCAAACAGTCTATACTTTCTCCCATTTGTGATTATCACATGAAAGAGTTTAATTTGTGGCAGTCATCATAACATCTTTCAAGACCCTGCTACCTGTGCCAAAAATCTGTCTGTCATTAGTGTGCATATCATGTACTTAAGGTGTAATCTACATAGCGTGTGTAAAGCAGAAAGCAGCTATGATACCTCAATTTTTCCCTGGGGAAAGGTACAAAAATTTTACAATGGTAAAAGAAACTGCAGGTGTCCATGTGTTACACATTACATTTCCAGATCTTTAAAAAAATGAATCCACATTCTATAATATACTGGGAATCAATAACCAAATTAACATTTTTAGAGAGAACTATTACCTTTTCACTCTCAAAGTCTGTGTTAGTTAAATCTGTAACTTTAAGTATCTCTCTGGTGAAACTGTTGGTTTGTAATTTTAAAGCATTACAGATACTGCAGATGGTGTGTATGTTAGCCCTTATACTCCCAAAACTTGGCATCACTGTTTTTAAAACAGCACTCTATCTTCTAAGGCAAGGGTGACTAAGATCCAGCTTGTGTGACACTTTTGTTCTAGGGTCATTATCGTGCAAGTACTTATACACACACACTCTGATTTTTGTAAAAATGAGTAGCCCAATCAAAGCATACATTGATATTGGCAGAATTAGGATGCCAAATTTGTTCTTTGCATTTTTTCAGTCATTACAAGGGTTATATCATGTCAAATTCGTTCACCTTCATGAATATAGCACAACATGACACATTCATGTTAAGATGTACATAAAGAGCAATCGAACAAACTGTTCTATTTTTTAAAGATCTCCATCAAGTTAAGCACAATGATCATGAAATGTTAATTTTAATGGGCGATTCAAAAGGCTTGCGAAACGCCAGAGCTTTACAATACAACAACGAGGGAACAGTATTGAGTCTTTATTCCTCCTAAATTTAAAACATACAATTATTTTCTCTGAACTCCATCAAAAACTCTAGCTTTACTTCTGAATGCCTTGTTCTTGCCAGGAATCCAAATTATAGGTGTGTTCCCATTTTACCTGCGTATGTGTTTTTCATGCTTTGTACTTGTTTTTCCATTACATCATGCCCACAGATATTTGCATCATCTTAACATGCTTAAACACGCATGTAGTGAGCAATGGGCAGTTTTATGTGGTACATTTATATCCAATGCAATACAAGAACACAAATAATCAGAAAATGTTTGCAAACTGAGAAACACTATTTTGTGAAAACTATGAAAAAACTATTGTGTTAATTATTGTGAAAAAACTAACTCCAATAGAGATAATTATAAGTGTACCATAACTCTGTATTCCTACAGCATTGTCATCTATGTACATAACTCATGTCAGTACTCTGTGGCCTACAAATCATATTAGGATTTGTGATTGGCTCAGAATCCTAAAAATATGTTTTGTTTTGGTGAACGAATAATAACATGCTTAGTTTCTAGTTAATGAATCTAAAGTGTAGCTTAATCTCAAAATTTCATGCATTTCCTGTAAACAATTCCACATTATTTTGGTATATGAATTTTATTTGAATTTGCTCTATTACATGTACTGAAATATACATTCACATTGTAATGCTATTATCCAGAATTATTTTTTTTCTAACAGAATGAATCAGTTAAAAGCATTGTTTTGCAAATTGGATCAAGCCAGAATAAATACTGAGTCCATATAGTTACTCTGGAATGCCAGTGTTGAGTCTGAAGTCAGAATTTGGTTCAGTGCTTTTAGCCTTTAGTCTACCTATCCTATTTAATCAGAACGGTCTGCACTGAAAAAATATCCTTTTCACATCAAGAGGAGTTAAACCTCCACTGTAATTTGAGATAAATATTTTTATAGTATTTTACTCAAATAACAGTCTATGGTATGACACTTCTTAATATAATCAGCAAACAGACAACGGTGATTGATTAATCAATAAATGGGCATGGCCTTATTACAGTGAACAAATTAGACAATTTAGGATATACTGCTATATAGGCAAGATTTCTTCTTTACAAATATTCCCTGTAATTGATAGTAGTGACCTTTTGGCAACGCTGAAAAACATCTTCCAATTAATAGGCTACTGGTTCTTTTGCTCTCTGCAAATAGGACTGTGTGCCTGCAGAGCAGGGCTTTAAAAGAATATATTGTTTACCATACCCAATGTGGAGCTGAAAAGAGCTTCATTTTATATAATTTTGCATGATATAACAAGTAAAAGTGTTCAGTCAATAAATACAATGCAAAGAGCTTTACAAACCAAACTTATAAACTGGATTATGACCCATTTGTCCCATTGTGATACATCTTCCATTCACCCTTGCCTGTCACAAGAGTTTCAAACCAGAACTATTTCCAGCTGGCACATGTGCACTATAGCCACATCCTTTATCTATACGACACGCTATAAATCCTAACCCTGTGTACAGGATGTGTCAGGTAAGGAGGTAAAAGACTTACACCAATGGTGACCTACACAGCTTTAAGTTACAATGGTCCTGGCAGCAGGCCAGAACTGGCTTTTGCACATGTGCCTTTTTCTGACACTAAGTTTTGCTTGGCTGAGAAGAGAAGTCTAGTCTCGCATGTTTAGAACACTGTACATTGATTAACTGTTTAATCCTCACAGCACCTGTGTAGAAGTAAGTGGGTCAAGCTTATTACTTCAGTGCTTCCAACAGGGACACAGGCAGAAAAGCTTCAGAAGTCAGACAAGTCAGCAGATTAAAAAAATGCATAAGGACATGGAACCACCTATTCACCACCTTGTGTATATCCCCTCTGCCTTTGCTTCCTTTATGGATTATCATCAGGCTAAAATCAGGCCTCATGTTCAGAGGGTAAAGTTTTGCCCATTTATACCTTCTGTATGAAACCTACCTTATTAGAGATGATTGAAGCTTTCTGGATGAAAATATATTTGGCAAAGTATTGGGATTCATTAAATATACATATTTTTTCTGGAAAAAAATCAATCATTGACTAACTTAACCAAGTTGTGTCTATAAAAACAAAACTTGAGTTTTCTTCAGTCTCAAACCTAACTCCAGTTTTTTTTACTATTTCATTTAGTTTTTTACAGAAGATATTTAATTAAAGAAAACAATGTTTTGTTTTAGTCAAAATATTTCACAAGAAAATCCTAAATTCTCAACCAGTTCATAAGATATCATACCTAGTAACCCACTACTTTTTCCAGCCTTAATGTACAATGAATGTGAATTCAAACCTAACTTTATACTCCTACTAGGAAGGCTTGAAGAAACAGGGAGTAACATACTATATTGCAGGACTCAGATGTGATGGTTATGTCTATGTAAGTGAGAAAAGGGCAATTGCTCCTTTCTGAGTTCCTTCTCTTTCAGGTTAGGAGAACCCCTGAAGTTCTGGAGAAGGCAAGAGCAAAGGAAAGAGTCATCATCTGAGCTGGGAACTAGAAAGAAGGGACTTAGATAAGCCTTTGGCTTTCTATGCATTGGGATAAAATATATGTCCTTTCCTGTCAAATGGTGCACTCTCACTCCTGGATCAGCAGCTTCAACCACCCACACCTGATAAGACCTAGTTTTAGTGTTCCGCTTTAGCATTTCACTAATTGAATTTCTGGAAGTAGGAAAAATGTTTTACTACCAGATTGGCTGATGCAGGGTGGCTTTTTACACAATAATTCCCGGATGGGATAATGAATTTGTGGTTCGATTAAACCACAACCCTCACATTTTGTCTGTCTTCCTGCAAATCCAAGATAAAACACAGAATCAAATTCAATCCCCCTGTGCAACCCAACTGATTGATTAGGTTGGGCCCAGTTGAAAAGGAGCTGGATTTAGCTCTGTTTAACACTGATAAATACCCTCAACAGAAAGATTCCATCTGTTTCAGAATAGCAGGAGTGGGACTTGCCCTCCCCACTCCAACCAAACCTCATATTGATATGATAGGCTTGTGCACAGCTGTCTACTCATGTTAGTATTAGAGCTGTGCAAGCTTTGATATGCCAAAATCTGGGGCAGTTTAGGTTTGAAAACCTTTAAGAAAAATGTAAAAATGCACACTAATTTGGTCCAGTTTCAGTCCTTTCTTTTGTGAGATTTAAGTCCATTGGTTTTGTGGTGTAGCTTCTGGCTAGACTGTGATCAAGTGTCACAAACCCCTATAAAATCCAGAAGTTGCTAATTTAAGTAACTTCCCTGTTTCCTGTTTCTTCCTGCCTTTCTTTCCATCTCAATTCAAGAATTTATAGAGCTATTTTAAAGAGAGATTTGGAATTAGTCATGATTCAATAACAACTGATTCAAACCTTGCACATTTTTAATGCAGAGCATTTGTATAGGTTGGGTTAACCAAATAAAAAGAAATAGCAATATTTGTCCACCACTAACATAATGTGAACCATTCTGTACTGTATATCATTAAAGAACAGAGATCACGAACAAGGTTGGCTACAGGGCACCAGTAGAAGTCAAAATAATGTAATATATTGTTACAATTCATGGTATCTATTATACTCTGCATTGTCATCCCTTGTCACTTCTTATAAATATATTTCAACCCCATTTTGGTAGCTAAGTACTAATGTGAAAAGAGTAAAAGGAGGAAGATTCTTAACATTTATGAAGATTTTTTCCCCCTCCCACATAGGGAATGTTAAGCCCTGAAGTTTTCCATGAGGATGAGTCATGTTTGATCAGATTATTCAATAGCCACACAAGAGGCAAGGAATCTGAGAAATCTGCTTCATTCAGTAGTAATTCACCAGCTTTATATATCATGAGCCTCTGCATGACAACTGGTTCTAACTAGCTTATGTCAGAAATTCTTAAAAGGTACAATTCCCCACATATATCTTTCTCAGTCAATATCAGCCTTGTACAAAATTTTAAATATTTTAATCTAGCAGCTAAGCAACATTGAGTTAGGGTCAGATTCTTTCCACCTATTAGGCATCTAGGTGGACTTGGTATCTGAAAATCCACTAATGCATCCACTTTTATAATACACTATCACCTCATCCTGAATCTTGAGTCACAAAAAAGCAGCAAGAAGGACAAACCACGTACCTTGTACATTAACTGTTTTATAAGAGACTCCGGAAAAATGGAACAGAATTTCTCTTAGTCATTTAAACCTACTCCCATTCCAATAGCTGGGGTAGAATCTAGTCTCTAATGTGCCCAGTGGTGTTGCCTATACCTGCAGATCACCCTAGTAAAACAACAGCAGCATGACTATCAAGCAGCCCTAAGTCTAGCAGATGATTTTTCTTATGACAGTTTTTCACCAACTATAGGATTAAGCATCATGGGGCCCAATGATTACATGTCTAAGCACATAATTCACTGAAAAATGCTTAAACTTATGCTCGTTAAATTATAGCCCTTTGTCCAGCATAACTCTAATAGGTAGACACTGTGTAGTGAAAATGGATTTTGAATACATGATCGCAGTTTAGATATAGTAACTTTTAGTAAGGCCGTTTCAGGAACATACATGAGAATAGAAGTCTAGGTCAAGATTATAACTACTTTTTCCACAGTTATTGTAAATACATCTTGGCTAATTTTGCATCAGGGAGCCAATTTTTCCTGAGCCACCAAGGCCTGTGGCAAACATTACATTTATCAAACAATTAACATATTCAGCTAATTAATTGTGCCATAAAATGGCAAACCAGCCATAAAGCTGTTCTACATTTAAAGATAAACAGCTTTCCGGGAACATTTAATGTGGACCATCTTTGTAGCTAGTTTGTATGGTGCTTTAATTTGTGACTCATTAAGCTTCACCATGCAGCCTACATGTGAGCTCCAAGTTAAGATGTTAAAGGTGCTAAAGCATGGGTGATCAATGGGCTCCTCCTACATTGGGAGTTTTCCACCTTTGCTGTATAGACCATTAAAAGCATTGGCAAGCCTTTTAAAATGGCTGGGCCCAGAGATCCAATGGATTCACCTTATGCCTTATGCTGGCATGTTTCCAGTCTTACTGTACAGACCAAATCACTGGTCCCTGATGCCAGGCTTCAAGTTGTGACTTTAAATGTCCTTGAACAAGATGGGATTCTAAGGTATTTTTCCCAGATCTCCGAAATCAGGAGCCTTGCCATGTACACATCACATGGCAAGATGCTCAATTTTGGGGACCCAGGATAAAATTCATCAGGTGCCAATTATGTGACTATATTAATACTACCAGCAGCATAACATAAGTTCTTTGATTTGGCTTGTAATTCTCATATATATGGCAAACCTTAACAATTTCTTCAATTCCACTGTTTATCTAAGGCCAGTACAAAAGCACTCTGGTTCTTAGATTTTCAATCCCTAAACAATCATAACATATTCTTTTTAACATTCTTTTTTGCAACCAACCCCTTAGGGATCATGAAGCTGGTATTAAGAGTATGTTGGTGTCACCACAACCTTACTGTAATCTACCTATATATTTTAATTAGATACCTATGTTTACTCCTCTGTTAGTTGAATGCTGTATCACTTTTTTCCATTCTTTTGCCAGAGAGAGATGTCTGGCTTACCAGGTAAGATGTATGTTTTACCTGAGTCATACTTGTTTCCCATTTGAGTATTGGCACAATGGTATTCTTCCAGTCTTCAAGAATTTTCCTTGGTAAACGAAGATCTATTAAGGATAAACCTTGAT
>NW_017728995.1:52905653-52912181 GCF_001723915.1 Gavialis gangeticus
ATGTACCTATTTTTTTTCTCTGAGGCATGTCCTTTTTATTATTTGGAATGTACATTTTGTTTAACTGAAGTTCTTTCCCAAGTTGCTCAGGAACTCTGGTCATGTTTCTCTACTGTTTCTCCAGATCCAAACATCATCTATATACAGTCTATCACTGTCTGTCCTATCAAAAATGTGTGGCATTATCCCATGAAACACCACAGGTGCAAAATGCAAACCAAATGACATCCGGAGGAAACTATGCCTCTCAAAGGGAATTTGGAATGTCCACTAGCAAAATGCTCTTGTTTTTCTAAGTGTGTCTGCCAGGACCCTGCTGACACATCAACTGTAGAAAAATACTTGATATCAATCACCTCTCTCAGATTTTCTGCCCTTGTAAGTAGTGTAAAATTCTCCATTATTACATGTCTATTTTAGTTTTTGGTATCTATACAAGTAAAAGGTTTTCTCTGCATATGTATGTGCGTGTTTACTTTTTCCCCTCTGATCAGTAAAGGTCCCCATTCTTCTACTACTCTGATTCCCAGGAACAATGAAGAGCTGGATACTCCTGTTATTGCCTCTGACTAGGGGAGAAAGGAATCTTTCTCCAAGCATGAACCATGGGAAGGTTCTTTCTATACTCGAACCTCTTAAACTCTTCCCAAACCATCAATACCTATATTACTGTATTTACACTGCTGAGGATTGAAATAGTCTACCAGTCAGCTACAGAGCAGATTTAGGAAGTTTTTTCTTTCTTTCTTGTTTAGTTTTGCTTTTACTGCTCTCGGTTTTCCGATACTTTGAAAACGTCATGAGGACCTCAGGGTAAATTACAGCATACTCAAGACAGTTTCCATGATCAGAGTGACAGACCTATGTCTCTACTCCAGATACACTGAGTGTTGTCCTGGGAATCCAGTCCTAACTTATTTTTTATTTAATTCTATTTTAATAGATCACATGAACAAAAACCTGGTTTATTTCCTTTCAGACATATATGCTGGAAAATGTAAAATCCATGACATCTATTCTTCTCTTAGGTAATTTTTAATCCCAGGTTCACTCACTGTGGGCACATCTACACAAGACGTGTACTGTGGAGCTGGCCAATTAGCTACACACTAAACATCTCAGCATCTACATGTGCACTGCTGTTAGGGTGCAGGAAACTAATAAACGACACAGCTGGGTAGTACCTGTAAATACAAATACTATTTGGCTGCAGTGTTTTTTTGTGTGCAGCAGTGCATGTGTAAATGCTGACGCACTTGGCTAGGGCATGAGAGTCTTTCAGTGCAGGGGCTGCCAGCCAGCTAGCCCTGTGCTGAAGCTCCCCTGTGCCCAAACCATCCCCTCTGCAGTACATTAAACCTGGTGGGAGCAGCTCTATACTGGCAGGCTGACCCCTGGGGCTCCCTGCCAGATGTGGCTGCTCTAACCCGGCTCTACATGCAGTGCATGAATTAACTTTGAAGTTAATTGCTCCCAAGCACAGGTTCAAACAGCATGCCCAAGAACAAAAATCTCTGGAGCAATAAGCTGTGGAGTTTATTCATGTGGACTAATTTCACATGTAGATATGCTTTTCACGGAGTAAATTTAATTCATTTCTGCTACTGAAAGTTACATAGAACAAGACAACAGGGCCCATAACCATCTTATAAAAAGAGTTCATTGTAGCCAGCATTCTAGCCTTGTCTCTTCAGAAGATGACACCTCCAACGCCATTACACCAAGACACATATTCTGTAGTGACTGAGAAAGAAGAGAATCATTCACTGACCCATTACCACCAGCCCCTGTGGCATCCTATATTTTCCTTGGGGGATCTTTTAGGCCTGAGATTTTGAAGCCCCAGGCAGAATGACTAAGTAATAACCATATGGAAAATGTATCTTTGCTGTATCAGACCGGAGGCAACCTGGTGAGTCCAGCAATCTTTGGGAAAATAGACCTTGATTTAAAAAACATATACAGTGCTTTATGTTACTTTCATCTTTTGTCTTTAACAGAGTACCCCGGAGAAAGCAATGTGTGCCTAGTAATTACAACAGCATCCCTTAGATAAATAAAAAATTATAAAATGAATGGGACCAACAAAATGCTGCTCTTTATTCTGCTACAAATCCCTTTTAGTTTTCTTATTTAGTTTTCTTAAGTAATACTCGAGCTACATATTCTTTTCCTTGTGTCTTCTTGCATGATGAAATCCCTGTCAATGACTGGAAAGTATGCATAGACAGGAAGCTTCTGTCTTCAGTTTGATGCAAATTTAAGTACAACTCACAGCTAATAGTTGTCTCACATTAAATTATTTATGAACCAAAAATAATATTTACACCAGGCTTTTTTTAAAATCCTAAATAGCAGTTGGGCTAGGGAGTTTCAGTATTAAGACAGCAGTTTGTCTGTTTAAATTGTCATATACTCATGGGACATTTTTTCCTTATGGGATTTTCAAGATCATGTATTGGATATAGTAAGTCATGAGGAATAATTATAAGAAGTATAATAGTCCTGAAAAGCTCAATATTTCTCTGTCAGTTCTAATATTCCTTTTTTCTTTCTGTCCTTTGTAAGGTGACACTGATATTGGAATAACTATTTTTCATAATAAAATGATATAACATTGGTCCATCCTTAAGTATTTGTATATATTTAAATAATATCCCCTTCATTATTATAGTCCTCAGGAGTCATTCGTGATATACATAATAAATCAATACAACAGTAGGAATTCTTTGTGATGTTAATACATTTTTAAACAGAATAAATACAAGTGGAATTAAAATCCTAATTACAGACAAAATAATGAAGGTGTACAACTGAGGCATAGATTATGTAGTGCTAAAGGTGTCCCATTCAATTTCTATATCTGCCATTATCATTTTCAGAGATGAAATGTATCCTGAAGTACAGGTTTTCTTATGATTCTGACTGTATTTTAGCCTCAGATTTTAATTGCACATACAGTACAAAGGTATTAAAAATGAAAGACCACATTTTCTTCCCCATTCTAGCCACTATGCTTCTTAAGTGGCAGAATCTGGCTTTAACTAGCTAGCTGACTACCTCTAGAGCACAGAGAAGCTCTCAGGTGTCTTGAAGCAGTAAACCCTGCTACTGCCTCAGTTGCCCTGCCTGACTCAGGAGCAGGTTGGGGTGGTACATACTTAAATTATGACAATTTATAATAGGCAGTGAAACTTAGCCAGTCAGTCATAGCACTTTTATTTACACTAAATGTACTTTTATTTTTGTACCAATAGGCAGGAGTAGTACAGAAGTAAACAAACCAAGAGATTCATGGAGATGCAACTTGGTGCCTATGATCCCTCCTGCCTCTCATGCTGGTATACAAAAAAAAAAAAATCTGGACAGACTTTCCCAACATTAGATCTACTGTGTAGCACACAGGTCTGCTATTATGCTGTATGGTGAACAGAAGCCTTCTTATCAGAAACAAATATAACACCTTTCAGGCTATATGCTTTAATCATATATATTTAGATCCGCAGACACCATTCTGTTCTTTATGCTGGTTCTAAATGTTGTTTATCATTGCCAGACACACGATTTCTGTGCCCCTTGCCTGAAAGGTCTCACTTTGCATCACTGCAAATACTGAGAGAGAGAAAAGAATGGAGAGGCTAAACAGATGGAAAACTAGCTTCAAATAGTGTAAATGTAAATGCATATATAAAGCAAATAATTTTAAGGAGCTTAAAAAAAGGGGTGAATTTCTCCTTTGTGCTATGTTGTAACACTACCTAAATATATCACATTTTCAGATAGCATGTTAAGGTAAACTCAGTTCTTTCTATTAAACCTGGTTAACAATGTACTTCACTATTATTTCCAAAGCTTTACAAAAGTATATGGATTGGTATAGAAAAATATAGTACTTGCATCAAGGAACGTGCAGTTCTAGGACCAGAGCCTATGTCTAATAATAGAAACTATGGTCTACTTGGTAAGTCTTTGAATGGGCAAGTCTTATGCCAAAGCATATAAGTAATATATATGTAGCAGGTGGTAGAAAAGTAACTGGCTTAACAGAAAAGTATCTTTTATTTCTTATACTTACTCAAGTTCAATCTTTTAAAGACATGGCTAAATTTGTATCATTAGTGTGTATGTTATCTGTTGGCTCAATCTCACACAATGTTTTAACTGCCTCTGAAATGAATGGGTGTTAAGAATGGTCCAAATTGTACAGGGTGGAGATTACTTTTGAATATAATTTTTTGATTGGTATTAAGCATTAAATTTGTCCTGCAAGATGTTATTTAACAGACAACTTTCACTATGGCCTTAACAGACCGATACTTTCTGAATAGGAGAAAGGAAAATTTGATCAGAGATTAAATCCAGATTTATCCTGTGTTTATAATCAGATAGAAAAGCACTTCATTAGCAATCACTTTAATATGAATTTATGGGGAAGGCAATGTTTTCCATTTTGAATTAAAACAAAAACAGATTCTAAAATCTCACAATCTTCTCCAAAATGAATATTCTGTTCTCTATACGGCTCTAATCATATTTACTGCTTTTCCAATGTTAGTTTAAGAACCCTGAATAAAAATTGCTACACATGTTTTAATAACATTTTATTCCCCAGACACTTATTCACATGAGCTTTCCTTGTTCTAGAAAATCATTCCATTGATTTTGGTAAGAGTATATGTAAGACAAAGAACTAGTTACTCATGGAAGTTTTTGCAGTTTCAGGCCCTCATTTTTATAAATTCTCAAATGAAATCCGTATCACCAAATGAACTCAGAGGTTAGCAAAGAAATACATAAAAATAATATATATGCTATCTCATGACTGCAGAAATGGTAGGAAATGTTACTGAGTCAGGGGGGTACAGGGAATCTCTCCCCAAGCACTAGAAAAAAAAAAAGAAGTCATTCTAATGATGGCCAGACTGTATGAAAAATGACAGACAGCAGGTCATTGCTATTTAGTAGACGTGTTCAAAATGCTCATCTATACAAAAAAATTTGATAAATATATTTTTCACAAAGGCTAAGTGCAGACATTCAGGGAGGCTATAGGGAGTGGATCAGGTTAAAAATGGCCACCCGATCCCAGGTGAGGACCTTACACTGAGACCTGATGTCAGTGATTGGAAATCAATCTAAATTTGTAACAGTACCCAGGTTCCATGCACATAGACTGATCTAAAAATGGTGGAACCTGATCTAAGATAGACCTGGCCTAATATACACAAACATAATCAATCTAGGTTAGATCGGTGAATAGAAATTCAGTACAGTTTCCTGCATAGCCTGAAGGTTAGAAAAGCCCTGACACCAACCTATTTTTAGTACTCTTGGCCCCTCACCCCACCCTGCATACCAGCCAACTCCTTCCCTCCCCAAAAAATCCTCCATCCTGCAAGCCAATGCTGGTTTTATCAGCATTCATCAATGCTGAGAGCCAAGGAAGTAAGTGAGAGAAGGGGTGGGAGGAATGTGAGGGTAGGTTCATGGAGAGTCCCACCAGAACACCAGTGGACTCCTTGGTTCCCCCAAAACCCCAGTAGACTCCAGCAACCCCCCATGGATCCTGCTTGCCCCCCATCTCCTTGTGGATCCTGCTTGTGCCCCAATCCACCATGGATTCTGCCTGCCCCCTGATCCCTTCTGAATGCCATCTTAGCCCCTGATCCCACTGATCACTCCCACAGATTCTGCCTGCCCTGCTATCTGCCCCAACCTGATTGTCCCCCCATCCTCCCACTAGCCTCCCCATCCCAATTTACATTTGATTGGGTGACCATTTTTAATGCAATCAAATCTTCAAATCTTTCACTATCCCCATGTCTGTCCCCTCCCCCCCCCAACTGTCTGCACTTAGCCAAAAAAATTCAGAATTTCTGTTTCTATTTTCCTACTATTGTTTATATTAAATGAAAGAGTGGAGAAGAATGGCAAAAGGTCCAAGGTCAGTATTAAATGGAAGAGAAAAACTTTGAACTGGACTTTGAGATTAATATGAAGCTCTAAATAACTGTTTATCTCTCAGTTATTTCAGAAAAGGGACCATATTCCATCCCATGACATTGTTCATCCCCTACACTTCCTTACTCCAGGGGTTTGTAATGAATTGTTAGTCTATATCAGTATTGTCCAGCTGGCTGCCCAAGGGTTGCATGATGTCCTCAAAGATAAGCATGAACATTTGGGGAGGTTAAATTGGGTTCAAAATGGCTGCCAGATTTAAACTTAGCTCATCCCGGTGCCGACCTTATACTTACAGATACAGTCTCAGTGACTAGAAATCAGTCTAAACCTGTAACTATACAGAAGTTTCATGCACAAAAATTGGTCTAAAAATTGCAGAACCCAGTTTACGATAAACCTGGATCTATGTAGTATCAAACTTATTTGATTTAGGTCAACCTGGTGCATGGAACTTCTGTCCACTTTCCCAGTGAAGCCCCAGGCTAGGATAGCCCAGCCGCTGGCCCCAGGCCTGGAACTGCTCTTTTCACCACCCCTTCCCCCTACACCGGGCTATTTTTTCCC
>NW_017728995.1:52917181-52920666 GCF_001723915.1 Gavialis gangeticus
CTGGTGCATGGAACTTCTGTCCACTTTCCCAGTGAAGCCCCAGGCTAGGATAGCCCAGCCGCTGGCCCCAGGCCTGGAACTGCTCTTTTCACCACCCCTTCCCCCTACACCGGGCTATTTTTTCCCTCCTGAACCTTTGCTCCTCCCATCCCAGACCAGCCATTCCTCTCAACTCCCACCCCACAAGCCATTCCAGGTGCAACTGCTTTTATTAGCGTTCACTGCTTCCAAAGCCAAACAAGTAAATCCTACTGGGGGGTCTGGCAGGAGGAATGGGGGTTGGAAGGGCTGGCTGGGGGCTAAAAGTAGCTCCTGATACCCTCAAGCCCTCCATGGACCCTTCAAGCCCCCTTGATCCTGCCAGACACTACCAGACTTCAGCAAAATCCTGTGGGTTGCATCTACCCCCTCCCTACCCACAGGTCACATCTATCCACCAGTGGATCCCCAATCCTCTCCAAACTGCTGGACCCCAAACCCAGCCCCCATCAATCCCCCACCCCCATCCTAACTTATTTGGGCTTACCTGAGTGCCTGGACTCCCACCTGGCTGCAACTCCCCCTATTGCTCTGGCTTCAGCAGCAGCAGCAGTCTCTAAGCTCCCCCTCCCTCCTCCAGCTTCCATGTTCTGTGCCTGCCCCAGCAGGTAGTATGGTATGGCATAAGCATAAGAAATAAAAGGTGCTTTCTCTGTTAAGCCAGCTACTGTCCTACCACCTGCTACATGGCACAGCATGGGGTGTTCAAAGCGAAGCCAGAGCCACTTGATGTAGCAGTGAGAGAGCTGCCCATACAGGCATGAAGTACAGCACTGGAGTAGGGAAAGCTTGACTGCAAGGTCATTGCAGTGGTTGTGGGCATAAGGGGGGCGGAAGGGGGGAGTCCATGTGTACTAGGTCTCTGTGAACCCTACAAGTAAGGTTCATGGGGTACATGACCCCCGTTTGCCTAGAAGTTAGACAGCTCTGGCCTATATCATCAGCATTTCTCCTTCCTCCACCCTGGCAGAGCTGTAGTCATGCCTACATTTTCCTCTCCTCCATATTCACCCACAACAAGAGGAAAAGGGAGTCTATGTATATATGGTCACATATGCCCAACTGAATAGAAAGTCTGAATAACCTGTGTAAAAGAAGTAGGAGAAGTTCATACTTCTTGCACACTTACTTCCAGGTGAGGTCAAATATGGCTTTTGTTTTTTAGCCTGTCTAATATCAGTGGGTCAAAACTCAGTACAAGAAGTATATTTACTCCTTTCTTGCCTTGCTTATTGGAAGGATGTACGTCTGGAAGAGGAAAAATTACAAAAGAACCTTTGATATCATTTTTAACCACACTGTTTCTATGGATGGAGAACTATGCGTCATGTATGAGAAAATAATTCAGACAATATAAGTGGTCTTCACTCTTGTTTATCCTAGTGTCCTCACAACAGTAACATATAACCTTATGATCACAGGGTAGGACTGTGAGGGCTTCTGTGCTGCTTGTGGCTATTGCAGAATGCAACAGCTTGCTTTGTCAGCAGAGGGAACAGCTGTGATCATATTAAACTTGCCTTGTATATATTCTTTACACTCCTTGACTGTAAAGCGGCAAATTGATTTTACAGCTGGCTCTGTTCATTCTTATAAAACATGCACACTGTAATTGAGAAGGACCTGGCCATGTTTGAGACCTCCTCTGTGAACCTCATCTTGGCTGGTACAGGCACTCTGAGATCAGCTACCTTTCAAGGTCCCACCATGGAGGGAACAGCCAAGTGTTCATTTTATATTGCATCAAAATGCCCCATACCAAGACATCTGGCTTTTAAGTTCTTCCCAGCTTTTAGTAAACAAAAACATCTGAAAACTGTTCTTGAGAAGTGTTTTCACCATTTTCAATCCTTTAATCCTTATTCTGCTTTGTTAATCTCTCTCCATCTCTTTATATGTGTCACATTGCTTTGTTTCAGTCAAGTGTCTGGGGTGGCGTGGGCACTAAGGTGCATGGCTGACATTCCTGACATTGAAAGTTTGCGGCCATAGCAGAAGTGTTCATGGTGCAGCCTGTCAGATTCTAGAATTTGCAGATTTGTTGAATGCCTTGTTACAGGGACACAAAAAAGGAAAAGAAGTCAAGTGTCTTCTAAGAAAAGGCTGGTTTCTTAAGAGCCTGGGAGTACAGGTGTGAAAAGGCTTCAATGCCCAGAAATCTGTGGACATGAAATAATAGGGCAGGCAGGTTATCTCTCTGAGAATAAAGATCTACCTTGAAAGGGATTTAACTTCAGCTTAGTGTGATTAATTTCTGGACATGTGTCTCCTGATTTGTGGTGATCTGCAAGCTAGGATGACTCTTGGGAAGGATGCTACCATCTGTGTGCTCCCCATGACAAGTATAGGCGTAGGAACTGAACTCTTTCTCCTCTATGAGTGTAATGATCTCTTTCTAAGAATAAGATGGAAGTAATTTCACAAGTATATAAGACTTCCTCGCCCATATGCAGGACTATTGCAGTGGGACAATCTATCTTTCTGAACTGCTTATTCCAGGAAATTATTAAGAGTGCACCATTTAAAAGTGTTTATGTAGCACCCAGAGGCCCGTGAGGATCTGCTTATAATATATAATAATTACTCCATTTCTACACTTCCTAATCTTCACTTGAAGTGTTCTTGGTAC
This sequence comes from Gavialis gangeticus, assembly GCF_001723915.1. Classification (NCBI taxonomy): domain Eukaryota; kingdom Metazoa; phylum Chordata; order Crocodylia; family Gavialidae; genus Gavialis; species Gavialis gangeticus. Next base: position 52,919,850 of record NW_017728995.1, read on the forward strand.
TGCTGTTTGCATATTGCTGTTTTAGTGTTTTCCACTAATGTGTAGCTATGGCAAGGATGAAGCTATTACTAAAAATTAACAGAACTCAGTTAGCAAGGATTTTTTTTATCTTCAGTGCACATACAAAACCATGGCTCATTACAGTATATGTTCCTTTGAGAAGGTTATTGTGACAGGAGTACCTCTACTGGAGCCTTTCTATTGGTGGCTCCGCCCTCCTGTTATGGGCCAACCACCTGCTTACTTTCCTGCCATGCCTTGATCTTAATTGATTAATTGACTGATGTAATTAGCAGGAGACTGCCCACTTTATGCACCCCGGTGCCAGCGGGTGCTATCCGCAGCTCCTTTTCTACCCCTACACCGCAGCCCAAGCCTCAAAGATGGTACTGATGTAGTATTTTGACCTGGGCCCTGATATGGCTTGGCCCTCTCCTTTACCTCCTTGGGGCTTCTCGCTGCCCCCTGCCTTGCTCTGGGGCTTCTCACTGCCCCCTTACTCTGGGGCTTCTCACTCCTCGCAGCCCTCTCTCCGGGCTCCTTGCGGTCCCCCCTTGCCCTGGGGCTTCTCACTGCCTCCTCACTCTAGGACTTCTCACTGTCCCCCTTGCTCTGGGGCCTCTCGCTCCTTATGGCCCTCTCTCCAGGCTCCTCACTGCCCACCTTGCTCTGGGACGTCTCACTGCCCCCTCGCTCTGGGGTCAATGCACCCCAAAATGCTGCACCCTCTCTGGCATCAAGGTCTCCACGCTCCCGTGGATCCCCTATGAGGCCTACTCCAACCCCTAATAGCCTCACCCAGTCCTCCGGTTAAAAC
>NW_017728995.1:52920677-52931759 GCF_001723915.1 Gavialis gangeticus
TGCCACTAGGGGTCTCTCCCGAGCTGTTCCTCTGCTCTCAGGCGCAGGGCACCTGAGTGCTCTGTGACAGTTATTCTTTTATATCTATGTTGACAGATAAATAAAGGTAATCATAATACTTATTATGTAATATTTACTAATTTTCATAGATTTCATAGACATTAGGGCTGGAAGGGACCTCGGAAGATCGAGTCCAGCCCCGTGCCCGAAGGGTAGGAAGTCAGCTGGGGTCATAGGATCCCAGCAAGATAACCATCGAATTTACTCTTGAAGGTGTTCAATGTAGGTGCTAGAACCACCTCCAATGGCAGGCTATTCCAGACCTTGGGGGCTCGGACAGTAAAGAAATTCTTCCTTATGTCCAGCCTGAAATGCTCTTTCAGGAGTTTATAACCGTTCGACTTCGTCATCCCTTGGGGTGCTATTACATTGTAAATTATTAAAAATGAAATGTATTACAATAATTCCTGTGTTTTTCAATTTTAAATTATAGCAATATCCCATTGTATGAGAGATGGTTTCCAAAAGGGGTTTAAGGGGTGAAAGATTTTGGCTCTGTGTTCCAGGTAACTTGCCAACAGTATGCAAACTACAGTGTTAAATTGGTACTTAAATACAACCTCTTTGCTTCTGTCTTTAGGGAAGCTGCAGTGAGCTCTTTTCCCTTAGCCCCAGGCTATGCACATCACCTTGTTTTATTTCAGTAAATTCATGGAATACTTGATAACAATTTGTCACTTTAAGGCAGGTAGATATATCCTTCAGGAGGATCAAATATTCCAGAAGTCTCCTAGTATTAAAGTTGTGGCTGCATTTTGATGAAAAATATCTTTTGATTAGAAGCTCTTTCAGTAAAATTTAACACACCATTATTGTTCTTAAATTGCCTCTAAAGATGGCAAACATTTTTCATACCTTTAAGTGAACCTTCACCAACTTAAGATGTGCCAGAGGCTTTCATGCTAATTGTACCCATGACTCCTTTTCTCCATTGTTGTTGTTGGTTTTTTTTATCATCTGCATTAGATCTTGATCTGTGAGACCTTTGAATATTTAATCTCCTTGAAATCCTTAAAAGATCATTTTTTAGGAAAAGGGTTTTCAGAAAGATGCTTTTGACCTATACTTCAGGAATATTCAGTATAGGAAATCGGTGGACCACCAGGGCTCAATCTGAATAGGAGTTGGGGAACCATAGTTTATTCTAATTAGTTTAACCCCTAACACACTCATTCAACTGCATGCTCCTGGGAAAGCAGGTGGTAAAGAAGTTAACAAAGTTACCTTCTAACAGAACTACACAGTATTTTTTGTTTCCAAAGAGGAGCTTTCTTTTCTTTTTTCTAAGGAATCTGAAATAATGTTGAAGTTCCCAGGGAATAGCTGATTCTTGTTTATGTTGAATTCTAACATTTCTATGGTTACTGGCTAAATAAACTGCCGATTTGATCAAATATAAGCATTCCTTGTGGCATCACTATTAAATCTCTCAGTTTCTTTTTAAGAGCTTCTGTTTGTGGGTAGCTCTCATGTTAGTCCAATATTCCTGAGGCACTCTATTTGTTCTACAACTCTTGACAAACAGCGTTTTCCTGTTTCTCCTTGGTTTAGAATCTCAGTGCACATTTGTCTCTTTGTTTAACTCTAACTAGAAATGCTTGTCATATTTGTTGTCTTGAAAAAAGCATGAAAACAATCACTGGGGCAAAAATCCCATTTGATCAGTTTCTATAGAACATACTCTTCTCAACAGTTATGAATTAATGGTCTATTTTCAACTGAGAGTACCTATGTATTCTTTCTGTGCTCAGAACAGCTGACATACCTTTCTATTAAGTTAAGGAAAGCAATCTTACTGCCAGCCATATGCAGTTCCATTTATTCCTTTCAAAGGTTAATCATGGACTCAGTACTTTCCAAGTAGCTGAGAAAACAACTACTGCAGAATCCTTCCCCTCCTGCTGATCTAATGAGAGAGGGAAGGCCTCTGTCTAAGATGACCCCTACCCTATAAAGAAACAAAAATTCACGACAATCATTGATTCTTGGAATGCATGATACTAAGAACTCATATTGCATCTCTCTATGCACTCTTGTAAATACAGCAAAATTTTAGATACTTATGGGACACATGTTAGCCTTTAATTTTATGGTCACCTCCAATGGAGGTTTAGGTCCTACCTGAAAATACTTTCCTCAAGAACTGGTGTAGGAGGTAAGTTAGTATTTCAGAACTGACAGTAATGATACAAGTTGTATGTATGCACCATAGATTATTTGAAATAAAGAGCCTATTAGAGCTATTAAGGATAAATCTTGCTCTGTATGACTGTATGGTATCTCCCCACCCAGATCATACAAGTATTGTTCATTATCCAGCAAGTGAAAAAAAAGAAAATTAACACTTGGGTACCAGATGTGCATGGCTTTGTATGTATGTGCCGCTTCTAAGCCAGCTGTAAAACATTCTGTGTATAATTTTTTTTACGCAGCGTCAGTGGAGGGAATGAGGCAATACTTGGTCCAACCTCAGGAACTCATTTCAGGACAATGTCTTTGCACCACACCAACCACTTACAACTGGCCCATTGAGGCTCCTAACAAAGGCATGACTAAAGGATCCATTAAGACTAATTTATTGCCAGAGTATTTCAATAGAAAGAAAAATGTTTATGGGGAAGCTGGCATGGAGACTAATGACTCCTTAACACTGTAATATCTTTAGGTACTTAATTATATATCAAAGAGTGTTTATTTGCAAGGTGATTTGATTACTTAGATTCTAGAAGGATCCTTCTCAGGTAACAGGCAACTGTTTCACTTTCTCTAATCAGGGTCATTGAGTATATTGCCTGCAGAGTCAGCAGTAGTTAGATCCAACTGCATTGCAAAACTAAATAAATAAACCCATTCTTCTTCTGTACTGCACAATTTAGTCTAGCACTCCCAAGACAACAGAGCTGAAATTAAGTCTCCATTCATTACAAAAATAGTCTAACAGTAATTCAGGACTATGGACTGTCTGTTATTTGTCAATGGTATTGAATGGTTTCTATCTACTGTAACAAATCACTCAACAGTAAAGTAAATGGTAGTTGATTGTATGCCGGTGGTGTATTTAACAGTACTCTATTGTATTGAATGCTGCTGGAAATGTAACAGGTCTCAATGGGGAAAAATGCATGCTATTTTTAAAAATAAAATATTGATGTAATTGGTTTTGCCTCCCACAGAGCTTCACAGGCCTACAAGTAAGATTAGTTTTAATAGTTTGTTAGAAAAGTTAGGAAGATTGAAGAAAGAGGAATGTGTTGACTTGAAGGCATTTGGAAAGTGTTTAATTAAAAGAAGAAAACTATCACAGACTTCCTTGCATTGAATTCACAGGTATTTTCTCCCTCCCCTAATCAGTTAAAAAAAATCAAGTAGCATCCTACAGAGCTACAAGAAAGAATGGAATAGTAACTTTCCTCCTAATGAACACTCTCAGGCAAAGAGGAGCAATCATGGAACTAAAGCTATAATCATTCCTTACTGGCAGCCAGCTTCACTGCTTGATTGGCAAGCAGGCAAGACCAAACAATGGTTGATGTTTCCCCTTTACTGTCAGCTCACATTTTGCTGGCAGGTTTTTTTCTCCCCTTTCCTTCCGCTCTTCACTGTTCTGCATTTGGTTTTTATTTTGTCACAAGCATACCTGAGCTAACATGGACATTTCCCTTTTTTCACTTTCCTTCTCACTAATCCTGCCTTGTCTGGGGTTTCCTCCCCCAACTATATCGATTGATAATGATTCCAAAGTCCCATCTGGTCTAATCTGAATTAGAACACAGGATGCTGAGAATGTTATACTTGATCATTAAAGTTTCACCAGCTGGCATTTAAAAAAGGTCTTAAAATACAAACCAAGTCTAATTTTAATTCCTGAAATTGGTGGTAAAGTACCAAATGAGCGGGGAGTTTGCCTTTTATTTCTTTGAGCAGACGAAAGAAAATTCTCCTTCAGATTATAAGAATAGTGTATGATTTCATATGAGGATCTCACTCATATTTCTTATAACAGTTAGGAAAGTAGCAGGTATTTTAGTTTTATTTCTTCTTGTTGGTCCATGGAGCGAGGGAAGGAGAGAGAGTGTGTGTGCATATACACACATGCATGCGTGTGAATGTCTGTTCAAGTGGCAGTCTGTCTGGGTGATAGAATTAACAGAAATTAGTCCACCAGCTAGCCAAACTTATTTTTATTCTCCTCAAGATACAAAGTCAGCACTATGCCTCTCTCTCAGAAGGCCCTCAAACTGACAGAAGTAAATACTAATGAAAGGGAACAAATAATGTTGATGAAAAATGACACTTTTGAAATAGATTCAAAATTCACAGTTCAACTACAACCACAATCTCTTCTGAGTTGGAGAATAAAGGCAGCATTTAAAGGGTTGCTGTCCTTACAATTTATTATTAAATAAATGTATTAAATGTATTATTAAATATAATGCATTATACAATTAGTAGTAATCAGTTGTTGCTGCTGATGTTGCCCTGAGGGGTCAGACCAATGCTCAGGATCTCAATATTGTGCTGTTAGGCAGGAGGGCGTGGTGTACAACTGCACATGCACACATAAAAATCAATTAAACACACACTCACTAGGTGCATACACCCCTATTGGGCATACACACTCACACTACCAACTCAGGCACACACACTATATATCCCAAAAGTTAGATACAGATCACTAATTTGTATATCATGCACACAATGCCATATATATATACACACACACGCGCTCTCACACTAGCAACTCAGATACACACACGTTCAAAATAACTAGTCTGGGTTCACACATACTATACACACCAAATCTAGACAGAATCAGTTACCAGTTACCAATACCTGCACATTCAATACACATATGTGGATTACTAATTCATATATCACACACACACAGACACAATATCTATATCTATATATGTGTGTATTCACTAATTTACACACATACCACCCACCTACGCATACACACAAGTGAGTTCTTAAGTTGGGTATTGTGATATTTATGTATGTATGTATGTGCTTGGTGTACTTGGGATACCTGGAGAAAGGTTAAGGTAAGAAAGTAGAAGTGTAGGAGGTTAAAGTTACCAGGATTAGAACCGGTAGACTACAGAGGCCTGGGCTGAAGAACTGGGGCTCAGGGGTAATTTTAGGTTAATTGATCTAAATTGATTAAAAGACAATGCCCCAAACCTGCAGAACAGGGAAACATGCTGTCACACAGTCTGGGACTGGAGCCAGAGCTATGGGGGAGCTGAAAAGGCAGATGGGGAGAGGAGGGAAAAATGGGACTAAAGGAAAGTATGGGTCTTAAAGAGGGGCTCTGGGTGTGGGGAGTCAGAGGATGGCTCCCGGGCAGCTAGAGAAGTTGCAGAGAGTGGCAGTAGGTGCCGGAAGCTGGAGAAAACTGCAGAACAGCTAATAGGAGCTGGGAAGCTGTGGGCGGGGGGGATTACAGAAGGTGCAGGGTGGGGGGGAAGCCTGAAAACAGAGAGAGGGCAGCAGAAAATCACAGGAAAAGCAGCAGGGAGAGCAGGAAGACAAGGAGAGGCTGAGAGGTGGCAGAAAAGGGGAGATGGAATTGGGAAGAGATGGGGAAACTAGCAGAGAGGGTGGGAACTGGAGCTGAGAGAGAGAATGAGGCTGGAATTTAAGATAGGGAAGGGACTGGGATTCAGTAAAACATGACCCAACTCGGGGTTGCAAATGACAGTGGTTTTATTGAACAGGGGAGATGATGGCACAATGCCAAATTGGTTCCCTTGCACCCACCCACACACACACAATGGCAGCAGGGGTTAAAGAGGCTTAGTGCAGGGGTTGAAGTCCACTGAAGTCCAGGAGGAGAGAGAGAGGCAGAGAGAGCGAGAGAGAGAGTCCAAATTGTAGGAGGAGGTATGCAGGTAATATACCTATCCCAGGCTGGAAGCTGATCCTCCATGGCCAGTCAGGGTCTCCTTCAGCTCGGTGTTGTCTAGAGGGGGTTGCCGGCAAGGCCTTTGGGGTGGATAGGTGATGTGAAACTGGCAGATGGATATGGCGTCCCCACTGGGTCTTTCTTCACTGCCCCTCTTTATACGGGCAAACCGTGTGTGACCCTAGTGACAGAAGGCATGTGCAGGCAAGGGTCAGCCCCTGGCATACTGAGCATGTGTGCTCTATGCACGGATGTGCAGTTTCAGGTGTCTGTAATGGTGGGGTACAATGATAGAGTTGCTGGTTCTGCAGGGTCTTTTGTTTTTCAAATGCTGGGTTCTTGTCTCTTCTCCTGGGTGAGGTCCGTGGTTCCTGGATGAATCAATGTGAGGTGATGGCCCAGTCATTACAGGCCATTCAGTAGAGGCCTGCTACTATTGTATCTCAATCATACCCAATCATTCTCATTCATCTGGGAACCAATTTACATGGGAGGGTAATGAATCATATTGTTGTAACATGGGATGCGCAGGCAGAGGACAGAAGCTGGACGCTTGACATATAAAATGGAAACTTGACATGACTTTGGTTCACTTACAAACACAGGCCTAAACCATACAATATCCATATGAAACAACAAAAATCAATGCAAAAATAACAACAATACAATATACAACAGTTATAATTAATACAAACCTAATAAAACAATGGATATCCAAAACCAAAAACTTGCCACCAGAAATAAAAATGCTTAAAGCTTATCCTAATTTTGAGCTCACTTATACTTATCTATAGAGAATAGAGAAGGAGAGAAAAGTCAGAAATGGTTGGGGAAGGGGAGGGAATGCATTTTAAGATAAATAATAATAAAAAAGAAAAACTGGGTTTTTGCTATAGTTATTATACAAGTATTATAATGTTTACAAATAATGTATTATTATTTATAGTTTTTGAGCATTTTGGGACTCTAGAGGTGATTTGGCCCTAGGAAATCACTCCACCAGTCACTGCATTCCCTCTTTTAACCTCTCTCCTAATTGTTTTCTTTTTCAACTGGATGACATAATCAAAACTATTCCTATTCCCAAAGATGCTATCCTTCAGAATAAAGGGAAAGGCAGAGGGATAAATTCAAGCAATTTGGATCTAATACTATTGTTCCAAGTAATGAAACTTTGTAGCACTCTGCATTTCTACAACACCTTTCTGCCAAAGTTCTCAAAGCACTTTAATTAAATAAGCTTTGCAACATCTTTCTGAGCTAACAACACATAGAAGAGCTATTGTCCTTTCAGCCGCAAAGCAGATGTTTCTCAGGTGCAACACAGTAGTTGTGTAAAATCACAAGGCAGTCATGACCAGCTCTTACCCAAAATATGTCACAAATTCTTAACCACCAACTCTAAAGATTGTGCAATCTCATTTAGAAGATGGCATCTCCAGCAGCTCACTGCCTTGTAATACTGATCAGATACTGGTTCATTAGCTCCCAGGAATGAGTCCCATCAGCTGAAGCACAAACACCACCTCAATTTGTTGTATTTGGAAATCTCCTATCTAAAGATGGACAGAGCCAGTGATGGATCAAAGCACAAGCTGTACAAATTCTGGTGTTATGTGTCCTGGGAGAGAATGTGGGGAAGGACCCTGAATAAGAAAGGAAAGTTATGGGAAACAGAATGGACAGGAGGGGGAGGAAACAAACATAAAAGTTAAAATGAAAAAAAAACTACTCACCCACAGCAGGAGCCGTGGCACAGCAGGAAAAGGGAAAGAAGCCTGCGCAGCTCATTAGCCACATCTTTTTCCAGCTGAGGCCGGCCGATAACGTCACCAACAATCACCAGCCGGCAGGGATAAAAATGGCTGACAGCGGAGGAAAGGGAGAAAGGAAAACGGACCCAAGGAGTGCATGGCCACAGGACCCACTCTGGGTATCCCTCAGGGAGGAAGGAGCACTGGAGAAGGAGCCAGAGGAGGCTCCTGACACTGGGCTTGGCAGCAACGGCAGGGAGCAGATTGTCAGTGCTGGAGACAAGCCAGGAACAGCCCCTGCAATCCGCAAAGGCAGCAGCAACAGAGGAAGCCAAGGAGCGTATGCGAAGACCCACGCCATAACAGGTGGGAGTATTGGAAACAGTTGGGAGGAGGAGGAATTCTCACCATTGGGAGAGTCCCAGCAGGAAGGGCTACGGAGAAGCAGGGCACTTACCCTGAATGCAGAAAGTAGCCAGCCATACGCTGAGGAACTACGAGGCACCCGGATCAGGACACTCCAGAAGGAAGAGAAGTGGGGCAGCACCGGGCTCATGGAAGGAGTGGAAAAGGGGGAAAGGATGACCCAAGCAGGAAGCCACAGGTACATGGCCCCGAATAGGGGTCATCCCCTGCCTAGACCATAGGGAGCTAGGCACCTGGTATCCTGATGTAAGGGACCGAGGAAGGGGGCTACTCAGATTCCTAGTGATAGGGTAGCCATGTTGTTTTGTGCTTTTCTTTGTATTTTTCTTTTGTGTTTCCCTATGTGAAGGGGTTGAGAGATAGGAGGGGCCTACATAAATAGAATAATTGGTGCAAGACTTTGCATTGGATTCAGGCTTTAGGGTGGGAGTCCACCCTAGACAAATACAGGCTCCATGATCGGGACCTCCAAACGTAGACAACCCATGAAGGAGTAAGCAAATTGGCCTCAGGAGCTGATATCCAGGACGGGAACGAACTTGAGAGACTCCAGAGCAATGTGAGAAGGGGGACATGACCAAAAAGACTGAGTGGTCCATTGAGGTGGCGTAAGGCCAGGGTGTAGGGGTGGCGGAGCCCCACAAGTGACCATCAGGCAGACCACATGCCGCAGAAGGACCCTGGGTAGTCAACCTCCCACTGGAAAACATTCAAAGTCGTGGCAGGCGAAATAGGGGCTTGAACCAAGGCTGCATGTGACCAGGTGTTCGAGACCTGGTGGTCACATTATGTAAAGTGAGAATGCATGCTACAGGGGAAGATGAGTTCAAGTTACCCGGCTGGGACAGGGAATTCAACAAAAGTCATACTATAAGTTTTATCTCACTGTTTCCCTCACTACTCATTTTGGTTCAGAGATTTGCACTCAGTTATTCAGTATAAATTTAACTCACTGATGTTAGCTATAATCATATGAAGTGAGGTGTACTGAAAGACACATACTCGCTCTCTGTCTCTTTCATACAGAGTTGCACTTGAACAAAAACTATGATATGGCGATCCTTGATAAGTACCACATGAAATCCTATATTGATAGGAAATTTAACTCAGCCTAATCCTGTTTTCTTTACATATCCTAAACCCCCATTAACAATAGATTAAATAGTGTCTATTTATGTTTCATTCTTAAATTAGAATACCACCTATTTTAACACTGTTTGTGCACATGCTTGAAAAGTATGCAAGTTAAAAGACCATTTTCTTGTTCTTTCAGAGATAGATAGAGCAATAATCCATTATTCCTGTCATTTGATTAATGTTTTTATCTACAAGAGAATTATCACGATCAACATCCATTTTAGAATCACCATGAGTCATCTGGGTAACAACAACATAATTAGAACAGAATTAATATAACAACCCACAAAATGTTTGATTATATTTCAATACTTTCTTTTCTCTTAAACAAGTTGCTTCTATTAGTAACAGGAAAATAAAGCTTGCTGAATGAAACAGGCACATTGCTTTGCAGATGAGATGTGAATTCACAAAGAAATGCTTAAGTTTATAAACTGCAGAATGGAGAATCAATTTTGCTGCATGGAGAATACTTAATTAAAGTAACAGTTATGCCAAGAAAATGACATTCTGAAAACCCCATGAAAAACTGACACTGACGTCCCATTGAGAAGGCTTTTTTCCTTCCATAAATAGACTGTGGGGCTGAGTTATTTAGTGCCTGTGATACTATGAAAGGAGTAGGAGACTGAAGGTTTGTGAGGATATGCTGTAGTCTGCATTCACAGAGAAAGCAGAGAATGTATGTACAGCACTTTTAAAATTGCAAGAAATCAGCAAGAAAGGCCTGGAGCATTTACAAGCATAAATATTCCTTTACAGTAATGTATCCATCAACTGAAGGAATGATGAAAGGAAGGTGAGGAGAGGAGGTGAAACATGGTTTAGAATACAGAAATATTCAGGCCTGCTCACCCTATCACTATAGTGGTAGTAACAATTCTTTCTTTTTCCATTCACATAGAAACTAGCTAGAAAGTGCATTTCACTGCTTGTGACAATTGCAAGTGTGAGGCTGTGTTGAGTACTGGGACATTTATGCATGGATAGTAAAGCAGTTGGTCCCAATCCACTGATGAAACCCAGGCTACAGCCTTGGTGTCAAAAAGATTTCCTGGAGTAGGGACATGGTAATGTAACTAGATATCCCAGAAAGGGCATGACAGAAATCCCCAAACAGCTAGAAAAAAACAATCAACCCCAAATTCCTGCTTCTTGGGGGTTTAATAGGAACCTTGGACTGGCTGGTGCTACTTATGATGCATGGCTAATGAGCTCTCTCAGTGGTTCCCAAACTCTGACAGATTGTGCACCACCAATTTAAAACAATACAACCTTAAGTACCACCAGCAAATTTATGTCATATGAAGTAATTATAATAAATCTGTTAACACATACCATTGACACAATAGCAGCCATATAGAAATACCATCTTCAGATATCGTACCAGTATGTCTGCATACCACTGGTGGTACCCGTGCCACAAATTGGGGACCACTGAGCTATCTGACAGGGACACTTGAGGATTAAACTAAATAAGTGCATCATCCTCTGACCAGTCCAGGCAGAGAGGTATGGCTCTGCTTACGATGTGCCAGCTAGTAGAGTGGGTAGGTACAGGTCAAGAGACAAGCTGCATTCTTTCAAGAGCCAAATAAGATCTTTTACTTCAGGGATTGGATCAGGAAAGGTGGTATGATTTGGAGCAATGGCTCCTGAGGTTGCACTGTTGTAGCCAAACCCCCAGTTTTTCTTTTTTTTATTTTAAAATGCATTCCCTCCCCTTCCCCAACCATTTCTGACTTTTTCTCTCCCTCTCTATTCCCTGTAGATAAGTATAAGTAAGCTAAGATGTAG
>NW_017728995.1:52936759-52952264 GCF_001723915.1 Gavialis gangeticus
ATGGTTCCTGAATGAATGGGGATGAATGAGGGTGCTTGAGAGACAATGACAGTAGGTCTAAAAATAGCTCCCTCTGAATGACCGAACCATCAACACCAATACCTGGACCAATGGCCCAGCCCTTGGAACCACCCTCAGCATTCAAGAAACAAAAGATGAGGCAAAAGATAAGCGTGTTTTTACATGCTCAGCAAAAACACCTGGACCCCTCTGGAACAGGACTGACCTTGCCTGGACAGGCCCTGCCCATAAGAGATCAGAGGTAGTCTGCCCCATAAAAAGGGGTAGTGAAGACTGACTCTTTGGGACACCCTGTGCATCTGGACTGGCACCATGCCACACCACCTATCTATCCAGAGGCCCTGCCGGCGACCCCTCTCTGGACAACACCTACTGGACAAGGATTCCTTTCCAGCCTGGATAGGTAGCTATCAACCCCACCCTCTCTTCAACCAAGGACTTGGACTCTGCTTCTCTTCCTTACCTGGACTCTAGCTCTTCCACTGAGTCTTTTTTTTTCCTGCTGCCATTGTGAGTGCATATGTGTGTGAACCAATAACTTCATGGGGCTATGTAGTGTGTTGTCTGTTTACTAAACCTATTATTTTGAAACCCGAGTTGGGTTTTTGTCTGTTTTCTGACTGTTTCCTCCTTGCTACCACTTATCTGCAAGCCCCCCCCCCCATATCTCAGCTGTCTGCCTCAGTTTCCAGCCCCAAGCTCTCAGGTTTCTGTCTCTCTCTCTTTCCTGAGTGTCTCCTCCTTGCCACCAGGCTTTTCCCCTTGTGCTAGCAACCTCAAGTAACCCTGGGGCCACTGGACCTTAACTAACCCCAAGCCTCAGTTCCTCAGCCAGCTTCTCTTGAGTCCACTGGTTCTAATCCCGGATCTGGCAACTTTCACTCCCTACACTTTAACTCTCTCTCTCTCTCTCTCACTTTAACCTTCCCCCAAGTATCCCAGGTACCCCAAGCACACACATACATACTTCACCATCCAAGTTAGGAACTTATCTGTGTGTGTGTGTAGGTGGGTTGTATGTGTGTGGACTGGTGAGTGTGTGGGTGTGTATATATATATGTCATTGTGTGCATGATATACGAGTTAGTGATCTGTGTATGTGTACTGAGTGTGCGGGTATGGACAATTGATTTTTGTCTAACTTCTGAAGTGTATAATGTATTTACTTGAATTGGTGATAGGTGTGCATGTGCCTAGGCTGGTTTGGATGTGAGTTGGTAGTGTGTGTGTGTGTATGCACCCAGTTGATTTGTGTGTTTGTATATGTGCAATTGTGTCACACCCTCCTGTCTAGCAGCACAATATTCAGATCCTGAGAGCTGGCCTGACCCCACAGGGCAACACTGTTAAAGGCAGGACTAGGTGCAAAAAAGAATAAACTACTGAAAAATAAATTATTTGAGGCAGATTTGCATTTTCTATAGGTGTGATTAGCTCTTACCCTAAAATAGCCTTGACACATACTAAAATCAATAGCAGCCATATAGCAATACCATCTTCAGATATTGTACCAGTATGTCAGGCTGGGACATTCCCAGCAAAGTCTTTTTTGAATGGTTCAGCCAAGTTACCTGAGCACTTCTGAAAATCCCAACCTCATTATTCAAAAGCAGTTTTCATTCTGTCATTCCATTCAAGGTAGATAAAAACTGCTATACTAACCATGATGATCCGGAGCCTTATTACCAATGTTACTTTAGATATTGATCCTTCAAACACACATATTCATGATTCCTTTTACACATTTAAGTGTTAATGGGGTAAATCCTGTCCACAAAGTTGGATAACTGTAAGTCTTTTCTGGATCAGGGCTCCAGATCAGGGCTCTAGAGCTTAATTGTCTATCTGTGACAATGAGAGCTTTCCCATTAACCTGAAAAAAAGCTGATTCAGGACCTTTAGCATTAATAATCTTTGTGAGGGGATATGATTGCATTTTGTACCTGTAGGATGAATCTTATGAAAAGAGAAGAGTTTTTGCGGTTGCAAAAACAGCAATGATAAAATGGCTATTAAAAATGTCTTCAGGAAAATTTAGTCTGGAAACTGGAAGATTTCTCACTATCAGGGAACTGAAGTTTTGTTGTGGTCCTGCAAGTAAGATAGTAGAGGCAAACAACACAAATCACTTCAAGATTGAACTGGAAACATTTATGGAAAGGATGGTATGATTGGAAAGGAAGCTGTGGCCCAACACTGGGAGTGTGATATGTGCAGTCATGTGTTTGTAGGCCACAGGTTGGGATACAGAGGGAGCTTTCTGGTAATCCCATACCTGCTACCATTTGGAGCCAAGAAGAGATTTTTCTTTTTTAATATTCAATGCTACTGGCTTCTGTTGACTATTTTTTTGTCTTGGTTTGTTTTGCTTGTCCTTATCTTTCTGTGAAACACTGGGATACTGGCCACACTTAAGGTTCAGGGTGTTTGAGCAGGGTGATGGATAGGCTTGGCAATACTTGGAAAACTCAGAGGTTACTGCTTAGAGGGTCTTCTATTTCAGATCATACCAAGTGAATTAGGGGTCAGGAAGCAATTTTTCTCCTTAGTCTGACTGGTGAGGACTTGTGGTGGTGGGAGCCAAGAGAGCAGGGTGCCTTGTTCTGTGGTACGGGGCATGGTCCGTTTCCAAGAACCTTCTAATCATACATTAACACTTTCCCACTGATCGCCGTGGCAGGACATTGTCAGTGCTCTTTTTTACTGTTCTTTTACTTATGGTATGTTATAGAGTGTTCCTGGTGTTTTAGGTATGAAGATGAGATTTGGGGAAATCCCTTGGTCAATAAGTGCCTGTAAATTTAGGAGTTTGGACTGTATTACCAAAGCAGCCCTTTCTCTGGTCCTATGAAATAGAATGGTAGTCATTTAAAAACACTCAAACAAATTAACTTAAAAATGTTTCACATGAAACACTGAAACTTTTAAAAAATAAAAATAAACAAATTCCTTACTAAGGACCACATGCCGTTTGTTGAGATAAGGATTTTCTCTAGAGCTTGGGATTTTCTGATTTCCATATATTGCTTATGGAGTGCTTCAGTCAAATCAGGAGCAGGGCATATGAAGCCCAACAGAAGAATTAGTCCAAAATTTCTAATGGAATATTATTCCATTGAAAAATGCCAACTTTTCAAAATCAAGAGATATTGTAGAAACCTGTCCATGTTTAGATTAACTTCCTTTCGGGGGGAGGGGAATATTTCAAATTTCTGTTATTAAATGAATTTATTTCAATTTTTTCTTTTATATTGTTTAAAATTCAGGATTTGAACAAAATGTTTTGATTGGCCAAAAATGATTTATTCCTCTTATTTGTTTCTAATTTCAGGTTTTGTTGCTGTTTTTTTTTTTTTCATTTCAAATTTGAAAAGTGGAAATTGTTTGATTTTCATGCAAAAAAAAACCTAAAGCAAAACAAAAAATGCAATGCCTGTTTAGTTCTCTGCAACAGTTTGAGAACTTTCAGAAGGAAGTCTAGACATTTCAGTTGTTTGGAGAAAGAATTAGGGAAGTATTAATAATATTGTTGTACATGAGAACAAGCACAATAGATCACATCCATTTTTAATATGACACCAACACAGCCCATGCAGTCAGACCAACAATGGCCTTTTTCTATTATGCAGATGTCAGTTAGTCAGACGAAAAGAAGCAAAAATAAACTTGATAAGAACAGTTCCTTAAAGGAAGTTACTATGAAGGTAAGCAGAAATACTATACAGAATTCAAGAACACACTTAATCAGAAGAGAATGAGTCTTTTCAAATTCAGCAGTTTAAAATGAAACTTTTCTGTATCATTTTCTCTCTTTCACTAAAATACAAGAAGGAAATAGAAAAGTGATGAGTTTCAAGGATTTAGGAAAACAGCTAATAAAAATCTAGTTATTTTTTTTCTTTGGTGGTGGTGGTTGTTGTTTTATGATGTGTATCTTAGTGGAAAGACAAGATACATATTGTAATCAAATTTATATTAGCCTTTTTGATCGGAAAGCATATTGATGAAGATAAAATTAGGCACTTCTTAGTGGGAATGATATTGACTAACATTAAAAACTACAAATAGCATTGCTTCAATTAACAAGCAATAAGATACAGTTATCCATGTACGTATGAGCTTATGTCAAAATTAAACACTTATTTAAAAAAATTGTATTGTGGTCAGAAGTTTCGCAGGGAATCTTTCCAGGAAATATAATGTATTTTGCTTTCAAAATAAATAAAGAGATAATCAGAATATAATTAAGAGTTGGAGACTTCTACCTTTTCTCAATTTACCTTGCCCCAGAGGAATGCCAGTGCAAATATTTACAAATAAGTAAGCTGTGGATACTTAGACATGGGCACACAAAAAATGTCATGTCAGTCATCCATATATTAACAGGTATAAAAAAATGTTTCCAGAAGAAACAGTATCCTCACCTTCTGTGACTATTTACCAATACCTTTACTTTACTCTGTATGTATGCATATATTTATGGATATATTTAATATTTTGCTCTGGATAGCTATCAATAAATGTCTTTGAACATACATGTAATGCTATGTTAAAGACAAATCCCATAGTACATATATTTCATAACTGAAAGTGGGAATTTTTTTATTACTGGATGATAATTGGATATTATCATGGGGCTATAATAAAGTCTGGTGTTACATAAGGTTTTTTATTAATCATATTAATCTATCCCTTGTTGGTGTTTTTGTGGTAGACAGGCACACAATAATAATGGCTAAAGGTATTTCACATTGAAGGTATTTAGAATTGTTTAAAACATTCAATAACCAGATCAACAGGCAATATCAAAAGTAACAAACTATGAACATTGCATTATACTGTTATTAGAAAAATCTTCTCTTAGAGAGGTTGTCCTTCATGCTATATTACGATCCCATATGTTACTAGTAATACTGACAAAACGTAACAATGGCCATGCAAATGAAAAAAAAAAATCCAGGTCTGCAAGTGATTTCAGAGTTCCTGTACAAGAAGAATTAAAATCTTTGAATGCTCTTTTTGTAAAGATCAGCTTCACTTTGGGAAATATAAGCAGAAAACTGAAGTTTTACTGCTTACTGAAAATAATATGAATATAGATAAGATAGATACTTGGTGCCAATACATTGTGTTATATTAGATTAAATCCTTGTGAGCAGGAATCATATCTTAGGGTATGACTGTTGTACTGAAAGGTCATCATTCTGATTGGTGCCTCTAAGTGCTGCAGTATTGTAAATAGTACTATAAATTCTCATTCTATTTGATACATAACAATCATGTTATTCCTATATCTGTTGGGGATAGAACTGGAATAGAACTCCTTGTATGTCAGGAAAAAAATGCAATTTGGGAATGATTCATTCAGAGGCACGCATTTCATTTTCAGCTTTCTATACAGAGAAAGGTATTCCACTCACTGGAAGTCCATTATGATTCCTATTGCTTCATCAATTAAGAATGGTTAAGCTTACTATGAAATGGAAAATGCCATGAAGAATTTTACAGGACTGTAGGAATAACCACAACAGTGACAAATGACAGAGTATTTTACAAGGGTCTGAATTTGAAAATATATTCACAAAAAAAATTTTAAATCGCTACAAATTTCTGTTCTTGAAAGTACGCTTATCCGACACCTTACAGTTAGTTTTCCATAGTCCTCACGCAAGACTCATTAAATAAAATCAGTATCAAGACTCATCAACCTTGGATTGTGCCCCATAAAACAGTATGGCTATACAGCAGCCAGCAATGGTTAACACAATATAAATAATAATCTGATGGTAGAAATCATTCAAAGTTTTCTTCAAAGAAAACTAATTTTTCAAAAGGACTAATTCTGTCATTTTTCTCATGCTTAGCACCTATGTCTAGAGCTGGTCAATGGAATATTGCTCACAGAGTAAGATACTGGCATGAACAATTGGCAGAAGTCAGATTCAGAATATCTGTGCCTACAAATTCTATTGTTTGTTTTATTAATATTGCACAGGAAGTTTCTTTTCTGAAAAGAGAAAGAAAGAAAGAACAAAAGAAAGAGAGAGAGAGCAAGAAACAGCAATTGAGTGAGACAGAGAGAAAGAATGGTCTCTATAGCAAATTGTGCCCTTCCATTAACCTACTAAGACCCTGGATGTTACTATTATTCTTCCCAAGAAAAAAATGAAAAGCATGTATTAGTCAGTGAATAAAATTAAGCTCAGCAAAACTAATTCAGCACACAGCACTGATACATAAAGGAGATGATCTCATATGTGCCCTTGGCATCCATCTTCACTGGATCATTTTATTTGGGTACTTGGTGTAGTAGAAGACCAGAACTACTAACACTAAGGCTAAGTACAGAGGTTCAAAAACCTGAGGTGGAAGCAATCTTTTGCACTTTATTTTACATGCCTTATGTTAGGTAGGGAGAAAACAGATGTTGATCCTTTGGGAAGAGGTGGCACACCGGATGTCTGCTCTGGCCAGACCGACAGATCGGGAGCACTTCCAGAGAATGCCAAGTAGAGTTGAGCTGGCAGGCCACTCAGTTGGCTTATGGGCATGGGGGAGCAGTTTCCCCCTCCCCTGTACTGCTCTGTCAGCCACAGGAATCTGTCAGCTGCAGGGAGGGGAAGGTGAAATCATGGTGTCTATGTCCCCTGGCCTGTGTCCCTGCATGACAGAGCAGCAAGGGGAGGTGAGACTGCTCTCTCTGTGACCGGCATGGGGAGAGAACTCTCCCCCACACCGCTCTTCCATGCAGGGAGTAGACACGGGGCACAGACTTGAAGGGCACCTATACATGAACACGGAGGCCGCTTTGACATGTTGGAATCCCAGCGCATCAGAGCAGACTCATTTAATCGAATCTGCTGGAGTGTGGCAATTTCACAGCCTCCTGCATCTCGTGTATCAGCATCTCAACACTTGAACATGGTGGTAGGAACGCTTGAACTAAAGTTCATTGAACAAGTTCAAGTGCCCCCATTACCATTTTTAAGTGTGGGGACACTGATACAGGAGACAAAGTGGCGCTTTAACTAGAGAGGCTCTGGGACCCACTTTAATTAAAATGCTGCCCCCACCAACCCTGAAGCACGTGTAAAAATTCCCAAGGATTTAATTCCCTCCCCACCCCCACCTAGCTGTAGCTGCATCTTTGTGCCTGCATCCAAGCAGCAAGGGGAGCAGTCTTCTCTCCTCTCACCACTCTGCCATGCAGGGACATGGGCACTAGGATTTCATCGTGCACCCCCCCCAACCTGACTGTGATTGCCTACAGCAACCAAGTGCAGCTAAGTCCCAGAATCCACTCTGTGGGGGGAAGTTAGCAGGGACTCACAAAACATCCTGGGATTCCAGGGGACTGTGATTCAACTTGATTGAGGGGATTTGGTAATAAAGTTCAACAGACCGGTCTACCCAAAACTGATTAAATCTGATACTACATTATCCAGTTCTATCTTAAATCAGGGTACACCATTTTGAAACTGGTCTACATACACTAAATTTCTGTTCTGTTACAGGTTTAGACCAGTTTACAATCGCTTATACCAGTTTTTGTGTGATTTCTGTCCCTAATCTAAAATGCCTGTCAGTTGTCTACTACTTTAAAAAATTTTACAGGACATGAGACTAATGGGACTTCAGAAAAAAACCCCAAACAAACAAAAAAGCATGGTCTTTACAAGTCTAAAAGGGGAAGAGCTAAAACAGGAGTTATAATGAAGTGAACTTTATTAAAGCATTGGGTGAAAAAATAAACTACCCCTCCTGCCTAGAAGTAGTTTTCAGTATTGCCCTGCAGAGAGTTTATGTCCCATTTTAGTACTCATTGTTAATCGCTAAGGGCGTGTCCAAATGAGTGCACATGTACATTTTCCTGGGGACAACTAGCAGTAACATATATTTGTTATCCCTGGTCAACACCCCTGTAGGCACGCTCTGCATATTGCTCCGGGTGGGATAGAGGAGGCTGGGGCTAGCACCTGGGCTGGCTTCAGCAACCTTACTGGGGACCCTGGAGACCTCCCAGGGCTGCAGCACTGGTGATTCCAGTGCACAAAGCCTGGCTCTGGCTGGCCAGGCTCCAGTTTTGGGTGTCACACTGTAGCCACGTGCAACTTCCTAATTTTTTTTGATACTGGGATTTCCTAGCATCTAATTTGGCTCTATGCTACAAATATGCAGCACAAAGAATCAAATCATGTGCATGTGGTGCATTTTGCAGTGCCTCAAAAGTCTTTGAGGTGCTGCAGTGTGCACATGCACACTCCTGTGGATGCGCCCTTAAATGTGAAGTGCAAGGATCATGGAGCAAGGGGTAAGGTTATTTTTTGTTGTTCAGCATTCATCCTTCTGGCTATTTAAGATGTAACACAAAAAAAATGTTTCTAGTCCTCTGAAAGCAGGGAAAGTGCAGCCCCGATTTAAGATCTCTAAAAAGCCAAGCTTATTAAGCAGATGCAGTAAAAAAGAGAGGGCATTAAAGCACCTCAAACAGCAACCCATCTGAACATGAAAAAACAGGCCTCAGAATGGAGAGTTGGTTAAGGTAGATACCATTGGATAACTGAATCTGCAAACACTGCAACTGTTAACATTCCACCCTGACATAAAGCACCTGGGCTATGACAGATTTAGGTAGTTCTGCCTGACTATATATATAGTCTACAGGAAGTCCTTGACTTAAGACATTTTGAGTTACAATGAACGGCACTTAAGACATTTATAAATTGACACCCTGTTTTGACTTTCTGACCTCAGTTTCGACTTTACGATGCTTGATCCAACGTGATACCAGTGAACAAGTTTGCTGCATTACCCATCTCCCTAGAGAACATCTGTCCAAACTTTCTTGGACACTTTCCTAGACGCACCAACCCATACGCTATTAAAACCTGCAGCCAGGACTCCTGAGAAGACTCCAGCCAAGAACCCTTCAAAAAGTCCAGCCAAGAGCCCTTCAAAAAGTCAAGCAAAGTCACCTCAAAGAAGTCCTTTCAAATCAATATGATTGATATTTACAATTTAAATACATTAATGTAGCTATATTGCTCATCTATAATTGATTGGGTACAAAATTCTGGGTTATTTTTGGTGAAAATAGGGTATCGGACCTTGGTTCAGGAACCAATCCCCCACTTATAAAATTGTTCCTATGGGACAATTGGTTCCGAGTTATGACATTTTGACTTAAGACATGGTTTTCAGGAACCAGTTGTGTCATAAGTCCAAGGACTGTCTGTATTTGGAAAGTGTCAGTCATACAATAAGGCTTTTATCATGAAGGGGAAGAACATTTTTATAATCAGACTCCTCTGCAATGACCCAACACACTGGATTGCATCATTTATTAATATGGTCAACGTATACAATTTCCTGCATGTTTCTTTGAGAGTTCACACCATTAACAGCAGCTAACTGAAATTAAGTTGCCATAGGTTTAACAAAATGTCATCCAAAATATGTTGCTTTTCCCTGGAATGTGAAAACAGTCATAATTGTCCAATATGATAAATCTAAGACTACAAAAAAATAAAAAATAAATAAAAAAAAGCAACAAGATGGGTGAACCTCTAAGTTCTTAACAATTTTCACTCAAGAAACTCAAGAAACTATACCCCAGGAGTACAAGGATGCATTCATTGTCCACTTGTACAAGCAGAAAGGCAACAGAGAATCCTGCAACACATTGAACAAAGGGCTCTTGCCTGAGAGTCAGTGTGGCTTCAGAAAAGGATGTGGGTTCATAGACATGGTGTTTGCAGCTGGTCAACTTCAGGAGAAATGCCAGGAACAGAACTCCAACCTATACATGACTTTCATTGACCTGACAAAAGCATTGATACAGTTAGTCAGGAGGGTCTTTGGAGGATCATGGCGAAATTTGATTGCCCAGAGAAATTAATCATGATTGTTCAGCAATTCTGTGATGACATGCTCACTTGCATTATGGATGATGGCAAGCCATCTGAACCATTCCAGTCACCAATGGAGTGAAACAGGGCTGTGCATTGGCCCCAACCCACTTCAGTATAATGTTCTCTGCCATGCTTACAGATGCCTTTTTGCAACTGTGACACTGGGATTGACATCAGATAATGGACTGAAGGCAAGCTCTTCAATTTAAGAAGACTACAGGCAAAGTTACAGGAATTGGCTGTTTGTGATCTTCTGTTTGCTTACAACTGTTCCCTGAATGCCAAATCTGACCCTGACATGCAGCAGAGTATGGACCATTTCTCTTCAGCTTGCAACAATTTTGGTCTCACAACCAACACTAAGAAGACAGAAATGAGGCACCAGCCTGCACCAGGTATGCCTTACATAGAGCCTAACATCACAGTGAATGGGCAAACCCTCCAGGCAATGGACAAGTTCACCTATCTTCATGCAAAGTTCACATTGATTATGAAACCAATGCCAGAACTGCAAAAGCAAGCATGGCCTTTGGCAGACTATGTGCAAGTGTGAGGGAGTGCAGAGATATCAGTGAACAAACAAAATGGAAGGTCTACAAAGCCACTGTATTGCCAATCCTGATATATGCATGTGAAACCTGGACAGTACACAGATGCCATGCTATGAAGCTGAACCACTTTCACATGGGCCATCTAAGGAAACTGATGTGGATACAATGGCAAGACAAGGTCCCAGACACTGAGGTTGTCCCACGGGCAGGCATTCCAAGCATTCATACTCTGTTGATAAAATCACAGATGATATGGACAGGCCATGTCACGAGGATGTCAGATGAGTGACTGCCAAAGATATTCTATGGTGAGCTAAAGGAGGGAAAGCATTTTTAGAGAGGCCAGAAGAAACATTTCAAGGACTCCCTCAAGTCATTCTTGAAACATTTCAACACTGAACTGAAGTCTTGTGAAGATTTCTGTCATGATCATTCCTCCTGGTGAAGCTTCCTCCATACTGGAGCTACAGTCTATGAGCATAGGAAAACTTCTGAGGCAGTGCAGAAGTGCAAACAGCAGAAATCTCTCAAAAGCAGCCTGTCTGCTGTTGATCAAGCAACCCAAAGTTGCATCTCTTTCTCAGAGTGCCACAAACAGTTCAAAACACAAATTGTCCTCATCAGCCACTCACATGATCACAGAAAACAAACTAACCCCTGATGTCATGGTCATATTTGAACTCAAAGGACAAACAACATCATTTTTCCAGGGCTAACAGAGTATTCCACACTCTCTAATCAGTAAGGCATCTTCTTCCTCCAAGTTAGAGCTGGCAGACAATCTGGAATTAACAATGTACTCAATAAGGCAACTTTCATCTTTTTGTAATTTATGCACAAACTGTTGTTATTTTTATAAACACATCCATCATTCATTATTGTTTGACTAAAGAAATTGTCACTTCTGGGTTAGCAGTAAACTGAGAAATAGGACTAGTCGATGCTTGTATGATTGATTTCTTAAGTCTATGTCTATGCAGTTAGAGGTATGATTTCAGGACATAACAGACATGCCTAAACTATGCAGCTTTAATCTGGATCACTTGAGTACCATTAGCAGTGAGGATATTGTGGAATAGACTTCAGGGATTGAGTATCCTAGAGCCCTAGAGCAGGGCTGTCCAACTGGTGGCCCCCTAAAGCATTTGTACATGGCTTGGTTCCCATTGAGCCACCACTGTTCTCCCCCACCCCGACTGTTGCTTCTGCCACAGCAGTTGGGTTCTTGGAGCTCCCCACCCTCTTCTGGCTTCTACTTCCTGCTCCTGCTCCCAGGGACAGGGAAACATGGTGCAGCAGGAGGGCCAGGGTGCCTGTGCTGCATTGACGATGCATAGGGGGTGCACACAGGTGCATGTGCACCCTCTGAGATTGGCAATGTATTCCTTGAGATTGGCCATGACCCACGCTGCCAGTGGCACTTGCAGATGGTTGCTGCTTACCACTCCTCACCCCCCTTGCTGCCAACACTATCTGTGGAGTCTGCTGGCAGTCAATAACCTGGCTGCTGCTGATGCTCAGCACCTTCTCCCCTTGCCACCAACACCGCCATGACCACCTGCGGAAGCTCCCCACTTACTGCCACCAAGCCCCTGCTGCCGGCACCGCCACCACCATGACCTGTGGGCAGTCGTTATGCCCCCCCAGTCTCAGGAGGCATGTGACGTTCATGCTGTGCTGTATGCACTGTGCACAAAAAGGCAAGAGCCAGGCTGCTTGCACTACAGGTGGGTGGCACATGTGATCAGGAGGGGAAGGAGTGCAGTGTGTGCAGCAGACAGGAACCAGGTTGCATGCATAGCATGTGCAGTAAAAAGGGGAGGAAGTAGCCAGGCTGTGCACATGGTAGGAAGGAGGCAGTATGGGGTGGGAGGGCTGAGCTTCCCATATGGCAGGGGAAAGTCTGGGGGGACCCCCACCACACACAGAAACGATGAGTTGCCCCCGGGACAGTGGCCCACACCACATGTAGCCCCCCACTGCCTGGAAGTTAAATAGACCTCATGTACAGACTTGCAGAGCCCATACTAAAGTTCCTATTAAGGGGACCAAGCTTACTTCATGAGATTTTTTTTGCTTCTGGTTCCTTGTTTGTATGACTAATATTTGAAAAGAGTATACTAAAAGAGCTATCATATACAATGAATAGCAAATAATGAACACTTCCCTGTTCATTATTAGCTATTATGCACTGAACAAGGGCATTAGCAAAAAAATAAAGGTTGCCATGCAAATATTTATTTTAAAAAGAACAAAAAAAAAAGAATATGCTTATTGTTAAAAGGGATCACAATTCAGATTGTGCAGTACTCCTGTGGGTCCCCCACTTTCCATGCCCATGAATAAGGCATTCTGAAAGCAATAAATAAAGAGGTGAAGGGTTCCATTTTTGGCTTTAAACTTCTGCAATTATAGTAAGTAAATAAATGGTAGAAAGAAATGCTCTCACTCTTGGATAAAATTGAGGTTATGCCAATTCATAGGTAACTCTTTCCACATAGACGAGTAATTACTTTCTCTACCTGGGCATAAAGCACTGAAACAAACGAATAGAACAGAAAAGGCTAAAACTGCCCCAATAAATGTTTCTTACCAAGGCATTAGTTGTTTAATTTTTCACCCTGTTTTACAGAAGTTTTAGATTTTATTCACATTTCTCACTCCAAGAGGCGAAAATGCTAAAAAAGTAGCATGCTTGCCCCCTGAGGAAGAAAAGCTGTAAGACTAGCAACAATAAACTTGACAGTGGGGTTTGGTGGATTATTCTTAGTCTGTTAATTTATTATCTATTCAGTCCTTACTTCCTAAATTCATGGTATTTATTCTCTTTTGGATACTTCTTTCATGTATATATTTTCATGTGTATTTCTTTGTTGTACATACTTCTTTTGTTCTCTTTACAATTTTTGTGTTCTATGATCTGCAGAGCTCAATGCAATTAAGACACCTAAATCAACATTGCCATCCTATCCAAATTCTCATGACACATTACCTAACTTTTTTATTTTGAAAGGTCATTTGAAAGTCACCTAAGAATTTCTGAATAGTTTCTCTCATTAGTTTGTATTTGCAGTAGCTTTTGATGTCTCTCTTTGTATTATTGTGTTCTATTCATTTAAGAATTTAATGAACAAAATAATATTCTGAAGAAAAGAAAGGTACAAGTAAAAGGAAATAAAAAAATCCCCAAGTTCAAAGGAAGAACATGACATCTTACTTCTATTGAACTCTGAGCCTAGGAATAAAAACAAAGGGAAAGAAAAACTAGTTTCACATGGTGCCTTTTTCAGAGAAATAAATAAAGTAAGTATGTTGGTCTTGTGTTTGAGCCCAGCTGTACTGTTCTACAGGCATTTCTCAGAGGCACTCCAATGGCCAAAAGTATCAGCAAAATGATGGCAGTTCCAGGAACAGCTTATTTTGATCATGTTAGAAAAGTTTACAGTAGTGAATGTGTATTCTTTCCAAACTATTACAAATGAAAATTCCTCTAGGTGGCTGGTTCACAGGCAAGAATGTGTGTGGAAGAGACACCAAATACAGTTCTTCTGGGCTCGTGCAGGCACTAAGGCACCCAACTGACAGTCCAGAAATTACAAGTTTGAGGCCGTAGCAGAAGCACTCATGGCACCGCCCTGTCAGGTTCCAATATAGATATACCCTACTTCATCAGGGTCTGCAACAGAGCCCAGGTTTCTACTGTCAAAGGGAAGCAATCTGAACACTGGATCATCTTTCTTCTGTTTATCCAAGGTTAGGTTTAGGCTACAAGCAGGACTATATGAAGCTTGATTATTTTATCTAAAACGTTTTAATGAGAAAATATTAACACATTTTATTGAAGGCAGAATAGATTAAATGGTTCTGATGGTTTTCCCACTAATATGTGCAACATAAAATCTTTCAGAAGCACTTCTTCTGGGAACTGAGCATAGTAAGTACCCGGAGGACTTTAAAGCTGAAATAACATTACACAGAGCTATTGTCGGTTACTTAGTGGTTTTATGCAGGCTTTGGAGTAGCTTCACAGGGCTAGTATGCAAAGATTGTTAGCATGACTCATTGAACAGTGGGTACTGTAAAGGGTTAATCATCACTGTTCAATCACAAATGGTTTTTCTTTGTAGCACAGACAAGAGCTGAAAAGCAGTTACTATTCTGAAGATATACAGCGTTGTTCCCTCTAACAATGCAAAAGCAGATGGCTGCACTCCCTTTGAGGTTTCCAGCATCATTGGCTATATAGGAGTAGCTCTTGGCATGTTGGTACTACAAAAAAACAAGTGGGCAAATATTCCTCTCATTCCCTTCTCCCATCTATTCCTGTGTTAGTGTCTTAAAGGTTTAGAGCAAACGTTGTTCCATAGCCCTGTTTTTAACCTTTGTGTGAACACTAAGGTTTTCCTATACAAAGATTACCTATACATAGATTACCTTTAGGTCATGATGTCCACCCTCCTCATTTGCAAGGGCAATAGCTTGAATGCAACCCTGAGGCATAGGTAAAGGGCTAAAGTAATCCTTATGGGTGTTTGTAGATGACACTTTAAAGCAGGTTTAAAGTGGGTTAAATGCCTTTTACACTGCTTTAACGGCACTGCTGTTTGCACATTTGGCAGTGGCAGTGCATCGTGCATTAATTCCAGCTGCTGTAGCACTTTCGGTGGTGTAATGCACCTTAAATGACTTTGGGACACAGCAAATGACTTTGGGGCACTGCAAAGTAAAACACCTCTGAGGAATTTTAGTTTCTAAACCCTACAGCTGCAGAGGGAAGTACCGAGCCCCATGCAGCTCAGGGGCTGTGCAGGCAGCCCCTGCAGACAGCCCAGCAGCAGCCTGGGAAGGCAGGCTCCACAGAAGAGGGGAAAAAAGTGGCAAGCCTGATCTTTTTTTTTCCCCCCGGAGCCTGCTTGCCTGCCTAAGCATGTGGGGGCCCTCCATGGCTGTGGGGCCCCCCTGGGACAAACAGAGCCAGGTGCCGGAGGGGTGCCACTGCCATGGAAGGAAGCACCAGCCTCC
>NW_017728995.1:52957264-52958232 GCF_001723915.1 Gavialis gangeticus
CCCCCCCAGCTTAGGGACCACTCTGCCCAACAGCAGCTCGCTCTCCCATCTCTGCTGCTGGAAAGGCAGGCAACGATCGGGCTCTGACACAGTTTAAAAAAAAACAACCCACCGCTTCAATTTAGGGAGAATTAAACCCCCATGTCGTGTACAAACCCCCTAGGACCCAAACAAAGGTGAGACAGAGGCACAGGGAAAAGGGGAAATTCCCCCCTTTTGGGTAACAGATTAAACATTCAACATTTTATTTTACATAGATTTTGGAAACTGTTTAGCTGAGCTGATTAATAATTAAACACTTTAAACAGAAAGATAATGGTCTTCCTAATGAAAATCAGGCTAATAATGTCATATTAATTACTAATAGCACAAGAATGTATTTTGCCAAGCGGTGCTTGGAGTTTCCAAGGGAAAATTCACAATAGAGCTTGCTTTGCCATTTCCAAATACATTTTCTGAAACTGAATATAAAGAAAACTCTTTACCACAGTAAAAGTCTATTACATGAGGCAAGAGCTCAGGAGCACCAAGATTTTAGTAAAGCCACGCAGGAAAAAGCTGCTCTCCAAAGCAAGGAATCAGAGAAGAAACATATGAAAACATTTTCTGTTATCTTGTATTTGCATTATGTATAGCAGCCATTTTTACTAGCTGTGAGATCAGTAAGTAAAAAACCTGGAGAGTGACTGCTCTGTATTGTTGTGGTGCATGGTGTTAGGTGACATACTTTTTTCCAAGTATGTGGATTTTATACATTGGATTTGGAGTTTCAGAGCCCTTGATGAGGTCCCTGTAGAGTATCATTTACACCACAGTACACTATCAAACAAAGCTATTTTGTTTTCTTAATGAGCTCACTGAGCAAGGATGACTGTCATATGCAGATAGAGAAAGAGTAACTAGTTTTGCAATGTTCATAATGGTTACTAATCTGCTTCCCTGCAGCTTTTCCAGGAGTTATACTTTTA
>NW_017728995.1:52963232-52964588 GCF_001723915.1 Gavialis gangeticus
GAGCAAGGATGACTGTCATATGCAGATAGAGAAAGAGTAACTAGTTTTGCAATGTTCATAATGGTTACTAATCTGCTTCCCTGCAGCTTTTCCAGGAGTTATACTTGTAGCTCTATTCCTTGTAGCACACTTCTTGATGATTTTTTTTTGTTAAAGGAACCACAGAATCATATGCAGCGGTGCCTGGATTGCAGTGCAATGAGTGGAAAGACAGAACCCTAATGTTGCATTTTCATTTCCCCATGCTCATTTTTATTCAGAGTTTGTTACCATTCTTCATTCTATTCACAATTTAGAATTACCAAGCTCTGTTTCTAATCTTCATTCTATTTACATGCTTACGTAAATGACTGAAATTAACAAAACTTCCAAATCTTTTCTATGAAATCATGAAACAAATTATACTGAGTCCTGGTCATTTTTCTGCTCTTCTGTTCAGCATACAGATAATTCTAACGGGTTGCAGCATGTAGAGTAACTTCCATAACAAAGGAATCTATATTGAGCACCTGAGTCAAAGTAATTCTGACTAGTGTAGGCCATCCCAGCGTGTGTACATAAAAAATCATGCCTTATTCTAAATACTATTTAATTATTCCATTGACTTGAATGCGATTGTTCATAAACTTGAACTTAAGCATATGCTTATGTGCCTTCCTGAACTGCTGTATGAATGTTTATCAATGAATTAATGCAAATAAAGCATACAAGGATAATATCGAGATGATTTGCATCAGTGAAATGAGTAGAATTTGGATCATGGCTTTTTTTAATACCAGTGGCATCAACAAAAAGGCAGTCATTGGCTTCAATGGCATTTCATTAAGGCCTTAAGTGAACACTTAATAATACTAGATGGGAAGGAAACAAAGTATTCCAATAGCATAGTTACTTTGAAGTATTCTAAATGACATTGCTTTTGAAAAGCTTCCCTAATTTATATGGAGAAAAAGTAATGATAGAAATGTGTGTCTACATATACACACCATATTTCAAAACTAAGTGGATACCAAGGCAGATGAGTCATCTGATCATTCAACAGTACCAAATCAATTAAAAAATAAAAAATAAATGAAAAAGTTATGATCATTTTGTTGTCTTGATAACCTTTGAATTATTATTATTTGCAGTATCTGATTATCAGGATTTTTATATACGATTTCACACACAGTTTACAGTGATTATTTACTAATTTGTGCAGGTAATTCCAAATTGCAAATAACCTGAACCTGAATTCACTTAAAAAAACCCTATGTAAGGGATGACAGTGAACTAATGGAAGTAATAAGATCTGGTTTAACCAGCAACAACTTGGCAGCCCTACCAGTACTGAATTTGCATACACTGAACCCCCCC
>NW_017728995.1:52964676-52983765 GCF_001723915.1 Gavialis gangeticus
TATACTTGCACCCCCTCCCGTTCTTAATTTTCAACACCCGAACCCCCCCCCCCCCCAAAAAAAAAACAATGAACCCCCCAAACCAAAAACAAACAAACAAAAAAAGTTTGCAGTGCTTCTATAGCCTGATGGGGGACTTCACAGAATAAAAATGTCTTGGCATCATTATAAACAATACTGAAAAATAAATGCATGAAAAATCAGACCTATTTTTATTGTAAAGATGAGGGAATTTAGGGTTTTTTTCTTTTAAACTTTTCCCTGCTAAAAATTCCTCCTTATGCCCTTCCAAAGTTCCAAAATAAGTACTTCTAATTGATTTGAAAGACACATATGAGCAGAGGCATCACCACAGGATTTTCTGCTGCCAAAATTCAGCCAATGAGCTATTCATGATTCTAGTCAGTGTTTGTACTCATTAGGTCACTGAGAATGGTATGATTCATTCTCATTCCCTGCCAGGAAGGAATGCCAGTGTTTACTATTACTTATGCAAAATTATTTTCCAGAATCATTTTTACAAATACTGAATGCTCAGCTGACTTATAAAGACTGAAATGAATTAATAAGAAATAAATAAGCAGGCCCAACTGCATGGGTTATCAGTTTTATGCACAAGATGAGCAAGACATATTTCCACTAAGGTAGAATTAGAGTAACCCTTTTTCTCTTGGGAGAAATGATGGCTGAAGTAGAAAATTAAGATGTGTTTTATTTTCCTTTTACAACAACAGGGAGTGCCTTGGATGAATTGAGTGTTACAGTGTATGTAAATGATATTAGACATCAGTCCATAGGCTGTCTTAATGCCTCTCTTACTTGCTTTATTCCTGCTCTCTTTTCCAAGCAGAATGATAGAATAGTTGAGAAACAGTAGTATGTCTCAAATGTAAATGCTATTTTAAAAAGGCAACCAGCCTGGAGAGGAAAAAGAAGTTGTAAAGCTGTGTCGAAAAAGGCAGCCAATCTAAAAAACAAATATGGCCATAATTGAAATATGTCAATCAGAACAACAATTGTTTATAATCATTTTCCTGTCAGTTAACTTAGCTGCATTTGATCATCTATAAAGACATTACTGTTAACCCAACAGAAGAGAAATTCTGTTGAAAAACAGAAAGAAGTCTTTGTTGTAAAACCAGCAGAAAATTGCACACAAAACCTGATGGAAGCATCAGAATAATCTCATTAAAGTGGAACAAACTTATTCAAAGTGGACAAAAAGGGTTCACAGCAGTCCTAAATCTGTTTAAGGAATTTTACTTCATCCCCTTCTCAAAAAGAGTTCTCTCCAATTACTCTATATTAAACTCTGTGACATTGTAATGTTCTCAGCAGCATAAGGATTTGTCCAAAACTGGTCATATTAATACTCTATCTATAAAACAGATCAAACAGATGAAGGCAGATCTCAAGTCATAAATCTGCCTTTCTGTAACAAATAAGGATACTTTGGCCCTAACTTTTATTTGTATTCACCCATCTTCGAGGCTGGAGATCTGCAGTTCTAGGACAGAAGCCCATTTTTAAAAGAAGCTCTGTCAAGTAAAAAATGTACACATTGCACACACACTTTTAGAAGCAGCCAGTGAAATTCTCTACCCTCCACTTCTACTAATAGGTCATTGGATTTTTAAGCTAGGGATTCTCTTTTAATTATAACCTTCTATGATCCTATTTTGTCTTCCATATATCATGTAGCCTGGAAAATAAAAACAGATCACTCAGTGTCAGTTTTAAATCTCAAGCAGCAAGTGCTGGGTTTGCACTCACTATCAAAATATTCCTTTTATATCCAAATATGTTTTCCTCAAAGTAGAGAATGTATATTTAGTCTTATACTTTTCTTAAGGAATTTTAGACCTCATGCAAAACCCCTTAAGAAAAATGTTAATTTGTTGTCTGAATATCCTTGGCAGATTCCCTTTAAATAGAAATTATACAGCGACCTTAAAAACAACTTCAAATTTTTATTAATGTCTTACTGCTCTCAACCTACACAACTGGACTTTCTAAAATGAACTGCTCCTCATATAGCACCACAAGAGAACCTTTTGGATGAGTCAATAGCATGCAATCAGCAACCTGAACACATTGGCAAATTATCAAATGCTGTTCCATCTGGGGTCTCTTGGATCCACGATTATCCATGCCCAAGTTTCCCTCCATAACTGGTGCAACATGGAGTATGATGTTCCAGTGACAGCAGTTAGACAAGTCTAACAGCTCTGAATTTCCTTAATAAACTGTTGAATAGTTCCAGCTAATGAAAGCCACTGTCCTGTCTGACATGGCCACTTTTTGCTTCCTACTTCCTATTTCCAGTAAGCTCTCCCATTCTATCTTTCCACCAGCCAATGCATGGACCTTTCAGTACAGCTGTTTAGAGGAAGTCGCTTGTTGGTGACTAGTCTAGGACCCAACTCCAGTGTCTCTGCCCCTTCAGTACCCATTTTAAGGGGGTTCATATTGTAGTTTGAACAGGTGACAGTATGGGTAAATATCTGAGGAAGGGAAAAATAGCCAGGGTTCCTTACTTCCCAAAAATGATCAGTGTGGGTTGACATGGGTTTAAGGAACCCTGTAATTAAAACCTATGGCTGTAAAGGTACTGTGTACAAAATTCCTTTTCTTTCTGGTATGAAGATAGCTGAACACCCTCAGGCTATAATTAGTGCCAACTACATTTCACTTGTGAGGTTCAAAACTGCTGCCCTGACTCAGGGAAGCATATTAAGAGTGTATCTAACTTTAAGCATGTACTTTTCCCCTTGAATTAAATGGTGTTACATTCAAAGTTATGTATGTGCCTAAGTACTTTCCTGAAGGTTTAATCCTGTGTATATTAGAAATGTGGCTGCATCATGTCACATGGCTTGTATTATTGAATGACGAATTGTGAAGCGAACTAACCAGAACCATCAGTCTTTGGAGAACTGTTTGTGTAATAAAGATTGCCATGATATCTTTTTCCCCCTGAAGCTGCTCCCTGAGCAGTGTTACTCAGCCTTGAGAACCAGAATGGATATAATATCTTTTGTTATTCTTAGGACTGATTTTGTTTTAGGAATAACATCAAATAGATCAGGAGCCCGCAGACTGGATCCAGCTTGTGGAGCCACATGATCTAACCTATGGGTCTTTGACTGACCCATGTATTAAATAATCAAAAATGTTCTAGAGATGGAGTATTCAACTAACTATATAAGCATGACATAAGTGGAGTTGATAAGCTGCAGAGAGAATCAGCTCCAATCTTCCCCAGCCAGTGGGCTGCATCTCCTTTAGGAAGGAGCTAACCTTTGGTAAATCTAGTTTTGAGAATTTCAATAACTTTTTTATGCAAAGTTCAGAGTAATACCAAGTGGGAGTAATACCAAGTAATACCAAGTGCATTTTAAACTGCACACCTTATTACCTGCTCATTTTTAATGGACACATCTACAGGGGATGTTTATTGCAGAGTTGCCTAATTAGCTTCATAGTAAAACCTCAAAGTCTACACGTGTGGTCCTAGGCCAAAGGAAATTAATTAACTCTGCAACAGGTTAGTACTTGTACATATAAGTACTATCCTGCAATGGTTTTCATTAGTGCACAGCAATGCATGTGTAGATGCTGATAGAGTGGGCTAGGGCATGAGGGTGCATCAGTGCAGGGTTGCCTGCCAGCTAGCTCTGCACTGGAGCACCCTCCTGCCCCAGCCAGCCCCTCCGCAGCATATTGAGCTAGGTTGGAGCAGCCCTGAGCTGGGAGGCTGAACCCCTGGGCCCCCTGCCAGCCACGGCTGTTCTGATCTGGCTCAATGTGCTGTGGTCCCAGGTGCACATGAAGTTGTGGCACCTGGGAGCAATAAATTCTGGCACAATATGTGCTGGAGATTATTGCTCCATGCCAATAGCATGTGTAGACGCACCCAATGAAATTAAAGATTCTTTTTTAAAATGTAATTTTGTTGACTTCCTCTATTTCAGGAGGCAGGGCTTCTAAGATATTAAATGTGCCCTAGCAAATAACAAGAAGGGATAGACCTCTTCTACAAGGGTCAGACTAAGGCAGATAAGGAGATACTGGAAAACAGAGTGAACTGATTTTTGCAAGGTTGTTCTGAAATCAGTACTTACAAACCCATGAAGCTGAGCAGAGTTTAGATGAGAATTGTAAGAATTATTTGTGGCCAATAATGGAGAAACACCTTATAATTAAGAACCAGCAAGCCCCTTATTATTTTTGGGTGCCCAAGAAAATAAAATGCATGAAAATAATTTCTTCATCATTTAATCCAAAAATTTACTAGCTGATTGTGGTATTTTGTAGCTGTGTAATAAGAACACTTTCCAAAACTAGGTCAGCAAAAGCACATACTAAATAGCATGTACTGATTTTTTTAAATAGAGTTTTTCTCTTCCTTTTCCTATGATTCTCTGTCCACTCCTTACAGCCTGTTTTAAGAACACAAAGCCAATGATATTTGAGTCAAATTTAAACTCCACAATGTTCAAGTGCATTTAAAATGAGGAAAAATGACTGTGTCCATCCCTAATTACAACTTAAGCCATATAACTTCATTTCCTTGTTGACTGGATAGATTTTGAAAAATATAGCTGCATTCAGAGAACCTCATTTAAGGCTCAGATCAGAGTCATATGTGCTTGTCACTACTCATCTAGCAGTTGATATTGCATGACTCTTGTAAGCTAAATGATCTCCATGGAAAAAAGACCTACATTAGTCCCTATTTAAAGATTGTTTCATACACAAGAGAGCTATATTGATTACTGTGTTTTTATTATTATATCCTTTTCAGATACTTTTTTCTTTTCCACAAAACTGAATATCTTTTTCATTTTCTCTTACCTTGCTTTTTATGAGAATGTCTTTATATAGAATAAGACACCTATAAAATTGTGTAATTAGATTGAATTTATTCCTGGTAAATTTGAGACAAATTCTCTAGAACACGTCCATACAAAACTCCCCAGACAGTTGGAAGTTTTCCCTGATTATGTTAGTGACATATATAATTCTAACCTTTTAATCTGTACATCTCAAAGCAGTATGCAAAGGAGAGTAAGGCTATACAGTAAGCTTACTATGTCTCGTAGCAGTGTCCTCAAGTTCCCTTTGCTGCTTTGTAGGGCTGTGCAAAACAGTGCCATTTCGTTTCGACTTCTGTATCAATGTTTCAACAGGACAGTGTTTCATTTTGAGTTTCCTTTCATTTCAAATTGCTGTTCTGTTTTGTATCATCAAAACTGTTTCACTGTTTCAACGCTCTTTCAACGTTTCACCAGTGGGCCATAATGGGGAAGCACAAAAGTGCTTATAACTTCGTCATTTCTTGGTAGATTTGATGAAAACAGCAGGGATTATAGCCTCTTCTGGAGGCATGAAGTCTGCCAAGGTTCAAGGAGATAGGTGCAGGGGTTTCTGGGAAACTGCACCTCAAGCTGCTGACAAGCAAAACTTGTGACATGTGATTGTGTGCCTGTGTGTTAAGGTGCAGCTGCTTTTCCGTCCCTCCCCCAGAGCACTGGGATTGGAAGGGACCTCAGGGAAGGATCAGCCACTGGCCAGCTACACATGTCAATATCAGAGCAGTCCTTCCCCTCCCTCTTCCCCCTCCCTCTCCTTAGTTTCTGTTTCCCTGCAAGCAAGCCCGGCTTCAAAACTCGAAACGTTTCAACTGTCCTCGTTTCATTTCAAGGCTGTTTCAAAGCCTTTCATTTCATTTTGATTTCATTGTTTTGAACTTGAAGCAAGTCAGAACAGCATCGAAACAAAACATCTGGTGAAATTTTGCACAGCCCTACTGCTTTGATAAGCTCCCTCCTTAACCAGAATCCTTGTAGGCACTTTTATTTGACACCCTACACAGGCTAATTAGGTGGGGCAGGTTAATTGGTCCTGTCACTCAGAAATGCTAACTAGTTTCCCTGAAACTCCTTGTGGACCTGGTTACACTGCTTCCAGACTGCCAGGCAGCCCTTCCACTGCAGGGCATAATGCCTGAAGGCTCTGATGGTAGGCATGGAGACTGTGCAGACATTACCTATATATTGTTATCTCATTTGTACACATGAGAAGACTGAGACATAGAATTAATATAGTATTTTAAAAATCAAAACATGGTCAGAGGCAGAGCTGGAAGTAAAGTCTGCTCTGAAAATCAAGTGCAGACTTGTAATATTCAAGTTTGATTCATTATTGCTGTGCTTATGTGGGGCTGATCCCTGCTCACTCCCATGGGCGAAGTGGACTGTGCATTCCCACCCTTACCCACAGGATAGCCCTGACCTGGGCCCCACAGGCAAGGAATTGGTGGTGGGTGGGGAAGTGGTGGTGGTGGTGGCAGTGGGTGGGCGGGCAGAGAGAGGGGAGTGGTGGGCAGGCAGGAAGGTAGGAAAGTAGGTAGGGCGGGAGGGAAGGCAGGGGAAGGACAGCAGGGGCAGCAGGGGGTGGGAGTGGTGATGGTGGCCGTGGCAGCAGTGGGCAGGTGGGCAAGCAGGGGGCAGTGAGGAGGCAGTTGAGCAGGAGTGTGGGACCCATGCCAGTGCCAGAGTGGGGCGGCACGATCTTGGAGCCCAGGGTGGCAGGGGCCTGGGGTCCACCTAGCTCCATCACATAGGGCTCACATGCAGTTTCCAGGTTCTCCACCCAAGCCATGCACCTCTGTGGGGAGCCCTGTGTGCGGGACTGGGCCATCAGTTCGATCTCACTGTTATGTGCAGGTTATGAGGAATGGCGGGGAGCTCCCTGCTGTGGAGCCTGGCCAGCTCTGCCCCTCTCTCTGGTGCCTCAGCCATGCCCCATGATCTGTACTGCTGGCTTCATTGCCTGGGGCTCCCTCCAGCAGTGCAGAGCTCAGGCAGGTGCATCCTGGGGATTGCTGGAACCATGTGCTGCCAGGGGGCTCCACCTGGTGCTGCTGGTGGCTTCAGAGACTACGCATAATGGGGGGGCATGTTTGTAGGAGGGGCACACACACACACTCTACCATGCACATGCACCCACACCCCCCATATTCCCCCACACATGCACCCCACAACCCCCCACACCCAACGCCCCACAAACCCCATACCCACCAACATCCCCACAAAGCCCCATACCCACCTACTCACATGCACACACACTCCCAACCCCCACACCAACAGCCACACCCAAAGCCCCCTGTAGCAGGACACTAAGGTGCTGGCTACTTGTGGAGGAAGAGAACAGACACCCAGGTGTTTGGCACTAGGGCAACTATAGGGAGCTAATGACCCACACCTGCCTGGTCAGCTGACCAGAAGGGGCAGGGCCTGACTCCTATATAAACACCAGGGCTGAGGCCGGGGGGGGGTAGTTCCCTGCTGGCAACCAAGAGGGAGGGAGCTTTGCCTGAGTAAGGAAAAGGAAGAGGCCTAAATGCCTGAACAATGTGATACTGGTGAGAGATGGAGAACCCTTGGAGTGGCTCAAATATTGTTATAGCCAGGCGGCTTGAGCTTACGTTATAGCCTAGGGGCTTGCATTTTGTTTGTGGTTAAACCAGAGGTTTGGGTGAGGCTATTAAGGGGTTGGAGGAGGCCTGATGTGGGACCCATGGCAGTGTGGAGATCCCAGCCCCAGAGAGGGGACAGTGAGGAGCCCCAGAGAGGGGGCAGTGAGAAGCGCCAGAGAAGGCTCAGTTTGAGACAGGGTGGCAGAAAGCCCGAGCGCCAGAGAGGGTGCAGAGCAAGGCAGGGCTGCGGAAGGTCTGAGCACCAGAGAGGGCACCAAGCACAACAGGGCTGTGGAAAGCCTGAGTGCCAGAGAGGATGCAAAGCGAGACAGGGGCTGCAGGGTGGGGGGCAAAGGGTAACAAGGCCCCACACTGGAGAAGGCTAGAGCCTCAGAGTCAAACCCTGTTTGGTGGGTTCTGGATGAGGAGGCCTAGCTAGAGAAAACTGGGGTCAGACCCGGGAAGGCAAAAGACCCCAACATACAAAATATAATAGGCAGTCTCCCGCCTGTAAGAACAACAACAATAATTTCCATCAAGATGTGGCAGGCGAGTAGAGGGCGGGACATAAGAGGTCCAAAACAGAGTCCAAGGGCACCCCGTGTAAAGTGCAGTCTAACAGGTAAGATGGCGGTGAGGAGGGTGACCTATTACACCCCCTCACAACCTTCCCCATACCCACCCACGTTTACCTGCCAAAACCCCTCCACACCTCTCCACAATATACAAGAGTAAGACTTCATTTTGAGCAATTATACAATTACCTCTATATACAAAACACAAACACATGCAAATAAGGACAAAAATAGTTTTTTAGATAAAATTAAAATATGTTATTGTAAATGATTTTTTTTTAGTGTGTGTGTACATTATGTGTGTAGGTATGTATACACACACACACACACGCATATATATATATATATATAAAATTCCAATTCTAAGATGGCAAACCCCATTCTAAGATGGGAAATACATCACCTTTGTGCTTTCCAAAAACTGTTTATGAAGGCAAAAAGTGAAACCACATAGATGTCCATACCTTCTGTTGCACCTCAAATGCTCAAATTTGTGGCCACAGCAGAAGACAGTAATAAATAGGGCAGCTTTCTTTTGTGGCCCATGTCTGTGTTTATGGTGGGAAAGCATGGACAGTGTGAAGCTTCCCATGGCCTCCAGCTGCCCCGGGCAGGGGTTCCATGGGCTTGAGGGGCCCAGTCCTGCACATATCAGGACTTCCTGGGCATGATCAGTCCACTTAAGCCTTAGGAATGCCTTCTTCACTTTCCCTGCTTACCTAGATGCATCCCTCCAGGGACAGGTCTGGATAGTCAGGGAAAGTCAGAGTTTCAGGGCACAAGTCTTCAAGCAGGCATGTGCTACATGCAGGGTAAATGCCTCTGCATGGGAATTTCCCTGCACGTGCCCGCAAGTGCAGAGGTGCAGCCTGTAGGCTGAAAACATGGGGGTGTGATCCCCCTAAAAGATTACTCTGCACACACTTGTAGGCAGACACAGGAAATCCTTTGCAGAGGTATGTTCCCAAGTGCACCTGCAAATAAGGAGGCAGGCCCCCACCCATGCTTGCAGGAAAATCTCCTTCAGGATTTCCCCTCAAGTGGGCTGCAGCAAGTGGGGATGTCTGTAGATGTCTCTGAAGCTCAATCACAGCATTTCACTTACAGTATCTGTTTCCAGCCTTAGACTCCAAAATAATCAGGGTCAGATAAATAACACAGTATATACTATTTTAAGAGAAGAATTTGCATACAAAAATATAGTGATATTTAACTTTACATATTTCAATGTGAATGCTACTATATTTTCCCCAGGGGGAACAAATGTGTATTTTACAGAATACAAATTTGATAATTGATTGTTCAGAAAATGTTTCCTTTTTCAAGGGAACAAAACTAGTACTTTCACAAATCTTGTATGACATCTTTTAGATACAGGAAATCTTCTGGTTCAACAAGAATTGGGACATGTACAATAGGGGTGTGTGAAACAGGCCTTATTTGATTCAGATTTGGCCTGAATCTGGGACAGTGATTCAATTAGTTGGTTCGGAACACTGTCCCTGATTTGATTAGGCCAAATCCAAATTTGAAGATTCGATGCTGATTTGGAGAATCAGTGATTTGGCCATAGACACAGCTTTAAATTTTTTTTCTACATACCTTGAGGTACTAGGCACAGTTTGTGAATGCTGCGATGGTGGGGCAGATGGAGCATCCCACAGGAGCATGTGGGGGGCCCTGCATGCTCAGTGATGCCCCCCGGCTCAGCAATTGGCCATGGGGAGACCTTTGGTCCCCCGAGACCCAAGAGGCACCACTCACCAAGCTGGGGGGTGGGGGGGGGCCCCAGCATGCTCCCCGGCAGACCTGAAGTGGACCAAAAGTGCTTCTGGTCCACTTCTGGGTCTGCTGCTGAGTGCACTGGGGAGCACCTCTCTGCGCTGCTATGGGACGCTCCATGTGCCCCAGCACTCCAGTATTCACAAACCCCTGCTACCTAGAAGTATGTTGAAAAAACATTTAAAGCTGTGTCTATGTCCGAATCGACGAATGTTTCCAAACCTCTCCAAATCGATTTGGAGGGTTCTGATTTGATTCAGAGAGATTAAAGTGTCTCCTGATTCGATGTGGATTTGGAGATTTGGCCACCGAATCGGGCTGAATCTCCACTGAATTGAATCAGGAACTGAAGCTTCGCACGGTCCTAATGTACAATGGCATTTCACAATTCTTTTTTTTAAAGTGGAAGTGGAAGAATGTAGCCCCAAAACATTTCACTGTTCTTGATCCTTCTAGACTGTAGGATGTAGAACATCTTTTTTGTAAAACTGATTCTTGATCCTGTGTCCACTAAGGTAAATCATGAAAATTCCTTTGACTTAAATGAGAATCATATTGAGTACTTACTTTCTTTTTAAACTGAGAACAAAAATAGAATTTTTTTGTGAATGCCGCAAAAGTGAAGCTACAATATGTGTCTATAGTAAGAAGCATGTATAATGACTGCTTCATCTCTGCTGTGTTGTCCAAATTAACTGTTTTTTAAAGCAATCAAGCTGTGCTCGCTAGACAGCAAAGTACAGCAAAAACAAAGCAATACTCCCAAATAGAGGTAAATGCATACAAGAAACAAGAACTGTCAAAATACAGTTGGATAAAATCACTGTTACTTTTTTTTTACTCAAACTAAGAAAACAAAAACAACAACAAAAATGAACCTACTGTGCTAGGGCTAGGGACAGAAATGGGCTAGGGACAGAAATCACACACAAACCGGTATAAGTGATTGGAAACTGATTTAAATCTGTAACACAGCAGTAGTTCAGTGTATATAAACCACTTTCAAAATGGCTGAAACAAGTTTAAGATAAATCTGAATTCACGTAGTATCAGATTTAACTGATGTAGGTTAAACTTATGTCTTATATCTCCTACAGATTCAATTTAACTCACAGTCCCACAATTTCCCAGAACGCTTTGCACCTCCCCAATAACCCACAACTCCCCTTGCTGGGTGAGTGGGCTCGCCTTGGATGAATCTGGGCAGGGAGGTGTACTCTAGCATCCCACAGCTTCTGACCTGGGCCACTGAAGTGCATTTCTACAATCATGAATGAATGTCTGTTATCAGTTCAATCTAGGTAGCTTAGAATAACCTGGGAAGATTGAACTGATTCAGCCTTGGGCTTTTTGGCTGTCTGTACTTAGCCATGAGGATTAACAGTAAGGTTCTTTTTGTTTGTTTGCAAAAGATTCAGATGATTCTAACAACTTTGTACCTAGGGTTATTCTTTTCTTAATACCCCTTTGGCATTATGGTTACAATTTTTTATGGAGAAGGTGGTTCCATCTCTAGAGAATTTAAGAGATAAATTTTATACAAGAAGCTATCTTCTTGGAATATTTCAGAGCATGAAAATGGAAAATTTATATTGCTATGCCATTTTTGGAAGATCCTTTTCATGAGTATATCTTTACAGACAAAGTGCAGATAACTTTATGAATCTTGAGGGCATCATTGAATCATTTGTTTTGTTCAACTACAAAAGCCACAGATAATCCTAAGTGGAAGATATTCATTGCCAAGATGCACTACCTTCTGTATTCATGCCTAGAAGAGGAAACTCCTCTGAGTATAGAAAAAAAACCCTATGGTTCTGGTCTTAAAGGATAATTGAGTCATTGTATTTTGCATCCTATCAGAAAAAAAGCATGAATGTAATATAATCATAATTGCTGATGGATTGGAGAAAAAGAAACAAGCTTCCCCAGTATCCTCCCTCAAGGGTTATACATACATATTATTTACTGTATACCACTCAGAAGGTTACCAAGCACATCAAGAAAAAAACACATACAGAAGACAAAAATCACATGCAAAGCACTTACAGAAGAATGGTTCATCTGTGAAGAGATGATTTATTTCATGTGATTTTGTTTAATTTTCTGTATGTGCTTTCTTTGATGTGCTTAGCTGGCCTTGTGCGGACTAGAAGGGACAGGATCATAAGTTCCTGCATTTACACTGGCAACAGTAAAGCGTCCTTTGGCGATCTGGTTGGAAAATATATATTTCTGCATATTTCTTATCTCAAGGTTCCAATTTTGGATATTATAATCTGGTGAAACTTTCACTGAAACCAGGTAAGAAATTGAAAAATGGACCCCAAAGCTTCTGAATATAGTTCAATTAGATGCTTTTCTAAAGCTTATCAAAATGATTTAGCCTAATTATGTCTGCTAAATTCCACTGAGAATCTTAGAAGAAAAGACCCCCCTCACAATTGTTATTACTTCTTGATTTAACTGGGCCAAACATAGAGTGGCTAAAGCTGGTTAAATAGTAGTCAAAAACTTTGTTGCATGAACGAACTCAGAAGGAGCATTTGTGCATATATTAACAAAACTAAAATAACAGTTATATTCTTTAGTTATTATTTTAAAAATTAAGGGGTAAAAATGAGAATGTGTTTGCCTTCAAATATTCATATGAAACAAAAGTGAATTTGCTTTCCTGTTTCTCTTTCCCAGTTTTATTTTTATTTCATTTCTTTTAGAACAAGTGTCATATTTCAGTCTTGACATCTTGGCTTTTAAGGTCCCTTAGTTGGCAGAATATTGAATATTCTCTGCTGACTGGTAACTGGACTTTCTACAAATGATTAGAAATTAATTTGACTTGGCTCAGCCTTATCTGACAATTATGTTGACCCCCATGTGAACTTTACCATGTTAATTTACATCCACATAGTGAGACTTAATGTTTCTAACACAAGAACAGATTATGCTAAACTCATGCTAATTATAATTTTCTAATATAGTCTGCAAATCATGCTGTTTCTTAGCAACAAAGGTCATTTCAATAAATGATACCCTTCCAAACCATTGACATACTAAATTTCTTCCAATGCTAACTGGGTCTTGAAACATGGAAGTGGGAGCCTTTCCAGTGAAACGACATTTTTCATGATTAATCAGCATCTTATGTAAGTGGTACATTTTTCCTCAAAGAGCTAGAGCTGAAAAGGCTGAATATTAGTAGAGGCTGGGTGTTTCCTGATATAAATGAACTAGTGCCTTCTTACTTTCAATTGCTTTCATTATCTGGAAAAGTGAGGTTAGTGGCCATTTTGATTGAGTATGATATATTAAGTAGCTGAAACCTCATATATTAATAAAAGAAAAGAATTTTTGGCCAAATATTGTAATTGTAACAATGCCTGCATTGCAGCATGCATCTTGCTGCATGTATTTATAAAATGACTTCAAGTAAAATCTTTGTCTATGAACACAGGCTGCCTTGAGAGAATGGCAAGAGAAATGGCCCATAGAAAAGTAGGAATGGCCAAATTGTATGTTATGATACAAATCAGTCCCTTCATCTGCATGAATAATATTCATAATTATATCTAGGTTCCTCTGAAGAGAATGTTTAGGGTCACACTTTGTATCCTCCAACTGTAAAGCAGGGCTGGCAATGGTCCATAAATTCCATATATTTGTGGGTAGTTAGTAAAAATTCAGGCTAAATACACCTGTTCATAAAGTTCATTAAAAAAAAAATCCCTTCAGGTGTCTGTAAAAACACAAAGCAGTCAGATGTGATTGAAGATTCCTGATGAAAAAGAAGCTGGGTAAAGTGTTGAAGGACAGAAGAAGTATGACATTGCTACCTGGTGTTGGAGTGGGAGCACTTTACCCTTCATGGGGACTTCTTGTAGGGCTTTGTAGACCTCTCCCCCACTCCCCCCGAGCCAGTGCTTCTTCTGCTGCTGGTGTTTCCTCCTTTTGGCTGTCTGTTGTACTGCTGGGTCACAAGTAGACTTTTTTTGTCCTACCTAGGCCAGGCCAGGGAGCAACAGCATAGTTTGGGAAAGGGCATAGTTTGGGCCCCTTGGGTGAGGGCAGCACAGTATAAAGCATAGGTGAGTCAAATATGGTCTACAGGCCAGATCCAGCCCACCAAAGGATTCTATCTAGAGCACCATGGGTTCTTCAGCACTGCCCAGCCCAGGCATGGTTGGGGCGGGGGGCGGGGAAGCCCAGGCCATAACGCGCAGGTCTGGGGCTGGATAGGATCAATTCCCACCCCCTGCACTGCACTAGGCCAGGTGAGCACCCACACCCCACCCCACCTCACAACAGCTCACCAAAACTCCTTAAGTAACTTGCCAACCAAATAATTTCCCACCCCTGGTATAAAACCATTACTTCAGTCAAACAGGGTTGCCAACACAAGAATTTTTTTTTTAACTGAAAAATCAACCTTTTTAATTTTATTTATTTATTTATTTTACTATGGTTGGTGTCTAACCCAGTCCTTTTAACTGGGGCCTGACAGAAGGGTCGGGTCTGGCAGAAGAGTTGCACTTGTATTACATAAAATATGTATCAGTAAAGACACATGCAAGTAAAAATGTTTGGTTATTAGTCAGATGTTTGCAGATTTTCAGTAACAAAACAAATTCTAATTTTTTGGGGTGACAACCGTGCTCCAAAGTCATTAAGCAGGAAGGACTGTGTAGCAAAGATAGCTATTTTAAGCACAATACAGAACTTAACTTACTCAACCTAGGTGAAAAGAGTATAGGAAAACTGCAGAAATGTAATATAATTTTCACATGTGAAAGTTGCACTAAACTGTTTAAGTACACTTTAAGCCTGTCAAAATTATTTTCAATGAAATAAAAGTAAGTCAATGAACTTCACTAAGATCCCATTCACCAAGGTTCAGGTGCTAACATTTAGATGCAAGAAGATGTTATATAACAGAGGTCTAGCAAAGAAAAAAAACTTTCCATGAGATACATGAACTTCCCACCATCTTTCACACAGAGAACTGAACAAAAGCACTTCCTACCACATAGTG
Source organism: Gavialis gangeticus (assembly GCF_001723915.1). Lineage (NCBI taxonomy): Eukaryota > Metazoa > Chordata > Crocodylia > Gavialidae > Gavialis > Gavialis gangeticus. The sequence goes on from NW_017728995.1 coordinate 52,979,546, forward strand.
AAATGGGTAATAAATTAAAACATTGCTATAATGGTATCACAGAAACACAACCAGTTTGTAATAGACAGTAACTCTAAATGATCTTTAGAATCTGTGCATTATACCATTAAGCCTTTTACATATCATCAAGGTTTCAAGATTTATCCATGAACAACCTTAACATTTGTTCTATTATTGTATAAGCTCCAACATATCAAACAGATTAATTAAGTACTGAAGAAGAAAAAGAATGAAAAAATACACTACTCATTTCATGCATCTTGATTCAATATTCCTTTCTACATGCTCCATGATAAAGATGGGCACAATCAATATTAAACAAAATAGAGAATGTAACTTGGTTAACATAGGTAAACAGAACATGGGAAATGTTCTTTTATGTTTGCTTGCTTTTTTGAGCTTCCTCAAACACACTAAGCAGAACAGGCATCAAGTTAGAGTTAAGTTAGACTCCTGTATAGGGTTATGACATCAATCTACTTTATACTAGCCAGCACACATGAAGTAAGACAAGCTTTAAAAGGGTATCTTATCTACCTGACTTGCAACTTTCTAAGGCATCACGCATTACTGAGGAGGAAAATATGTGAAAAGTTGATGTGGTTTTCTACTTAGGGAAATACTACTGTGACTATATTTACATCCTGGTACCCTTTAGATTAGTGGGTATTCTAGGTATACCATAAATGAAAAGAAACATGAAATAACTATTCTTGGCAAGTAGAATAGAATAAATTCAAGCCTTCTCTAGCCCACCATCACGAAGCTGGAAAGGTGGCAGAAAAGCATGCATGTCCCTCTAAGGCCAACAAACAGAGTCAAGGATCTTGCTCATCTCGTTTCTACCTTAAAGAGATGGAGATATGTAGAGAGATATAGATATATATATATATATAAGAGAAAGATATAGAGTAAAAGCTGCCTTAACTGGAATCTTATAAGCCGGCATGCTCTATTAACCCTCATGCCAGCTTGTAAAGTAAAAGCGAAACTGGAAGTGCTCACTGTGGCACTTTCAGTTTTGCTGAGCCCCCATGGCCCAGGGCAAAGCAGGCTGCATGGGGCCTGCCTCGCTGTCCCTTGAACCCCCTGAGCATAGTAGTGCACCTCCTATGAAAAAGTGCTGCTGATACTGTCCGAGGTGCCTGTGAACAGTCGCTGCTCACCACCCCCTGCCGCTGACACTGCCGGCAGCATCTGCGGGCAGTCAGTAATCGCTGCTGGCTGTCGCCAACGCTGCCAGTGGCATCTGCAGGTGGTTGCTGACCCCTGGGACCTCTCCACTTACCACTGCAATGATGCTACCACACTCCCACTGCTGCCAGTGCCACCATGCTGTCCCCCATCCACCAGGGCATATGTCATTCATGCTTGCTCCACACCACAAACATCCTGTGTGAACTTAGACAAATCACTTACCCTCTCTCTGTTCTTGAGTCCCTCATTTGTAAATAGGGATAACAGAAGTTCCCTACATCTTAGGTACACTGTAAGGAAACATATGTATTGTTATGGGATTCTCACATATTAGGTTGATTAGAGTTATATACACACAAAATCAATAGAATCTATCCCTGCTGTTCAAAGGAAGGAGTAGACTGTATTTGTTAGGGTTGTGCGAAACAGCACCATTTCATTTAGCCTTCCATTTCACCATTTTGAAGGGGCAGTGTTCTGTTTTGCTGTTTCAAAGCACTGTTCCATTTCATTTTGTTGAAACTGTTTTGCTGTTTTGCCCATAGGCTATACTGGGGAATCATGAAAATGCCTATAACTTTGTCATTTTTTTCCTGATTTGAATTAAAACAGCAGGTATGGTATTCTGTGCTGAGGCCACAAAGCCTTTCAAGTTTCAAGGAGATAGGAGCAGGGCTTTCTCAGAAACTGCACCTCAAATTGTTCAGAGCAAAACTCATGTCACTTGTAAGTGTGAAGGGCAGAGAAAGCTCAGTTCAAACAATGCTTTTTATGCTGTTTTTCCATCCCTCCCCCAGAGCACCAGGATTGGAAGGGACCTCAGGGAAGGATTACAGTCACTGGCCAGCTACACATGTTAATATCAGAGCAGTTCTTCCCCCTCCCTCCCCTTAGTTTCTGTTTCCCTGCAAACAAGCCTGGCTTCATAACTCAAAACATTTCAAAACTTTTGAAACATTTCAAGTGCTCTTGTGTCATTTCAAAGCTGTTTCGAAGCCTTTTGTTTCATTTTGATTTCACTGTTTTGAGCTCGAAACATGTTGGAACAGCTTTGAAATGAAACACCCGTTGAAATTTTGCACAGCCCTGGTATTTGTTCCTTCCAATAATACATATCAGATCAGACAATGTGGCTATAAGCCAAGGCAACAGTAGGTACAAGGGCCTCTTTTTAATATGCAAGATTGGACTGAGAGAGTCATGTAGAAAACCACAGATGAACCACCCTTTTCAGTTATCTCAGTGTATTGTGATAGCAAAAAATAATGGCCTTGTTTGTAGTATACCAATAAAAAAATCCTGGATGTAAAAGCAAAAGACGGAGCTTTAGAATTCTTGGTATTAATGTGGGCAAACATCTGGAGCACATGCAGGAAGAATGGACTATACTTGTAAAACCTAACCAAAAAAAATGAACTACTCTGCTCCTTATTTAAAACACTTTCACTTTATAATGGATTGGAAATATACAGCAGCCCCTGTAAAATTATGATTAAGAATTCAGGAGTTAGATGCTCATATTTAAAAAAGTGGTTTCCTATATTTGGCAACTCTGCTTTGCCTGCCAGCAATAAGCTGTTAAATAAAAATATTCACAGTGCCAGAGTCAAGCTGCATTCACTTGCTTCATTTTATTTTTATGGCAAAAAAGGAGATTAATAAAAATTCCTCCCTTATTGCCCAAGCTACATTCATTTTGGGGGAAGAGGTTGTTCTCCCTTTGATACTTTAAAAATAAGCAAAGGTATCATAAGTCAAAAACAATGGAGGAATGACTTAAACAATAAACAACTCCCTGTTTCTTAGGAAGACTGGCAAGTCTGAATATCAACTAGTTTATCTACAGGAAAAGGGAACAAATTGAGATAAAGGGGAGGTACCATTAACATTTCTAAATTGATTTTAACTGAGGATATACATTATTTTCTTTTCAAACCCTTGTATTCCAGGATATCTAGAGCAGGGGTGGTCAGCCTGCAGCACGGATGTCACAAGTGGTATGAGCAGCCCGTGTGTGAGGTACACAGCAGATCAGGGAAGAAACAGGCAACACGATGGTAGATAGAGCAGGAAACAGAAAGCAAAGCAGCAAACTGGGCAGGAAGTGCAGGGAAGGAAGCAGAAAGTAGAGCAGAAGATCAGGCAGGAAGCAGACTGCTGGGAGCTCAAAGCAGAGCAGTACATTAAATAGGGGAAGTGGATTGGAGTGTCACTTGGGGAGGGCATGGGGCTAAAATTTGTGGCACACCTGTTAAAAAAGTTGGCCCCCACTGATCTAGGGTTCGATTAGAAACCCTCAGCCTGGAGTTCTATTTTCCCAGAGCAAGATATTTGCGACTGCAATAAGTGTACATACATACACTCCCATTTGGTAAGATTTTCAACAGAAGAACAGTGATTTTATTCTGCTCCCACCAGAGATGATGATCAATTTAAACCAGGATACAATCTGATGCAGAGGGAATTGGCTTGGGACATGAGAAGTCTGGGTTCTGTACCAAATCCTGACTTTGGCCTGTGATCTTGGTCAAGTCACTTCACCACTCTGTACCTTATCTGCTTCTGCATCTGTTGGTATTATTCATTAAACATATTCAATCTTCTTTGTAAAGTGCTTTGAGATCTATGGATAAAAAATGCTACCTAAGAACTAGGTATTACTTTAGCAATCCTGGTTCTTAAATGAAATTAGATGTCCTTATGGAAGTATGTGTACCAACATCTGACTGATGGAGACATAATTGTGGTCCCTGCAACTTCATAGTTTCATAGTTTCTAGGGTCGGAAGGGACCTGAGCAGATCATCTAGTACGACCCCCTGCCATGGCAAGGAAGAGTACTGAGGTCAAACGACCCCAGCAAGATGTTCATCTAACCTCTTCTTAAAAACCCCCAGGGTAGGAGCCTGCACCACTTCTCTTGGAAGTTGTTTCCAGACCCTAGCCACCCTGACCGTGAAGTAGTGCCTCCTGATGTCCAACCTAAACCTACCCTCTGCCAGCTTGTGACCGTTGTTCCTGGTC
>NW_017728995.1:52984107-52993126 GCF_001723915.1 Gavialis gangeticus
AGAAATTCAGTTCTGCTTCCTTCTAGTGTGCCCACATCCCCCCACATCTTAGTGTCATCAGCAAATTTGAACAGGGTGCTTTTCACCCCCTCGTCCAAATCACTGATGAAGATGTTGAACAGCGCACGCCCAAGGACCGAGCCCTGCGGAACCCCGTTGCCCACGTCCTTCCAGGTTGAGAAGGACCCATCCACTACCACCCTCTGTATTTGGATGTCTGCAATCATCTAGAAGACAAAGTAGTAACTACTAAAAGTACAGATCAAACAACACTGTTAAAGTATAAGATTATTCAGCTAAAAAAAAATTAAGACCTATTCCCCTACAACAGAAAACAGCCCTATTAGAAATGCTTGTAAATGTGGAATCTTGGAAAGCTTTCTAACAGACTAGGAGTGATAATGTATCATTGTTCAAACAGTTTCTTTCATTAGTATTAGTAGTTGGAAGAGTGTTCCAGTTTTGATTACATAATCTGCAGGGATTGCTACTCATGGGAAGAAAGATGAGAACCCAGTCATATTATGGTACCTTCAAAGCTCTTTTAGGTTAGAGACAGACATTACACATAAACCAGTTTAAATGATCAGAAACTGGTTTAAAACTGGAACAGAACAGATGTTTGGTGCACATAAACCAATTTGAGAATGGCTGACACCAGTATGATGTAGTATCAGACTTAACTGATTTGTGCCAAACCAGTTTATGCAATGTCTGTCCCAGACCCCCTGCTGGTTTAAGTTAAATCAGACGCCCCCAGCACCTCAGCATGCTTCCTGGGCTGGGCGGGGCTCTCTACTCCACAGAAGGGCCGGCCCCTCCCCTCTGCTCCCTGGCTGCAGGTTGGCAGTCTTTGCAGGCATCTGCCTGGATTCTGCTCCCCCCCACAACACACACACACTGTGCTAAGCAAGCATTCCCCAGTCCCCCACAGACACCTCTCATCATTAGCTAGCAGTCCACATGTTGTCTATCTTCGAGCTGTGGCACACAGGACAAAGGCAGAATCAACAGGTAGCTGATAATGTCCCTCTGTTTTCTTAATGGGGTGATAAAAACTGAGTTAAGGGTGATAAACTTTCCACCCTGGGCCGTTCAGGGTGGGGGGAGGAGAACCCGGGGGACACCTCCCTAATCACAGCTTCCTACCAGGGCCTGGCCATGCCCCACTCAGCTCATCTCTGTGCAAGGGAAGAGAGGGCTTCTCTAGGGCCATTCCACCCCCCCCCCCGGCTTCTAGCCTGAGCCACTGCAGGCATGTGCCTGCATTTATGGGATGTCTGTCTGACTACAAAACTGATTCAACCTAGCCAGGTTAGACTAACCTGCAAAGATTGAATCAATTCAGGCTCAAGCTTTTTGAAGGTCTGTCCCTAGACTTAGTCTTTAATGATTTTTTAGCAGGAGTTTACAGTGAAAGTGATGCACAGAGTCAATGCTGAGCTCAGGTACAGTGATCTTGTAATAAAATTAAAATTACTAAGAAAATCAGGGACATCTGGCAAAGAACTGAAACATGCAACTCATAATGTTTTAACTGATAAACAATGCATGTACATGAAACATAGCCTAATATATAAGGGGCTGTACTTGAAGAGGGATTGCTTATTTTGCATGAAATATATTGCTGATGCTTTTTATTTAATGATCACTCATGCACTCATGCTGGCCCATCTTTGAATGGATAATACTACTGCATTCCAATTTAAGTGAAAATGCAAAATAGGGGACTATTTTTTGACTGGGTAACAGTTGCTATGAACTGTAGATACAACAATTTCTATGAAGTTTGTTGATAAAAGTATGATAGGTCAAAGGCCTTTGTTTATGCATAAACTGAAACAAAACTAAGGAAGTCAATTTTAACTCAGTTGCCTTGGTGTAATTGTGTATGTGTATTATTCACGGTTGAAAATCAAAATTTTATTTTGATTTAAACTGATTTTTTTTAAATTGACTTGTATGCAAAATACCTTAAAGCAAAAATAAAAGCCAATTTAGTTATTTTGACTTTGGTTTATAACTAAACAAGCTGAAAGTTAGAAGGATAGAAAAAAATTACCAAAGAACAGAAAATCCTCCAAACATTCTCCCTGCAAAAACCTGTACTTCTTCCAATAGAAATGATTAATATTGAAATAATATTTGTATCCATGTTCAACTGAAAGCAAAAAATGTTGTTGCAGGAAAAGGGTAACTGGTTTGTATAATAAAGGATCAGAGTCTGGAAGTTCTATTATTCCCTGTAGATTTTACTCTGCTCAGGTAAATGATCTCTCAAGAAAATTCACATGAAAAACTTATGCAGAGCATTTCCAGATGAACAGATGGTATTCCACTATGTTCATTTATTTACCAAATTTCTGGACTTTAGATATTCATGGAAATTTCCCTTCATTTTTGATGTTTGTTCTTTGGCAAGCATGTTCCACTCAATCTCTTCTGTAGTCAGAATATATCTGGCAGAATAGTCATCCTCATAAAGCCAGATCATTATGGCTCCTTCAGTGATTTCATCTCTTTTTAGCTGGTCCCCGTTAAAGTATTATTTTCCCACAGTGCAGCCAAGATTACTTGTCCATTCCATATCATCCCCCTGCAAATTCTACCCTTTTTATTCTGCTAGAACAAAGTGCAATGATTCATGTTGAGTCAACATCGTTGAGTTAATTTCGGTGAAGTCAATGACAAAAGTACCAGAAGTTCTTGCAGTGTCAGTGTTCATTGTTAGACTCAACTTTCACATGGATTGTAATCTAATTAACAATAGATCTTGTTAGACTGAAGTGAGCTCATTCTGAAAAACTGAAAATAATTTCCCCTTCATTTATGTTTCCACACAGAAAAGGCACATATTACTCCTTTTCTGGACTGCAGCTCAACAGTGTCAATAAAATAAAACAATACAGTGTAGTCAGAACCAGAAAACTTGAAGGCTGCCATTTTCCTTGTGCTGTGAACTCTGGATCAATGAATGAGCTGGGAACTTGGGTAACAGAAATGCAGTTCTGATGAGACTATTAATGAATTAGCAATTTCCACAATGGGAAAAGACCTACCACAATAATGAATAATTCAGCCTTTTAAAAATAGTCTGTATTGGGATTTCCTGTCATAGCCAGAGGATACTGTTACTTTTCAAGGACACTAAGAATTGCATGGCAGGCAAGCCCACCTTTTCCCAGCCATGTGGCCCCAAGGAAAAAATATATATAAATCGGATTCTGCATCAGGGCTCAGGACAATCCTGCAGGATGCCCTTTACAAGGAACTTGAGGATGCTAAGTTACATTTTACAAAGCTATTTTTTTTCTGGAAATTTCAGATTGGCTACTTGTCTGTGTCTGTATCATGCTTGGCACAAGTCAGGCCCACCAACTTCTCAATTGGCCCCCATGCAAGATACTGTAATACAAGTATTGAATATGGAATAATGCTAGTGCTATACTACATACAGCTAAATGGATACACACATACTGAGGACATTGGGATGCACATACTTTAAAAGCAAATCTGTTTCCCTCTACATCTGTGGATATTTAAATCTTGGATTTGCTACCATTTGCCTCCTTTGAATGTGGCAACAGCCTCTTGCATGACTCCACTGAGACCACACTGAAACAGCTGCATTCGTGCACTGCCATCAACAACCTGGCCAGCAAGACAAATGCAGACCATTTTCACCTTACTCATCATGTCACTTTTGCTACCTTTTATTTTAAAACACTTTTCTGTGAATTGATAAAGGAAGAGCACCCTCAACATATTGTGGGTAAAGTAGTGAAGACATGAGATCTTCTTCACTGAAGAGTTGAGGTGGTGTCTAGGCTTTTTTACTCTAGGCTATAAATATAAGGTAAAGCACTGTCAGGTGTCTACCCTTGAACAACTGTTAGCAGAGCATCCATACTAGGTCTACACACGTTAGTGTTAACTGCTTCAAGTTAATTGGTAATTGATTAATTCAAGTTAAAAATCTTTATGGGGACACTCAAGGCAAATTAACTAAGAGAATAAATTCAATGTTCATAGCTAATGCTTGTTAAACCCATGTGGGTGCCTGCTCCACGACCAGAATGACCTTTGCTTACTATAGTTAAATTTGCTTCACAGTGCATGATGCCAAGTGATAATCAGAGGAGGATTAAGCTACAGCAATGTAGGCCACTTTGCTCCTGAATAAGAGTATTAATGTAGAGTTTTAACAAGTTTTAATTTATGTGTGTTAACATTACACCTTTACTTGATTCATTTTAACTTTGCTGAATGTTCCCATGTTAGACAAACCTCAAGTGTAGACAAAGATGGAAACCTGCTGCAGGAAACAGTTATTAGTTTTACTCATTAATTCATTACTAGATTAATGCATCAGTGTTTAAAAGGGTACTTAAGCAACAGTAGATGACAAGTGCTGGTAGACATTTAACAAATGGCACTCCAGCTGTTGTGTTCACTGAACTCAAGGAGCCTTCTTTTGTGCCACAGAGATGCTGGGGGAACTCACTGAACACACTGTTACCAGTCACAGCAAAAAGAAACTAAGAGGAGTAATGGAAAGAATGAATGATTTACACAACCTGGTTCTACCCTGGACAAACTAGAACAACACCTAAAACACAAATTTTGGCTCAGTTCAATCCAGACCCAAACACTGTAAGCTTGCCGCTTCCCATATTATATATGGGGAAAGTGTCTCTCTCTCTCTCTCTCTCTTCTAGCACCATTCCACCCAGACAATTTAGGTTTAGAATTGTTGCCAACTACCTCTGTAGAACAGTTAAATCTCTCTGCTGGAGCACAGTACAACACAAATAATGAAAGAACAGCAACCCCACCAAAATGATTTAACTCCAACAGATGATAGCAGTGCTATGGACCTTGCAGAAGCATAAAACAAAAATCTGTAATAACTAAAAGATATCTATGAAAAAGTGTGTTTCTCAAGTGTCACAATATTTAAACAGTTTGAAAGAGATTTTGAAGCTTTGATAGCACCTGATGTGCCCACAGGCATAATGCTAACAACATGTTTTTGACAGACTGTAATGAATTTTTTTTCTGTGCCTAAAGGTCAGTTTCCTTAAAAATAAATAAATAAATAAATAAATAATCATCACTGTAACAAAACCACCACCCACCAGTGACAAAACAATAACTGTTCATTTTGCATTATAAAGAAACACTTTTTGAAAAATGAATATCAGTTTCTAAGGGGTAAGAAGTCTACTCCATTCAGAAGTAAAGAATGAATCAACATATTTGACCAAAATGCTAGATAGAATCCATTTTCTGTGGGGTTTTTTTAAATTGGTGCTTTTCTAAGACGTATTTAAAGCTAGGGTAGGCAATGTTTTTGACCAGAGTGCTGAAAAAAACACAACGTCTACCTTGTAAGGTGCTGGAGTGCCAGCATGCCAGAAAAATACAATCAGGACAGTGGGTATATGGCAAGATGCACTGTATATTAATATAGTTAATAATATTTCATAGATATTTCATAGACATTAGGGCTGGAAGAGACCTTGTAAGATCATTGGTCCATCCCCCTGGCAAGGAGCAGGACGTCAGCTAGGGTCAAAGGATCCCAGCAAGATAAACATCCAAATGTTTCTGGAAAGTGTTTAGAGCAGGTGCTTCCACCATCTCTGGGCAGTTTGTTCCAAGCCTTGCAGGCTCAGAGAGTAAAGAAGTTTTTCCTTATGTCCAGCCTAAAATGGTCTTGCAGGAGTTTGTGACCATTGGACTTTGTCATCCCTTGGGGTGCTCTGGTGAACAGGCGTTCCCCCAGATCCTGATGCACACCCCTTATGTACTTATAGGCTGCCACCAAGTCACCCCTGAGCCTAAGCGTCTCCAGGGTGAAAAGTCCCATAACTCACAGACTTTTTTCATAAGACTTATTCTCTTGCCCTCTGATCATGTGTGTGGCTCTCCTCTGGACTCTTTCAAGCTCCTCCACATCCTTCCTAAATTGTGAAGCCCAGAATTGGATGCAGTACTCCAGCTGCGGCCTCACCAAAGCTGAGTACAGTGGGAGCATGGGCAATGTGTAGAGGGTGCATGTGGGTGCATGTGTACCCCCTGAGCATGGCAGTGCACCTGCTACAAAAAGGGCCAGTGGTGCCTGCTGACAGTCGCCACTCACCACTCCACCGCTGACACTGCTGGCAGTGTTTGCAGGTGGTCCACAATCCCCGATGGCCACTGCCAATGCTGCCAGTTGCATCTGTGGGTGGTCACTGACACCTGGTTGGCACTCGCCACCCTCCCCACCACTGCAGACAGCAGCAGCGGCATCTGAGGGAGCTCCCCCATTTACTGCTGCAGCACTCACACCGCTGCCACCGTGCTCCCACCACTGCCGTGCCCCGTCAGACACCGAGGACACATGTCGTTTATGAGTGGGAGGATGACATCCTGGGTCTTGCTTAAGATGCATGGGTAAATGCAAGCCAGAGTTTTGTTCACTTTGCCAGCTGTGGTAACACATCAGTGGCTACTATTCATGTTGTGGTCAATCATGACCCCCAAGTCTCTTTTGGTCATGGTGTTAGTAAGTGTAGCATTGCCAAGCCTAAGTGTGATGCGGGTTTTTATTTCTGAGGTGGAGCACCTTACATTTCTCCATATTGAATGCCATCAGGTTTTCATCCGCCCACCTTGTAAGCCTATTGAGGGCAGCCTGGATCACCAGCCTATCCTGAAGTGTGGATACTCTTCCCCAAAGTTTGATGTCAACAGGAAACTTGGCCAGTCCACTTTTGACACCAGTGTCCAGATCATTTATGAAGACTTTAAAGAGTACACGTCCAAGAACAGAGCCTTGAGGGACACCACTAGTCACCAAATGCCATGTTGATTTGGTTGTCAACTACCACCCATAATCATAAATGCTGTTGATGTTTTTGGTTTTTGTTTTACAATAAATAACAGGTTTTCTAAAAATTCTAAGCTAGGTGACAATAAATAAAACTTCATATACTATTTTTGTTGTTGTGTATTTTTTTTGTTAAACATGTTATGAGAGAGGCAAAGAGAAAGAGTGGGGAGGGAGATAGGAGTAAGAAACTACAAGCCACTAGAGCCCAGCCGCTGCAACCCCCCAGCAATGCAGGTGCATGAGAATTGGGCCCATGAAGCAGTGGTGGCTGCCACTGCTGCTGGTATTCTTTCCCCTCCTTCACCCCAACAATGTAGGCGGTGTGAAAGGGGCAGTAAAAGCCCCTCTAGTGGGTCCCCCGCTCCACACACCCCAATACTCACCGCAGAGGCCCAAATGAGCAGCAGCTGAGAGGGAATGTGGACACAGGCTCCACGGTTCTGGAGCTCCCTGAAGCTGCTGATTGGCAAGGGACAGGGGCAGAGCCTCAGTGAGATGCAGTCCACTCAAATAGCAGCTGGGAAAGCAGCTGAATGGCCAGAGGAGGAAGAGGGAGACACCAGCCAGGAGACACCAGGAGCTGAAGAGATGATCGCCCATCTGGAGAGCAGGCAAGAGGAGTGGAGTGGTGACTGGAGGGCTCTGGCAGGGTGGTGTGGAAGAAACCCAAGCCTAGGGAGACAACAGACACCTGGAAGCAATGCTGCAGCCCCACCAGGGAATACAAGTACAGCAGCTGGCGAAGGCAGCAGGGAGCTGCTAGCTCTCACAAGCAGTTTGGCGGGGAGAAAAGAGCAGCCCGGCATGGGAACTGTGCACCCCTCCAGCTCAGGAGGAGCAAGAGAGTGACCCCAGCTCAGCAGGGATCCAGAGGCAGTCACATTGGGAAGAAGGATCGAGGAGGGGCACAGGGCAGCTGTCCACCCCCATAATCACTAGAAGGGAAGGGACAAGCAAGTCCCTCCCCTTATCCTTTCTCCTTTGTTTAGAGTAAGAAGCGGGCATTGGACCCCTGGAATCCTGTCTCCCATCAGTGGATGCTGGATGCTTTCTGTTAGATTTATGTGAAGTCCTAGTCATCCCTAAGGCAGGGCAGGTTTATGTACCCAAGTTGGCCTGAAGTTGAGGAATCGGCTGTGAGAGGAAGATTCTATTGGTCAAGAAGGCCCGACCCATCCCAGGATGGGTAATCTGGATGAAAGGAGATATCATCCAGAGGAAGACCTGCAGAGTGCAGCATTTGTCCAGGCCATGGATGTGGTAAGGATGGGGTAATGGGGAGGTTTGGACCCCATGAAGAAAAGACCGGGGTCGAGACGTCTTGACTTTTGGGGGCCACCTGAAGGGACATCACAGACGTTGCGGGTGAGTAGGAGCAGCATCCATACTATCTAGGTGGCACCCATGCCCAAGTCTCACCCTGACATTGCTTGGGGGCAAAGCACCTATCAAGAAGAAGCTGAAGCCCTACAACATCTACTAGTGACAGCAGGAAGACAGGGCCGGGGCGATGCTAGGGAAAGCTTGCTGTGTGGGATGGTGGCTGGACTTGGGGCACTTGCCATGACCCCAGCTTCAGACCTGGTCAGAAGCACAGCACAAGCTGCTTGGGCCACCCAATGCCTCCCCTAGGAGTCACCCATGACAGGGGCAGGACCAGCCTCTTCCTGATGAGGCTGCTCTGCAGGCAGGAGCAGGGAAGGCTCTGTTGCATAGGGTATATGAGGCAGCTTTGTGAGGGGTAGCTATGGGGTGCTAAGACAAATTTTGGGGTAGCCATAGCCCCCACAATCCCCTCCTTGTACCACCCTTGATTAGGGACCTACCAAATTAATGCAGGGTGTGGGCTGCACAGCAGCTCCTTTCATCTTGTAGGGTCTCCTCTGCTCCCCCCACTGCTGATTGGTGGAGGGGCCCCGCTGCTTACCATTCACTCCTGATTGGTGGAGAGGCAAAAACTAAAGTTTTAAATGTGGCACCATTTTTGCCTCTCACCACTGATTGCCTGAGGGACCCTGGCAGCCCCATTGTCTGTTGCCAACTAGCTGGGAGGCAAAAACTGCGCTATATTTAAAACTGTGATTTTCACCCAACCACTGATCAGGAGGGAATAGTGAGTGGTATGTGTGTAGGCAGAGG
>NW_017728995.1:52998126-53009258 GCF_001723915.1 Gavialis gangeticus
CAAATAGCGACTTAATTTTAAAATACTAATTCTATATGTAAATGAGCAGATGCTATATTTTATCATGATAACCTATTTTAATATATACAGGAAGCTTATATTTGTAGTAAGAACCACATTTTGTGATAAAAATAATTTATTCAACCGCTTGGATTACATGATATCCAAAGCTTCCAGGTTAATAATACAGAATGCTCTCTCTAATAATGAGTAATCACCTCTACATAGTGAAAGCAAACCCATGTGCTAAACTTTTTCTTAGACAATTAAATTATAAATCAAAGTCTCATTAGCAGAGATGAGGTACTTCAGTCTGTTTTAAAGTGAGGTGCATGGGAGAACTGTAAAATCAGTGGGAGCGGGGTGCATGGAGGCTCCTTTGATTTTGTAGGTGCCCCTGTGCACCACCACAGACACAGGGGCAGGGGCAGCAGCACTGGGAGCTGTTGCTGCTCCAGAGAGCCTGGAGCAGCAACTTAAAAAAAAACTTTTTTAAACGGTTCCCTTTGCATACCTCCTGGAATTGACATGCCTGCTGGGGGGTGCCTATCCCTGATTTAGAGGCACATCTTAGAAAAAAAGAAGCAGATGCCTTGAAATCTGAAAAAAAAAAGTTGTTCTGATTAGGAATAGCAAAAAGAGTACTCACTATGAAAACTGTTTATTCTATTTAGGGATTGTCATGTCTGCCATCTCACATTTTGGCCAGCACTTTGAATAGAACTGGAGACCTCTGGAGCAAAAAGGTTGGGCAGCTAGATTTAAGCTAAAAACAAAGTTTTTTGGCAGGACCTGTAACAGTCTTATAACCTGTGTGAATAGAGCAGAAAAGGAGAGCCTATACTGTATGGTCACCAATGAATGAAGTAATCAGTCAGACAGCAGCAAATGTGATACTGGCATGCCTGCAGAAGAAAATACTTTCATAACACCACAATAACCATATATGCAGTTCCTGAAACTGGGTACTTTATCACTTTTGCACATCTATACTGGTTTTAGTTACAATCCATATTTTATTCTGAACTCCTCAGATGTGACTACTATAGAAGGGTTTTCATACCAAAGAGGTCTTCATTTAAGCAGTAGAAACTTCATATTTTAACAGAAGTTATTTTATGTCCTCCATTAATTCCTGAATCCATTTCATAATGGAAATGATCAGTGCAGCTGCCAATTTCCATCAGCAAAGGGATTATTCTTCTCATTCTTCTTCTTTCATATGAATTTGTGGCAGTTAGTTATGCAGTTACAGGTCTTAAAGTACTTCATAAGTGTCCTCTGCAGATAGTGAGGAATGTTTCATACATGATCGCTGCTACTAAACATTTGTGTGAGCAAAGATCATTTCAATTTCCAAAAAATTGGAAATAAAGTACTGGAAAAGCCCTCCTGCATTATCAGATCCAATCCTCTATTACAGGGGCAGGCAATTATTTTGGGCAGAGGGCTGCTTACTGAGTTTCGGCAATCCATCGAGGGCTGCATGACAGGCAGCCCAGGGAAGATAAATATTAATTTTCTAAAATGTTTAGGGGCCCTTTGGGCTGGACAGAATGGTCTGGTGGGCCGCATCCAGCCCCTGGGCCAAATTTTGCCCACCCCTGCTCTATTATCACAGACAACCACTTCAAGTGATCCCTTTCATAAACTTAACAAAGCATGTGAAACAAAGGTTATAAGTAATACTCATGTATGAATTTCTAAAGATGGTAACTACAAAAAGCTGGTTTATCTAAGGCTAGGTACAGAAATTACATGTATGTCAGTATAAATGATCAGAAACCTATTTAAAATTATAACACAACAGAGGTTCAGTGTACACAGACTGGTGTAAAAATGGCAGAATCTGGTCGAAGATAGACCTGGGTATAGTATCAGATTTAATCAGTTTAGGTTATACTGGTGTATCAAACTTCCATCCCAGATTCCCTTCTGACTCAAGATAGGTTGCAGTACCCTCGTATCCCAGGAGCCTATGTGGCTCCCCACAAAACTAAGTTTGCAGGGCAGGTAGGCTAGTCTTTGCCACACTCTTCCATTCCAGCTGAGTGCCTGATCTGACCCAACCCCAGGCTGCCACAGAGCTAAGGCAGAAAAGCCAGTGTATCTGGGGAGGCCACATGGCTGTGGCTTCTCCGGGGCTGCCAGGGCCCCTCAGCCAATCAGGATTCTCTCCACAGCCCCACCCCTACACCAGCTGTCAAAGCAGCTGGGTGGGGGTGGAGGAGAACCCCTGTTATGTAGCCCCAGCCTGGCCACTCTGCAAACCTGATCCAACAAGCTGGGGAGGGGAGACTGAACAGTGGGGAACTCTACTCTCCCCTCTCTCCCCTTCCTCAGTTCCTGGCACAGTGGGCAGCCATGTGGTTCTAAGCCATGGCTCCTATCTGCAGTTGTCAGCAGTGGCCAGTCAGAGAGAGGAGGCAGAGGAGAGGAGCCACCTACCAGGAAGACTTGGCCCTGAGGCAGCACAGTCGGGGCAGCCCATTCTGCCACCCCCCACCAACCACCTGATACCTGCAGACAAGAACCACAACTTGAACACACGTGGCTCTGTTGCACCAGGAATGAGGAGTGAGGGAGCAGACCTGGCCTGGCCTGGTCCCTCCCCAGACCTGACCCAGCTAGACAGTGGGGAGTCTCACACAGCACAGGGCTTGGCTCTGCTCCCCATCCCTGCCTCTGCACCCTAATTCTCAGTTTGGCAGGAAGCTATATGGATCCAGACCATCCAGATCTGTGCCAGATAGCATGGGGGGGGGGGCGGCTGCACAGTGTGGGACTCCATTCCTCCCCATCCCAGTCAGTGCTGACAGCCAACAGCTGGCACAGAGTAGGGGTGGGGGTGGGACAACTCTAGCCCATCAACGGTGGCTGGCTGCTCAGCTAGGCTCAATATTTTCTGGTATTCTGCTCGAGCACCCCTAGCTTGCTGGCCTTCACTGCTGCAGATCACCTCCATGTTTCCCGTCCAAGGGTGAATGTGAGTTCTGTTCACTCACAATCTAATCTAGGGCACTTAGAAAAAGTTGTGAAAATTGGTATGAATCTGCCTTGGGCTTTTTGAATGTCTATACTGAGCTTAAATGTATAAAAGGTCAGAGTAGGAGCGGAGAGAACAGGTCATCAACCACGTCAGAATC
The DNA here is from genome assembly GCF_001723915.1 of Gavialis gangeticus. Lineage (NCBI taxonomy): Eukaryota > Metazoa > Chordata > Crocodylia > Gavialidae > Gavialis > Gavialis gangeticus. The sequence continues at coordinate 53,001,273 of NW_017728995.1, forward strand.
TAAATTTTCCACTTTCCTTTTCTATTTGTATATATGTGTCAGTTTGAATGCACAAATGTAAGCTTTATGAATAAACCATGCGTACATATATTTCCTAATGTACTAAATTATATTGGTACATCTGGTTAAAAATGCAATATTTTATTGATTGGGAAAATAAAATAGTTGCATAATCTTACCGTAAAAATTTATCTGTACAAAAGGTATCTCTCTCAAATAATCATTTAAATGGTAAGGTTCTAAAACAACTTTCCTATAGGAAGAGTAGGACCAAAACACGTAATTGAATTTGAGGGTTCACCTTGATAATTCAACAGACATTATGTCACTATCTGAAAGCAGGGAACCAGACTTAACCCCAGGAATGTCTTTTTCAGTCCTGTGCCATAACATATAAAATGTTATAGGACTGAATTATCTGATTCTCAGACTGTTACCATCTTTCAGATAAAAGTATGATCTATTTGAGAGGTAAGAAGTTTTGTGGGCAATATCTGTTTATTGGACCAAGAAAGGATACTGTGATAACCAAAAGCTTGTCTAAATCTATCCCAACCACACACTCGATCCAATAAAAGGTATCACCCACAAAAAATCTTGCTTCTCACATATTTCCTGGACCATCATGACAACAACATAACTTTAACATGACCGTCATCTATTAGATTGGCCTACATTAGACCCTCAGACGAGTACCCCATGGTTCTTATCCATGTGGGAACAAATGACACGGCCAGAGGCAACCCAGACCATATTATGAAGGACTTTGAGGCCCTGGGGGCCAAGCTCAAGGAGATGGGGGCACAGGTGGTATTCTCCTCTATTCTCCTGGTGAGTAGACACGGACAGCGACATGAGGCCTGCATTGGTGAGGTCAACCGATGGTTACAGAGTTGGTACCACCGGGCAGGCCTTAGGTTCCTGGATAATGACCCATACTTTTGCACAGGGGGCTTCCTTGGGTGGTATAGGCTACACCTCTCCCCTAAAGGCAAGTGTGTCTTCTGTTCGGGTTGGCTGATCTCATGCAGCATGCATTAAATTAACTTTGCTGGGGGATGGGGCCACAGGAGGACTTGAGGACACCTCTCAGCCAAGACAGGTGATGTGCACAAGGAGTACCCAGATAAGTGACAGGGGTCCAGATAGTTCTGGGAATCAGGGGGTGGCACACGCACCAATTCAAGGCCTTAAATGCCTCTACACCAGTGCTCATAGCATGGGGAATAAGCAGGTGGAACTCGCCCTCCAGATAGCTAGTTTGAACCCGGACATAGTAGGGCTCACAGAAACCTGGTGCAATTCATCCCACGACTGGGTGGTTAACATTAGGGGCTATAGACTATACAGGAGGAATAGAGCAGGGAGGAAAGGCGGGGGTGTGGCGCTCTACATCAAAGAGCAATACACATCCTCAACTAGCAGGATGGGGTCAGAGATTGGGCAGGCTGAAGTGCTGTCGGTCAGAATACAGGGGGTCATAGGGAAAGGGACTTAACGGTGGAGGTCTACTACAGACCTTCCAACCAAGGGGAAGAGCTGGACTATGAATTCTTGGGTCAGCTTGCAGAGGCACTTAAGGCAAGGGATGTAGTTATCATGGCACAAATGGATTCTAGGTTACCTGTTGTAACCTGGGTGGGATGTGCTGTTTGTGTTCCTCCCAGAGGGTCACGAGCACTTCATTTGCACTGAAGTGTAAGCTGATGTCTGTCCTGGAGGATGAGATTCACAGATTGGAGCCACGGGTATCCAAGGTGCAATGTATCTGGGACAAGATTGCATCAGGAAGATTACTTGGAGAAGAGTTATAAGAGGCTGGTACTGGAGAGCCGACAGGGTAATGAGAAGTGGCAGCATGTGATTGCAGAAGAGAACCCCCATAATTAAAGAGGAGCATATTGAAGTCAGCAACCACTTTCAAGTACTCTGTGGTAGAACTGCTGAGGAAAAGGCAGAAGAAAGGACATCTGCAGGCATAAGGCAGAAGAGATAACAGCCTAGAGAACAGGAAGTGCAAGACCTCCAGGACAGGGTATCCAGGATCACTGCACCAAGAAGGAAGAAAAGAGGGGTGTTCATTGATGACTCCCTTCTGTGGGGGACAGAGGTACCAAGTTGCTCACATTTGGGTGCCCAGGAGGAGTGCTGCCTGCCTAGAGCCTGAATTCAGGACATCACAGAGAGTCTGACAAGGCTCATGCATCCTTTGGACCACTATCTCTTCTTGCTTGTCCATCTAGACACCAACAACACTTCTGGGAATCACATTGACCAGATCATAGGTGACTATGAGACTTCTAGCAGGAGGATTAAGGAGCTTGGAGAACAAGTGATGTTCTCATTGATCTTTCACATGGAAGGCAGGGGTCCAAACAGAGACCATCATATTCTGGAAGTAAACACATGACAAGATAGCATCAATATAAAGGCTTCTGATTTTTTGACAAGGGGCAGTTTTTCTTGGGAGAAGGGCTGCTAGTAAGAGATGGGATGTATCTGACAAGAATGATGAAGATCATCTTTGGGTGTCACCTGGCCAACCTAGGAAGAAGGGCTTTAAACTAGGTTCCACATGGGAAGGTGATCAAAACTCTCCAACAACAAAGCACACAGTCTAAGGAAGGACTCAAAGAAACAACTCAATTCTGGGAAAGTGCCAGAGAGCTACAGGACTACAACAAGTAGCACAAAAGATAAATGAAGAGGTCAAAATGCAAAACATGTCTGATGCCTTTATACAAATGTGATAAACATAGGGGATAAATAAGAGCTGGAAACTACAGCTTGTGAAAAGATCTATGATCTGCTTGGCCTCACCAAGACCTGGTGGGATACCTCTTATGACTGGAATGTCAACATGGAAGGTTACACCCTCTTTTGGAAGGACAAAGTTGGGAGAAAAGGCATTAGTGTTGCCTTGTATGTCAAACACACACACTTGTTCCCTGGTTCAAGAGGAAGAAGACAGCAGATACATTTGGGTGAAGATGAAAGGTGAAATACATGGCACCGATATAATGGTGGAGATTTCTTATCGGGTACCTAATCAAAAAGAGGAGGTAGATGACATATGCTTCAAGCAAGTGGTAAATCTATTGAAAAGCTATGGGATGGTACTGATGGGAGACTTCAATTTTCCACACATCTGCTGGAGGAACAATGCAGCCAAACATAAAACATCAAGCTACTTTCAAACTTGCATGGTGGACAATTTTCTCTTCCAGAAAGTGGAGGACAAGTAGGGGTTCATCTGTCTTGGATCTTGTTCTGATCAACAGGGAAGAACTGGTGATGCATGTGAAGTGGATGGGTAACTTGGGAAAAAAATGATTACAATGTGATAGAATTCCAGATCCTGATACATGGGAAAGCAAAATTAGAATGCTAGGTTTAAAAAAGGTGAATTTTATCCAACTTAAGGAGGTAATGGGCATGGTGTCATCAAAGGACAGCTAGAAGGATAAAGACCCCTCAAGCCACAGGGGTGCCTTTGCCCAGCTTTCCCTGTGTACAGAGATGCAGAGGAGCTTCTGGGAGCTGGGAGCTTCTATGGGGCACAGTATTGGAAGCCCAACAAGACACTGTCCTGACAAGATGGAAGCACAAGAAGAATGCCAAGAGATGAATGTGGCTACACAAGGAGCTTCTAAAATGCCTCAGATACAAAAAGAAACATACAAGCAATGGCGGAAGAGTACCAGGAAATAACAAGAACCCACAGGGGAAAAATCAGGAAGTCAAAGGCAAAGAATGAGCTGTACCTGGCAAAGAAAGTTAAGGACAAGAAGAAGAGGTTCTATAAGTATGCTGACCAGAAAAGAAGGACCAAGGAAGCTATGTGTCCACTTTTAACACAACAGGAGGAACCCCAAGTTCATTCCCTATTTATATTTTACTGGCTTTGGCTTCTATAGTGTAATCTGAGATGCTGACAGATGTGAAAAAAAGTACTTACTAATTTAATCAGCTATTAGATAAAAGCACCAAAAAAAGCCTCACTAAATGCCAGATCTACGCAGACATTGGGCAAGCCAAGTCCCACTAATAAGATGCCTCTTCTGGCAGGCTCTAGGCTGGGCTCAGTTTGGGGGCACATGAAGTTTAGAGTGCTGGGTTGTTGGTTTTTTGGGGGGGGGGTTATATCTGTAAGCAGTGGATTATGTAGAATGTACATAATAGCCCTATGAAAGATACAAATAAAATTATCTGAAAGTACTGTCGTAAGATTATAAATTTGGTTAAGTGATGATCTTTGTTCATAATTTAATAACTAACCTGCATCATTTGATTTTGTTATTCAAGAAAGCTTCTCTCTCCAGCACAATACAATGTAACTGAGGAAATCAAGAAGTAGTCTTCATTTTAGGACTAGGAAAAAAATCAGGCTAAAAGTAATCAATCTCTTCATTGAACAAGTGCTTTGGATGGGAGGGATTTTTCCTAGGATAAAACTAACCACCTGATTTATTTATGAAGCACACTCAAAGAGTGTAAGTTAGCATGTTACCAAACATCAAGGAAGTTCATATGCTGCAGTGGAAGAAACAACCCTAGGGCTTAGGGAACAGAAATGCACTTCTATAAAGTGAAGTATGTGGAGCCTTGTAATCTACCTTGCAATATTTATTCATATACTGTACTATGGTGACTGTACACTGTATTTTAAAAGTAAACCATATGCACTAACTATTTTGAATTAGTGGTCACTGCATAGAATACATGCCATTGATATATAATTACTAATTAGCAAATGGCAACTTCTTTATTACCATCAGAAATCATTATAGATAGCCTGACAAAAGCACGGGACATTATTAAAAAAGCTCTGTATTTTAAAGAGAGAGGCAGAGGCAGACTTTTGACTTTTTAAAACTTTATTATACAAATGTTAAAAACAAGTGGTGAAAGTGCAAAGGTATGTGACCCTTCCAGAGGCCAACCATGAAACACTTGTTAACAACAAGAAACACCATATGACAGGAGATTGAAAACCTCTTTTCCCATGCCTATCATGGGGTTACATATGTAGGACTAGCTATCCATCTTCTACCTTGCAGAGAGTCCCCTCCATGGCCTAACATGACAAAAAATGGTCTACATCATTGCAAGGTGAAGTGTGCAAATTTAAATGTGACGTGCTCGGACTAGGAAGCAAAAGAGTTGGAAGGTGTCATTGGAACTGGACCCTGCAAGTTGGTTTCTGCTACTACCTTGGCCTGGCCCAGCAGGAAATTAGCCAGGCAATTCACACTTACCTTTTCCACTTGGGATTGAATCAGGAAATTATACACAATCAGAGAAGTCTAAATTCAATGTGTCAAAGAGGGTACTGAAGGCAACAAAGTAGCTATATCCTGGGGTAGTCCAGAAAGGCATGGAAAAGAGTCTTTTCCACCTTCCTCTCAGAAAAGGTAAGCCACCAACCCCACTAGGTCCAACCAGTGGACAAAAGTGCTTATGTCTAATATTCCATGCATCAGCTGCCACTGGAGATCGCCAGTTATCTTGGTGATGGTAGATTGTACAGGGTGTATAAGACAAGATGGGCTTGCTCTGGTGCTGTTGCTACTAGGTGCCACCTGTAGGTTGTATCAGGGCAGGCAGCAAAGGCGTGGTCATGATGCAATTTAACTGTCCATGTTTTTAGCACCCTCCCAGACAGGATCTCAAGGTATTTCCCCAATGTTCTTGTTAGTCATGGGGAAGAACAACAAAGTGGTTTATCTGCTACTCATTTCTGTCCACAGCTGAAGAAAAAGGCAGCAGTAGAGGGGGGGGTTGTCTATTGAGGGAGGGTGTTTCATGTACAGAGTTAGTACTTTAGGGTAGTAAGTGCATCCACAAAGAGGGCAGCTTTCAATTCAGCAAAAAAGCATGAAGTAGAATGGATAGAGCATAGGCCCAGCTAGTCAGCCAGGGCTTTGGAAAAGAGTCAGGCAGACCAAAATGAGTCAAAGAGGTGGGTCAGCTTGATGGTACGCAACCAGACTGAAGAGTCAGTGATGCATCGAGAGCCTCCCTCAGAAAGACCAAGACCAACACCTTCTCTTTTCAGTTAGCAGCGTTGTTGGTTGCAGCTGTGTTGGTTTAATGACTTAGGCAGACAAAGCTATTTGAGTAGATGTGATATCTTTTATTAGACCAACTAAATAGTTGGAAAAGAGTTCTTGGCAAGCTTTCGGGCTCAAACACCCTTCTGCAGGCATTGGGAGACTGCCATTGTTCTGAGTTCTCCAAGGTAGAAAAGAAGCTGAAAGTGTGATAAGAAGTCTGTGAAAATGTAAATAGGTGGAAGTTTGAAAGACAATGGGTAGAGACAGGAGAGGAGGGGGTGAAGGGGATGGGAAATGTGTGAAGGAATGAAAATGGTAAGCTTCAGGTAGGTACCTAGTAAATCAGATGTCAGGCAGGTTGTAATGTGTCATATATCCAATGTCTATATTAAGTCCATGATTTTTTGTATCCAGTAGATTTATGAAGTGAAGTTCATAGGCTCATCTATGAAAGGTGTTTTATAAATTCCCTTTGAGGATTAGAACTGAGAGATTGGAGAGAATGTGATTGTCAGTGGGAAGTGGGCACCCACAGGTAATTGGATATTTTTGTCTTTGCTGGATTTTCAATGTGCATTCATTCTGGTATGCAGTTGACATTTGGTTTCTCCTACGTATTTTCCATCAGGGAATTTGGTGCACTGCATGAGATATATTACATTTCTGAAGGTGCATGTATAAAATCCAGGAATGGTGATGGTTCTGTTGTGAGATGTAGTTATTGTGGGAGTGGTGGAGATGTGTTGGCAGGTTTTCAGTTTCTTGTCTGGCATGGTCTAGATCCATTTGGTGTGGTTTGGGTCATAGGGAGCTTGCTTCTGGTGATGAGGTTAGCAAGGTTTGGTGCTTGTTTAACAGCTAGGATGGGTGATTGTAATTGCTTGAGGATTTTCCATATATGTTTCAGGGAAGGATTGTATGTGATAACTAATGGTGTGCAATCTATGGGGATTTTCTTTTTGTACTACAGACATTCTATGTGTGGTATCTGGGTGGTTCCATAGGGTCTGGAATTCCTTTAACCATCTCAGCTTAAGACCAAGACCAACTGAACAGTTTAAGGCAAGCATACAGCTGTGGTGCTCAAGATCAGATGTCTGACCACACCATCTATGAATGCCCTTATGGCCTTCCTTTGTGTGCCCAAGTTCTTATTGACATTGACCAGTCTACCTGTTACTGGGTGGATTCTTATCTTTCAGTCCTCCAGGATCCTGCTGTCCTTAATGTATGCCTGCTCCAAACTCAAGCTAGCACTACCACTGATCAATATCTGCGTGGCTCACAGCATGATGTGTAACAAGGCCCAAAGTGACATTTTATAATGGATTACAAATAATTAACCTAAAGCAAGGGTTGTCAACCAGCGGTATGCATACCCCCAGGGGTACCTGAGAAGGCCCTAGGGAGTACATGTGGGTGGGTCGGGATGGAGCACCACCATGCATCTTCCAACACAGGTGCTGCTCACCTGGCTGGACATGGGGGGTGGGGCAAGGTTGCATGCAGCAGCTGCTGCTCCTGTGTCCAGCTGTGTGCCACCCCCTCCTCTGCTTGGCATCAGGCCACACGCCACCACCCCCTGCCTAGCAACCCCCCTCTCTGCAGCCCCCCTGAGGGTCCAGACACCAGGGGTACATTGAGCCAAAAAGGTTGAAAACCCCTTACTTAGAGCAATATTACAAAGATTTACACTATATATAATCTGCCTCAACCAAGAGGATTGTATCTGGCTATACTTCAGAAAGCTAAGTGAATGTCCTGGATAGTAAAGAAAGGGTGGTCTCAAAAAAAATCATAAATAGTAAATAGTGATTTTTTTTCTTTAGTGTACCTTGCCCTGTAAACTTACTATTATGTATGAAGCATTATATTTATGGGGGGGTTGTTTTGGTTTTTTTTTAAATAAGGTACATGTTCCAGCATAAAG
>NW_017728995.1:53014258-53016583 GCF_001723915.1 Gavialis gangeticus
ATGGGGGGGTTGTTTTGGTTTTTTTTTAAATAAGGTACATGTTCCAGCATAAAGGAAAGCACTATGGAGATTTGTGAGGTACAGAATTCAAACCAACTCATTTAAAGCTGTTCATCCATCTTTCCAAATGGAGAGAGAATCTCACACAACAGATGCTAGTCATATTGCTCATTGCACTTCTGAAAGGACTCAGCTACTGTAGTAATGAAGGCCACAAAATCTCTACCTCTTTTTTAGCAATGGTTGAATAGTATAAAATTATTGAATTTAGGCTTTACTGGGGAGAGTAATCTTGTGAAATATCCACATTTGCTAATTTTTTCCTCATTACCAAAAAGTAATTTGTAAAGATTCACTGAGTAGTTGGGAGAAATAATTCTCAGTATCTTGGTTATTTCACAACATCTGTCTGATGCTCAACATTTCACTGTGCTATTGGTCATATGGTATTATTTCTCTTACCTGACTGGGTGTCAGAGATAAACAGAGAAATGACATGGTACATAAAAGAATAAACGATAAATTGTACATTAGTACAAATTTCCAAAACTTTCCAGGTTTGCATTAGATTACCTAAGCAGGAGCCCAAGTATTCATGAATAACAAATAGCATTGACCACATGAATAGCAGCAAATCAAATTTGAATTGTTTATTCATGAGTATATTCATGAATGTGGGGAGATTTTTTGTTATTCAGCTAACTTTATTCATTTTGAAGTCTTTGTATACCAAAAAGAAAAAAGATATGCTTTTTGAGGAAACAGCTTTTTTCATCCAGCAGGTTATTTTAATTGCAATTAAAAAAGTCAATTTTAACACTTTCATAAACCTTGTCCTCTCATTCCAAAATACATCTTTTGGGATGATACAATATCCTGTCTATGCAGGGGGTCAGACTCGATGATCTATTGAGGTCTCTTCTGACCCTAACATGTATGAATATATTACATCACATCATATATGATACACTATATCACAGAGGTGGGCAAAATATGGCCTAGGGGCTGGATCCAGCAAATGGTTGCCTCCACAACACTCTGCATGGGGCCAAGCCCCACCTGCTCCACTGAGGCAGCCTATGCCATGCTTCCATCTGCCAGCCCAGGCCCCAACCAGCACATGCAGCTTCTGTTGAGGGTGTTCCAGGTGCTGTTCTGCTCCGTCTCTTCACCTCCAGCTGGATCCTCCCAGCTGAAGCTTCCCTCCCACCCACCTGGAGTAGTAGAGAAGGGACAGGAACAGGAGGAGGAACCACCACTGGAAGCAAGAGGAGGAGAAAAGCATCTGACTCGTTGTAGCTGCATCATGAACAGCCCTGCCATGCTGTTCTGCTTCCCTTGCCTCCAGCAGAAGCTGCCCAGCTGAAGCTTTCCTTCCCCCTCCCCCACAACAAATTGCCTGGAGCAGCATAGCAGGGGCAGGGGCAGGGGCAGAACCCACCACTGGATGTCAGAGGAGAACAGACCCACCAGCCTGGGTCAGTTTCCAGCATGGCTGTTTCCAATGCAACTACAGGCAGCCAGGTGCTGCTTTGCTCCCCTTGCCTCCAGTGGTGGCTACTCCTCCTGCCCTTGTCCCTGCTGCATCACCCTGGGCAGGGGGAAAGCTTAAGATGCATGGCTCCCACTAGAGGTGAGGGGAGCAGAGCAGCACCTGGCTGGCTTCAGCCAGACCAGGAGCAGCTCTGCCAGAAACTGCACAATCAGCTGGGACTGGGGTTGAGGCCAGGCCCAGGCCAGAAGGAGGGCAGTGTGGGCTGCCTTGGGCATGACTCAGCCCCATGTGGAGTGCCATGGGAGCAGCTGCAGACTGCACTGCTCAGGCAAGCTCTGCTGTATTTACCCCTCACCTTCTTCCCTCACCCCAGCCAGGTCCCAGGACCTAGCACCCAGGCAGCCCTGTGCTATATCAAATCAGATATTATACACACAGATGTATACTAAGGGAGTGCAAAATTTTGACTGGTGTTTCGTTTCGAAGCTGTTTCGATGTGTTTCAAGCTTGAAACAGTGGAATCAAAATGAAACAAGGGCTCTCAAAACATTTTGAAAGTTTGAAATGTTTCAAGTTTTGAAGCCAGGCTAGCTGCAGCTAAACAGAAACTAAGGAGAGGGAGGCGGAAGGGGGGGGGAAGATTGCTTTCTGATACTGACATCTAGCTCCCCGTTTGATTCCCCAGCTCTCTGATCACTTCCCCCAGCTGTTTCTGGGGGGATGCAGACCCCTTATCTGCACATGGGGTTTCAGCAGGCTGCCTCTAACTGCAGCAGCAGCCTGCTGAAATCCAGCGTACAAATCCGGGGTCCCGCACCCCCCCCCCCCCC
>NW_017728995.1:53016817-53057708 GCF_001723915.1 Gavialis gangeticus
CCCGGGGCCCCCCCCCCCCCCCCCCCCCCCAGGAACAGCTGGGGAAGCAACCACAGAGCTGAGGGGAATATTCAGGTCCCTCAAAATTCCCCCAGTTGGATTCCCCAGCTCCCCAATCTTTCTGCCAGCTCTCTGATAACTTCCCTCAGCTCTTCTGAGGGGCACAGGTCCCTGGAGGATGCAGGATGACAGCAGGCTGCCACTGCCATCTGGGAAAGGAGCTGGGTGCAGCCCATGCTGAGTGCCAGGAAGCCTGCTTATGCTGCTGGCTCCAGCTGGCAGTGACAGCCTGATGTCATCTGATGCACAGATCCTCCCCTCCACCCAGGAGGAATCTAGCACAGCTCCACAGCCCTCTTGGGGTGATACAAATTTTGCTTTGAACAGTTTGAGGTGCAGTTTCCCAGAACCCTGGCACCTATCTCCTTGAAACGTAGTAGGTTTCATGCCCTCAGAAGGGGGTACTATCTCTGCAACTATCGTATGAATCAGACAAGAAGTGATAAAGTTATAGGCATTTTCATGATTCCCCATTATAGCTTATGGGTGAAATGTCAAAACAGCAAAACAGTTTCGATCAAATGAAATGGAGCAGTACTTTGAAATGAAATGAAATGACAAAACAAAATACTATCCCTTCAAAATGGTGAAGCAGAAGTCAAAATGAAATAGTACTATTTCACACAGCCCTAACGTGTACACATGTGGAATTTAATTAATGAAATATACTTATACTTTCATTAAATTATATATATGTGTAGCGGTGGGGGCTGTCTTCAGGGTCTGGAAGCACTGGGGACAAGCCCTGACACTCCCAGTGGAAGGCTCAGGGACCCCTGAGCTGGGTGCAGGGGAAAAGGCAGGAGGCAAGACTGAGCTTGCTGGAGAGTTTCCCAGCAGAGCTGACTCCCCACATGCCACTGCCCTGCCGAGACTGGGCAGCAGCAGTAGTTGGGAGCTGGGCAAGACATCCATATCTCCTGTCCCAGGGGAAGAGGCTCGGGGTTGGCTATCACCCCTGGAGCCCAGGCCGGGCATATCCAGCCTGCAGCTGGCCATGGGTCCACCAGACGGAGATCCAATCCTGGGGTAGAGCCAGGAGAAGGGAGGCACAAGTGAAGGGCTGGCTACAGCTACAAGCCAGCACTGTGAGTGGAGACCAAGAAGTCCAAGATCCACCAGCTGGATACAAGGAGCTGAGCCAGGAGCTGGCACAGAAGCCCAACACAGCTGGTGGTTGGTGAGTGGAAAGGGCGTAGGGAAGCAGAGCCCCAGGACCAAGTGCGGTGAGTCTGCGAGTACCCCCATCTCTGTTCTGGAGGAGAACACGACTGAACCCCTCCAAATTCCATCAAGTCATGGCAGGTGAGTTGGGGGGCCTGAGCCAGGGAGCAGTGGGATACCCGCAGTGCTGGCCAAGGTCTCCACAGTATGTATAAATTTCATTCATTAAACAATGAACAGTCTAAATACCCAGCTGGACAGTAAAATAGAAATAAGACATAACAATACCCAGTATATTATAAATCTAAAGAGTCTAGTGTGGAAAAACAAGAGAGTGAATATATAAAAAAACTGAGAGAGAGGAAAAAAAAAAGAAGTTCGTTTATGAAGCAGGAGATTTTCAAAGGCCCAAATGGCAGTGAAATCACTTATCCTTAAAAGCCCCATAAGCGCTTGAAAATAAACAAATCTTACCTATAGTCTGGTTACAGACATTCAAAAGGCCCAAGGCACAAACCTACGTAGGTTTCTGTAAGTGTCCTATGAAACAGAAATTTAGTCTTCAGTCAGGGGTGGGGGGTGAGGGGAGCAGGGAGAACATGAGATTGCCTGCACTGCCTGAGGCCAGCAGGTTAAGACAGCTCAAACACACTTCCCATCATGACCTTCAGCATACCTGGGCTGCCAGAGACTGCCAAGCACTGTTGAGTCAGTGACAGGCATCTCCTGCCAGTGACAGGCATCTGCTCCCTGACACTGCAGTGACTCATGGCGCTGTGGGTGCCTCTCAGGAGCCCACCAAGACACCTCCATGGTGCTATGAGCAGATTCAGTGCCAAGAAGCCAGGCACAGCTGAGCCCCAATTGCGCACCACCTCTCCCCACACCCTAACCCCACCAGCAGCAGCAGTGACAAGCTTTTGCAACCTGCCTAGCTCCACGGTACTGCCTGATTGTGGCAACATGGGTGCCTCTTGGTGGGGTCCTACACACCCACCAAGAGACACCCACACCTCCTGCAAGCCAGCACAATGCCAAGGAGCCAGGCACAGCCAAATCCCTCTTCTGTTCCCCAGCATCATAGTCAGTGGAAGGCTTCTACAGCCTGCCTGGATCCATCACTGTGGCTGCTTGTGGTATGATGGGTGTCTCTTAGTGGGCTCCCACACACCCCCAAGACACCATGGCACCATGAGCCAGTGCAGGGCCAGAGAGCCAGCACAGCTGAGCCCCCCTCTCCCCCCAGTCCATCAGTGGCAGAATCAGTGACACCGTTCTGCAGCTCACCCAGTTCCCTGAGAGGGTAGGGGCTGCCAAGGTGCCTGGAAGACAATGACCTACTTTGATTTGTGAGCAGACCTGGTACTGAAGTTTGGTTTACTAGTCTAGCTTAGATCCAGGTCTATCTTAGACCAGGATCCACCATTTTAAAGCAATCTATGTTCTCTGAACTTCTGTTCTGTTATAGGTATAGACTAGTTTCCAACGTCCTACACCAGAAAAATTGTAATATCTGTACCTGGCCATAATCTTTAAATGTCATTCCGGCTCAACTGGAATAAGGTTAAATTAGAGCAACAGAATCTCCATAATTTGTTTTGAAGACATTTGGGGAAACATGTTCTTCCTCTACTCAAATATAAATTCCTACTAATATTTAATTGTGAGTTTCAGGTTCAAACAAAAAGAACTCCAAAAACTAATCCCCATCACACACATCAACTTTCCCATTAGGTTCACAATGCCCCACCCCACCCCACCCCACCTTCCTGCAATTTACAATTTGAATACAAAATTAATTGGTCCATATTTGCTTTGAAATGAGGCTAGGAATGCTTGAAACTTTTCTGACTGGTTTTATTAGCATAGTCATGGGTGACTGATGCTGCCTTAGTCAGGGGAGCACGTGCTCCATGACCAGTCCTGCTGACCCCCCGTGGACAATTCTGTAGATTAGGGGAAGGGGTGCCCTGCAGGCAATCTTGCAGATTGGGGGAAAGTGGGTCCCCTGCGGGGAATCCTGCAATGGCCAATTGCTGCAGCCAATTGCTGCGATTGCAGCAGCCACAGCTGCTCCCAGAGGTGGCTACAGTGATCGCAGTGATCAGCCAGCACTTGCAGGGAGGGCACTACTGCTTCTGCCTGCCCCCCCTGCCCATTACATAAGCGGCAAGCACGGCTGATCAGGGGGTGCCCCTGCACTCCCTATGTGTCGCCACTGAAGATAGTGTTTATTTTCAAATTTCTGAAAACATCTGAAAGCAAAGTTAAGCATGATTTCAGATCCTGTTGTGATTTTAAGTACAGTTCTGGGAAAAACAATGGCCAATCTCCATAGAAGACAAAAGGACTTTGTTTGCTGCAGTAGTTACTGACTTAGTAAAATATATACCTATATGACAGGGATAGTAGAAGTAATCTGCTGAGGAAACTGTGATGAATACATTCAATATGACAGCCAATGTGTCTTTAAACACCAGAGGGCCCAATGGGTATTCTTTTATGTTGATTATTTTATTTTGTATCCCCCAAGACCACTAATCACTATAAAGATTAGCCTCATGGTTTTCTATTTTCTATGCTGAATGACTTAAATTAATAAAGTTCTAGTTTAGGCTTTATCAAGTCAGTGAACAAATATAGAACAGGGGAAAAAAGGCAACATCCTGTAGAATATTACTTAATTTTGTGCCATATCCTTTCCCTGTTAAATTAGTGTAAGAACAGGATATTAATTGAGTTTGACACATGTAGAAACAGTGGAAGAAGAGAATCAGTTTGAATGGAGTACTTGAGTTGTACAGCAGTGTAAATAAGAGAATTCAGCAGGTTTCTAAACTCCCCCTATTTGGGAGTGAAGCTGGAAGACGTGGGATTTGTGTAATGAACACACTGCAATGCAGCATGATCTGCAAATGGACAGGTGAGTGTCTGCAGATGAAAAAGTGGAGGGAAATCACAAAACTATAAGTAGTACCATAGAAAGAAACTCAGCAGGATCCCAGCAGAATTGCATACACTTCTCTGCAGGGCTCCAGCAAGTTTTAGTGAAGGGCATTATAAATATGCTCACCAAAACGTTTGGGAAAAAAGAGTGATGCACAATTTGATTTTGAAAGTGATGGTTTCAGTGTATCTGCTACTTCTCAAGCTTAACAGACAGTTTGAAATCTTCCACTTGCATGACAGGACAATTTTAACAAACCCAATGGACACATGATACCAAATGAGCAAGCTTTACGGGAGCTGTTATCCACAGCAAAAATCTCAAGCAAACAGTTTGCTCTATAGTAATTATAATGAAAATATTATCTAGCTCTGTTCAACTGAAGTGCTTATTAGCAAATTTTAAGTATTTCACCTCACCCTTTTAATACACATCCTAAAGACTCAAAAAAACCCCTCCGTTTCTCTTCACAGGCTTTTTAACTATGCGATGAAGAAATCTGTCACTTCCAATTCTAAACTTGCTTTCTGTTGTGATTGCTCCAGGATCTTGTATCTATGGCAGCTTTTCTCTACACAACATCAATTAAAAAAATGATTAACTTATCAGTGTCTGTGCTGATAGATGCGATTGGTTTCTGGAAATAGCAATCATGACAGATACTGTGAGCTCCCTTGATCAGTTAGTTTTCTGTGATGTAGCAGATAATGAATTCTCCAAGCATGTATCATGTTTAGTTGAAGAACCTTCATTTGCCTCCCTAACCTCCCTCTCTTATTATATACCTCCAGAATCCTACGTTTCCAATTAATTTGTAATCCCTTCATGTAAGGACATTATCATAGTTTACAAATCTTTTTTAAAGGTATAAGATTTATTCATCACCAACAGAGGTACATTTTTTACTTGTTTTTGAGCTTTGAAAATTTGCATTGTTTAACGAAGAACTATTGGGATTTCCAGATAGACTTAAAACATTAACATTAATTACACAGTTTGGTGTTCTGATGCATCATGAAGTGCAGCAAAACCACTGTTACAGTAATGGAATATGAGCGGGGAGGGGAAATGCTGCCAAAACATAATCCACTTTAGAACTGTTTCAAGTTTTATTGAACACCTTTATTCTGCACATTTGTCAAACTATAATGAGACCTTAAACTCATGTACTAGATGTGAAGACTCTTGGGAAAAAGCATTGAATATTGAAAATGCACAGTAGACACAGTAGAGATTTATTTGAGCATTTTATAAAGTCTTCACAAGCATGGGTGCAAAATCTGAGGACATAGTGAGGAGAAAAAAAAAAATCTAATCTTAACTCTAAGTATAATAAATGGACACTAGTTATTAGGGTTTCCTTGACCCTACAACAACTTCAGGGACACTTCATATCATTTTTTTTACTTCAAAGTAAATGAATATAACCTATAATGTAATACATGACTTTTGACCATAATTAAATTATCTTAGTTTGAAGACAGCTTAATTCATAATCAATATTAATTATAGTAATATCATTGTTGAAAAGCCAGAGTGGAAGTCATTTTATTAATTAGGAAGAAGGGCATTGTGGTCTGATTTCCTAGGGAAAAAAAGCTCTAAATTCCAGGTGCAACTCTATTCATCTGACCTTACTCAGTGATCAAAGTATAACAAGCTTAAGTTTGAAGTAGCTGTAACATGATACTTGACACTAGCCCACCTCAATTTACACAATCTTGCAGCTTAAATAACATTTTAGAAATCCTGTCTGGTTACATATGCCATGCTTAGTACTACGTACTCAAACCTATATGGATGTTGGATGGACAGGGAGAAGGTTGTTTTATTTAAATGAGTGATTCTCAAACAGGGTGCCATGAGATCCTTAAGGGTGATATGAGGTGCTGCACAATATTACCAACCTTGGGTATGAAAATAATACATGATTCAAAATATAAACCCAGAGGTATCAAATAGGAATCCATAGTGTCACAAAAAATCTGACTTGTGTTTTTCTGAGTGCTCTGCAAGAGAAGAATTGCTGTATTATTTTTCCATAGTTAAGAAATGAATGGAAGCTAAGAGTTGGCATTTTCCGAGGGATTCCTTGAATCTAATGAGATTGACAACCACTGATTTAACCCCATGGCACTACATGTTCATAGTTCAAATTATCACTTAACTAGTTCTAATGATAAGAATTTATAGTATTCCCCAATGGTAAAGGTAACTCCAAAATTAGGAAGGTCATATCCAGCTACAGCCTTCTACAGACACCTTACAATAGTAAGACAATGTGGACACATCCTGAAAAATATAATGGCCATGGCTCTGATACCTGAGCCACTGCAGGCATGTGGCTGCATTTCCAGAACCAAAAATGAAAGTCTGTTCACTTAATTATTGGTTCAATATACACAGCTTAGACTAACCTATGAAGATTGAATCGATTCAGCCTCAAGATATTGGACTGTCTTTACTTAGTTTAAGTGTTTAGACCAGGGATGTCCAACCTTTTTGAATGTGAGGCCGGATCATGAACTTTTTATCACCCAGTGGGCCGGCGAGCCATATTCAAAGACCTCACAGGAAGCAGTATCACATCACACACCTCCCCTCCCTGCAAACGAAATTACAGCGTTTACTTCTGTTTCCTGTCGCAGCACCTCGAGCCTCAGAAAACAGCTTGGAGGGCCGCATGGCCGCCCACGGGTCATATGTTGGACAAGCCTGGTTTAGATTTTCCTTGGAAATATTACTCTGTTGATATATTTTATTGAGGTACTAGTAAGCTACATACAAAGGTAATGCTTAAAGAAATCACTTCTTGTTACATTGACTTGAATACATCATTGTATGCATGCTTCTTGTGCCTGATCCAAAGATAAGCAACCTTACTGAAAGGCTTTCCATCAATTCTGGTGGCCTTTGTGTAAAAAAATGCTTACAATGCACTGTGTGAATGAAAATGTATATGCAATATTCAAGTGACTAAGCTTTCTCTCAGAAATTAACACATTAAGAATTAGTGTTACAAGTGCTTCAAGCAATTGTTATTGGTCTAAACACTTTAATTTGACTGCCTCTATTTGAAGTATTATCAAATCAACTAAGAAAAGGCAGGGCAATTACAATGTTCAGCAGTTAATAGATTTTATTTCAGCATGTGAAAGGTTATCATATATTATAAAATCAAAGATACCACAGGATGAGGAAAAACTAGGTGGTACGTGACACCAAATGTATTAATACAGAGTTGGATTTGAGAAAGAAAAAAGAAAGAAAGAAAAGGAAATAGAAAGGAAAGAAAAAAAAGAGAAAAACCTACAGGCAGCTATTTAATCTTTTTGTGATGTTTAATTTTAATCATTATAACATAAAAATTGTTTGCCTTTTTAATTGTAGGTTATATATAATTTAACTATAAACACCTTCCATTTTAGTTTATATTTACCCTCAGATATTTCTAAATAAGAAACCTAAAATCAGATGCCCTATTTTATTTAGATAAATTTAAAAAAGAAAAAAAAAGGAGCAAGCATTAGACCTTAGAAATTAGGGTTTTAATGTGGGTGAGCCCTCCCTCTCCCTGAGCATTAAAATGTGGTTTCTTCCCTGCTTTTGGGACCTTGCAGCCGATGGGATGCATCCACGGTAAGGTCTGTGTGGTTTTGTCACTGCTTCAATATAAAATTCACAAAGTCAAAGGTGAAAAAACCCTACCTGGTTCAATTTCCATCACTGAAAGGCATTTACATTTTAATTTGCAACTAGGCATGCAATTTTATTCACACAAAGGGTAAAAGGTGAAACACATAAGACTTAACTCTGCAAAGACTTTCACACATTCTTAGTTTCAGTGGAATTATTCCCAGGCTTTGTCTTCACTAGAAGGCAGGTAGGGGGAGTCTTCCTCACAGATAGTCCCTTATAGACCCCAAATGCCTTGCCATCAAAACTAGATACATACCCACAAAATGTTTGCTTTCTGAGAAATCAGTCCCTTCTGATTCAGAACATTTCATTTAAAAAGTTTCTTGATCACCTGTTTCTATGATACTCAAGGCTTTCATGTTTCAATAGGTTTGAAGTTTTTACAGTATAAGAGAATTTTGGTTTAAATATATATTTTAATTTGGTTAGGAATGTTTTCCTCACATGGAGGTAAATATTATCTGCTATATTCCCAGCTTCTCCCACTATCTGTCCATACTAGAATTTCTGCAGGTTTATTAATCAAAAAGATTATATTATTGGAAATCTTCACCATTTCATTATTGGCTTAGTCCAGCAGATGAGTGATAAAGACATTAAATACTGGTCCCAATACTGACTCTTGGGTCAAGTCCATGCCATGGACTTTTCTATTAGTAGCCATTAGCAAAGCCATTAGCAAACCTTAAGGAGATTTTAATTAAAATAAATTTGGCTCCACATTTTATGGTTCTATACATATTTGAGGAACTTCATTAACATTTTCTGGAATCCAAGTAAAATGTTAAGTAGCCACTATTTTAAAAACTTTCTCACACCAGCAAGTTAACCACTTTCTCCTACAGAAGCCATGCTGGTTTCTCCTCACCGCACTCCTTTCATGTTACTCATTTCCTAATCGGGGTAGTTCTATATAGTTTCTGGAGTACTCCGAAGGATGAAACTCTTTAAGTATACACTACTCACCCGCCCTACATAGGCCACACCTGGAAACCTGGTGGCAAAAGAGTTCTATGGTTATGTTCAGTGATCTTGCTAAAAGCACAAAGGAGTCAAATGTCAAGAGCCATGGCAGGGACCTCTTCAGAACAACTCCATTCCCTCATTTCCAGGTTTGACATGCGCAGAACAGGGCAGGGCTTACAATAATTCTCCTGCAATGTTGCAAAAGCAGAAAAGATATACATTTAAATTGTCCCTAGGATATCTAATGCTATTTGGTAGAGTCCAATTCTGATTACTTCCTTGAACTGTTTTTATTAAAAATAAATAAATAAATGTATTTATTTTTACCAGTGTGATGCTACAGTTAGCAGAGCAAACAATGCATTGGTTGATGTATGCCAGCACATCTCAAGCAAAACTATGGAAGTTATTCTCCTGCTCTACTCAGCATCAGTGAGGCCACAGCTAGAGTACTGGATCCAGTTCTGAGCACCACATTTCAAGAAGGATGTGGAGAAGTTTGAGAGAGTCCAGAAAAGAGACACTTATATGATTAGAGGCCTGAACAGCAAGCCTTGAGGAAAGGCTGACAGATATGGGACTGTTCAGCCTAGAAAAAAGATGACTTCATTCACGGGGATTTGGTGGCAGCTTACAAATATATCAGGGGAGAGCATCAGGGGCTAGGTGAAGCATCCCAGGGGAAAACCAGAAGCGATGGTCATAAACTCCTAGAAGAAGGTTTCAGATTGGATACAAGGAAAAACTTTGCTATGGTTCATGTGATCAGACCCTGGAACAGACTCCCAGTGGGGGTGGTGCAGGCACCTACCCTGCAGATCTTCAAATGGAGACTGGAAGAGCACCTCGCTGTGGTTATTTGACCCCAGCAGCATTTCCTGCCCAGAGCAGGGGGGCTGGACCTGATGATTTCATGAGGTTCCTTCCAGCCCTAAACTTCTGTGAATCTCTGAATCTGTAAATAGATATGTAGCAAATTAGTCTCTATAAACGGTGGCTTTAACACTGGAGTCTTTAACACTGCAGGGATGACCCTGCATGCCTGGCTATTGGAGCCAGACAGATACATTACTAGGCATGAAGCTGTATCTGAGGGGAGGGGGATGGAAGGACTCCCCCGCAGGAGAATTCATCATGGGAGACACAGCCCTGCACCAGGAGGGAAGAGGGGAGCCCATGTCTCTCCCAGTCCCCTAGCGGCAGCAGCCCAAGCCTGTGTTGCTGCAGTAAGGAAAGCTAGGCAAGTAAGACACTTCCTTGCTTCCTCCCTGCCCCCACCCTACAACAGTCAACATAATTCCCCTCTGCCACAACCTCTGGCTCAAGCATTGATAAAGATAGTTATGCCTCTGGTGTTTTGTCAGAGTTCAAAACAGTTATGTTGCTGCCAAACATTTTAGGTTTGACAAATTACCATTTTCCAACAAAAACAATTCTAAGAAAGTTTCTGATGAGTTCTATCAATAAGATTCCCAGCTCTTCATCTATATTGCTGTGAGATATTCACTGCAGATGGGAAAGAGGTGGAGGAAGCAAAAAAGTTCTTGGCTAATTCTCTCCTTCTCCCCCACATATGGATAGGGACTTCAATCTAGTTTCCATCTCCACCTCCTGTCCTGCGAATCTGGTAGGGTTATGAGAATGATGTACAATAATTTTCTATGGGAGCACGAACATGTCACCCTACATCAGCATAGCAACGCATTACATCACTGTACAGTGTGCTATGGCAATATAGTAATCATGTGAGTCTATACATGATCGGCAGCTAGTGGCAGATAGAAGTTATGGCTTTCAGATGAAAATATTCAGTTGTTTAATAGCTATTCTACATATAAGCTAATAATGCAGAAGAAGAAAATTAAAAATACATATGTTTTTTTGCCCTAGTTCTGTTAATGAATATGTCTCCACCAGGCAAACTGGTACTGTAATAAATCCCCAATGGTTTCAAAATAGTTTTCACATAACATACCATTAAGTTTTGGCACCAACTCTATTGGGTTCAATAAATTAAAGAGTAAGATTTTACACAGGGAACTTGTTCCAAACCCACGCAAACATTGTAACTCCTTGATGGGCCTGGGAGAAAAGGAACTCTGAATCTGTAGTGAGGGGAGTATTTTAGCACTTACAAAAATATCTCAGGTAGCTAGATCTTTGTGCCTGAGCATGTTGATCTAAGAAAAAGCACAGAGTACTTTATGCTCCATTCAATGCAAAGCTAGCCTAGCAGATCAGGACTATGCCAGTAGAAAGCAAACTGCAAATATTCAGTTTTATTAAAGGTAATTGAAAAAGACAATCTATACAATTATTCTGAGTAATTCTCTGTGATCTTTCCTGCCTTCAGAAACATTTGCCTAAGAGTTTTCATATTCATAATTCCACATGAAGAAAGAATAGGTGTTGATTTATTCAAAACAACTGAAACTGAGCAAATCAAAACATTTTAGATTATTTTTTTTTCCTTTTTTCAAGGAAAGCTCTACTTCTGACTTTTGCTATATTATCAGATTTAGACAGAGAAAACACATTCCTAATATTCAGCACATATCTAAGAACTTTTTTATCACTGTCTTTTAAAGCACATTACTAAGACAGTCAAATACCATCCCTTCCTTCCCCCTTTCTGTCTCTCTGCCCCCCACAGAGGGCTAGTGAAACAAGAAATTATACAAGTCAGTAAAGTAAGACAGTTCATAGCTTTCTCTATTCCAGACCCCTGTTCATTGAACTTTACCACTCCTGCAGCAGTTTCTGCCTGGCCAGGAAGTCAGCTTGCTACAAATTTGATCTTTGAAAAGGTGTTGAGCACTGTAGTCTGATTCAGAAAAGCACTTAAGCACATGCCTAATTAAGTATGTGAACAGTCCTAGTGATTTAAAATGCATATGTAAGATTATGCTCTCTTAAGGTGTGTACCAACTGAGCTATTTTTTTCTACCCTGGTTTTACACAGTATTGCAAGCCCCTTGACTTCAATAACTTGCAATTTACCTATGTAAGACAGGCAAATCAGGTCCCATTGCTATTAGACTTCATTACTTTGCCTTGTAGGCAGTTATGTTAGATAAGATAGAACTATGGACATTCCAAATACTGCAGCTGGTCAAACTTACAACATAATGACCACTACTCATGATGTATAGGCCAAATAAAACATTGGTTGAGTATGTAGAAGTGACCCAGTTTTCAAAGGTTCTACATACTCAACAGCTCTTGCTGGTTAATTATAGAGTGTTTTATAAAATATGAGCCTAAATGAGCTAGATTTTCAAATCGAGATTTTCAGCACTAGGAATTCAAATTGGGAGCCAAAATAAGAAGTTATATTTTGGAAATCTTGGCTTAAACCTAAGTGGAAGTCAATCTGTTTGGTAAATGCACAAGGTTCTTTGGGTAAATGTGATGTATTTTATTAAACAAACTAAATTAAATGCAGGTAGTAATATTAAAAGGCTAAGTCTTTAAAAACCTCATCCTATATCACCAGGCCCACAGAAACCTCTACATTTTTACCTAGTTTTTCATTCTTAGCCAATGATGTAGGTTCTCAAATACCCACAGGAATTTCTTACGCTGTCCCAGCCATTGCATTGGCCATTTTAGTGTTTTTTTCCTTAAAACAAATAAAACAAAACAAAAAAGAATGCCTCAATTATGGAGCTAGGAATTATTTTTCAAGATTCTACTTTTATCAATATTATATCAGCTTTAGCACAATCCTAAGGCTTAATGTTACTAAATGAAGGTTTCTTTCCCAATGATTTTATTCTCAGCTCATTTTTTTGCTCTTGATTCACGAGATAATAGTTTCTTGACCACTGTTGATCTGGTTTGCTTCAT
Source organism: Gavialis gangeticus (assembly GCF_001723915.1). Lineage (NCBI taxonomy): Eukaryota > Metazoa > Chordata > Crocodylia > Gavialidae > Gavialis > Gavialis gangeticus. Next base: position 53,029,503 of record NW_017728995.1, read on the forward strand.
TTTTATCAACCTCATAACTAGGAATGCAGGTTTTCCATTTGACATGGAAAAAATGCAGAAAATCATGGATTTTTTCTTTTACAAGACAAAAAAATCCACAGGAAACTGCAGGATTCCTCTTGCAGGCTGGCAGAGTTCCAGCCGGTAAGGAGCTGCTTGGCAGTGGGTAGAGTAGGAGAAAAGCGATCACAGGCAGGGGCCATCACACGCATGCTGGCACATACACATACACTTGGCAGCCAGGCAGTGTAGTGGAGAGCCCAGGCCACTTCTACCCCAGAGGAGAGGTGGGGTTTGCGTTATTTTCAAAAGACCAAGGATTTAAACTTATAAAATGATAATGCTTGTTTATTTAGTGAGCCTTCTTAGCCTACTGATCTGCTGTTCCCAGCTGCAACCCCCAGGCAAATGTAACCACATATACGTATATTTTAATGCTCTTAAAAGGTATCCACACATAATGAGGGGCTGAGGGGAGTGGCAGCAGCAGCTAAACCATGGCAGTAGGGTAGAGCTGTGTCCCGGCCTGTGAGCACCTGGTGGCAGGAAGAGGTGAGGGCAGCATGGCTCACTACCCAGTCTGTTACTCCTTGCACTGCTGGCAGCATGGCTGGCACAGGGGTCTTGGTGGTGGCACTGGCAATGAATGTTGCTGTCCCACTTCAGCCACCCATACTGGATCCCGTCTGCTGGGCTATGGAGGTGGCTCCTGCCCATGCTGGTCTGGTCAGGCTGCAGCCCCCTGTCCACAGTGGGTGCACAATTCTGGGCGGGGGGGGGCATGTACCCTCCCATGCATCACCTATGACATGGACTATTGTTGGCTACTCCCACACACTGGGGGACTGGAGCCTGGGGATAGAAGTGAGGGGCCCCAACAGGGATGGGAGGCTGTGGTTTGAGAGTAAAGGGGTATCAGCATATAAGAGCTGCTCAGCACCATAAAAGCAGCAGGGGAGACATCTGCAGCTGGACCCACATTATCGTGAAATGAAAGGGGCAGGGCAAGCTCTGATTTTCTATGATAAAAAAGCCAAAATCAAATGCCAAACTATATAGGTATTTAGGATTTATTTTATTCTCGTGATTGAGCCACTGGTAGGCTTTCAAATGGCTTTAAAAATGTAAATATATTTATAAAACATTGTGTTCAACTGGGGTGTGTGTACGCACCACTACACACACTATATATTTAATATAGTGCTTAGACAAACTTTTGAATGCAAGACATTCTTCTGGAGGTGAATGAGTGTACCTTGGCTGAAGACAGTGAAGCTACACATGTCATTTTAACTGTGGAAAAAAAATATATCTTTATTTTTTAAAAAACCCAGAGAATTTGAGTTTTTTAAACAGAGAAAACTGGAATCCCTGAATCATAACTGACTTGAACCCTATTAATTGCTTTCATTTTTAAACAGTAATAACCCAAAAGTAAAATACAAATTCTGTCATCCCAAAAATACTTTAATGGTCAGGTACCAAACTTCAAAAAAGCATCCAAGTTCCAATAAAATTGGAGAGTAGATTCTCTACAGTTTTATTAAGTAGTTAAAGATCTAGAAACCCACTAAGAATTACAAGCTATAAATGGTTTAAAGTTACCCATAATATTTTTAATCACTCCTCATTACTAATATATGTCTATCTGATATTAGTGTTGCTTTCGTAACTCATTCTTCCAAAGAAATTTATCAAGGTACTTATAAACATCAATTTTAAATGTATTCCAAAGAATCTGAAAAGACCAGACAAACCTCCATGAATTCCCAAAAGTCAAGAAGCAAGAATTTGTGGTCCCTCCCACTCTTGATTTTAGTTTCCCAACATGGGATTCACATCAGATTGGAAAAGAATCCTGGAAAAAAATGCTTCAAGATTTAGAGTTCTTATGTTCCTTTGCAGGAAGCTGAAGCCAAAATATAAAAAAAGCACTGTATACATTCCAAAGCATAATTAATTAGCCTGCATGTCACAGGCATTGAATGATGTCAATATTAGATTAATTGCAAAGGTTAATTTCCATATTATCTATGACAGACATACAGTGGGTGAATTGCACAAGACCTTGATGCAATTGAAACTCCGATTTAATGGGAAAAGGAGGTCTTAGTTTGATCAAGATGATGCAGACTCTGGGTTATTCCTATGAACTCTGAACAATAATTGCATTGGGGAAACCCTTTCAAAAACAACCCTCCTTCTTGTGCTTAGACAAACTTTTAAATGCAAGACATTCTTCTGGAGGTGAATGAGTGTACTTTGGCTGAAGACAGTGAAGCTACACACATTACCATCAGCTAAAGTTCTAACAAATAGGGTCTAACAGGATTGACAATGTTTGTTTTTTGTTTCTTTTTCAAGTGAAGATGCTTATTTAGCAAATCTAAAAAAATAAACACTAACCATACTTGGTTAAGAACATTTGTCTGAATCATGCAGGTTGTTTCACTGCTGGATGCATCCTAGCTTGTCATTCCACTTGTTAACCATTTATTTTCAGACTACTGCCTGCAGACTTTTTTCCACACTGCTGCTTGCACTAGTAGCCTTTCTATTACATACATACATTAGAAAGGCTAAAGATATACAAATACATACACACACGCTTTTTTCCTAGGAGTCTCTTAAGATTAAGAATTTTTAGTTTGTTTATTGATTAAACTCCCTTAAAAATCAAATTAAGAAAAATATAAATCTATACAAATGTAGTGTACAAAAGGTTCAATTATAACTATTTGATACCGTAAGAAACTCAGTATAAAATTGTTCATTAATGTTTATAGAAGATTCATTTTAAAAAATTATGTTTAGCAATACAGTATAACCACTGCTAAAATGAAAAAGTTGAAAAAATTATTTGAAAACAAAGACAATGTGGTAAAAATTCTATTAAATTTAAAAAATAATCATGGCACAACAGGCAAATGGAACGCTGGAGGAGATGGGCAGATGTTATGGCTCACTGGTTTTAATTTATATAAAAGACTTCACATTCCATGGCAGCTAGCACAAAATCACTCATTGGATGGCAGCTTGTGTTCTGCTTTTTCTTAAAGGTAAACTACAAAGCTAAAGGAAAATCAAGTTAAATTAATATTTGTATGCTGAATGTTCTAACTTTATATTTATCTATGTATCTGCACGTCTCAAATGTCTTCCCCTTTTCCTTGTTCTCTGTTTCAAAATAGATCATTGTTTCCTTATTTAGCATTGTTTTTTTCCTGTATTTAATCAACTACTGGACAGTTAGCAAGAATACTTGTTTCCATGTTGAGTTTCAGAGCAGGTTCTTCTTAAATCTCTTACAGGTTTTGGGAAGTTCAGATGATGGTCTCAGTTCTGTCAGGAGTCAGCTATAAAACACTCTTGCCTATGTGGGACATGACAGACATCAGCCCACAAGGAGCTCATTGTAGAACTGGTGCTTAAAATGGCACAGCTGCTACCCACGAGCAGCACTAGAGGTTTTAAGCTCTACTGTCACATTCTGAGGTATGCTCCACAAGCAGGAAATTGCTGGGAAGGATTTCATGGAGTGAATGATTTGTTTGTTTGGGGGGGGGGGGGAAAAACAAACCAAAAAACAAACTACTTTATCCCTCATACTCTGGCTACTCTGGCTAATTGTACTCCTGTGGGTGGGAAAAATTAATTCCATATTAGTTGTGCCGCTCATTTTGAAAAAGTATCTACTGTATTTAGAAAAAAAACAAAACAATCTCTACCTGATTTTAAAAAGAAATGGAAGCACCTGCCCCTTAAGTATCTTTTCAAGGACTCTGCAGGGCAGTGGCAATGAAAGCTGTCTACCACATGAAAGCCACTCTGCAGCTACTGACAGACTTGAAGCTCCCTGGTTTAACTCACGGTGCTTCACAAAAAGTGCCATAAGTTAAACTGACCCTCCTAGTCCAACAGACATTCACTACTGGATTAGGGAGGTGTGCGATCAAGCTCCTCTTCGGAGCCAATCTGGGGAGAGAAGCTGCATGTCTGCAATCTCTGTCCCCCTAGTCCTGCCTCCACCTCCAAGCTCTCGTGCTCAGTCAGGATGGGAGGGGGGAGGAGGGAAGGCAGGGTGGGGAAGGCAGGGGATGGAGGCTTATTCACTGGAGGGTAGGGGGTGGATTGGAGCACCCCACACTCCCATTCTGAAGACAGCATGTGGAGCAGAGCTGGACTGTGTCAACCAAACTCTGCTTCCAACCATGCTGACATACAATGAGGGTTCAGATTGCCATTCAATCAGACATTTTTTAAGTATTCTGCAGCTATGCATTTCTGTCAGTGCATGACTGTAGAGTACTTTCAGTGGCTGATCACACAACAAACTTTCACATCTGTCAGCACTCTGCATCTACAGAAGCAAGTTACCTGCTTTGTATGTTCTTTTGCATTTCAAAAATCCCATTTCCTTCAACAACTTATTTATCAAGCTGTGCCTGATAGATGCCTAGAACATCAGCTTTCCATTCTATTGATATTCATAAACATATATCATCGCTGATGAGAGCAAATAGCTATTTTAATATGCACATTCTATTTAATCAGTAACTACAGTGCAATTTCATGCACATAAAGTGACTAACTTAATCCATATTGGAACCAGACTCCCTACTCTTCCAAAGTACCACTTACATATTCTCCATTTCTTTCCATGCGTTCATGTACAAAGAAATGAGTACCTTGTGGGAAGTCAGGCAGACTTTCAGTGTTTAAAAATAAAGACTTTGTAATTCATTAACATGTAGCCTGCTTTAAATTTTGTTTTTGAAACCGATTCATGCTCAAGGCTAAATTCTCCTCTTACATCCTCTTACACATGATTCTCCTCTTCACTTATTCAAGGGACCCGTTTCAACTTCGTAAGTGCAAAGAGTGTAGTCTATCAGTATTAACATCTACCACTTGGGCCTAAGCATCCAGTACTCAATCTGTGTAAGATAAGGAGGATAGTATTTCTGTTTAATGTTTTACTAAGCAAATTTGAAATTTCAAAAGTTTCCCCATTTTGCAGAACGAAACCAAAATTTTGAAGGTCTTTTTTGGAAGAAATGAAGGAGAACCTCACTAAACAGCCATTATTCTGCAATTTATTGGACTCAGCTAAAAAGTGTAGGAATTTCAGGTTCAGGTATCTAGACCACCTGATCCAGTTTCACACATCACAGGCTAGTCCCTTAAACTCTGGGTTATTAACTATTGTGAGGTGGGCGATTCTTTATGTTTTCTATTTTTTTTACTAGAAATTTTATCTTGTATAGGAGAAATCTTTCCTGATGAAATTTGGATCAGAACTGTTGTTTTCTGAAAACAGTTTTAGTTTCAACCACAGCATCAGCTTCAGTATGTAGAACCACAATATGGTTGCAATATGGTTAAACAGTTCAAATTCTCTAGCGCTGCTTGTGCTGGTTGCAGTCCTTTTTGAAAGAATTAGTTTTATTTGGTAGCTTTGGAATGTAATGATTAAAGATGATACTTTGCTCATATGATTTATTCTTCCATCTCATATTTTCTACATCAAATTAAGGAACTAGGATACCTTTACATGAGCATGCAGTAGCTAGAGTGAGATGGAGCTAGAGTGTGAGAACTGTTTTAATGTGTAGATTGAACATTGCCCCTTGGGTAAGAAGCATACAAGAATGTACTTGGAGGCATAAGCTACTAGCAGATGTTAAGAAAACAGCACGATTGGTGTTTGAGGCACACCCCATCCTCCAATTCACATGACCTGCCATATGAGGAGTACACATGGGGAAACTGCGTCAGGAGGCCACAAAGCTCCTCAAGCATTTTCAGGAATCTTGCCTTGTCCTGCAGCCCCTGCATGACTTTCAGAGCAAGGCAGTTTGAAGTTGGACAGGGAGGGAAGTAGTGGAGAGCTCCCCACTCCTGAGATGCTGCTTTCATGAGGACTTCTAAGATCACCCAGGTGTGAAGTTTGAGCTCCCAGCAGCAGGCATAAATTTCAAAGTTACAGGGTGCTGTGATTTTGAAACTGGGGAGAGTCTCCCCAGCACTGGGGAGATAGTGCACTGCACCTTTAAAAAAAGTAGGCTGTAACTGGGGAACAGGGAACTCCTCACTTCCCACCTGCTGCTTCCTCATTGGCGGATAGTGGAAGGATAGGAAGATGCCCAGTCTCTGGGTCCCAACAGTTAGGGAGCTTTAAAGAGCATGCCTGCAGCTGAGCTGTAGCCATGGTGGTTAGATCTCCTTAGCTGCTAGGAGAGGCTCAGTGGTCTCTGGGTCTTGGCAATTGTGGAGCTTTAAAGAGCATGGATGCCTTAGTGCTCTCTTTGAAATTCTCCAGTCATTGGGACCCAGAGACCACAGAGCCTCCCACCACTGTCAGTGTCCAAGCATCTGAGGAGGTTTAACACAAAAAAGGAGCTGCAGCCCAACTGCAGACACACTCTTTTAAGCTTTTTGGCTTCAGGATCTACAGCACAGGACACGGGCAGCTCAGAGTTCCCAGCTGCCTGCGCCCCCACCATGAAATGGTGCTTGCAGCTGGGAGCTCTCTGCTCCCCAGCTCCAGCTTCCACAGGGGATCCCAGCTGCATGTCTGCTTTTTAAAAATCTGAACCACAGTGAGCCCAACATCAGGGAGATGCTGCCTGATATCAGGCTTAAGAAGCTGTTTCCCTAGATGCTGAGATCCAGTGCTCAGCCGAGTGCTGAGGTCTGGAAACAATCAGCCTGGACATGCCACATGTTTCATTTAAGCTGTAATACAAACAAGACACAAAGATGTAACACACTATATGTGGAAGGTCTTTGTGGCTTGTTTGCTATATTATCATGCTGTAAATTGGCTTTAAAAGTTTGGCAGGGTTGCTATTAATGGTGCAACTAACACCATAATCATGCCTTAAATGTAATGTGTCAGGGCCCATAAGCTCAGTTAAACCTTTTTTTCAGGATATGTACTGATTAGCTTCTTTGAAATAAGAGATTACAGTCAGCTAACAGAGAGCAAAAGTAATTATATTATCCATACTATGGTAACATTCCATCTCACCTGAAATACGGCTGGGGCTGTCAGGTGTTTTCGTTTTATTTTTACATATTAGGCATATTGCAGCTCTGCCTGGTTTGGGGCCTGCAAATTCTTTGTAAAAACCTTAAACTTGCTTCTAAACTGCTTAAGTTTCACCTAGGAGGCTTCATTTCTTACAAATTCTGGGCAAAGTGACTAGTGAATGTATTTTAGGATTGTAGCCTCAAATGTCCGTCTCTTTCCTCTAGCTGTCTTGATAATTTTTTGGAATGAAACAGGTTTCAATTTGATTTCAAATAAAATTTATAATAATACACAATTTTTCTTTTTATTTATAATGAATTGGAACAATAGAAAACAAAGTGTTGGGAACTTAAAATTCATCACAAACATAGAATTTCTGTCTTCTGCACAACTTTCAATAGAAGCAAGCCATTCCTGGATTTTAGTCCCATCATGTGCTCATGCTTCTCTCAACATTCTGTTCTATTTGCCAGACAAAAGGAAAGAGGTAACTCAGTTCTTCTGTGCATCTTTAAAATCCACTTTTTGAAGCATCTTTGAGAACTTTATTCAACAGGTTGCTTTTGTAGTCCATTTTACTGATGATATCTGGTAAGCTCCCCAAGCCTAGCAGTGTGCATTGAGATATGGTCCCATAAGCTGATATTTTAAGAGCACACTGTAAACAATTCAGATCAAACAAACACCATTCCATGTGGAATTTGGTAGCTAAGTGCGATTGTCTTTTGATGGGAATAGTAATGATTATGATTCAATAGTGACTTTCCATGCCTTGAATTTACTTCATCAAAGCCTTGAAGAAAGGCTGTTGAGAGACTGTCAAGGCACTTCACATCTGAATACAATTATGCCATTCAAAGAAAAATCATGCAGCATTGATTACACTTGGGTTTACAACTCCAAACTGCTTTATGAAAGCAAATGAAATAAACACAAACAAGCTTAGATTTCTTAGTCTTACAAGTCTTAGAAGCAGCATCTCAGAGGATAGAAGGAGATACCATGTTTACATGGCTAGGTGACCACTAGGTCAAAGACATGGGAGTATCAAAGATCATCATAGGGTTGCAACACATTAAAAAAGACCAATGTGCAACCCATCATGACTATTGATAACCCTATCTGTTTTTCCTCACTGGCAGCAAATGTGGCTTTTTTTTGTGGAATGTCTCTGAAAATAGAAATAAGCCTATAGCTAATGTATAGCTTAAAATCTGGTTATTTTCTCCACTGTAATGCTTTAAAAAAAAAAAGAGTCCTAGTTCTGGATGCTTACTTACAACTTTCATTTTTTCCAGCATGGATATTTGTTCCATTTTAAATAATCTGAACTAACTTTTCTTAGGTGTGCTAAGTCTATGGTTTATTCAGTCCCATGGAAGCATGGCTAAGACAACGTTAGTGAAGCTGTTTTGGTTGCACAAGCACAAACTAGACTGCATCAAACCACAAGGGGGCATAGTGTTGGACTTTTTTTTTTTTTTTTAAATGAGCCTTTGGTATTTGAGAATATGAATTCACTCTCTTTACACAAGGGAAGCATCTGTCAGACAAGTAATTCCAGTATAAATACTGTTTGTAAATAAGTCACCTCACTCAAACACTAGTGTGGATGCAAAGAATAAAGGTCAAATTCCAGTTTTAAGCAATAATAATTCAGCAAGAGAAAGCAATTTCAGAAAATAACCATGTCATATTAGGTTCTCATTATCAAGACAATCACTAAGATTGAACCTTATTTTTCAAAAAAGCATAAAGCAGTGAGAATGGTTTCCCAGTCAGGGGTGGCCAAATCAGAAAACGAAGTAAACACAAGTTAATTGTAAAAACACCACAAAAAACAAAACAAAGAAAAACCAAGCACTATGGATTGCTGTCAGGAGTAAACATGAAAATATGATGGCGTCAGATATTTATTTCTGCAAACTAAGAGAATGACCACTACCTACATTCTGGCTACTGAAAATAATTACATGATCTCAGTCTTATACCTCTTAATCAGCTGAATCGTTATAGTCAGCGTTAGTGCATTCATTAAGTGATAAAAAAAATAGTTCTTCATCTCAAAAATGTAGACAAGTACTAATTTTGTAATTCAGAAAATTGAGAGAAATCTGAAATGACAAATCTAACAGGTTTATTTTTTATAAGGAATAATCCAGGGGTGAGCAATTATTTCAGCTGGAGGGCCATTTAGGGAGTTTTGGTGAGCTGCTGCAGGTGGGGGCAGTGCTGACTCAGCCTGCTGCGGTGTGGGGAGAGAAGGGGGTTACCCAGCATGGCAGGGGAGGGGAGGGGAAATTGATCTCATCCGGCCTGGGCCCATCCTTTCTGCACCCACCACTGGGCGATCTTTCTGGGAGGTATAGCACAAATTAACCCCACACCCTCCCCAAATGGACAGGAGAAGGGGATTAGAGTGGCAGTCTGCTTCCTGTCTGAAGCAATATGCTGTTTCTCTTCTCTGCCCACTCTGTCACCTGTCCCCTCCCCAGTTTGTCACATGCCACACACTGAGGTTGCATATGCTACTTACGGCACTGCGCTGCAGGCTAGCGACCCTTGGCATCAGCTACAGTTGAGAAGATTCCTTTAAAAACATATATAAGTAGGCTTATGGCAAAGGACTATTTTTAACCTTAATTGCTCAGCTATATTTTTAATAGATATCTAAATATGTTGTAAATGAATTCATCATTTGATAATTTGTATTTGTTAATATTTAAAAGTGCACAACCAAAATCCTAACATGTTAAGTAAAATCCAATACTGTTTATGTGTTTACAGAAAATATTAATTTTAAAGAGAAACAAGGACAAAAATCCTTAATTCAGGGTATGAGATTTTGTTCTCTGTCCTCCTTCCTGCCTCCCAGATATTCACACCTACACTGCAACTTATTTTTTTTTTTTTTATAAATAAATTACTGGGTGGGTAAGTAGAAGAGCTGGTTTCACAATGAACAAGGTAGTGGAGGATTTACCAGACAAGCTTACTTTGGCTTAATCTGACAAAAAAAAATAAATCAGATGGAAGTTAGAAACAGGAAATAATTTTATAAAACAGTATTTGAAGAGATTTTGGTAGGTTTATTTGTATGCATCACTATTATATAGGCTGTGCCTGAGCAAAGAGACTGAATCCCATTGCAGGTGCTGATCTTAACTACCTCAGCTTCAGAGGAGCTGTCCTTGATATGTAAACAATAGCACTAATGGTAGCACCTGTAACTGAAGCTGAATCATCACTTCCATAAAAAACAGAAGCTAATTCCTAAGACACTTATTCATTTTCTCAGTCTTTTATCCCTTGTGTTGAATATCTGCATAGGACAGAAGGGTATGTAAAGGCTTATTGGACTGCATAGCTCTTTCTAATTCTTCTCAAAGGTATGGACTTACATAGCTGGAAAGAATGCAGAATTCTTTCTTCTGATGAGCTTATCTGTAGACTTGAGACAAAGTTATTGTTCTTCAACAAATTAATATTCAGAATATTTCTCTATTTCAAAGATTTTGTTTGCGGTCTGTATGAGGAGTATTTATTATAACATTTATTACTATATTAATGCCAAGAGCAAAATTTAAGCATTAGACCACATGATATTCACTTGGCTTAGAATTTTGTGAAAAAGTTAGCGGAGGGAGATATTGTGCCCTAGAAAGTAGGAAAAATGGATATCAGGTTACATACAAGAACTTGGGAAGATGCAAAGTAAGACGTGTAACTGGCTGGAAAATGAATTCATATTTTCCAAAAGAAAAAGGTCTATAATCTAAGACCAAAATGCTAGCGTGGTATTCTCAATTAGAATAAACTGAAAAAAAGAATTAATACAATCCAGAGTTAGAAGAAAAGAGGACATTTAATATTCCATTTGTGTTCATAGCTTTAGAACGAAAAAAAACTAACAGACTTTATAGTACTGGAGATTAATTTATGCACATTACATTTCTGATTGCTTCCTGATTATTTTCCCCAAAACTCTTGGAGAATTCAGTGTTAAATACACTTATTAAGCAGTAATTCAAAGTTAGTGCAGTCAGTCCTCAGCCATCCAAGAAATGACCACTAATTCTCCCCTAAAGAAAAAGAATGTTGTAAATAAATAGGCTTTGTATGATCCCCCAAAGGAATTGGAGTATTCTTGTTCAGCCAGAGCAAAGAAAACAGAAGTAAATGCACCATTTAGTTCTTTCACTGGTACTAGAGTTGGTTTAGCTTCAGATAACTTTACAAGTTACAAGGCAACAATTATTTGTATGTAGTAGTGCATTAGTCAGGTTGGAGAGGGAACTATAAAAATGTGTGGCTGGAATTATTCAGGTTGGGCTTTAACCCCCACTCATCCCCCCCCTCCCTTTTTTTTTGGATTCCTCACACATGTGAATTTGCTCTCTTATGTATATTTTCTTATGGATCTGATTGGCCTAGTTGATCTCAGGTCACTGGCGGACTATAAGATTGTTTGTTTTGGTATCATCCCAAAGGTACTGTGTCTTAACATCTACCCTTACAAAGTAGAAGATACCCAGGGAGTGCAGCGGTGGCTTGCTAGTATATGATGCTATTTTCCAAGGATTACAAACACTGTTTTAAAGATACCCTGAGGAAAGAAGGAAAAAAGGCAGGAACATGATCTGACAATCTGACACTGAAAAGTTAATTTGGAGATGTTGCACTTCTATGGCAAATGCTTCTCTGCTTGGAGACTTTCTACAAACTAAAATATTCTACCCCCTTCATAAATACAGGGCAGCACTTCCAAATAAAACATCACCGTGTCCTTTCTTTGGGAGAAGAGGCCAGATGACACTTGAGTTTCAAGGAACACAGACCAGATTGTACTGTACAAACAAAGCTAATTTCATTTATCTGGCTGGCACAGGTATTTGTTCTCATTTTTAAGGGAGAATAATTGCTTTCTGGAATCATATAATAGAATATTTCTGCTAATGAAGAAACATTTAAGGTAATGTAGCAACATCTGGTATTTGGTGGATCCCCCATGAAGTAAAACAAGGTATATGCTTGATACAATATCCTACACTACATTAACAACTAGACGGCTAAACCCAAAGTAACTGTTTTACATGAAATATGTATGTGTACACACACACTCTATTTATTTAAAGTTTTGCAACTAAACCTCAGGACTTCTCATTACATAGACTATGTTTATGCCAAAAAGAACTAGAAACCCAAGCAGTAAGACATGAGGGGGTAGAAAACCCTTGCACATTCATTCTGGCAGTGTTTCCAAGTACAAGTTTTCCAATGCGGGGGAGGGAGGAAGAAACAGAAAACTTCAACTCGTTGGAATCATTTGCTTCTATGCTGGACTAGAATTATTGCTTTACAGAGGTGCAACTAATCTTTAATGTACATTATATGTTGGGCAACACCTGCAACCCAATCATTCCCTTTAGCTTCTGTTACAGATATCCTGTAGTAATCAATAAAGTAGATTTACCCCTGATTATGTCACTTCTGGAAAGAGACCCTTCTACAGAAGACTCAAAGTAAGCAAGCCTGATTTGCTGACTTAAACATTCTTATGTCCAAGAGAAGAAGTATCTTCAAATATATAAATCACACTTTTGAAATAACGAAGACTTTGTATTCTTTTGTGAAATGTATGCTATTCACCAAATACAATTATTGAGCCTCAAGCGTTATGGGCTTCTGTGATACTCAGAAGATATTCAGCAATTATACAAGTACATTATGAATTGAGATTTACTTGCAAAGACAACTTGTGGACAAAAATTATAATTGCATTTTACTAGTTTTAGAAAAAGGACATTTCCTCCAGTTATAGATAAAAATGGAAGCCGACTCCATTGAAGAATTTTACCTATTTTTAAAACAAGCATATCACACTACTGAGCAGAGATGTGTTTGACATTCCAGCATTTTTCTAAACTTACTCCTTTTAAGCTAAGTTGAATTGCTGAATTAAGAACTATGGGAAATCTGAGAAGACTTGGCTGAAAACATGGAATCGTCTTTCGTAAGACAAAAGACTTTTAGAAATAAAGATGAACAGTCTATATCTATGCTTACTTTCATAAAATAAACTGAAATCAAACACATTATAATATTGGCCTTTTGGTCAGGCAAACAGACATTCAGAGAAAAAGACAAGGGTATCTAAGATGTGTATGTTCCCTGCCATTTTAGAAATAGTATATTTTTATTCCACCATTCTGCATTGCCAGGCAGTAAGTAGTATTCATGGTGTTAATAAAGTTTATGGTGAAATAAAAGGAAGTATTGATCCTACCAGTGCATCAATATCAGTAGCTGAGACCAACATATAATACCAAGCCAATTACTGTGTCAGCTATCTATCAAATACATTCAAGATTACAACATAAACCTAAGTAATATAAAAGAGTAGCAGCCATAGCTTATAGCCTACTTGATCATTTTCAACTCTTCACTCTACTCATTTAATACCCCTTTTTTAAGTATGTCTACTATCAGATGTCTCAACAGAACTTTTTCCTATGCCTGATGAATGAGGGAGAAGCAACATGCTTCTGAAACATTCCTGCAACACTTTACATATTTGAAGTATTTCTAGACATTGCCCAATTAATAAAAGATCTATATAAAGTATGCAACTGCCCAGGGACACATAGTGAGTGAGGAGGAACAGGGTCTGGGTTACATCTCAGGAACACCTGCTTCTCAATTCTATGCCTAGTCTACTGGACCACTGTCTTGTTTGCCTACCATGGACATCAGGAATTTAGGATTTGTAACTTTTGTTTAGTGCATCTAATTATCTCACACTTAGTGTTTACACCTTGAACTTAAGGAATTTAAAAATATTTATCTAATAGAGCCCCCACAAGCTTTTTTAATCGATTTATTTTTATGTCTGTGGCTAGTGACAAAGTCTCTAATTACAATATAAACTGAATACATCTATGCTTCAATTTAAAAAAACAAGTCACAGGCCTACTCACCTTTTCCACATTCCACACATGTGCCAGCAAGTACAATGATTGTCCATTAATAATCCTTAACACAACAGTGGGCATAAACCAAAGCTAAAGTAGAAACTAGCCCCTTTACACTCCAAGTGAAAAAGTATAACCAAAACATAACTACACTTCAATAGTGGCTTGTATATCCATTCCACACACAGCTTGACTTAAACAGCTATAACAAACATGAGTTTTCTCTTAGAGTGCAGCTAAAGCACCTCCATGCCAGCCCTTTCCCTGAGCCAAAAACAAAACTCACCCAACTGCTACCCGCTTCTAGTCTCTTGACATGGCTCAGAACACCTGGCAGCCAATTGCTAGCCTCACATAATTAGTCTTTAATTTTCCCCAGTTACATTATCACCTGTTCTGCTGGCAAATCCCTAGCCCTCCTAGCTTTTCCTACTAGCATGTTCTTATTCTTTCCCCTCTAGCATGAAGTGGGGAAGCAACCTTTCCATTAAGGAATCAATGCTTCTTTACAGAGCTTTCAGGGTTTGTCATACCTAGAGTTACACTTCCAATGACCTTCTTTGTATTAAATCCACAGAATATTTGATCAGATACTGTATTCTCTTTTATGGAAGAAGTACTTCCTAGTTGGAAAAGGAAAATACACCCCTCCCCCATGCATGCATTGCACAATCAACCTGTTTCTCTCATCCTTAGCAAGTCAATTTGAAATGTTATGGAAATGACAATAACTAGGTCAAGTGAAATATTCTGTGGGTGGTGTTTATTAACTGTTTATTAACTGTCTTATGCCGCACCTCAATAGCAGCTAAATACAGTATTTGACTCCCTTGTAAAATCTGCAAGAAAAGTGACTTGGTAAAGAAAAAGCCTTGTTTCTGTTTGTTATTCAAAGAAATGGAGCTTTGAAGAAGTAGTAGTTTCTATAAGACATCCGTTTTCTTATCCACAGAGGAGTAGGAAAAAAGGACTGATTGTATATTCACATATACATTTTTTAAAAATGTAGCAACAGTCAGAGGTAGAGCATGCAAATGGAAATAGACTGTAGATGTAGCTAATGCTCAAGCTATTACACTAATTGAGTTTCAAAGACAAACTCTAAGCTCAGATGCTATAGTCTCTAAGGTAGCTGGGAGGTAGAAGGCTACTAGAAACGCTAGGTTCAGATCAGTAGAAATCTGGAGAAAATTAGCACTAAACCCGTGTTTTTTGCAATTCCAAAGCATGTTGTTAGTGAGGTCTCGACAGCTCTTGTCCACTAGAGAGAGAGTCTGGTCTTCTATGCTGTCTGATCCAACCCCCAGTGAAGTTGAAGGAAATCTTTTCAGGGAGTTCCTTTGGGAGCTAGGTCAGACCACAGAGATTGAAGCAGCATGTTAAAAGGGACAAAAAATGGCACCCTAGTGTGAGACTACTCCTGTAGAAAGATGTATTGACCTGACATATTTGCAGCTAGTTATTCAAGCAGAGATTTCATTATGTTCACATCAACAAAAGCATTTTCCTGTCTCTCTGCATCTTGTTTTGAGCACGAAACTTTGTTATTAATGTAGCTGATGTGCCTGTGGACTCAACACAAAGTATATGCTTGTAGTTGTAATTGTTAAGCTATTAATAGCAGTAGTAGTATAGATCATTCTTTGGTAATTTTTTTTATTGATTTAATAAAAGTTGTAAAGGGTATAGAATTCTGTGCTATTTGAAATCTTTTTAATGGAAAAGCATCGCAATCATTTCTAGAAATAACCTGAAATGCTGGCAAAGTCTTCCCACAAAACAAAATTGTTTGCCCTCCTTTTTCCTTCTCTCAGTGCTCTCCCTCTTTAGCAGCTTATTAGCTAGAGATTTTTTACAGGACACCTATTTCCTTAAACAAAATCAGATGTCTTCCTTGCAGTCCAGGGAGACTTCCTAAAATTGACAGAAAAAAAAATCTTTCACTGGAAGAATATGAGAAGGTTTAGAGTAGAGTAAATGGGAGTTTCACAAAAATCAGAATTTGGAAGACCAAGGATTATAGAATTTAGAATGAAAGTTCAGAAGAAGCTGTTTAGAGAGTTGTACATCTTTCTGGCTGCTTATTTGGTTTTACTTTTCCTCCAACTATCTTAGGCAGGCTGATGTTTTGGAAAATACTGCCTGTTTGCCTCCATGTGTCTAAACTTTTTAAAAAATGCCTACCTTACAGTATATGTAAAAGAAACAAGGCAACACAATGCAGAGACATCCTGCATTTACTAGGTCCAGATGTGCCAACACATCCATGTAAGTGGGGTGTTATGCCCATACTAATTCACTCTGCTGAGAAGCACCTTCTTAAACTTTGCCAGGATAAATAGAAAGAGCTCAAAAAGAAGTCTCAGACTACAGTCTTACAATGAGCTCTGCATGATTTCACTGTATTTATGCAACCCAAAGGGAACATTAATTTGCATATTAATTGTGAATTTGGCCTATTGAGATTGAAGAAATTGGAGGAATAAGCAGAACTAGGGGAACTCAACTACATCTACAGGATGTTTTAATACATTGAGAAAACTTGCAAAAACTTAAAATTCTACCACCTTGGATATTCTCAAGATGTTTTTAGGTAGGATTGTACTTAGCTTCTCAGTTTTTCAAATGAGTAAAATGGAGAAAATAAATTGTATCCAACTACAGACATCTCAAACATTGCTAGCTGTGTCTTAGGCTACATATACACATTCAAATAGTCTGGGGGAATTCTCCCAAGTTTGTTCTCCTGGTAGAAAAACTTACTTAGAGACACGCAATCAGACATCTGAATGATGAGCTTTGGAAGAGCAGAGAGCTTACAGTGCTGATGTTGTGCAGCCAGGGGCCCCTGGGCATACATCTCAGGATGCTCTGCAGGCTCCCTCAGTCTGCCCAGTAATAGAACTGCGATAGCACACAGGGCAGCCCTGATTGACTAACACATACTCTCTGTATTTTCCTGCAGGCACAGGAGATTCTGAACAGGATGTGTTCTGTTCTATGCTTGACTGAAGCAGTAGAGTCCAGCAAGCAATAGTCTCCCTGGAAGGGGATGGGAAGCAAAGTATCCTACGCGGCTGGAGAACTGTGCTGTGGCTTCTCTCACAAATGTATACAGATATTGTCTTTCCTAGGAGAACTCTCCTGGGAGTGATTTAACCCTGGTTGTTCCTAAGTTATTTTTCTCTTGGAGCAGCCATTTTTGTTCTGGGAGAAATATCCTGACCAATTGTACACTTTTATTTTCTCCTGGAAGAGCCACTGCTCTTCCAGGAGAAATGGAATGTCTGTACATGCCTGTTACTCATGGTCAAAATCATTGTCTTATTAAGCTTATATGACTTATTTGTTTATCTTTTGTTAAAGAGATGGCAACTACTTACACATTTAAAAGCTTTTGCAGAGTAAAATGAATGTGCCCTACTTTGCTGGAATAATAATAATAATATAAAAGTATATATTGGGAGGTTATTACCATTACATTTTAACTGCAAAATGCAATAGAAAAGACAAAAGTAGCATCTTTGTTTTGCTTGAATTGAATGTATTAACTACTTGGCAAACAGAAAAATCTGACTGGTTTACCTGGATAGAAAATTCTTGGAACATTTTCTATCATGCTCTGGATGTGTTGATATTGACCTCTAGGCCAGTTCTGAAATCCAGTAGCACTTGTCCAAACAAATAGTGCATGCTCACTAGAGCTCTTACGCAAACAAAGTGTAAAATACAATACAGGCATTACAGGTTTCTCATTTGTACATCTATTTAAACAAGCTTAAGATACATTTTAACTTTCAGTCACATTATAGATGCAGATCCATCAGAGGTTGTAGTTTTATAAGATAAAATATCACAACAGTACTTATGGAATCAATAATATTGATACAAAGCTACTACTTTTCTATAAAGGAAGACCAAAGCAACCTTCTGGTACTAGGCTGATAAACAAATAGTAATAAAACTCTAAACAATATTCCCAAAATACCTTCCTGATATCTGCAGTGCCTTTGTTTGCTTTTGTTTTATTTCATTTTATTTTATTTTCATCAAGTCATTTGCATTTTGTTCTACTTAATGATTGAGAAGGTACAAGAAACATTTGCATAGACACTTCTCTGTATTGCAGCTTCCTAGATGTTAGAGATGGGCCAGAATGTTAAAATAGTGTTCCAGATCTTGAACCTGCCTTTCCCACATGCAACAAGTCATGGATGTTCAGAACTAAATTCAGCCCATCACAAAGACAGAAATTAGCCTAAACATTCAGAAGTGGATCCAGATTTGGATTCCTGGTGTCTAAAAAATTTTAGAGTTTCTTGGATCTGAGACTTTAGCTTCAGGCCATCACATGTGTCTGGTTTATTTAGTTTAATGTCATCAGTTCATATTGTTCTTAAAGAATTTTTCAGTCCAATGTATTAGGAATAAATAGCAAGATTAAGGTTTTTTATAGAAATTATACTAAACCACTTTAATAGACAATATTATATTTTATATTTTATTGTAATGTACAGAATTCTACAATAGAATTCTTCAGTAAATACTATAGAAATTATAAAAGTCATATGGAAAAGTTATAATTCTCGATAAGGTATTTTTCTCAGAATGTTATATAAACTTTCTACAAAGGAGAGGGCAGGGGAAAGGAGAGGAGAGCACTAGAGCAACCTCAAACAACCTCACATGATCAGGCTTTTATAATGAAGTCTTGCTATTGGAGTTAATGCCATGAGTTTCAGGACTGGGCCTTAATTTAACACTGAAAAACTGTAACAGATATTTATATTGTATTTGCATTGTAGAACATCTATCTGATCTAAAAGAGTGAAAAGGAATCAGATGAGCAAGCTGTCCTACATGTCACTGAATCTGTACAGCTAAAGAACATGCTTTGTTCCCTGTGCAAGTCACCTTCACTCCGGTGCCTCCCAATATCTCTACTTTTTCCAGCCATGTTTACTAGTGTTTATATTTCATCTGAGTCATACCATACAGTTATTTAATAATGCAAAGCAAACCTGCCATTTCTCAGTGCTCCTGAGAGATATTATGAATGAGGTTATGCAGAGGGAAAAATGAACCTGACCTAAAAAAAAAGTTTCCTTCTACCTTGGAAAAAGCTGCCTTTGTATTTTCTTAGGGTAGAAGTATGTTAGTTTAGCATGATGTCAGTCAAATTCCAAAGGTTAGAAGGCCAGAGCTTGTTTTCTTTAAGCTCTAATATTAACCAGGTAAAAGAGTGAGAACCACGAGACTCTGAAGAATGGCATTTGAGATGTAACAAATGGAATATTTGAAAAATTGAGCAAATGGTCTTGTATCATGTATTATCCACTATTTTGACTATTATCAAAACTGATAAATCACAAGGGGGTTAAAGGCAGCTATACATCTTTTTCAAACGTGTAAATCAGGATTGACATGTCTATGCCTCAAAAAGGAAAGAGACAGGTTTTAGTTCCAGTCTTTTCTCATTTTCTTACTTGAAAAGTCATTGCAACTGGCGTTGCTGACCACAAAATACAGTAGGAAAATTGTAGGCTGTACAAGAAAAATGTAAGTCTGATCTGCCAAGGATCGGTATTTGTCACTTGTTTTTATTATACCGTACAATCTTAGCAAAAAGTATATTCATCCAATGCCTTATTTTTAAAACACTGGGGGCTGATTCCATCATCTTGTGTATCAGAAGAAAGCATTTGAAAAAAAAATTGTGCCGAATTCACTATTTCTTCTCAGAGCTACTAATGTATTCTTTTCTTCTGTTTTTTTCTAATTCTCTTTATGAAATCAAATAGGACTTATGAACTCCTTTACCAGACTTCTATGTGAAACTCCATCTTGGTCTTAATCAAGATCACACAACCACACCAGACCAGTACAGTTTACTAGCTCTTCAGTTATGTCAATCAACTTCAAAGGACTTAGAGATACAGTTTCATTGGTATTGTATCAGATTGAAGATACAGTGCACAATTACCATCTTTGATTACATGCTATGGACCAGATTCTCCATTGGTGTAAATAAGCATAGCTCCATTGCAGTCATCTTCCAGAAAAGATTACTAAAATACTTCTCCTCTTGAAAGGTCAAAAAGGAAATTACTTAAGCACTGCATTTTAATAGGCTCTGTCTAGGATCTCAATCTGAAAGAAAGCTCTGCTAAGTATGCCTTATCATCATTCTAAAATTGCCTCTTACCTTCCTAACAAACTGCAGTAATTGGAGAATTAAATGTATATCAAAGGAGATAATTATTTCATTATGTAAGGCCTCACTTACAGTGCTGCAGACATTGGTCTCAGATTTTAAAAGGACATCAAAGTCTTAGAAAGTGTTTTGACCTCTAGATCTTATTATTGAAACATAGTATACCCAAAGGTGAAATTGCTTGACTTAAAAAAGTTCTACTTGGTTCGACATGTAGCAGCTATTCTGCTTAGTAGCAAAAGCAACTGAAAGCTCTTCACCCCACTTTGCAGCTCTTTATACTGGCTCTCTGCTAAATACTGAATCAGGTTTCTCTCATGCTCTTCACAGCTATTCACAGAAAACACCCATGCTTAGGGACTGCCTCTCGTTTGGGACCCTGATGGTTCTCAGCTAGTAGGTTCCACTAAAACAATGGAACTGTCAACCACATGTCCTTCCTCCTCATATTTGTTGGGCTTGATTCAAAATAAACTGTAAGTTCTTTACGGTAAGCCTCCCTATGTGTTTGCTCAGCACCTAACATGGTGAGCTTAACAATTCCAACTGTAACCAGTGGGCACTACCACAGGATGTGTATATACTAACAATACAGAGCAAAGCAAGAAACTATAAGCAGCACCTGGCTTCCAGCTGCAAAACTGAAAACACCACTTCTGAAATGACCACAATCCTCTTCCTTTTGAAAACAAAATGGAGTTCACAATGAGACACGAAACCACTTGAAACATGACTGATTTTATACATCCTTAGAAGCCGTGTTTACCAAATCGTTTGATAAGGTCCACACATTGCTTGAGTCAGTCTAGAGGTAACTCTCAGTGGCCATGGTTTTGAATCAAACTCAAGCAAAATTGCAATTTTAGCATGATTCTGATTAATAAAAACCCATTGTGTCTGATTAAATGCTGCATTGAGGCCATTTAAAACCAACCCAGAGTTCAAGCTGGGTAGGGGTGAGAAACTCAAAATCTGTATGCCTCTAAAGGAAAACCACATAAAATCTCACAGGTCTAGATTTATTCACATTAATGACCACTGAAGGAATGATTCTTTAGCTTTTATTCAAAAAATTCAGATAAGGCTTTTGTAAAATTGCAGTGATTTCATTAGCGGTCATTGGTAAAAGGGAGCTGGAAGTCAACAGGAAAGACTGAACATTAATGATAAATGTCATTTTTTCCTGGTTTATATTAAAAGCCTTTGAAAAATAAGAATCAATAATGAATGAATGAGATGGCTGCATTTTCAGTACCAGTGTTCCATCGTATTTAGAATGAGTTATGGAGAAAAACAGTTCCTCACCCTGGAAATTAATGCACCCAGTAGGGAGGTAGATGGGTCAGCTAGGATCTGTCAGACAGATTTGTTCACATACAGCATGATCTTAAAAAGCAAAATCTATGTGGAAAACTAGAACAAATAATAGTTCAGTGGAACACTTTAATAAATGTCCAGACTTACATGAGATGGGAGATATGCCAATTTCCACTGGAAATGTCAGGTTGAGTCTGTGTTATAGGCTTCAGATATATACAGTCCAGGTTTAAAAAATCATGATTAGAGGAGGAAACTAAGTATTTGTCTTTCTTGGATTTTCCCCACTCACTAAGCTGAAACAGAACAGGAGCAGACCTGGGCTTTCCTTGGCCCTGTTCTCATGCTCCACCCAGTGTACATGATTCTGCTCCTAGTTCATTCCTTGAAACTAACACTCTTTTATGCATAACCCAATATTTTCCTTGCTTTTGAAAGCTTAGCCTTTTCTTCAGGAATACCAGCCACTTGACCCATATCCCCCAACCTCAAAAATGTTCTTAAATGTCTACACCTCTAAATATAAATATTTCCCTTAGAAAACATTACCATAAATAAAGCAGGGTTAATAAACATTATTTATATTAAGTTAGTAGTAATGCTTTTTTTCTGGAAAATATAGCCCATGCAGAATCATCTTATATAATAGGCATCATAGACCAATTGGAAATAGAAGATGAACTTCTCAGTACTGAATGGAAGATTCCAAGTAGGATAGAGATTGGCTGTGAAAAGCCTTGAAAGTGAGGACACGGATTTGAAGTTTGTGACAAAGGAGTGCCAGTAGAAGGATGCAAAAATGGTGATGTGATGACAGCAGTATGCTAAGAGATGGATTTCTGCCTCAGCACTCCAAACAGCTAGATGTAAGATAGGATTGCATTTGTAAAGGCCAGAAGAAATGATGTTGCAGTTACTAAAATACGAAATGATAAAATCCTAAATGGGAGCTTTAGCTGTGTGAATACACAAAAAAAGTTTCATCTTAAAGATGTTAGGCAGGAAGAGTATGGAAGGCTTAAACATAGCCTGGAGATGAGGCCCTTGCGAGCATGTCTACATTATGGTGGAAGCATGCCCCCAGCTGGGTCAGCCTCAAGCATCTATTGTCCACGCACTTCTGCTTGCAAACCTTACACCCAGAAATACATTGGAGAAAGTGTCTGGGAGTGCCCTTCTGAAATTGCTCTCTAGATATGAAAGACTACTTTCAAACTGCAAATACCGAATATATGTCTAAACTGAAGTAGCAATATGTCCCGGAAGACACTCCGAAGCTTGCCCTACCAACCTCTTCCCACTTGCACGCCTCAATCTCAAAAATATGCTATTGATACTGCTTCTGACATATCTTGCCATAGTCACTTCTGAGACCTGAGTCTTGGACTTGCTGAGACACCTTCACAGGAATACCTCCAGGATTGTAAGTAACCTGTATGTAACCTGCAGCAGTCAGGGGCATACAGTCATTGCAGTGCAGACATTTGTCCAGTGAGGTCAGATTAAAAAATGGCACCAAAGCTGTTGACTAGAATAACATATAGTATCATGATGTCGTCACAAGAATTGACAAAGGAGGAAGCAGCAGCACAGATGTGATAGAAAACATTAATGATCTATTTACCTAGGTTGAGCTGGAGCCAGTGACTCGATATCCATGAGGGGGTGACAGAAAGAAGGAATATATATTATTTGGAAGATGACATGCCTGGAATAGAAGGGTAGATTTGTGACTTGTCTATGTAAAGCATTAGTATTTGCAAAACAGACTGCCTAGAGGTAAGTTATGCAGGGAAGTGCAAGGGACATTGGACAGAAACCTGTGGAACATCCGAAGAAAGTTGGAGAAAGAAGAGAATCCTCTAAAGGGCATGCTGAAAGAATGATTAGACAGCTGGGAGGAGAACCAAGAGAGGGTGGAATGACAGAAGCCAAGGAAAGATAAAACTTCAGCCAGCCAGCCTGACAAGAAGTTCTAAACATTAATATATATAATAATTAATAATATCTAAAACTCTGGGAATATCTGTCCTACTTTCTGTCCTGGGCTTTGAAACTGTATTTTCCCAGAGGAATACAGCTGTCTCAGGAAGCTATAGAGAAATATGGGGTCACTCACGCAGCAGGTTCCTGACCAATTCATGATTTAAAAGTCCAGGTTTGAGGCATTGAACTGGCAGTAGAAATGAAATGTTCAGAGGCAGCATGCTCATAATGTCTGTCCACCGAGAAGATGACCTGTTGAATTCTACATTATTGTTTCCCCTGTTTTAGCTTAGGTTCAGAGATTCTGCTGCATAGAAATAGTTAATACATAGACTAGTGTGGCTAGCAGAAAGGGACAATGCTTCCCAGTAACAAAATGGCATTTTTCACTACTGATACGACTTGATTAGCTAAGGTTAACAACAAATCCAGCAGGGCTTCACAATGCTTTGACAACTGATATGGGACATATTGAATGTAAGTTGACTTCAGTATTATGGTCAGCATTTTGAAGCATTTCTGTTATAGAATTAGTATAACTTTATTCTTGTTTAGGTTAAGCTTGAGCCAGCTGGATCCAATACTCATGAGAGTATTGATTCTGTATTTGTACCATTTTTTTGTCAGTTTAAGTAAAGATTTCTAGAGCAGTGGTTCCCAACCTCTTTTATACTGTGGACCAGCATGGGAGCAGGATGGGGCACATGGAGCCAGCTGCCTCCCTCCTGGGGCTTTCCTATCACCCAGCTTTAACCCCTCATGTGACTGCTGGCAGTGTCACTAGCCCCCTGCTCAGATCCCCAGGTGGACAAATGGGGGTCTGAGCAGGGGGCTTGTGACACAACCCAGCAGCCAACCCTTGGGGGCCCAATACCAGGCCATGGCCCGGTGGTTGGAAACATCTGTTCCAGAGAATCAAAATACAGACAGACTGTACACTTATTCTTTTATATTGTATATTCTATGGTGAGGTTAAAATTAACGAATGACATAATTCATGGGAGACCTTTTCACAGCTGCTTTCTGGAGAGTTTTCCTTTCCCCTACCAACACAGTATTCTCATGTCCTCACATTAAACTCTCATCCCATGGTCAAGGCTCTTGGCCATTTAGCTTGCCCATGAAGGAAATGGATTACTACCTCATAAATGAGGTACCTCCCCTATTATCCCTGAGTTATAGAAAATCACAGCATAATAGTACCACATTCTGTTCCTAGTTAAAATGATGTTCACCATAGTTACATTGGAGTAACTCTATTGAAGTTAATATGTAATAGGTACTTCAGATTTATACCATTTCAGCAAAGAGCAAGTAGCCTACAAAACACTTTAAAACCAAGGTTGTAGAAAGCGCTGTTTGGATTCTCCAATCCTAGCATGCTGCAGGAAAAGGCTTCCTATTTTAACTAGATTTTACTTGATCCTCTTGTGTTGCTGGATAAGACATTAGATGAAGAAAATTCACATTTTTCTTCTTTGCTGCTTTACCCTTTCCTTACACTGTACTGTTGTGACAGGAAATGGCAAACAGATGCCCCTGTGACCCTTTGTTCCCCTGAGGTGACCAATCAAAGTACAACATGTGGTCGCCTCATTTGGGCCGGAGCCAAAGCCTGTTCTCTTTAATTGGCTGAGCAGTCCCCTACAGCTGCAACAGATTAGTGACAAATTTTCTTCAAATAAAGCTTCACTATTTTTTGCAGGGGGAGAAGGGGTTGTTTTTATCATGCCTGAAGAAATGCACACAGAAAAAAAAAGTGAAGTTAATAAAAATGTCAGGTAGGCAAACAAAATACCATTCATTATTAAATGGCAATAAAAAGACTTCATTGATGTGTATAAAGAATCAAGCAACCAGAGCATTTGTAGGGGGAACACGAGGGAAGCAGAATCCCATGAATCATTACAAAAAGTTGCTCTGATCTTTAATGCCAGACTTCTCAACCTATTTACCCGAACAATTTAAGTTGCTCAATTAGGTCCAAATTCTAATTCCAGTTTTCAGTTCTGCAGCTGTGTATAACAGAAAACCAGTATGGCTATGCTGTGATTGCACTGTGGCAACAGATCTGAGGCAAAAGATACAATTCAGGTGGAATTTTCACTCAGAGAATGGCTCCACGGTGAGAAAGGTACTCCATGAGTGGCCATGAGTAGGGAATTTTGATGGTAAAGTCACTTGAGGGTACCTCAGAGTAGGCTGTTTAAAGTTTTAGGGCTGGGATCCACCATGTATAAGTTTCTTATGAAATGCAAATTATGCATAGTAGTCACGCGGAGAAAGAGGCATTTCATGGTGTGTAGGGTTACCATTATTCTTTTTGTCATAGATCTCTCAGGACAAAGTGCATTTGCCTAGGCTCTTCAGGGGTTAAGAAGGCCTTTTATGGCTTCAAACTCTTTTTAATGCTCTTTCTTTTTTATTTCAGTATATTCTTAGTGCTGTAAATTAATTTTTACAAGGACAATACTTTTTTTATATCTAACAAGACATCATTCCAACCCATGTCTTTATAGTGAATCTGAAGCCATTGAGGCCCAGACTTGATTTTTCACGAAGGTTCACCTTCATGCCTAGTAACTATGGAACTGCTATCATTTTTTGGTTAGGCAAGTGAGTGTAAAGACATAACTTTTGCCATATAAAAGAAGAGCCACAAAAAGAGATGCTCATTTAAATGTGTTGCAAAAGAACATAACTAACTTTTTCCTCCCCCTCTTCCCCCTCCATCCAACCAGATAACCCACTGCCTATTTATATGCGAAAGAATATTTGTGTTATTTTATTTAAGTACTCGAGCTGCAGGGGGGCCTGGTCCTTCCTTTCATGGCAGCAGTGCCCCCCGAGGCCACCTGGCTGGGCTGCTAGTGGGTGCTGCCCCAGCTCAGAAGTAGTGCCCAGTCCAATCCAACTGTTCCCTGAGCTGGAGCTGGGGCAGCACCTGCCTGCCAGCAGCCCACCCAGGCAGCTCCTGGGGCACCACCACCACGGAAGAAAGAAACAGAGCCCTCTGCAGCTCAGAGGTCACTGCTCCCATTGGCAGTTCACCCTCCAGCTGTGGGAGACATGGGCAGGCTCCACAGAAAAAAAAAGGATCAGGCCCCTCACTGTAACAGTGAAGAAAGCCCCTAAATTGAAGCAGTGGGTTTTTAATCATTGTAATTAAAAGCCACCATTTCAATTTAGGGGACTAAACCTCTGTCGCATGTACAAGTGCCCCTTAGTTGTATCTGTCCACACACAGAGGCATTTAATTTTCTCCTCATTGTACACATTAGCATTAATTGGTTTTCCATGCATGCCTTGGAAGGAAAAACTATGCAAATTTTTTTTGCATAGTCTGCTGTATTCATTTCAGAACATTTTTACAGTGTCTGCAGGCATGGTGTTGATTGGTATTTACTGTGTATTTTGTCACATAAATAAACAAACATAATGTCTAGCATCACTAAATATACCCTTTTCTTGGGCAGCAAAATTATTTTACATCACTTTTTGAATGGAATGCCAAAGGGGTTGGGATAGAATGAGCCCAGTGCATGTTTTCGTCATCATCAGATTGCTACAGTTCCACAAGCAAACAACAGAACAAAAATAGCTTTGTGCGCCAGGAATTTTTGCTTCACTGATTCTGAAGTGATGGAGTTCTCTGGCCAATAAACCAAGGCAGATATGTGCTAGTGTTATGTGCTGGCATTTGAGGAAAAGAAAGTTGCAAAATTCATTGACACAGGTTGTTTGAATCCACAATCTTCTTCTCACTGCCAGCAGTCAAAACTCCTTCACAGAGTACTGTTTCTGTATTAAAATATTTATTATAATAATTCCATGTGACAACTGCTATCAAGTAAACACTGGAACATATCACCAAGGTGCATATCTTAAGAAGCATGAACAAAAAAACACAAACTTTATAAACACAAACACATGCACGCGTGCGCGCACACACACACACACACACAAATATACATGCACACACACCCTTTCAACATTTGTGTTCTCCACATACAGGTCAGGCCCAGTGCAAGGTCCTGTTCTTCCTGAAGCACAGAAAGAACTGCTTCCTACTAAGGCACCTGCCATAGGCCAACCCAGACAGAAAAGTGCAGAAGGACAGGTCATGTTCCATATTGTACTATACTGTACAAAGGATAGTGAAGTGAGTGTGAAGTGACAGTGAGGCATTCTTTCCCCCTGGAGGACCCAAGGGGCATGTCCAGACAAGCCCACACATGCCTCTTGCAGTGTCTCAAACACCTTTGAGACATGAGGCACGTGCAGAAATCGTGCAGAAATGAGAAAATGTTCCCCACACAGCAAATTTGCAGCACAGGCACAAAATTAGACCCCTGAATATCCAGGGGTCAAAAACCCCGCAGAAAAAAAAGCGGGGCAGGGCACAGTCTATGGTTATCCCTCACCCTGGTGCTGAAGCATGCTGCCTGCCCATGCAGGACAGGCAGCATGCCAGCAGCAGGGAGGTGGACCCAGGCTCCACTGCTGGTAAGTAAGGGGTTGGGGGGCTAAAGGAGGTGGGAGGAGACCATAGGAAGACCCTGCCAGCCCCACCCACTCTCCCAGCCCCCGATCTTTTCTGTGCCCAGCCCCACTCTGCGTCTACCCCAAGCCCCCCGATCCCTTTTCCACCTGGCCCCACCCCCCACCTGCTCCCGATCTCT
>NW_017728995.1:53057991-53058571 GCF_001723915.1 Gavialis gangeticus
TCCCCTCCTGTCCCTTCAATCCCTTCCCTGCCTGGCTCCTGAGCCTCCAGATCCCTTCCCCACCTGGCCCCATCTGCCTAAGGCCCACTGATCCCTCCCTCCCACCCCATTATTGAGGGGAAACCAACCCCCCCCAGCACTTACCAGCAGTTTGAGCTGCCACAGAGGTCACTGGGGCCCTGCCCACACAGTGCAGGGTGGGGTGACAGCCCTAGTGGCCCCAGCCCAGGCCCTGTTGCCCCCTGCTGCCCTGTGCTGCCCTAGGTGAGGGACTCTGCTAGGAGGTCTTGGAGCCCCACAGCCTCTGCTCAGTCAGTAGAGGTTTTTGGGGGGTTTTTTAAGTGCCAGAGGCTGGGGTTGTGGGTGTAGCCATGAGTGGCTGGGGGTGCAAGTGGGGGATGGCACCAGGCGGGGTGCCATTTGGGGGCCCAGGAGAGCAGGGGGTGGGGCTGAGTGGGGCAGCCATTGGGGGAGCCTGGTCTCTGTCTGTTAACACTCAGTTTGGGCTGTGGATGTGGGGTTTAATTTTGTAAGGTCTTTTTAAAGAATAGGGCCTCTTTCAGACTTGTAGGGTATATAC
>NW_017728995.1:53058766-53085874 GCF_001723915.1 Gavialis gangeticus
CAAAATTTCAACTGCTAGAAGTTTGAGTGCAGGTTAGACCAACATTGGCCTGATGCTTTTGACAGGGTTGACCCTGCCCTGTCCTAGATTACCTCCTGAGGTCTCTTCCAGCTTTATTCTTCTATGGTTTTATGTCATAACTGACCCAAAACGGGGGAGCAAGCGGGGGTGGGGTGGGGTATATGGGCACTGCAGGGGACATAGCCCCTGTTGTGGGGGCTGTAGCCCCTGTGTGGGACAGCAAAATGTATATTCATGTATTCATGAATTCATTAAACATATTTAGAATTCACTTTATTATTATGTTAGAGACAGTGGTAGTCTTCCAAATTGCTTTAACACTAGATATATTAATAAAACATTGCCCAACTGATTGTTGTCTCTGTTTCTGTCTCTCTCTCTTGTGGTCTTTTGTTTTAATTGTGGAGGAATATGGATTTTGGGGTAGAGTGACTTTGGGATTATTTTGTCAGGGCTTCTTCAGTTTTCCAATAGGGAACACCAGAATTCCTGCTAGGGAGGCCAGTAGCAGGACACTACCTGCTCAGAGCTGGCACCTTGGACCAGCTGGAGGTGGCCAACCTCGTGGCCAATTGGGACCAGGAGGACATGGTTTGACAGTTCAAAGCAGACCACCACACCCAGAACATCTTCCAAGCGATAGTTGCCCAGATGGCTGGGCAGGGCGCCCACCTGGCAGTAGTGCCACACAAAGGCCAACTCTAAAGCCACAGCCCACTGGCAGCTGACCCAAAGAGGCAGATACCTCATCTGGGTCTGGCAGGTGCACAGCAGGTCACAGCCAGGCAGCAGCCCCAACTGCCAGACTGCTGCAGTGGGTAGAAGGTGCAGGGAACTCTCAGGGCTGCTTCAGCAGTCCAGCTGGCACAAGGGGCAGTATCCCCAGATACCAATTGGCTGGGCCCCAGAAGCTCTTGAGAGTGAGTAGCCCTGAGCTACTTGCTTTTTGTAGTGATGGGGCCAGGACAGGGCAGCTTTTTATACTGCTGGGGACAGCACAGGTGCTGGCCTCAGGCTCTAGCTCCCCGCAGCTGCAGATCCGGGAGGAGCCAGGCAGGGTTATTTTGCCCCAAGTGGCACAATTTGCTCCACAACAAAGTGCATATCCGAGGATGTGCACTGAGGCAAAAAGCCCCAGCTCAAATTTGCACTGCTTCTATTTGAGCTCCTACAAGTGCACTTGCTCGCATGTGTGGACATGCCCAAGAAGTCCATCCAGCCAAATATGAAGTCAGGGGACACAGGATACCCCTGGCTTACAGGGTTGAAAAACTCATCTGGTCCTATGGACCAGATGAAGTACGCAGAGTCAGTCTGCTGATTGGATTAGACCTACCAACCAAGCCCACATGACAGCTTCAATCTGTAGTCGTGGTCTGATGCAGGCACCCCATGCAGCGTGTACCCTGGACTAGCCATACATGTTGCTTGCAGTGTGTGTGCCAAATCCAGCCCCATGCACTGCATGTAACACACTGGCCCCAGCTTCATAGAGCATGCACATCATACAGCTCTATACACTGGACCTGGCACATAGGGCCAGGCTATGAGCCTGATCCAAACTGGCCCATGATCCATCATGCAGGGCCAGTCTGATGTTGACACCACATGCAATGCACATTCCAGACTGGCCCTGCAGTACTGGCAACCCAGCTCAGACAGGCTACACATGCTACATGCAGTGTGAAAAGCCAGGACCAGTGCATGCTGCATGCAGCACACCAGTAAGAGACCTGGCTCTCATCCCTGGATGTTGGATCTTTGACACCCCTGCTGTAAGCATATCCTCCATTCATAAGGTAAGCTGTACCTGGGGAAGCATTTACCCCTGTGCTAGGGCTTGCAGTGGTATTGCCAGCACCATGCACTAGGGGAAGACAACTTTAAATTCCAGCCCTGATAGTGAATGTTTCTCAGGAGTTGCCATACACAGGCATATCCATCTCCACTTTGATTCCTGCCCCTCTCCATGGACTGAGACCTTGTAGTGGTAGAAAGGTTTCTGTGTCCCAATGATCCTCAGAACTATGTCACCCAGTCTCACACTTCTGGCAGGATCATCCATGGCAAACAGACCTGAGGGGAGGTAGCAGACAGACCACAGTACAAATACAAGTCCTCAATGGGAGATCAGGAAGAAGATGTAAGCTCTTAATAGCTGTAAAGATGAAAGAAGATTGCAACAAGATAGAGGTCTATTGTCTAGGGTTCTCCCTTGCCACTCAACTCACATCATGTGGTTACTGTTTCTGCATACCAGCTTCCTCCCATTAAACAGTCACACACAGACTTCTATCACAGGAAGCAAAACACTTTCCTGTACCAACTTCCAAATGCCCTGCAGTAATGGATGAATGGTGATGGAGACAGGAATAGTGAATCCTTCAGTCTCCAGCCATGAATCTGCATGCACGCAGCAGTAACCTGATGGTCATCTTGTACCTGGGTAGAGCTAGGGATGCAATTCAGCAGATACTACTGTGACTGAGCAGTCCTATTTAGGATCCTCTCTGCTCACCACACATGGGGAGGAGGCTTGAAAAGGTGACCTAGACCTAGGTTATTTTATCTGCTCCTGGATGGGATTACTCGCTCTGCAGTTAAAAACAACATAAGATAACAATGATTTTTGAAACATGAAACGTTCACACCTTGATGGTTCACTAAGACAACAAACAGCCAGAAAGAAGAATTGCCATTGTCTCCAAGGATGGATGCCTTCACAGCATTAGCTTTGTCATCAAGAATCTTCTTGTCAGTCAACTTACGGAGCTCCATGTGGGCGTTAATGAATGTTTTATGGCCCTTCATCCTAAGCTTAGCACAACCAGGATGCCACTGTCATTACTGCATATGTCCCAGTGCTTGATGCTGATGATGTTCTTGAAGAACAGTTCTACTCCAACCTTGACCATCTTCTAACGCTTGCAGGGATAACAAGATCATTCTCTTTGGTGAATTTAACGCCAGAGTCAGACATGACTGGGAACTCTGGAGTGGCACCACTGGGAAGGAAGGAGTAGGGATAGCCAAATACAATGGCTTCCTCCTCCTAAGCAAATGTGTGGATCATAGCTTTGTCATCACGAACACAATCTTCAGATAGAGATACAAATACAAGACCACCTGGAGACACTTTCATCCTAAGCACTGGCACCTCCTTTACCATTTAATCATGGGTTCTAACCATAAAATAGATGTCCATATCATGCAAGCCATGTGAGCAACTGATGACTGCTGAAAGCTCACCATCTTGTCAGATCCATTATGAACATCTGGCTTGCTCCAAAATACTGAAAACAAACAAAAGCAATGTGAAGAACTGTCAACACCAAACCTCCTCAAGACCCAACAGTTTGTAAGGATCTCCAACAGTTCCTCCATGGAAAGCTCTTTTACCCTGTCCACAAATTAAGGCAATATTGAGGAACCCTGGAAGGGATTTAAAGCTGGTGTTCATGTGGCCTGTGCTGAATCTATTTATTGCTATACCGCCAAGACTTATTCAATGAAAACAAAGTTGAGATCCAGGCCGTCCTCAACAAGAAGGGAAGAGCTAATTCTGCTTGGCAAGATGACACCTCATCTCAGAAGAAGAAGCAGATCAGATCAGCTCCTCAGAGGAGCTCAAAGGAGCATCCAGAAAATCAGAAGCCAGTGGTAGCAAGAAAAAGTCAAAATGATTCAACTCTTTGCTGACAAATATGACATGCATAGCTTTTTACAGGCAACAAAGGCCATCTACAGTCCAGCTCCCTGCAGTCCTATTTTCCTGTGATTGCAAGATGGCTCAAGGCTCCTCAAAGACAATTAATCTATCCAAGCTAGATGGAAAAAGCACTCTGAGGCATTCCTGAACCACGAGTCCACTGTGGCAGATACCACCACCATAACCCTGAAAAGGGATCCTTCACCAACCTTATTATCCTAAAAGAAGTCTAATGTGCCATCAAAGAAATCAAGAATAACAAGGACACTGGACCAGATAGCTTACCTGCTGAAATCTACAAAGCTGGGAGTGAGACTCCACAGATTTATTGTACATATTTTTGGGAAAAGGAAGAGATCCCATGGGATCTGAGGAATGCCAACATCATGACTATCTTCAATAAAGGAGATAACTCTATGTGTGGGAATTATCTAGGTATCTCCCTCCTTTCATGCATATGCACCCCCTGAAATTGGTCATGCACCCCCTCAGATTGGCCACCTCTCTCACAGCCCTGCTGCCGTAGGCACCTGCAGGTGGTCACTGCTCGCCACACCACCTCCTTACGCTGCCAACACTGATGGCAGCATCTGCGGACAGCCACCAATCGCCACTTGGTGCTCACCACCTCCCCCCCCACTGCTGATACCACCATGGCTGCCTGCGGGTAGTCCCTGCTCAGCCCACCCTCACCCCTGACATCACCATGGCCACCAGCAGGCAATCCCTGCTTGCTGCTGCCATGCCTCTCCTGCTGCCACCACCATCACCACCGCCACCACCTGCGGGTGATCGCCGTGCCCCACCAGCCTTGGGAGGCATGAGGTGTTCATGGTGGGTGACCTACTGTTGTCATCGAAAGAGCCTGGAGAGGTAACTCTTACGATGCCTCTGAAAAACCCTCCACATCAAATGAGAAGTTCATCACGCAAATGCCAGCAGTTTTCCTGAAGCAAGTGTTACCAGCATTGAGATGATGATCTTCAAGCACCAACTTCACTGGACCAGACATTGTGTGCAGGTGCCTGACTCAATTCCTGAAACAAATTCTCTGCTCTCAGCTTAGTAATGGCCTGAGCTCTCATGGTTGCCAAAGGAAGTGCTACAAGGATACATTAAAGGCATACCTCAGAAAATGGATGCTGATGTCAAGGCTTGGGAGGAGTTGGCTGCTGTGCTGACTGACTCCAAAGGTGCTGCAGCCTCAACCAGGTGGCTGACCATTTTGAGGTAAATTGTCTTACCCTCAAAGCAGAGAAGACAGAGAGGAAGAAGGGAAAGAAGAGAAATCCTGACCTACAGCCTACCCTCCCCTGTGGAAAGATCTGCAGCTTCTGTGGATAGGCCTGTGGCTCAAGAATTAGACTTGTAAGTCAGCTCAAGACCCATCAATGATCCATGCTAAAGATCATCCTCAAACTGAAGGACTGTCGATGATGAAGAGTCCTGCTTCACCATAATGTATAACCTACTGCCTGGCAATAACAGTAGAATTTCTACTCAGGCAGTCATGAGGGAGTCAATTGACTTCATGGGTTATTATAATTTACCTGATTCCTTCTAAGCACTTCATTGCTTCACAACCCTTTCTCCTTTTTAATGGTCTTCACTGATTCCACTAATCAAACATTCTGCTGTCTGTTAGCTGCTTCTGGAAATGTAGCTCCTCTCTCACAGCCCTGCAGACTGTTTTTAACTCTAGCTAGAATCATGGACTGGTATGGAAATGTTAATTTGGGTGCATGTTAACTCAGGTGGAAAAATACACTTCAGTGAAGCATTGGCTGCACTGTCAAGATGCTCAGGAAGGCTTGATTTCACTTTATGAATCTGAAAGACAGATAGACACTAAATTCTAATGACTATAGGGCTAATGAAACAACAATGATTATTTTGTCTAGTTTGTTGTATTTTAATACTAATTTATATGTGGGGCCTGGTTTAAATCACAGGCCCAGCTCATGGTGTGGCATCTCCTTTAAACTTGGAGTTCTCCCTTTGCACCCCGCACTACTGATTGTTAGAGGGGCCCGTCAGCCCTGCCACTTGCTCATGATGGTGGGGAGGCAAAAACTGTGGTTATATATATGTTGCGGTTTTTGCCTCCTGCTGCTTGCTGCTCACCAGACAAGAATCAAAAACCACGACATATTTAAAACCATAGTTTTCACCTCCCAACCATCAGGAAGGAGTGGCGAGTGGAGGGACCAACAGGACCCCTCTACCAAGCAATGGTGAGGGAGCATGTGAGGGGAACTCCAAGGTTAAAGGAACTGCCACACTACAAGTAGGCCAGCAATTTAAACCAGGCCTATTTAAAGCCAGTTCACACACATCTACTTTTTTTTTTTGTTGTCTTTGATCTGAATCAGAATATTATAGCCCTGGGCCCAACCTTATTAATAAATCTTCTAATTTCTTTTTAACTGGAGAAAAACTTAGGTTATATGCCATGATGCACCACAGTATCTACACTTCCTTTTTAAAATCCTATATCCACCCATGTGGCTATATGTTAATAACTGTCCTAGAAATCCTGTCCTGCCCTCTTTGTAGCCACTTATAAAACTGCACTGGCTGAATCTAAGACTCCTAGCAGAGTAACAATTGCAGCTTCACTTGGTTTCCCTTGTTCCTATATTAGCAAAACTTTCTATTGATGCCTGAAGGAGTGAATCAGCACCCTGAAAAATAGAGAGGTTATATAGGGACTTACCAGCCTTTAGTTCAGCAGCTTGTCTTATAGTGGTTTATATGAGAAATAAAAATCCCATTCCCTCTTAATGTGTATAGTATTTACCCTACTGCAAGAAGAAAACAGCAGGGAAAAATAAATTAAAGTATTAAGCTTTTAAGGAAGAAATGTGTCCAGGAGAGATGGGTGGATTGAATTACTTCCATTGTTCCTAAGTTAGGAGGCTGAATTCATTATCTGTAAACTGAGTTGAGATCATGGATGTTGGGTGCCTTAAGATGCTTCCCTACACATAGTATCTGAACCAACCATTTAAGCTAACATTTCAGTCAACCCACAAGTGGGTGGATGAGAAGAGAGTGCTTCTAGTCACTGAGAGAAGCTCTCAAAAGGAGTCATAATGTAAAGAACCAGCATGGAGTGAGGAACAGGGCAGGTACCAGACAGGAAATCAGCTGGCGGCAATGATCTGTTGTTCCAGCTCTCAGCCAGAGAATGGAAATGCAGGAACAGACTAAGAAGACATCAGAAGGCAGAGCTCCTGCTGAGGAAGTGGGAGTCAGGACAGTGTTTGTCTCAACTCCAGTCCCACAGTAGATAGCTGTGAAAAATAAGAGAAAGGGGCGACACTTCAGAAGTGTTCAGTGCTTGGCAAGTCCACTGAAAACACTAAACACCCACTTTAAAAAATCTGGTCACTTATTTAGGTGCTTTTATGAGTGATTAGCTCTCT
This sequence comes from Gavialis gangeticus, assembly GCF_001723915.1. NCBI lineage: Eukaryota > Metazoa > Chordata > Crocodylia > Gavialidae > Gavialis > Gavialis gangeticus. Next base: position 53,065,925 of record NW_017728995.1, read on the forward strand.
TGAAATTCAGCCTTATACTAACTAATACACTAATCTAAACATATGTAAAATTAAGTATACTGATTGTACACACAAGTGGTTTCAGGGATAGGGGAATAAGCAAAGCTACAGAGATTTCCCAGAAGTTAGCACACAAGTTAGCACGAGGCAGTAGGACTGTGTGAAACATCATTGTTTCGTTTTGACATCTGTTTCACCGTTTCAAAGGGACAGTGTTTCGTTTTGTCATTTCATTTTGTTTCGAAGCACTGTCCCGGTTCATTTCATCAAAACTATTGCACAGTTATGACGCTTTCCAACTTTTCACCCATAAGCTATAATAGGGAATCACGAAAAAGCCTAAAACTTTGCCACTTCTTACCTAATTTGGATGAAAATAGCAGGGATGGTAGCACCTTCTGAGGAATCCTGCCAAGCTTCAAGGTGATAGGTGTAGAGGTTTCTGGGAAACTGTACCTCAAACAGTTCAAAGCAAAACGTGTGACATGTGCCGGCAGTGGCAACTTGCTCTCATCTGGCGCACAGATCCCAGGGTCTTCACCCCTGGGAGGGCTGTGGGGCTGTGCTGGACTCAGACCCCTGGATCTGTGTATCAGATGACAGGAGGCTGCTGATGCTGCCTGGGCCAGTGCCTGCCCCAGGCGGCAGAGGCAGCCCCCTCTCATCCAGCACAGAGATCCGGGGGCTCACACCCCCAGGAGTCCAGCACAGCTGGCATCCCTCCTGGGGGTGCGAGCCCCCAGAGCTACACCCAAAATGAAAGGAGGTGCCTCTGCCACCTGGGACCAGTGCTGGGTGCAGGCTGAGCCCAGTACCAGAGAAGACTGCTGCTGCCACCTGTCCCAGGCGGCAACAGCAGCCTCCTCTTATCCAGCATGCAGATCCAGGTGCTCGCACCCCCAGGAGGAGTCAGGCACAGCCCGGCAGCCCTCCCAGGGGTGTGAGCCCCCGGATCTGCTCCCTGGATGAGAGGAGGCTGCCTCTGCCACCTGGGACCAGTGCTGGGTGTGGGCTGTGCCCAGGTGGCAGCAGCAGACTCCTCTTATCTATTGCATAGATCTGGGGGCTTACACCCCTGGGAGGAGTCTGGCACAGCCTAGCATCCCTTCCAGGGGTGTGAGCCACTGAATCTATGCCCTGGATGAGAGGAGGCTGCCTCTGCCACCTGGGACTACTTTAAAATGAAACACCCGGCAAAATTTCACACAGGCCTAGTAGGCAGTCACACTAGTGCGCAAAGTAGGTCAGGGACCAGAAAGAGCTCATGTGCCTTGAATCCCCATCCAGTGTTCTTACCCATTGAGCCACTATGAAAGGAGCAAAAAGGAGAAACAAAGGGAAAAAAATAGGATCAGTGCACGGCCAACCTTTCCTTACTGTGTATACTTAAAGCTAACTGGGAAACCAAATTTCAGTTCCACAAAACAACTGAGGTTTTAGAAATCTTTTCATATAAATGTTGACAAGAAAGAAGCATCAGCAACATCCTTCAGGATTTGGAGCATTGAGCAAGAAAGGTGTGCTCAGGAACATCCCTGGTATGGTTCACTTGCTGCTTTGTAGACATAACTTTGGTGTTTGCAGCTGCAAGGTAGTATCTGTGGTGAACAGGCACCATGGATCCTGGATGCTTCGGGCTCTCCAACAGTTTTACAGGTAGACTGTGGAAAAGCCCAACAGACAAGCTGGCAGGAAACCTGCGTCATTTCCAAAGGAATTCTGTCTGGATTTTAAAATTCACAAAAATAACTGCACTATTTCTATGAAACATTCAATTTCAATGAAATTTCAAATTACAATAAAAAATAGACATATTTTTGAGACAGCTCTAGTTACACTGGTTCTCTCTCCTATGTGTATCTTCGGAGAATTAGCATAACTCCATTAGTTGTCATCTAGCCAAGCTATAAATAGCTCAGTTTTCTGCATTCTTATATATTCCTCCTCATGTCAGCCATGTCTATTATTTGCGAAAAATATATAGTGTCAATGCCAACTCATAATTATTCATATTTGCAAGTCATTTGCAAACTGTATCACAGTATTATACCTATTCACTGTGAATGACTTTCCTTTGACTTTCAGGGCAGACTCAAGCTTTCTTATTTTGTTTTGCATTCAAAAGAGGACCATTTCTACAGTAATCTTGGGCTGGTTATTTTTTATGAACCAAATCCATCTTTTAGTACAACTGAATGCAATTTTTAAGGGAAAACTGGGTTTGCTGGAGTATCAATCTGACCTTGCACTAAAAACACTGTAAATTTGTTTTTCGCGTTTTTTTTTAAAGTTAAGAATGCTACTTTGCTGAAATTTCTGTAAAATTCTGCAAAAGGGGTCTTGATACATGTGAAAAAATTCCTGCCACAACACTAAAAATAAAATTTGCAATCTAGCCTATTAGAGCTCACTGTTTCCTTCAGCAGCCAGGATGTATTTTCTTTTATGGTACTTCCTGCTGACAAAACACACAGGCACTTTGGTCCACATTCTCCACTAGTGCATATTGGCCAGTTTATTCCAGTTGAGAATTTGCCCCTCCATTGATAGGCATGAAGCTGTGCACAGTTGGACTAGCCTGAGTGGTTTTTTGTTTTTTTTAAAAACCTATTCAGTTCTTTACTTCAGGATTCCTCATAAAAATCCTCAATCATTATAGTTAATTTCATTTTCTTTTAGAATCTGTTACTACAAAACTTACTGCAAAGTTTTCAGTTGTCTGCAGGTCTGGAACTTGGGAAGAAATAATATAATTGAGTGTGGACCTGCAATGGTAAAGTCAAAGGTAGCTCTGCCATTCATCTCAGTATGTGTAGAATCAGATTTATTCTTCATTATCAAGGCTGACAGCACAAACCATTATTTGCGTGATTAACTCACAATAATATGAGGAACAATGGGAACTGAGGTAATGATCACCTTCTAGAAGGGTATGCCACAGAATAGAAGGTCTGGCCAAAAATTGTTGCAGTAGGCTAAAACACTGACCTTTAGTTACAAGATAATTGATGGGTTTCAGAAAGAAAGATGCTCATCACAGATGTAATCATGCTCACAAAAACCACAGTGGATAATTCAAGATAATTAATGCTTTATGGAAAAGACACATGGGAATAATCTACCACAGCAATTGCATCACATGAAGTGAAAGACATTGATAGGCGAACTTCTAACCAAATCAGGCCTACAGATTCTAGCACCTAATCTTTTATTGCACCCCTTCCTTAAACATGAAAAGAAAAATATTTCAGCACAATTTGATCACATATGGAACACTAAAAAAGGTGAAAATGTTTGTATTAGGAGTAAAAATAGGAACAAAAGTTCCAAATATTTGAAACCCTCTTTTACCTTCCACTTGTTCCTTATGCTATTTTTCTTTTATTTGGCACAATTGAGAGATTTGTAAGACTGTCAGATTTCATGAAATGGCTGCAACATGAGTAATAAACATATGGAAGTTAAAAAATATGGAAGTCATCTTTTATATTTTTCTACTACAAAAAATGATATTGTCAATTTCATAATCACTGGTTTTTAAAAGTCAAGTCCAGGAATTTTGTACAGTTGTGCTGATTCTTTCAATGCTGTGCTAATGAAGAATGATTTTTTTTTTTCATTCAGCCTTAGATCAGCTTCATAAAAAAAGCATTTCTACTTGGAAAATACAGGATAAGTCTCCTCATAGAAAGTCAGATCTTGTTTGCGATTTAGCATTTAACATGATAGTGTTAGCAAACTCCCAAGTCAGTTATAAACCAGTATTTATATATTTACAATGTTACAAAGTAAACTTTTTTTTGGTTGGTTCATACTTCTTACCAACTAAAGGGATAAATAGTTTTCATTTTCTATGAGAAAGTGTTTACTCCTGACATTTATTTTTTAAAGTTGGGCAGACAGTTCCATTCAAACTGAAATACACAAAAAACTCTGCAGTATCCAGCTGCTCTCCTTTTGTTAAGCAACTGTCAGCATCCCCAATGAAAGCCTCTGTTTAAAGAGTTAAAAAAATCATCTATAAAATGCTCCTCTGGGCTGAAACTTTGCACACTAGGGTCACAAGGTTTTTCCCCCATCATTTTCTTAAAATGTCAAGTTTGACTTATCCAGGTGAAGGTTCAGAAGTGTTAGTTCCTGTCAAAAATAAAATGAAGAAGGTATGATAAGATTTCAGATTTTAATATAAAATATGATTTCTTTTACATATATTATACTTTGAACTGTGGACCCCAAAACAGTAACTAGATTTTTTTTTAATGTAATGGATGAGAAGTTCACACTTAAACATCAGGTAATACCAAATTATCCAACATCCCAAATCAGTCTCCAGCACTGATTTACGTGACTCAATGAGATTACTTTAAATAGTAAGGATCACACATATTACTCAGGGCTGGAGGACTGTGCACTGGCTGTACAGCACTACACATACTGCAGTGTATAATTTGTATCATCTTAACAGATCAATACAGTGGACTGCCATGTTACATTTTAATAGCACAGAAGTAGCCATTAGGTTATTGTGTTTCAGTTCCATGACTTGTTGATTGATGAGTTCATGATACCCATTAGTGCAAAACATCAAAGCTATTATGATGTATTTTGTGTCAATAATTTGTGGCGCACAGTAAAGACTAAAATTTAATACCATGCATTGTTGTCATGATTTATGCTCAATGGCTAAAAATTAATGGATTGATTCAATGCCTAGGCTAGACACATTGTAAAAGTAACATGCAGCAATGCCTGAAGTAAATGATTATCAATGGCTTGTAAATCCAATCCTAACTCTAACTATTAGAACCTACAGATAGCTCTCTATTCATATTCAATCCTTTAGTATTTAAGAACTAAGAATATACTGTAAATGCATCATATTCTCTTGCTTTGGAACCACATCGAGTTACTGGGACCATGACATATCCCCCACACTCTTCTGCCACACCTTGATGGGAAGTATGTGTGGGAGGATGGATGTTCTGGTGTGACCGCTATATGTGTTGTAGGGCTTGCTACCACTGCCCTGAGCTCATCTGCCTGCAGGCAGTGACAGGGTGGACCTCGGCTTTGGATCACCTGGTCCGCCAGGAAGTTGGTCTTATGTTTTCTTGTCTGCCATGACTTTGATGAAATATATTCCCAGGAGGTACTGCCCATGGTGATCCTGCCTGGTCTCAATCTCTGTTTCTCGATTAGGTATATCCTTCCAGGGCTGGTCTTGGCCTGTCTCAACTATCAAAAGAAAAGGCAAAAAAAACAAAGAAAACCCCTGCTCTCAGCCTCCTTGTCAGGCTCTGTCCATGTCCCCTTTTACCAGGGATCAGGTTCTCAAAATCCCAATCACAACGATCAAGAAAATCCCTTAGCCCAGTCTTTGTTATGTGCTGGCCTACCCTGTACCCCTTTGAACATTCACAGTCTACTTGGGGTCTCCCTCATGTGCAGGAAGGCTCTACTTGCAACTTTACTTTTCCCTCAGGCCCTCCACTGGATCCTCTGTTGAAAACTCCATTTTGGAGATTATCACAGACCTTGTGGACTCCCTCTCTCCAGATCCTCAGATGCAGCTCTGATCCGGAGATTACCACCAGCCACGTGTGTGCAGGCCTCCTCCTGCTCAGGGTCACTCTGGCAGTGTTCCTCTGGCAAGTTCCACAGCCCTTGCCTGCCAGGATGCTTAGCTGCTCCTCTCTCCCTGCGGCCTGCAGGGGACTGACCTCTGTCCGGGGCTGGAAATACCTTTGGGCAGCCTCCCTCCTCCAATCCTGAGCAAGATGCTCTTCTGGGAGTGTGGTGGGTATTTCCCTTCCCTTCCAGTCTCCAGCTGCAGCCCTGCTGGCCCTCCATGCTGTGAGTTATGTCTCACTCCTTCACATCTGGCTTTGTGGCCCATCTGATCCCATCACAGATCTTCTGTAGGGCTCCAACCTTCCCTACACCCTACCCCTTTAGTCTCAGGTGGATAGTCACTGTGCTCCGTGAGTGGTGAGCGGAGACTGCCCTGGTCCATCTCTCTCCATCTTCAACTCACAGCAGTTCTATCTCTATCATCAGTTCATTCATTCTAGGAATATACTCTTCATATCAAAAACTTATTATTTCTCCAAATTCCCTTGGAGATCTGTTAAGATGATATAAATTATACACTGCAGTATGTGTAGTGCTGTACAGCAAGCGCACAGTCCTCCAGCCCTGAGTAATACGTGTGATCCTTACTATTTAAAGTAATCTCATTGAGTCACGTAAATCAGTGCTGGAGACTGATTTGGGATGTTGGATAATTTGGTATTACCTGATGTTTAAGTGTGAACTTCTCATCCATTACATTAAAAAAAAATCTAGTTACTGTTTTGGGGTCCACAGTTCAAATTATAATATATGTAAATATATTATAATATATGTAAAAGAAATCATATTTTATAGTAATAGAGAAAGTTAGGGTCAAAGGATGGAGACCTACAGATTCTGATATATATGAAAGGGTTAAATCTTAAATACAAATTTCATTGATCTAATGTAAAGTAGAAATACAGATTCTAATAACTGAAGACATTTCAGGACTTAAAGGGTTTTATCAGGTGTCAATATGTGGCCAGAAATATTTGCCTATGGTGTGCATGAGAAAATCATTTGCTTGTTGATAAGAAAACTGCCCTTTGAAAATTCCATTGTTGACTACAATCTGATGTCCTGGATCTGATAGCATCTAGTGTCACTTTCATCAAGTCTATATAATGAACAGCTGTAGGATAATGCATCCTAGACTAGATTTAGTGAATGTCTTATGTATAGTTTGTAACAGAATGGTTTAACTCCATTTACTAGACTGTCAATGTTCATATAACTATTTTATTTTTTTAACATCCTACTAAGGTCCTGGCTTCAGTGACATCTTGTGGCAATAAGTTCCATAAGTTAATGTGGTATTGCTTAAAAATATCTTTGTATTAACAGTGTTACCTATTTTAATGTTGAATATCCTTGCATGCCCTTTTCTTTTTTTGTGTACATGAAAGTATAAGTAGGAGCACTCAATTTCTTCTAACTAGAAAAGTTCCTTATGACTCTTGTTTTTCTGGCTAAAGCATACATACTTTGCAGTAGAAGTTAAATTCTGAGTTATTTACCCGATTACAGCATTTGTCAAATGACAAATATATATAGTTAATGACCCTTTTCATTAGCTTCAACTGTTCTCCTACTTTCTCCTAACATATTTAGGGATTCACACAGGAAACGTCTCCATGCTAAATAGCTCCAAGAGACAATGGAATCCCAAATAGGATTTGGAATGGTGACTTTTCTTTTGAAAATGTAATCCGTTGCCTTAAGGGACAGAAATATGATCACAAGCTATTTCTACTAGAGATAGTCAATAGAAAATTAGTTCTAGTAAGATTCAACATGGATGTAAATCCAAACAAAGTAAGTTACAATACAAATAACCAAAAATATTGTAAGTAAGTCACAATAAAATAAATGGCAAACCAATGTTACTGCTAAAAGAAAAACAATAGGTTTAAACACAGTTATTGTACAAAATTGGGAAAAATAGGTAAACCTTGATTTTTTTTTTTAATTTAGCAACTTTGGAGTTCAAGCCCATCCGTTCTTGCATGAATATTCTTCATAATCTCCCATGATACAAAGACAAAAGTGAAGATTTAAGTTCAGTTTCAACTGTCCACTGGAAAGCTTGGATCAGGCTGCTACAATTTAAGATTTGTCACTGTATGGGATAAATTAACTGTTCCTTATAGCTCTACTCATGATGTACAACACAGTTTTGGCCATGGCTATTTCCTCGCTGTCAGACTTCCATCCATTGTTACTGTGGGACTCCCTGTGCATGAGTGGATTGATTTCTTGACGTTCTGTCAGTGCCACTTCTCCCTGCATGACCGCTGATCTGATTAGAAAAAGAAATTTGCCTTGGTGAAAGGCATGTGTTCCATTTCCTGCCCTTGGCAGCAATAAGCTCTGCAGGGTTCCCCCTTCAGCTAGTGTTCAGCAAATCTCCTTCCCTCCCCACCCCCAAACCCTCTCCAACATGGAGTGGTTGAAAAGGAAGAAAAAGTTGTAAAATAAATAAACAGCCTAAGAAACTAATAGGGGCAGGGAGTTACTCTCTAACCTTAATTCCTTTTCTCTTCTTTTAGGAATATGGCAGCTTAGATTAGCTTGATTTTAATATTTTTCAGCCGGGGATGACACACAATAACAAAATGATAATGGTGTGAGATACAGGCATACAATATATTCCCATGCTGTGATTTTAAGCAACACAGGACATGAAAAGCAACACTTACCTAATTTCCCCACACTTAGCCTTTGAAGAACAGTCTGAAGAAAAGTGGATCAAGCTGAATGACAAGTATTGCTATACTGAGGAAGGACTGCACACTGAAAAATTGCCTGATTATTGGTGCCAATGAGCTCTTCACTGTAGAAGCCTGCAAAGGTGTGACAGGGGACATTCCTGGGGCTAAATCTCAAAGTAGCCCACCCACCTGCCTAGAGCAGTATGCCCTGACACGCCTGCCACATCTTGAATGTTACTCTGATATATTAAGTGGGAGGCTGCCCATTCACTACTGCGATGCCAGGGGGTGCTATCCATGGCTCTGAACCTCCCTTACATCATGGTTCATGCCTCACAGATGGCATCCAGATTGGTATTGCCCCCTGGTCTGAGGCTGAAGCAAACACAGTCCTTTGTTGGCCTCTTCTACACACACTCACCCACGCTGACCTCCTCTCACAGGGGCCTCTAGCATACCGACCATTGCTGGGCCACTCTCTACTGCCCTTGCTCCCCTTAAGTGACCACTTTGGGCCTTCAGGCTTTGCTATTCATACCTCCGGCACTACCTGCAGTAGCTTTGGATCCTGGGATGTCACATACTCTACATGGTGTCACTTTGTGCCGACACTGGGCTGCTTTTGCCTCTAGCCCCCCACCACGCAAGTAATCTCCTGCACTCAAGCTTGGGGTTACCCCATGTAGTGTCCTTCAAGCTGCCCTTTGCAGCCCTACTCAGTATACCCCCCAGTGCAGCCCCTCAAGCCACCCTCTGCAGCCCTACGCTGCACCCCACTAGCACAGTCCTTCAGGTGCCCCAAATTACAACCTACCCTGTGTGGGACCTCACCACAACACCACTCCCTCTGGACCTCCAGGGTCTCACACCCCGGCTGGGCTCAGGTGCCTCTTTATTCGTGTGCCTGGCCCACACTACTCTTCACACTCTCATAATTGCCCACAAGATAGTGGGGACCGGGTTTAAGGTGCCCCTACCCACCTTTCATCAGGGAGGGGGTAACTGGTCTGGTATTTCTTGAGGGCTGTCCTACCACAGACAGTCCCACCAGACCCCCTCTTTCCTGGCAGGGTGAAGTTTCAAGTCATGCTCAGGACCAGCAGCCTTCTGCCATCCACATAGCTCCTTGCCATTACCTCCAAGATGTTCCTTGAGCAGTAGCTCAGCCAGATGATGTTACTCCCTCAGTGACTGGCAGCAAACTGCTGCCCCAGCCTGTGTGAGCTGGGTCCTGGTTGCCCTAATCAACCACCTGCCAGGTGCCTGCCTCCAGCCCTAAAAGTGGTTGGAGGCACCCAAAGGTACACTACCACTAAAGGCCTCTTACAAACAATGAAAATTTGGCCATATTATTAAGGAGGAGTATATATGAGCATGCCCATTTAATAGGCACATATACAGACCAGATCAGAAAGGCTAAATCATAAACTGAGATTAAGCTAGTAAGGAAAATAAAAAGTAACAAGAAACATTCTAGAATTAAGTTAGAAATGTGAAGAGGAAAGTGCAAGAAATCATGGGGAACTGGTGTCTCTTGAATTTGGGGGGCACCCAATCGCTGAGCAATGGGGTCCCTCAGCGGCTGATCGCCAAGCCCAGAAACACTGGCACTGAAACTGTAAGTGTTGGCAGTGAAACCAGAAGTGCCACCAGGAGACGGCTTGCCACTGTAGGGGGGGGCACATTGAGCACCTTCTGACACCACTGGTTGCGTTACTGGTGGGAACGGCCCTGTTGGGGGAGCATGTGCCCTCCCTATGCATCGCCTATACAAGAAAGTGCTAATGAATGAGAAAGAAAAGCTAAAAATGGACCAAACTGAGTGAAATGAGACACCTTCTAGAGAACTCAGAGGTAGCTAAAGAGATTCCAGACATTGGCTATTATCTTTAAGAACATGTGGGCATCAAATAAAATCCCAGATGACTGAAAAAGGGCAAATAAACTCCCCACATTTCAGTAAAAAGGGGGTGGGGAAGAGTGCAATGGAGATTCCAGGCAGTTAAATGCTGGCTAATCTAACTTTCTATAACTGGAGAGGCACTGGAGCATACCATCAAAGAATAAATTTCTAAGCACCTAGAAGCTAACTTTGTAACAAGTAATAGCTACATTAATTTGTCCAAACCAAATCATGACTCACCAAACTGCTTACCTTCTGTGACAAATTGGTATGCTGTGTGGATGAGGAGGAGCAGGGGGTATGCTGTGCCCCATCTTTAGTAAGATATTTGACACTCCTACAGAATTCTCACATGTAAGCTAAGAAAATATGGCCTAGACTGTACTTTTATACAATGGGCACATTAAATGGTTGGATAATTGCACTCAAACAGTAATCCCCTTCCTGCACCTCATTACACAGGTGCCTCAGTGCCCACCCTCATCTTCTCAACTGCAGGTATCCCTGCTGTGCAGGCACCCCTTGCACCCCAGGCTGCATTGTGCTCTGCTGTGCTGTTCTGCCCCTGGGGTGAGGCACAAAGCAGACAGGCTATAGGAGGAAGGGGTACCCCAGAGTCTCCAGTTGCTGCAGCTAGAGTGATGGGGAGAGTGGTAGCTGGGTAGAAGCTTGGGGGCTGAAAGGTAAACCTTTATGTGCCACATTGGGCCTACAGGCCACAAGTTGGACACCCCGTTCTACCATCATTCATGATCAGGAGGTTGGAATTTATGGATAAAGCCAAGTTGAGCAGGGTGACAAACATTTTAGAAGACACAGATTGGATCCAAAATTCCTGGATAAATTGGAACAGCCATCCAAAAAATAGCGGGAATTTCAGTAATGACAAATGCAAACAGTACAGTTAGGAAAGAAGAATAAAACGCACAGACATATACTAGGGGATAACTGGCTAGGCTTCAATACTGCAGCAAAAGATTTGCAGTTTATAGTATATAACAAGTTGTATGTAAGTCAATAATATTCAGGTCTGGGCACCACACTTCAAGCATGGTGAGGCAAATTGAAGGAAGTGTAGAGAAGAGCAACAAAAGTGGCTAGAAATTTAGAAAACATAACATATGAGGAAAAGCTACAAGAACAAGGATTATGTATCTTAGAGAAGAGATGGCTGATAACAGGCTTCAAATACAAAAAGAGTCATAATAAAGAGAATGGTGATCAATTGTTCTCTGGATCTATAGAGAACAGGTCAAAAAGCATTGGTCTTAAAGTGCAACAAAGGACATCCATTTTAGAGATTAGGAAAAATTGCTGACTATAAGAATAGCTAAGCACTAGTATAGATTACCTAGAGAGGTTTTGGAATCTCTGTCACTGGAAATTTTCCAGTGTCGGTGAGACAAATATTTGACTGGGATTGTTTAGACAGGTTGCACTAAATGAGGTCTTGAGGTTTCTTCCAGCTGTATTTTTTTCTGTGACTTTATTTCTAAAAGACAATTAAACAATATTTCAAGCTTATGCCTTGGCAGCAGTGTTTGTGCTCAATTAAAATAATCCTAAAAGGCTTAAAGACTTCCAGGATGAATGGCGAACTAAGAAAAAAAAGCAATTCCACTTTGATAGCATTACAATGTCAGGTATTTCTTTTAATCATTTCCTATTTCTTCAAGAAAGAGGTTTGCAGATAGTAACTGCAGAGAACACATCTTCATTGTCAGAACAGACTTGGGTTTTTTTGGTTCTAGAATCAGTCAAACTTGCCTTATTCAAATGCGAATTCCTTTTGACTGTAATAGGGGCTACTTCAGCAAGTAATGTGAATTTGACTCTGTAAAGTAAGACATTTACCATCTGTATGTTGAAAACGTGCCACAAACAAAAATGAAGGCATGTGAAATATGGAGAAATAAAGACAGGTGGAATTCTCTGTTCACTGATTAGAGTTGAGATGTATTTAGAGAGGGGAAAAAAACAAGGTCACTGCTTTTGTACAATCTTCATCAGACTATGCTTTGTTAAATACCGCTTAAACCATACAGTTTGTAGGTCTGGGTTCCATCTATATAAAACATTGCAGGCATGTATTGAGCCCTTTATTCTAACTGGTGAACAGTAAGCACAACTTGTACAATCAGTGATACTGTCCCCAAAATCAATTGACTCATATCAATAGCCTCACATTCACCCTCAGACTAAGAGTAAAAAAAACTGAAGGAACAGTAATAGGGAGTGCAATATACAAATTTTTTTTTCCTTTGGTCTTCTAGATATAAGCAAATGATAATATTTATTATGTCCATATAGATATACAGAATTTTATAGAATTATATTATCTATTCTATATTACGCATACTATTATTTATATATATATATTTATGTACATAAGGAAGTACATAATGAGTATAGAGATATAACAAAGAAAGTAAACAACATATTTGAATACTAGGTCTGTTTCTGATCTCACACTGGATAAAATCCACTAAAGAAATATACTGTTATAAAACTGGTATGTGAAATCAGATTTAAATTTCCTGCCACCTCTGTTCTTCTTCCTCCTAGAATAGTGGTGATCAACTTTTTGACACCAAGGGACAGATGAGTGGCACTGTAACTGGGCCTCATGCTGACCTGTGCACCCAATATAGCATGGAGATCTGCTCCCTGTGGGCTCAGGTTTCAGCACCCCTCTCCTAGAAGAACTGGCAATGAAAAGGAAAGTTTTTCTTCACTTTCTAGTCATGGTACTCACTAGCAAAAAAAAAAATAGATTCAATTCACCAACTGAAAGCAGACCTGATTATGGCTGACTGGAGACCAGAATTCTCATTCTGCAGGCAATTCCATCTGGGGAAAAAAAAATAATTCTTCCCCAGAATATAACCCCGACATTCCCCATGGAACAGAGATTTCTGAGTATTAGTTAAAAAGGATCAACACTACAGACAACCCCTGCTTAACACAGTTTCACTTACCTTGGTTTCACTATAGTACTCATTTAAAATACCTATCTGGTTTCACTTACACTCAGCACATTTCATTATAACCCTCAGCATGGGAGTGGGGAGAAACGGTGACAGCAGCATTGAATGAAGCAGTGAGTGGCAGCTAGCACGGGTCCAAGGTGGGTGGCAGGAGCCCAGGGTCCGCTCTGGCACATGGTGCTGGAGCGGGTAGGGAGCAGTGGTAGCAGCAAGAAGGGGTAGGTGGAGGGCCAGGCAGTGTGAGTGTGGAGCCCATGCTGGCGGGGCCCAGGGCAGGGTGGCAGGAGCACAGGATCTGGTCCGGCACGTGGTGCTGGAGTGGCTGGCAGGTGGGGAGGAGCAGCGGCAAGAAGAGGTGGACAGGGGGCATGAGTGCAGGGCCTAGGCTGGTGGGGCAGCAGGAGCATGGGGCCCAAGGCCAGGGCTGGCAGGAGTGCAGGGCCTGGGCCTGTGCAAGCCAGTGCTCAAAGACATGTGCACAGTGTCCCACACCCCAGGCCACAGCGGGACCAAGCCTGCAGAGCACCCCTGCCTCCCTCCAGGGCTGCAGCCTGTGACCCATTCCACTGTGGTCATGCACTCACTCATGGGGCACAGACACTGTCCCGAGCCTGCAGTGATCTGGCAGTAGTGGCTAGTCCCAGTGCCGGGTACCCTGGAGGGAGCGCCTGCTGTGTAGGGTGGGGCCCAGGCGCTGGTAGGTAGGTGGCCTCACTGTCTCCCCCGCACTGACCACAGATCCGCTGCCTTCTCGTCATAAATCCCTGTGGGTGGAGAAGCTGGGGCTGCGTACAGTTGCACTGGTGGCCAGCAGGTGTGAGCTGGCAGGGGCCATCACGGCAGCAGAACAATGAGGAGGAGCTGATGCTTTCCCTGGCAGAGCCTGTGCAGTGCCTTGCCAGGAGCAGCAGGGCCAGTGCCAGCAGAAGCGTAGGGCCTGGGCTGGCGGGGCCTAGGGCGGGGCCGCAGGAGTGGGGGTCTGGGCCAGCAGGTGGTGCGGAACCAATTATATTTATGTACATTAAATCCTATGGGGAAATGGGTTTTGCTTAACATTGTTTTGCTGAGCGCTCAGTTTTTCCAGAATGAATTTTGACTTTTTGCAATTAAATTGATAAGTTTTCCCAAGATGCCAGACACTGGGAAGCTCTAGTTCTAAGAAGTCTTCTGCACTGATGGAGGCTCCCATCGTTTCCACGCTTCCTGTCATGAAACTAGATGCTTAGAAAACCCTGAAAACCTCAGCTCAAGCCAGGATTCCCAAGTTTCCTTTTATGTGGCCTGGAGGTTCTGAACACATTAGCATGAGTTTGGGCTTCTGAAGCAGCAAGCAGAAGGATTCCATTTTGTCAAATCAATAGTCTGCTGATGGCAAAAGATAAAAAGTTTCATCAGGAAATTACCTGACAGCTCAACTTAAGAATTTTATTGTTCACCATGTGGGTTTAGTGATGCAATCACTAGACCAGACATTCAGCATACTGCACATTGATCTTGCAACATAAAATGTACTTTAAAATGTATTTTTCACGGTTTTAATTAACACAATTTTGGTTGTATAAGGGAGAGAAAAGCAGCATTATGGTTTTATTACTACCCTATCACAAGCAGCATGTTGAATGCATAGGGCACAGGACTGGTTCTATTCCAATTACTCTGGCACTGACTTGCTGCATTTCCTTGGGCCATTCATTTTTCTATGCCTCCTTCCTCTTGCACCAGATGTCTGCCTCATCTAAGATCACACGCCTTTTGGACCAGCCATTTTCTCATGCTGTTATGAATGGCAATTGACAATACTGACAGACATTAACTGGGGCCTGTGGGCACTTATATAACACAAATAATAATTCTTATTTTGTAACCAATGTACCTGAATAAAGTAAGTAGCATGGGCTGATTCTGAATCATTAGGAATTAGTCTCATTAGATTTCACTGTTTTCACTCCATTAGCTGGTAATTTACTTGGAAACTGAAAAAAGTACATGCCACAAATTAGTGCAAATTAGACTTTCCAAAGACAAAGAAATCAAGGGAGTTTTATTTTGATTCCACACTAGTGTAAATCACTGATTTTAGATAATTACATTACACTAGTGCAAATTCAACGTGAGCTCTGAATGTTAAACAGGTACTAATTTGTTCAAATCCGTATTTGCAAAAACAAAAGTATTACTGGTTTTCTGTGCTCTACTGAAGGATTACCCAGTGCATGAGTTAGGCCTTACCAAAAACTCACATGATGAATCACTGAAAAGTAGTACTTCCTCCTCTCTTGTGCAGAGACTTGTTGGTACATTCTTCTCTTGACCAAACAGAGGCTTGAAAGCCAGTTCCTGGGATTTTATTCACCTGTTATTTGGTCCTTCATCTCACTTTCCTCAGTTTGCAAGGTTTTAAACTGAACTCTGGGAACAACTCCCATAGCTTGGGTCAGCTGCTGCGCTGAGAGCACTAAATGACAATTAGAGGAAGAAAAAGAAGAAATCCGGGGATGAAAAGTAGTGGTGGAAAAATGCGGAGAGCTTATACCTTAAAAATGCAATAAATTTAAACATTAACAATGCAAAGAGGTCTTTCAGTCTGTCAACGAACAAGAGTATTCTCATTTAGAGCTAATAAGAACTACACGTACATTCCCCCGCAGAGAGAGTAGTGAACTGACCACAGGTGCCTATACACATGCAGCGAGGCTACTCCGATGCACTGTAATTACAGCGTGTCAGAGCAGACTCAATTAATTGAGCATGGTAATTACCATGCTCCAGCAGACTCCAGCATCATGTGCATCAGCATCCCCACATTGAAAAATGGCGGTGGGGTACTTTAACTACAGTTGCATTTTTCAGTGCAGAGACGCTGATACACCTGATTCTCTGGACAGTTTAATTACAGCAGCTCTGAGAGATACTTTAATTAAAGCACCCTACCCCCCACTCCTGTAGCACGTGTATAAATTCCTGTTTTCTTTTCAAGGTGTGTAAACTAAATGAGCTTGCAAAGTTAAGGATGAATTATATTGATTCAATTACATTAATAACAGTACTGGCTGACAATGGGATTTCACCCACAGGCAAAATCCTGCTACACCTAAATTATTTGTCATAACTAGTTGCTCTGTGAAGGCATGAAAATTGCTTACTAAAAGCAAGATATATTGTGCCAAACCATTTATATTTTGTTAAATGCCTGCAAATTTTAAATTATATTCCAATGGACTATTATATTAGTAGTCAAGAAATATTATAATTCAGAGCTGAAAGGTACAAAAGAGTTGGATGATGGACAGCTGAAACCTATCAGCAGCTAAAATACAAAGGCTGGGTGGAGGGAGGCCCTCTCTAGTTGCTTGTTTTCTGCTTTTGAAATGTAAAATATACTGTCCAATATGCCTTTTTTTTTGCTTTATCAATGAGTTAGTTCAGCCTGCTACTTCCCTAATCATAAGGCTGTTACTTCAAGGTCAAAGATTCCTCTTATGTCTATTGGTGCAAATGCAGAGCAATTTTGTTGACTTGAACAAACTTAATCCATTCTACATCAGTAGAGAGCAAAGATTTTCCATAAGAGCCAAGTCAAGCATCTATTGACATTAATGGGAGCTTTCCTACTAGGAGTTGGAATGGACCCTCAAACAATTGCAACAACATATGGGAGGATTCAACATTACTTTTGAATTGTTAGTAATAAAGTACAGATGACAAAGCAATTCTCCCACAAGCAGCATGTGGTTAAG
Source organism: Gavialis gangeticus (assembly GCF_001723915.1). Classification (NCBI taxonomy): domain Eukaryota; kingdom Metazoa; phylum Chordata; order Crocodylia; family Gavialidae; genus Gavialis; species Gavialis gangeticus. The sequence continues at coordinate 53,082,876 of NW_017728995.1, forward strand.
ACAAGGTTCTGATGCATCAAGATGATGTGGGATAAGCAATGACTAACTACCATAGTTATCTTAATTCAGCAACCCTTGCTGTTTAGAGGTTTGGATTCTTTTAATCAGGAATCAGAGTGGTCACAGTGGTTTAGTCTGTTTACAGTTTGTAACATCTGAACAGCTTATGTGGTACAATGCTGGGCTGAGCTCAGCATATAGCCATGCTTCTCTCTCAAAACATTATGAACTCCTGTTTCTAGAAACTCAAAATGAAACCCATCCAGTAGCAAAATGGCAGCTAAAACAGTGAGTAAAAAACTCATGCAGTGATGAGGTGATTTTTTTCTCATAACTATCATTGGCTTCTGTAATTAATCATGAGGTAGAAGCTATAATGTGTGCTACTTGACAATGTATAATAAAATATTTGTACCACAGAACCTTATGATAGAAGTATGTAAATGTTATTTGAGATTCCAGGTGAATAACTAATGGAAAAGAAGGTAGAAGAGTTGGCTGGGGGAAAGTACAGTTTAGGAAGCATGGGGTCTTGTAGCAGAAGACAGGAAGAGACTGCAAGCAGCAGGATCTAGAGCAGATGTTAGTGTAGAAAAGCATGGGGTGAGATATTAGTAATAGGGGGGCATAGCCACATGAGAACTGCAGCCATAGTTAGGAATGTGGGGTGCTGACAGATGCTATGTTTCATCATGTGATCAGCCACTGAAAGTGCTCTACAGCTGTGCACTGACAGAAATACACGGCTGCACAGCGCTTTAAAAATGCCCTATCATGTGACAATCTAAACCTTCATTATATGAGGGTTCAGATGAAGGCACTTAAAAGTGGAGCACCTTCACTACCATCTGTTAGCATGTACCAGGAGCAGAGCTGGGCTGACAGTCCAGCCTTGCTCCTGGCATGGTCTACAGAATGGGAGGGAAGAAGAGAGGGGAGTGAGTTTGGTCTGGGGTTTGGTCAGCCAGCCCTGGAGGGCAGGACAGATGGACTGGAGCCTCTCCAAGGTGGGGCCTCCAATCCACGCCCCCCCCCACACACACACCAGACTAGGGTGGAGAAACCCCAGAACGGACCTTTCTCCCCTGCTTTCCCTCCCTCCCATTCTGAGACAGCATGACAGCTTGGAGGTGAGGGCAGGGCTAGGGGACAGACACTGAAGACATGAAGCCTCTCTCCCCAGATGAGCTCCAAAGAAGAACTCAATCACCCACCCTTCTGATCCAACAGCCAATGTCTGTTGGGTCAGTTTAACACATGGAGCTGTTTGTGAATTGCCATGAGTTAGACTTGGGAGCTGCACATCTGTCAGCATCCATGTTGTAGGCACCACATTATTATAATGGTTGAAAGACTGGCCAAGTGGAGCACCTGGGGAGGGAAATGGCAGCACTCAGGGTATGTCTGCAACTTGTGCAGACATGTTCAAGCAAGCTTTAAGTTATGTGGTAGTATAGCCATTGAAGAAGTAGCTCAGTGCATACTAGGAAGCTTTGTATTCTCTCCACTTCTTGCATACACTGAGCATGCTGCCATGTACTCAACCTAGTTTGTTTAAAATCGGCTTACTTTACATTTCACTGATGTCCTCTAAGATAGTGAAGCTGGAAAAGCTGGAATCAGAAAGTTGGAAAACCTGGCTCAGAAACTGAAATCTATGGATGGGGCTGGATGAAGAGAAGCTGTAATTGTGTAGGATCCAAGGAAAAAGCAGGAGGTAAGGCAGGTGTAGAAAAGACTAGAAAGTAGAAGGGCTGTTGTATACTGAAACTCTTTCAATACCGTATACTTTAGAAAGATATAACAGAGCTATATCAACTTGTGCTCAGTGAAAGGCATTTTCCTGAGCTCTTCATTTTCAAATGGTTTTTCAAAGATGCACAACTAAACATCATAGGCCAGATCCTCAGTCAAGTTAAATAAATGATGCTTTACTTAAGCTAAAGGAACTAGACCCTCATACCTAACAAGCAAGTTTTTCAAATCTAGGTTTATGTCAAAATTCTGAAGTATAATCGGAATTTACAAAAAGCTGAAGTTAAAAAGGCTTTTTTGAATGTGTCCTACTAACTCTTTCCAAGAGTTGGGTAGATATGCATAGACACAACAATTGATTGCATTCCTGCAGAAATGCCCCTAATAACTCTTTAGAAAGAGTTATGGCATTTTTCCACTAATTGTAGAAATAACTAATGGGTGCCTGCAGCATGTGTTATTTATCTCCATGCCAATTTTAAGAGATTTTGGTTTGGAAAAACTACAAGATGTTTTTACTCTAGAGTAGAGGCTCTGTATGAGTTAAAAATAAAATAGCCATAGCAAATGCAAAAAGAGAATAAAAGAAAAGAAAATAGGAATATATAGGATAGGACTGTAGTGTTGTTCAAGAGTCAGTGAACCTGCTCTCCAGTGAACAAAAGATTAACTTCACTTCAGCTTTCCCTCTGCTTATAAAGGTTCTCAGAAAAGGATTATAGGAGCATTTTGGTGAGTGGGAGATTGCACATAAAGGATCACAGAGCTGAAATGAACTGAAACGATGAGTATACTTTGGATATAGTAATATATTTGATCTGTTCCTTCTGTTTATCCTGGATGTGAGAAGCCTTGCTAACTGTTTTATTTTCAGGTCCACCATTCTATGTCTGATTGCTTTCTTTCTTTTAATACAATTCAAGACCTTGATTGTAGAAACATCAAATATGCCTCTTCTGCAACTGAGTGTTCTAACAAAACTTCCCCATACTTCCAGGATTTTAATTTTCATCATCCTCCAAGGACCACACACTAGATACACCAGACCTTAGAACTAGGCAGAAAATAGTTCTCTCACTCTATGGAAGTGTGAGTTTAAAAATGGTAAAAAAAAAAAAAAAAGGACCTCTTCTGCATCAGGATAAAGCCTCTAAAGGAGACAGAGATAAACCATACCTGTATTATCTGATGGTCAGAGCACAACCTGGGATATGGGAGACCCAGGCTGAAGCACCTACCCACAT
>NW_017728995.1:53090874-53110313 GCF_001723915.1 Gavialis gangeticus
AGTTTAAAAATGGTAAAAAAAAAAAAAAAAAGGACCTCTTCTGCATCAGGATAAAGCCTCTAAAGGAGACAGAGATAAACCATACCTGTATTATCTGATGGTCAGAGCACAACCTGGGATATGGGAGACCCAGGCTGAAGCACCTACCCACATCCCAACTAAGTGCTCTGAGCACTAGGCTAGTGGTTACTTTGGGTGAGTCTTTCCCAATCTCAAATGGTTTCTGTATCTTAGTTGGGTGAGATGTTAAACATGCTTTCAGGCAGTATATGTCCTTCAGGTGTTGAAAAGAAACAGATACAACCTAAGACCATCCCTGTATCTTAGGTCTTAGTCCATTTACTTCAAATTTCCACTGGCATAATCAAGGATTTGGCCACATGAATAGACTTGGATGAACAATCTTGATGTGAACAATATGAAGCTGAATCTTTCTGGTAGTCCTTCCTGTCTTTTTAGGGCACTCATTTAAGTAACTTTGTGAAATAGGCTATTGTCCATTATTGGCTGGCATTTAAGTCTTCAGAATGCTCATTTCTTCTTATGAGACAATAAAATACTTCCTTTGCAACAGCAGGTAAGCACTGAAGGCATCTTAAAATATCTGACCCCGAGTGGTAGTTGCTTAATAGTCTTTAAAGTTGCAAACAATATAATTTCCCCCCTGTTACCAGGATGTTGTAAAATGTCCTAATTAGTCTTTATAATAATGCTGACACTTCTGCAGCACATAAAAGAAGACTTTTAATTTGTGAAAGCCTGGTTGTCTTGATTTTTACCTTTAATTAGGCCATAAGAGCCAGCTCCATGAAACTGCAGACTAACTTTCCATTAATTTGGCTGTTAACTCACATGTGAGGTATCAGTTGGGGGTACATATTAGATTTGTGAGACTCCTTTTTTAAAGAGTATTCTCATATCTGGAACTGATTTTAAAACATATTGTTTAATGGATTATTTAACCCTCTAATGAGGTAGAAAGAAATATTAAAGACAAATTTTAAAAGCCAGGCATAAGACAAAGCTAAGGCAAAGGACAATTTTTTTATCTGTTTGAGAAGGATCAATGATGGCCTAGGTTTTGGAACTGGCTTTGTGATGTTTAGATTTTATATTGGCATAATAACTGTGCACAGTAGGGTATTGTACCTATTTATGAAATTCATTTCAAAATGAAATAAGCACAGTGAAAAATACAGCAAACTCAGATGTCCCAGTGGTAATATAAATAATTTTGAAAGTGAACAAGTTTTCACTAGTAAAATTACATTTCATCAGACAAAATATGCAATGCTAATAGCAACCGGTTAGTGCAAGTGTTTGTAGAAAAGACTGATGGAAATTAGAATCTTAGAATGGTCTGTTATATGGAAAAGATTATGAGCACTACATCTTAGTATTGAATAAATATTATGGGCTGGAGGATGGTTTTAATTCCAGTTCTGAGCTTGCTTAGTTATGCTGATTCAGAAGCAGACCAAGAACCAACTTGGAATAAAATATGGCTTCTTTTCCTGTGTAAGGAGAGAGGAGATAAATGCCCAACCCCATCCAAGACAATTCACTTCCCCTCTTTGCCGGCTCATTTTAGAAGCTGATAGAATGAAGGTTCCATTCTTGCATCGCTCACATTCATGAGATGATGATTAATAGTTTTGAGGCTGATAGCTTATCCCCTCGCTGAAGCCAATAATAAGCTTACATAAGACAAAAAACGCTTCTTGTGTATCCATATAGCATATAGGGGGAAAATATTCTTCTACTTGACTTCATACTAAGAGCCTTCTTATATGGTAAGTTTAGGCAGCTTCTGGACCTCTTAACCCCTGGACTGGCTGCACATTAACACCCTTTAAGTGGCTGGAAGCACACATTATTTGGTTTAGAGTTATGCCACTCCAGGGCAGGATTATCGTCAATCTGCCTCATTTTGTTATTGTTCCATTGCCATGTGGCCACTTCCAACAGCTATTCTACCTAAACTGAAGTACTCCAGTATCCCAGAATGCTCTGAGGGACCCGACCTTTTTTTTCGCCCCAGAATGCCTGGTGGCTATAGTGTCTCCCACTGCTGCCTAGACTGGCTCTACTCCCATCAGTGGTGGCACAGCGGGCAAGCACCACCTGAGCTCCAAGCACCACCTGAGCTCCAGCGAAAAAAGGATTGGGCTGCTCAGAGCTTAAGCTTAGAGTGAGCATGTCCCAGGGGTGCAGCCCCGGAGTTCTCTGGTCTCACTGAAACTGACATAGTGGCTCTGTGCTGAGAACAGGGCTGTCAGGGTTTAAGCCTGTTGGCCCTCTTCTCAGTCTGGAGCTGCTGTGTCAGTTTCAGCAAGAAAAGCTGCTTCCTCGGGTCTCTCTGGTCTTGCTGAAACTGACACGGTGGTGGGCCTGCTCTTTACCTGGTGGGAACAGGGAGTTTCTCCTAGTGCCATCTCTGCTCGCCAAAGCTCTAGTGGCAAGTCACAGCTGTATTGGTGAAGGACAGTCAAAGCAGGCTTTTCACCTTAATAAGTGACTGCTGGACTAAGCCAAACAACACTAAGCTGACAAACATTTGTTTGGCTTACAGAGCACATCTAACAAGGCACTCACACAGCTAACTATATCTCTCTGATTATGGATAGTCCTTTCACAACATCTGATAAAATGATCTTTGGCTAACAAAAGCTCTATATATAGATATATACACTTAGAATAATCTATGAGGTATGAATCTATCCTATGTTAATTTTATGCTGTTAAATCTTTTTCACTGCCATCCCATTAACTAAGGTTCAGGATTGTCCCACGGATCTTTTATGATTTGGGTGCTATGCTACAACTGCTATGCTAAGCAGTTAAGTTTTTAAAATAAAAACCTCTCATAAAATTCCACCCTTTTCTCCCACTCCTACCCTGTCAACTTTTGAAGAAATCTTTGTCCGCACTGTTGTTAAAGAGGTCTAAATCTATGCCTAGAAACAGACATCACATCTATCACAGGGCAACTTGTGTTTGTGTTTGTTCTGTAATGGGAAAGTCCCAGAATTGGTGTGTACACACATCACCCTTCAAACTGGGGTTTAACAAGTGGTTGACTGCTGCTTTCCATTAGGACAAGTGTGACATCTGCTTGTAGACTATGAAATACTAGAGGTACTCAGCACCTTGGAAAGCTGGCAAGATTGCCAACTGTCCAGAAATTTATGGACACATCATAAATAACCAAGTTAAAAATGCCTAGCTGTAAACCCTGTTAGAAAATTCTTCCATCTATAAATCACAAAGTAAAAACAACTCTGCAAAATCAACTCTGTAAAAGCATGCTCGTGATTGAATCATTGTCATCAGAAAATGAGCTGGATGCATTGTTGAAGCACAGACTGGAAACAGTAGTCCCATCTACTGTCTGAGCAGAAGCACAGCACCCCAATGGTAGCTCTACTCAGGACATTGTGGCTCCTTCCCCAACCCCCTTCCCCAGCCATGTGTTGCTGGTGGTGTCACCTCCCAGCTGCCTATAACAGTGTTTGGCAGCAGTGGTCTCCTTTGGGGAATGGGGCTGATAAGGTTAAGGCAAGAGGGTGGGCTTCAGAGGCAGCATAGTGCAGGTTGCAACTGTGAGCACCAGAGCATGGGGATGAGTAGTGATTCTGGGGGTGGAAGCAGCATGGTATAAAATCATTGCTGGAGTCATAAAATTGCCAATCCAAGACTTTTGTTTTAACTCATACCATACAGTTACCCTGAGGAACTCATTTTCACATTATATTTATAGGCTTGGCTAGTAGCACTGAAAAAGCCAGGAATGTCACGGAAAAAGTATTGTGCAATTATGTAATTAAATTCTGTATTATAATACATGCACACAAAGGAAAGGGGTGAAAAATAAGGTTGCATAGACAATCTTTTTTCAGGCATTTGCTAATTTCTGAGTGCTTGACTCCACAATGCCTTTTAACACTGTTTGTTAGTACTATGCAGCAAATAGCTTAGTTAAACCTCAAAACTCAAGGATTAGATATAAATAAAAACATTTCAATTATATCAGATGGAATACGGTTACAAGGGCTATCTGATCATTGGCTGTACTCATAGTATATTTCAGGCCCCTTCTTCCTCACTCCCCTCCTCCCTCTATACACAACTGTACTATGGTAGGGTTTACAGAAACATTTAAGCCTTTTGACATGACACAAGGAGGCACAGACCAACAAATTCATTTATCCCAGTATGATATTTCTCCTGGACCAAGTCCTAATATACATATTCACAGTCAGGTTTGTGGCCACTGACAGAGAAAAACAGAGAACCAGGAAATTCTTCGAGGTTTCTCCTTATGGATTTTGCTTGGATTCATCCATTATGAAGAAATAATTTTCCATTCTTCAGAAGAAACTGGAGGCTAGGTCACAAATCTCATGGGTCTCAAGACTGATTAGTATATTGGATACCTGCTTAAACCACTGTAGAAGGTTTTGCCTCTATAAACATGTAAGGGCTCCTCAGCTCTGCCACAGCACAATGCCCCTGGGAAAGTGGTTGCCCTAATGCAGAGGGGACTCTACTGCCCACATTAAACACAGCCTTTCTGTGTTTTGCTGTGTATACTTGGGAAAATGTGTGAGCATATTCCAGCCCTGCCTTTTTCTGTGGATTCACATCTTCATCTACAGATGTCCCTCCTATGTCAGATCATAAAGGTACCTGATTTCATTTTCACAGAGGGAGAGGAAGAATCATGTATTGTGAGTTCATTTCCATGAGTAGAACCTTAAGGAACAAACAGGGCTAGAGCTGCTGTTAAGAACTGAAGAACAATTGCAGAAGCTTCCCTTTTATTGGTATTTGCTGGTTATTGCCTAGGATATGCTTTTTATGTCTGTACAATTGGTCCAAAAGTCAAGAGAGAAAGTTTAGGTTTTTAATAATTGAAGAAAGCACTTATCTAGTTGATAACACCTAATTAAAAATTTAGAAGCTTCATAATGATTGCCTATTTACTCCAAGTGGAAAAAAAGATAGGGGATTAAATATAAATAAGTTAGATTAACAAAAAAGCTATATTCAAAATCTGATTTTCATCATAATATAAAACACTAGCAATATTTGGCCACACATCATCCTCTATAAAGATTAATATTCAGCTGCATAAAGTATAGAATGGAGAATCATATCAAAACTAATATTATGCATTTTATATGAATCTATGATACTGGCTTACCCTGAGGATTGCATACAGTACTGGCTATCCCAGTTTAAGGATATTACTGAATGTGTGTAGGATCAGAGAAGAACAGCAAAACTGATCAAAAACCACAAAAAACTCTTATATGAAAATTGGTGGGGAAGCCTGGCATTGCTTACTTTGGACAGGAGATTACTAATATTGGACATGGTAGCAGTATTAAAAGTAAATATAAATAATGAATAACATAGGGAAAGTAGTTAGAAAAACAAATTCATAACACAAGAGCAAGGGAACACTCAGTTACATGGAAAGGTAGAAAAGTCAAAAGGGATAAAATAAAACACTTTATTACACCTGTGGAACTAAGCTGTGGAACTCACTGCTGCAGAAATCACTAAGTTCAAAAGCAAACCCTTAAAAAAATAAATGTAATATTTTTACATAGCAAGTATGAATATCCAGTGTCATCATAATTACTGACAGTAAGTATTGACTTATGTGAAAATACATAGTTCTATATATGCTCACCATGCTAGCTAGCAAACCTAAGGGATGGTGTTAGCAATCAATAAATCTGAGATTATTTGTGTTACATCACATAAAGAGTCTCCGTCTATCCTAGTGACTCTATTGTAGTTGCTGCAGTAGCATTTTCCGTGATGCACAGTTTGGGTCAGTTTTCTGAAGCCTCTTCACAAGTCAGTGTTCAAGCTTGACACATCCTATCTTTACAAAATAGAGGAGTTGATAAACCCTGTTGATACAACCCAAATCCAGCCTAGTTGCATTATTTCAGTTGGAGCTTATCCAGACCCTCACATGAAAGAAAGAATACACATGCCTGAGGTCAACAACAAACTGTGGACTTTTTTTCTCTACAGGGACACAGAATTATACTGGCTACAGCCATCCAATAACTTTTAAAGCAGACTAATAAACTGCATACCAGAAAACTACATGATGAGAGAAAAGGAGAATGGATGGCTGTGCAGTAGTTTAGGTTACTGTGCAGTAACCAAAAATCACTGAGCAGTACAGGTGCACATCTACACATGCACACCCGTACTGCACAGTAAGTAAATCAACTTAAGCTGACTTGGGTGTAAATTTGATACCTGCATGATGCCAGTATAAAATTTATGCCGAATTAGTTCCTGCACAGTACTGCCTGACTGTGCAGTAACACTGTGTGTGTGGACTGACTTGGGATTAACTGTAGGGACTTGGGACTCCACACACGCAGTGCTACTGCACTTTAATGGTTGTACATGTAGATGCTGGCCTAAAAATCCATTTACTGTGCAGTAATTTACTGCACAGTAAAGACACATATAGACTCACCCACTGAGGGCTTGGTTTCGTCCTTCTCCCCTCATTCAGTTGTGGATCAGATGGTTGTGAATCATTTGTGGCGTCATGAAGGGGAGGTGGGGGAGGGGCAAGGGCACAGCATTGTAAATCCCTTGCAGTATTTCTTGAGGGAGCAACATTTTTTCCCTCCTTTTTTTCCTTCTTCAGGAACTGAAGTATCATGTTTTAAAACTTAGATCAAGGAGACAGAAACATACTTGGCTCTCCATAGGCACAGTAGTTCATTTCCAGCTAATCATGATGCATTAAATGTAATGTAAATGTTTTTTTAAAAAACAGAAAACAGCTACGCACTACAGTTAAAAGGCCTCTATAGAGCCTGAGTTCCTGCTTTGTCTCACCCCTTATTTGAAATAACGTACATTGGTGATTTGGGTTTTTGTTATTTACAGTAACAAAACTAGGGCTCTTTTGTGTAGGGTGCTGTACATATACCAATTCAAACCCTTTGAGACAAAGACTTTTTATTATGCGAACAAAGATTTTATCCTCATTTCACGGGTTGGATCTGAGACCCAGGCATTATGGTTGGGATCTGCAGTGACCTACAGGAATTAGAGTCTAAATCCACTAAGAGGTTCTTATAAGTAATGAACTATAATGCTCCTAGCACAGAATCCAAAACCCAGAGTTAGGTGCCTAGACTGCACTGAATGTTGATAGTTAAGTGCTTGAAATGAGTGCCCAAAAATAAATTAATGAATTAACTAATAAAATAAAATATAATCTGAGGTCACGTCCAGACATGCATGCACATTTAGTTCTCTGGGGACAACTAGTAGTGGTGCACCTTGTGCTGCTGCTAGTTGTCCCCAGAGAACACCTGTGCTATGTGCGCACTAGCACTCAGCAGATTATCCTGAGTCGGGTAGGGGAGACAGGAGCCAGCACTGGGCTGGCCCCAGCAGCATTACCTGAGGTCCTGGGGGCCTCTAGGGGCTGCAGCAGTTGTAATCCTGCTGCCTAGAGCCTGGTGAGAAACAGAGTGTGGCTCTGGCTGGCCAGGCTCTGGCTTTGGGTGGCACATGTGGCTGCCATGTGCACAGCTCCATTTGTTTTCTCTGCAGGTTTGACCCCTGGATATCCAGGGGTCAAAAACCCCTCCACACTGCTCCCTTGCAGCACAGAGAACAACAGAATGGCACCACGTGGCTCCACTCATCTGGATGTGGTCTGAGTGTGAAGGCATCCAGAGCTAATCCATAGTTCTCTAAATGCAGGAACGTGACCTATGTCAGAGCAGTCAGAGCCCCACGCACATGGTCCTGCCTGGAATCTTCTCCTGAGGGTAGGTACCTACAACAGTTATTTGAAAGAACTGAGCAAGGCTCCCTGTTTTTCTTGTAAAATGGGGCTACTGAATTAGGTAGCCTGCCTCTTACGAAATAGACCACTTACCCAGGATGTGGGAAGTCTTGATTCCAAGGGCCCATCCGCTTCAGGGCATTTTAACTTCTTTAACTTCCCTACTGAGTGCCCAGACTATGAAACTATTTGGTGTAATGGATAAAGAATACACCCCACCTCTCCTGTTGAAGATGTGCCACTGCACAGAAAGAATGAAAGATTGATTGGGCTAGAAAGAAAGAGAGGGAGAAGAAGAGGGGGCATGGCTCTAATCTAGTGACTAGGGCACTCAGATGGGAGGAGTATCCTGGGTTCTGCTCCCAGATTGATTTGGGGGTGTTTTCTTATCTAATGAATTTTAAACAGAAAATACTTTTCCTACCTGAATGCTATAAATCACTAGGCTATTACAGAGAAGGTGGAAATCTGCTCTGGAAGCTGCATTTTTTTAAGCAGTATTTTATGAGAAGTCCAGTCAAATTAGTGTGTATTGGGATGATGTGAGTATGTTGCATGAGGGAAAATCACATCAAGTAAGAGTCATTAATCCTTACAAATTACATAAAAAGACTTTTCTTGCACAGCGGTGGTGCCCTAAACTCTTGCTAAACCCACTCCTACAGCCCAGATTGAGAAGGCAATAAAATAATTAATTAATGACAAACAGCTGGGTAGGGGTATCAACAATAACAAAAGTGTATTAAGTAACAACAACACAGTAATCAACAATACTCACAATTATATACAAATACCAATAATACACTATCAACACTATCCCCAGTTACCCAAAATAGCACTGGAAAGCAATTATGAGCTCTTCCCCTGCCACAGCTGCAGGCAGCACCACTTACACGAACACCAGAGGAGATTTTGGTCCCCCAGGCCCTTACTCTACACACAATCAACCAAGGAGATATTGGTCTCATTCAGACCCTCACTTCACACACAAACAGCACACAATGGAGGAGGTATTGACCAACACATGGGTCCTCACCCACTCTCAATCTGCCGGGAACAGCTATTGGCCTCCCAGGCCCTCTAGCTCTCACCCACAATAGCCTGTACCTGATGCAGACACTCCTGAGTCACAGCCAGCTGCTCCTCCAGCCACACATGATTCAAGCCCATCTGAACACCATTTGAGCCTCATTCAAACACACAACACTGGACTTTTGGATTTTTATATCAATCCATCACACCACTTCTGTCAATCATCATGAAGGCCAATCATACCTTCTGGTGTTCCATCAATCACTCTTTGATCCAATCAAATCCACACAAGTATCTATCAAAGTATCAGTTACCTTAGAGAGTAGGCTGCAGCACTTTTGAGCCAAATGTTTGCTCTCTGGGCATGCTTGACCACTCTAAGTAAGTCATTACAGCATAACGGTGAGAGTGTCAGTAAGTCCAGAATGCTCTGGCCTTGCTCCTCACTGAGCATGCTCTGACCTACTCAAATAGTGTAACTTATGCAACTTCCTTACAAAAACTAACTAAACAGTCCAGGAGACACTATGGCTTCTCAGCCAACAAGTGCACCTATAGGATTTTGCATTTTAGAGAATTAAAGTACCCCTTCATCCAGTTTCTGGCTTTAGCTGTCTGCCCAGAGAATCATAGAGTCATAGAGAAGTAGGGTGGGAAGGGACCTCCAGAGGTCATCTAGTCCAACCCCTTGCCTAAGGCAGGATCATCTCTATCCAAACCATCCCATACAACCATAATGTAAACTCTACATAAGACTACCCTCAATCCTGACACAACATAGACCTAATACCCAACCTGTCAGAAGTAAAGCAGGGGAACTGCAACAGCCAATGTCCTGCTTCTATAACATTTTGTCAATTGATACTCAAGAAGTCTTGGGGAGATGGCAATGCCCCCAGCTATAGAGGAAGGCAATCCCTGCTCCCCCCCACAATCCGTACCAATCTGATCATTCCTTCCTGACCCCAAATATGGTGATCAGTCTGATCATGAGTGGAGGGTCAAGACACCATAGCCAGGAAACTAGCAGGAGAATTGGCACTCCAGTTGAAGTCCCAGCCTTGGCTGTAGCCAACACCCAGTTCCTCTAGGGAGGCTTAAAAACACCCTGCATGTATACATGTATAGCAGAAAAAGCAGGGTAGGGACGACTGGGTGGGAGCAGCAAGAAAGGGAAGAAAATGGTAGAATTATGCCCTCATAGAATTATGCCATGGTAGAAAATAGGCATAATTACTTCTACATAAGTCCCAACCAGTGGCTGCCCAATCTTTTCTTGAATACCTCCAGGGATAGAGAGTCCATAGCTTCCTTAGGCAGTCTATACCACTGCCTCACTACTCTAACAGTGAAGAATTTTTTTTCTGGATAGCCAATCAAAATTTATTTTGCTGCAACTTCCATCCATTGGAATGCATTCTCCTCTCTGCAGCAAAAATAAAGGTGTTTTCCCTCTTCTTTATGGCAGCGTTCAGGTATTTGAAGATTCCTATCATGTCCCCTCTTAAGCATTTTTCCACAAGCTGAACATGCCTAGCTCCTTCAGCTTCTCCTTGTATGGTATACCCTTGATCATCTTTGCTGTCCACCTTTAGACCCTCTCTAAGTTCACCACATCCTTTTTAAAATGTGCAGCTCTCAGTTCCTTGAGGACCCTGGGATATAGCTCATCCAGTCCTATTTACATTAATTAATTCAGAACAAACAAAAGCTCTTTGACCATCTCTTTTGTTACCTCCTCTCTCAGCTTGACCCTTCCTTATTCAGATGATCCCTATTAGGTATCTGGCAGTTTAATTTTTTTGTGAAGACTGAGGCAAAGTAGCTGTTGATTAGCTCGACCTTCTTTGTATCTTTGGTTAGGAGTTCCTCCTGGCTGGTTAACAGATGACACACAGCTTCTTTGGTCCTTCTTTTCTGGCCAACATACTTATAGAACCTTTTCTATATGTGCTTTGGTTCATGCACAGAAACATAACAACAAGTTCCTAGGGAACTTTCAGGTAAAAAAAAAAATCAATAAATAAAAATGGAGGTGCCTAATGAGTTTAGTCACTTCCAGGCACAGGTGGCCCCTAAATAGGGATTTTTGGACTGTAGTTTTCAACTTTCACATCTAAAGACCACCCAAGTCCTATTTCAGGTTTCGGAGTCCTTTTTTTGTACCAGGCTGCAGGTGACCAGTTCTCAGTAAGTCAGTTGCCTTCAGGCCTCTTGGCAAATCCCAACCTGTATGACTTGCCCATTAGCATACAAAGGTACTTGCCTCCATTTACAGTTCTTTGCTTTGTAAACTTAATATCCCTTGGTTATTTTATAGGATTCTTTGTTAAAGCACATACATTTTAGAGTAATAGAAATTATTCTATATTTCTGTGAAAATCTATTAGTTTAATCTATATTAAGTTCTATATTTTTTCCATAATGAGAGTGACTAATGGCACTGATAGGGACATAGGGATGTGAAGCACAAGACTGAAGAAAGCAAAAACAAAAAGAAAAGATGGAGAGACTTTTCATACATATGTGAGAAAGGTGATAGAACTGCTGTTGAGGAAACCTCACACAGCAAACGAACCTCCTTTGTTTGTGGAAGCTACAACTATATTCTGAATACTTATGATTCACCACATATCACAGTATGGAACAAACCACATATACACAAGGAAGCTTGATCTTACTATACTACTGGCTACTTTCCTGCAAAACCTCTTCCTTTTGCAAATTCTTTAGATCATTTCAATAACCCCCACTATTCCCTGCTAGGGAAAAATAGCTGCACTCCTCAGTGTGAAAACACTGAGAATCAGGCAGCAGCTTTGACTTTAGTGAACCTTTCATTTTCAGTGCCAAGAAAACAATAGCTAAATGCTGGTCTTAGCCACCATAGAGACATACCTGCCAAACTGATGTGAAGACAATGGAAACAGGAACTGAAACGAATAACTTTGCTGCTGAAAAGTTCCTTTCTTTAAGTTAAGAAAACACTGACAGTCCTTTGTTTGTAACTAAAATACCTCTAATCTAAGTGGGGCCCTCACGACAAATACTGTTCTCACTGAACTCAAACAGGGTTTGTCAGGGACTTCAGTGAGAGGCTTGATCCTTAATGATTTCATCATTATAACACTGCTCTATTTTGCAAATCAAAACCCACAACCAATCAACAAAACATTAACAAAAGGAAGCCTTGGAAATCATTGCTTTTGCTCACACATTGTCTACGGGAAATTAAATGCCTTTCTCTAGTTTCAATTTCTGCTGTTAGGAGAGTTGTGTTGAACTGTATTTCAGCACATTCTGTTAAATCAATCACACTGTAAAATGCATTAACACTACATAGACAGAACTTACTTTTTCATGGAATATTAGGGTTGTGACGACAAGAAGCAACCAAAGCAACGACACTGACATCTGAAGTGACACTCCAAACTCAGCTCATCCTATGGCATTTTAGGGTACATATTTTATATTCAGGCCTTACACCACATGCATCACAATGGCTCCTTCAATAGAGTACCAAGCAACACAACGAGTATGTCACATGGGTTCATTTCGAGCTGCTTATTCCTAGGTAAGGAAATCACTTATGGAATGAAAAAAAAAATAAATTGCATGTTAGGTATAATAGGCATTTTTTTAGAAAGCTAATTCAAGGTTGAAGAAAATGCCTTGCACCTGGAGTGAAATATGATGGTTGGTGATAGTGACGGTGCTTGTGATTCTCAGCTAGTCAGCACTCAGAATTTCCATTGTATGAAGAATTCTGACATTTTAGAAAGAACTGTCATTCCAGTTCAGAAGAAGAAGTAGAAATTCTGAAATATCCTATGAAAAGGAAATTTCAAAAAGTATTTGTTTGGAAAGAATCAACATATTAATTTTGGATTTCTTCCATAAATAAAATAGATCAGCTGTCTCCCTGTTCTGACCTAACTCTTTGGTGAATTCCTTGATCTGCTCGGAGGAAGTCAGGAACAGTCATAAGGGGCGTGTCCAGATCAGTGCAGACATTTTTTCCCCAGAGGACAAGTAGCAGTGGCATACCTTGTGCCACTGGTCCTTGTCCCTGGGGAATGCCTGTGCCATGTGTGCTCTAGCACATGGGAAGTTATTTTGGGTGAGGTAGGGGAGGCCTTAGCAGCCTTACCAGGGGTCCAGAGGGCTTCCTGGGGCTGCAGCTACAGCAGGAAACCTGGCTGGCAGCTGGAGAGTGGCTCTGGCAGGCCAGCCTCTGGTTTTGGGCAGTGTGCACTGCTACCACATGCCCACCACACAGCACTTTTTTTGCCATTGATTTTTTTCACCCCAGGATCTCTCGTGGTCGAGTCCCCCATGCTGCACATTAGGGCTGTGTGAAAAAGCACCATTCTGTTTCAACTTGCATTTTGATGTTTTGACAGAACAGTGTTTCATTTTGAATTTTGTTTTGATTCGAAACCGCTGATCTGTTTCGTTTAATCAAAACAGTTTTGCTTTTTCAACGTTTCGCCCATAAGCTATAATGGGGAAGCTCAAAACAGCCTACAACTTTGTCATTTCTGGCCTGATTTAGATGAAACTTGCAGGAATGGTAGCCCCTTCAGGGGGCATGAAGCCTGCCATGTTTCAAGGAGATAGGTGCAGGGGTTTCAGGGAAACAGCACCTCAAAATCTTGAAAGCAAAACTCATGTCACGTGTATGTGTTAAGGCACAGTGGGGTCAAAACTGCAGATATGCTAGCCCCTGCATAGCATGGCATGGCATGGCAGCCACAAAGCCTGCCAGCTTTCAAAGAGAGACGTGCAGGGGTTCTGGATTCTGGGGCTCTGCACCTCTGACTGCTGACAGGCAAAACTCATGACATGGGTGCTTGTGGACTGTGTTTGTCTTGGGGCACAAGGGTGTGAAAACTGCAGGCCAGCTAGGCCCTGCTGTAGCCACAAAGCCTGCCAGCTGTCAAGGAGACAGGTGCAGGGGGAGTCTGGGTTTTGGGGCCCTGCATCTCTAACTGCTGACAGGCAAAACCCATGACATGAGTGGGTGACACTGTGTACTAAGGTGCACCCTCACTCAACTGACACCAAGGCAGAAGTCAGGGCAGTTCAAACAATGCTGCCTTTTATGCAGTTTTTCCATCCCTCCCTCAGAGCACTGGGATTGGAAGAGACCTCAGGAAAGGATGACAGTCACTGGCCAGCTACACTGTCAATAATGACAGCTCTCCTTCCCCCCTTGTCCCCTCCCTCTCCTTCCTTTACTTTCTGTTTCCCTGCAGGCAAGCCCAGCTTGAGCTTCGAAACATTTTGAAATTTTCAAAATGTTTCGACTTGCCTCATTTTGTTTCAAGTCTGTTTCAAAGCTCTCTGTTTTGTTTTTATTTGAGCTCAAAACGAGTCAAAACAGCATCAAAATTAAACTGCCAGCAAAATTGCGCACAGCGTTACTGCACATGTCTGTGCTCATTTTGATGTGGCCTAGGAGTCCCACAATTAGACAACTTGCCTGGTTTCCACAAAACAGATCTTCACAACTGAGTGTCCCCTCATAATACTTTGATTTTGTAGAACTGCTATTTTCAGATAGACACAATATCTGTCAGAATTTTTTCTGTCCAGCTGTTGTTTTCAAATCATCTGAGAGTTTGTTCTATAATATAGGACCAGCTCCTGAAAAGAGCTGATTCTCCTACACAGATAGGCTTTGTCTTTGTTACAGATCATTCTGTTGTTTCTGAAGAACAGCAATGGGAACCACAGATATTAAAAAAAAAACCTTACTTCTTTAATAGATGCAAGCTAAGCTGATAAAAGTAGAGCTGGTCACTGTTCAGTATTACTAGCTCTGGAAAAATGAGACTTCAGGTTTTGGTTTTGTCTGAGTTGGGACATAGGAGAGAGCCTTTAACTTTTTTATGAAATGAAACATTTTGAACACTTTATTTTGAATATATTGGGAAAACTATCATTCACATCATGGGATCAGAATCTGAGCCTCTATATTTCTATTTGTGATAATATTTATGAATTATATTGTCATATTCTTTTGCTTGAGACTTGTATTGTGGTAAGAAATTGGGTCTAAGAACCCTCCTGAATATCAACACTGTAGCTTAAGTATAATAAAAGTATGGAAGTTTATAACACTGCCAAATAAATAATGAATTGAATGTCAAAATAAAGAGACTTTTTAAAAGTTTTTTACTGTATTAGATTTTGCACCTGTTGCATGACAGGCAGAAAACCCTGACCCATTCTGTTGGTGCATTTTTTAATACGCACACAGGAATCAAACCTCCAGCTCAAAGGCAACAAAATGGCTTACCTAATTTAAGAAAACAGCACATTCTGATTGCTGTGGTTAAAGGTCTTACCAACCCTGTTTCAGGACCTATAACTCCACTAAATCTCTATTCTTTGCAACTAAACTTAAAGATTTTTGTTTAATGAATTAAAATATGCATATGTATACATAGATTAACTCATTATTGCACACATGGAAAAAGCTCAAAATCTTTAGCTGTACAAGATATTATTTTATGTTTGTCCAGTACAAGAGTGATTAGACTGAAACAGACAGGTCCAAGTTACTTATGTAAATGATTGCCTGAATAGTGAAAAGTTCAGAGACCCACTTTGGTAAAACACCAAAGGTCTGTGTCCCCAAGGTGCTTAAGTACATGCTGAACTTCAAGCATTTCAATAGCCTCATTGAAGACAATTAAATTAGCCACGTGTTTAAAATTAGGCATGTGTACCTTGCTGATACTGTGGGGTAATTGCCCGTAAGGCTGCAAACAGACATTGCATTTATCCAAGCATAAACCATTTTATCCCAGGACAAAGTGTAATTGCGCTGATGTCTATTTTCTCAGGATAAAACCTACCAAAGTTTCCCAGATAAGAAGTAGCAAGTTTATCCCAGGATATGGCAAAGTATGTCTGTAGAGTTATTTTGGGATTGCATCATTGAATCAGTGGCAGAAAAGCAGGACTTCATTCAGCCACTCACTAAACCCAGATTAAAAGTGGGGTAGGTGGACAAGCTAATCCTGAGATACCTTTGTTCCAGGACAAACACAGGTCCAATTTATCCAGCCATGAATGCCGGCTTCTTGATAAAGCAGGGGGAGCCCTAAGATGTAACTCGATCTAATGCATGATCCCACAGTTGTGTGGCATGGCAGAAGGCATGATTTTGTGGATCACACATTAGATCCAAACACTCCTCCACTTGTACATGTAAAGTGGGCCTTAGAGAAATAAAAGCCAGCACAAAATTAAGATCTCAGTCTACTTTTTTTTAACAAGAATAAAATTGGTTTATATATGCAGCAGCCTTCCTTTGAAGTTTCTGCCAATCATGATGCCAAAGCAAAGTTTGGGTAGAAAATGGTGCTGAGGTCTGTGGACACGTAGATGGATGAGGAATAAAGCGTCACTGACAGCAGGAGTGAAAATTATGAAGATAAAAATGGAGAAAATGGAAACCTATAGTCAGAATTCAAAATGTTGTGTCAAATTATTTTTCAGTTAAATGGTATTCATTCATTTTAGGATTTATAAATGTTCAGTTGCATGAAGAATCAGGCCAGTGAGGAGAAAACAATCTGAAGATAAATCAAGAGGACTTGAGCCCCTATATGACAGTATACAACACTGTTACAGTGCAGCTTTAACTTTTAAAGCAGTTCACATCTGTATGCTAGTGTGAATTTGAAAGGGGGCTTTTGTCAATCAGAAGGGGCTTTTGCCAAATATAAGTTGAGAGGAAAAGGCTGAGAGGAATCTCAAAGGTCTAGCGTGCATTTCTGATGCTTTCACACTTACTTACTTGGGATTTGCGAAAAGCTGAGCCTTTCAAGACTACAGAATATCAATCTAAAAGTTCCTTATTGCAAATGTTTTTCATTACATCCACTGCCACATATGACTGTAATGCAGCATAAATTGGGGGAGGGGTTAGCATACAGTGTCTCAAGTAACACTGGCAACTTTCATTCTTTCTTTTCCTTTCAGTCACTACCTTTCAAAGTTGTTTGTGAAAAACAGAGACACCCACCACCCAAGTAGCCCACAGCCTGGTAGTTAGGATGGTCAACTGGCAGACCGACCTGTTGCAGTGCATACACCCATGAACTTTTAACTAGAATATATGAAGCAGACCAGGTTCAAAGTATACCAGCAGGAACAGAAGTCCTACATTCTTGCAGCCTCTCCCATCCCACCTGCAGCCTAATACTCCAGCCAACTGACTGTCAGTTAAGTTAGGTAATTAGTATCACTCAAACACCTTGCTGCCCCACTTTCAAAGATGGGGGGAACAGTCAAAACAAGAATGAAAAGAGATTTTTTTTCAGTGATATATTCTCAAGTGGCTTGTGAAAGCCACAAAAAATCCTCAGTCTGTTCTTGGGCTTTCTTTGCAATCTCTCTGGACAATAAGGTCTCAAGATACTAAACTTAGAATTCAGAATTCAAGGAAAGAGCAGATCAGCTAGATCTATCTTATAAATGCATGAGTCATGTTCAGCTATTTGTGTAACTCCATACTATCTTCATTAATGTGCTTCCTTTTCATATCACACAACTCGACTGTTCCTGTCTTTTTTTAGATTTTGTCCTTTTCCACAATCTTTCAATTTATCTGAGCACAATGCATTATAAACGAAATTGTTGACTCAAAATCATAGGAATTTTAAACATACAAAAATTAAGTGTTGGCTATTAATCTAGTTGTTTGTACCATTCAGGTAAAAAGCCAATATTATGATAGACTATTTAAATAGAGTCTGCAGGTGACACACTGCAGATTAGAAGTTTGGTTTCAATTTATTGTTTGCAAAATGGATATTACTAATTTACTATATGGACATTTGTGATAATTAATGCTCTACTGTAGGTTTTTAAGTGACTACAGTGATAGTGTAGTAATGCTAGCAATCGCATTGTAGGATGGTGGCTTAACAGTCAGTATGTCTTTCATTTCAATAATCTTGTTAACATTCTTCAAGATTACCTTAACTTGATTAGAAATAAAATGGGAATAAAAATAAGTGGTACAAGCTGAAGTTGGTATTGTAAAAACTCTGGCAAATGTGCAAAACTTGAGAAGTAATTTATTTTTTTAAGTCCAACAAAGACAAACTTACGTGAACAAATTGAGGGATTTTAATTAAAAGCAGAGGATCAGGATGGGTTCTAAGCATTTTCCAGGATCAAATGACCCCTAAAAGAAAGAGAGAAATCCCTGTGTGGATAAAAAATGTTTACAGTATAAATGAGAAAAAATAAATTTCAACTAACAAATTTAAGAAATTAAAATTGTGAAGGGCACTTAAAAAGATTTTATATGAGAAACTCTGGAAATTATATACACAGTGATATCTGACACTTTATTTGTACAAAGACACTTCCTTTTTCTCTCAGTTGCATGTATTCCTAACCTTCTATTTCCTGCCTTTTAGTGACCACAGTAGCTTGGTATCCATACTTATATTCACTTTGGGTGATCACCATTTGCATTACAGTAGCTCCAGTTGAGACTAAAGCCAATGTGGTAGGTGCTGTATATGCACAAAGTAAGAGAAAATGTGTAATCCTCCCTTCAACTTCAACAGGATTTCACCTGTATGCTCTGTTCTGAAGAGTTTACAAAATAAAATCTTGATTCTGTTCAAAGATAGCCTTATAATTGTTCTTTTCAGTACAGTAAGAATTCCATATACTTATGTACCAAAAGTCAGTAGGTATTTCACCTAATTAAAGAGGGGTGATTCCTTTTGCCTGTTTTGACTGTTTAAACTAAAAAAAAAATTTGAGACGGGGAATATATGTTACAAGGTATGTATAAAGAACTTAACATGGTGAGGTCCTAATTAAGATTGTGTTGATACTAAAAGCTTGTGCCAATTCAACCAATAATAAACTAGATGCCAGGAAAGAAATTTCTGAATCTCCAGGACTTTGCAGAAAAGAGAAGAAATCACTACCACCCTGGGGCAGAATGTGCATTGAAATGTTCAGGCTCCAAGCTCTTAAAGCTAAGACAAGGGACTGAGTTGCAACCTCCTTCAGATCCTCAGCTATAAAGAAAGTCACTCCTAGCCCAGCACCCTTCATCTACAGAAGCTTAGGGCACCATTTATCATCACTGCTAAAATAAATTTCTAAGTACAAGCCCTAACAGTGGAAAATACACTTTCTGCAAACTGCCTCTTAAGTTCTTCACTGAGGGAAGTTCTCTTGACATGAGACAAAACAACAAAATCCCCATTGCAATCACTGTGCAGGACATGAGAAAGTGTACGTATATTACAGGCCCTGTAGACTTTTCACTATATCTGCCTCACCGTCAGAAAAGCACAATTCTGACTTTCAGGAACTGCTTCTGCTCTGACCAGAAGGCAAATTTCCTGTTGACTTTAATAGTTATATTCCGGAACAATGTACCCAAGGACCCATAGACTCTATCTACAAGACAGATGCATACAGTTGAACTACAGCCCTTGTCTGTATAATCAAGGAAAGTGAACTGTAAGCTTTCATGACATAAAAAACACAACTGAAATAGATCAAG
>NW_017728995.1:53115313-53132664 GCF_001723915.1 Gavialis gangeticus
AAGGCAAATTTCCTGTTGACTTTAATAGTTATATTCCGGAACAATGTACCCAAGGACCCATAGACTCTATCTACAAGACAGATGCATACAGTTGAACTACAGCCCTTGTCTGTATAATCAAGGAAAGTGAACTGTAAGCTTTCATGACATAAAAAACACAACTGAAATAGATCAAGAGCTGCTCAAGCTTATGTGAATGAATAAATTAATTAATCCTGGCTCTAATTTTTCCCTCCCTATTTCCCAATAAGAAAAAAAAATACAACAGATTCAAGGCAGGCTTATTCCAGTGCTTAACTAATTAAGAGTTCTAATTAGTGCTTAATGGCAACCATGATTATAATTATATCACTGCAAATCTATGGAGGTTGCTACATAAGCTGGATCCCTGCTTATTTTTATCCCTAGAACTCAAATCAGTATCAGCTGGAACTTGACAGCATCATTTCATGAAAAGTGACCAGGCATTGCTAATTTCTTTGATAGGCTGAGGAAAGCACATTGAGTTGGGAAGAAAAGGATGGATGGTGAAGGGTAAGATAATTACTGAAAAACAGCACTGATTGGAGGATCCATGCTGTTGAAATTAATAAAACTAAGCCATTTGTTGTCCATTATTTAACCTTCGATTTGACATAGTCGAATACAAATGTGCCCAACGATCTAGGTCCACAGTGAAAAACTAGAATGACTCTACAATAGGACCTGCTAAAGCCCAAAATCTGTATATGCCTTTCCCCTGAACTAGGGAAATATTAGTGCACTCTTTTGAAAGACCCATCCACAAATGCTTCTAGATCTAAAACAAAACTATTTTCAGTGCCCTGGCCACATAATTAATGGAACTAACAAAATGTCTGTGCAACTCTGTCACATTGATTAATATCCAGGCACAAGTGGTCTTCCCAAACAGCTGGAAAAAGCTTTAGGAATACATTCTGAGAAGGACGTCTTCACCTCGAGATGCCAACAGAGAAACACTGCAGCAACTATGTTAGCCTTATATGTGAAGTAGTCTTTCTAGTGCATTAACTTGGCCATCACATGGGAACGGAAAGGAAAGGTGAGGAATCCATGTGGCAGCAGACCCTTAAACCACCCATGCCCTCTTGTCCAGGGATGTATATGGACCATTATCTAGATTATTTAGAGTATGTACACAGTCCTACCAAAGAGTGGTATTTTACCAGTTGTGCTGCCTTGCAACCAAAGAAAGATAGGCTGGATTTGACCCATTATCATTTTGATCTACAATAGGCTAGACAAACTGAAATCAGGGCACATTAACAAATAAACTCTTTAGTTTTGGATAGAAAGCTTGGAAATCTAAACCAACATCTTCTGGATTTGCTGAACAGTATTTAGAACAAGCCTGACATGGGCAAAAGGGGTTATTAAAACAGCTATGAGGCTCTTGCATGAATCGGTCTTGGTTCCTACAGATAAAGTACTTCATGAAACCTTGGTTCTTCATCCAGATATGCTGTGCATGTGACCTTTGGTGAGTAACCTCACCTCACATCTCTGTTCTCTCATCTATAAAATAGAAGCAGAAGTCATCACAAGGGCCTATTTTCACATATTTTACCTTTAGGACCTGAAAACATATTTTAAAATTCACAGATTGTATTATGCCAGTTAATGACACCATATTATTTGATGATGGTTCCTTTCAAGTATTCAACAATCATGTGTTTGACATGTCAAATCTGTGATACTACTTTAGTGAAATCCCACACACATGAGTATGCATTGAAAGGTTTCTGAGTTATCTAGAAAATGTTGAGGACCACAAAAATTGCTAAACATTTTTCATATATTAATTTGTTGTGTTGTGTCTACTCTGAAACTTTCATAATTTTGAAATGGTAGTGTTGAGGTGATGTCATTGCCATAAGGGTCCTGGAAATATGCAAAAGGCAAGAATTCTTGTGGGTATTATTTTTTATTGGAGCATGGTTGGGATAGACACAAATAGGGACTTACTAAATTCGTGGCGGAAGTGGGGTGCACTGTGGCTCCTTTATTCTTGCAGGTTATCCCACATCCCCCCCACACTGATTGGTGCAGCACCCCTACTTACAGCTTGCTTCTGATCAGCAAGGAGGCAAACATTGGGTTTTAAATATGGCGCCATTTTTGCCTCCCACCACTGATTGGCGGTGGGGCCCTGGATGGCCCTGCTGTTTGCTGCTGACTGGCGGGAGGCAAAAACTGTGCCATGTTTAAAACTGTGATTTTAGCTTCTCTGCTGGTCAGGAGGGAGTGGCAGGGTCCTCTGCTAATCAGCAGCAGGTAGTGGGGGGGCAAGGGAAATGTGTGCGCAGGGGAACATGCAAGATTAAAGGAGCCGCTGCACCTTCTACCTCTGCCATAAATTTGGTAGATCCCTAGATATAATCAACCTTTCAGGTATCACAGTAACTTCCTAAGGCCTCTGGGGGAGAAGTAGACACAGCAGTATTAAGTAGCAGATGGAACAAAAAGCTTGTATAAGTTCAGAACGTTTACCTTCTCCTCATGTTCATTGACCTAACCAAAGACTTTGACATGATGAACCAGGAAGCCCGCTGGGAAATCATAAAGAAGTACGGATGCCCTGGAAAATTCATAAATATGGTTCAACAGTTCCACAGTGGCATAATGGCATTCATCCTTGTGAATGGCAAATGTTCTGACCCCATCCTAGTCACAAGTGTCATCAAGCAGGGCTGTGTGCTCACACCTACCCTCTTCAGCATGGTATTCTCTGCTTTGTTGTTGGATGCCTTTCAAGATGATGACCTTGGCGTGGGGATCAGGTACCATTTTGACAGACACATGGTCAAGCTGCACAGGCTCTGAGCAAACTCCAAATTCCAGACAGCCATGATTCGCAATTTCTCTGACAACTGTTCATTATGCACAGGCTCACAGGCTGACATGCAATGGTTCATGAACCTATTCTTATCAGCCTGTAATAACGTTGGACTCACTATTAACATAAAAAAATGGAAGTGATGTTTCAACCTGCACCTGGAACAACACCCTAGGAGCCACACATCTTAGTTAAAGGCCAACAACTGTCAATGGTCAACAAGTTTGTTTATCTTGACAGCACACTCTCCCATGATGTCCACATCAATTATTCATAGATTCATAGATGCCAGGGTCAGAAAGGAACTCAACAGATCATCAAGTCTGACCCCCATCCTGGGCAGGAAAGAGTGCTGGGATCAGATGACCCCAGCCAGATGCCTATCCAGCCTCCTTTTAAAGACCCCCAAGGTAGGGGTGAGCACTACCTCCCTTGGAAGCCCATTCCAAATTCTGGCCACCTTTACCATAAATATTTTTTTCCCAATGTCTAGCCTAAATCTGCTCTCTGTCAGTTTGTGACCATAGTTCCTTGTTACCCCAAGAGGTGCCCTTGTGAACAGAGCATCTCTGATTCCTTGCTGTGCCCCCCTAATTAATTTGTAGGCAGCCCCAAGTTCCCCTCTCAGTCTTCTCTTGCAGAGGCTGAAGAGGTCCAGGTCCCTTAGTCTCTCCTCACAGGGCTTGGCCTGCAAACCCTTAACTATACAAGTGTCCCTCCTCTGGACCCTCTCAAGGTTATCAACATCCTTCTGAAAGTGTGGCACCCAAAACTAGACACAATACTCCAACTGCAATCTGACCAATGCCACATAGAGGGGAAGTATCACCTCCTTAGTTCTATTTGTCATGCATCTGCTGATGCATGATAAAGCGCAATTAGCTTTGCTGATGATTTCATCACACTGATGACACATGTTCATCTTGGAGTCCACTATGACTCAGAGATCGCTTTCCACTTCTCTGCTGCTGAGAGGGTTATTTCCCAGCCAGTAGGTGTGCTGGATGTTTTTATGCTCTAGGTTCAGCACTCTGCATTTGTCCTTGCTGAACTGCATCCTATTGTGTACTGCCCTCTTTTCTAACCTGTCCAGGTCTGCCTGCAATCATTCTCTAACCTCCAGAGTGTCTACTTCACCCCACAATTCAGTATCGTCTGCAAACTTGAACAGAGTATACTTCACATGCATATCCAAGTCACTGATGAAGACATCAGAGAGTACAGGTCCAAGGACCGTGCCCTGAGGGACCCCACTGCCCACACCCTTCCAGGTTGATACCAACCCATCTAGTACCCTCTCTGGGTGCAACCCCCAAGCCAATATGCCACCCACCGCACTGTGTAATCATCTAAGTCACAGCATCTTAATTTATTTATGAGAATGGGATGAGATACCATATCAAAGGCCTTCCTAAAATCCAAGTAAACAACATCCAAATCTTCTCCTGCATCCAAGCATTTTGTGACTTGGTCATAAAATTAAACCAGGTTAGTCAGGCATGATCTACCTGCTACAAGCCCACGCTAGTTGCCTTGCTGCATTATTTTTCCCACTGGACTCATACAAATATGATCCTTAATAATCCTTTCAAAGACTTTTCCAAGGATGGAGGTGAGACTGACTGGCCTATAATTACTTGAATCCTCCTTCCTCCCCTTCTTGAAAATAGAGAACACATTGTCCCTTTTCCAGTTCTCCGGAACCTGACTTGAGCACCATGAGCAGTCAAACATCTGTGCCAGTGGTCCTGCTATGACTCAGGCCAATTCTTTCAGTACTCTCAGATGCAGCTCATCCGGGCCTGCTGACTTGAACACATCCAGTCCATCCAAGTGACTCTGCACCAAATTAGCGCCAACAGTTGGTAGACTGGTGTCCCTCTGATGCCCATCTAAGAACCCATTAGAAGACTTATCTTGACCCTTGTTCAGGAACACTGAGGCAAAAACTCATTGAAAAGCTCAGCCTTGTCCCCCATGTCTGTCACCAATTGCTCCTGCTTCTTCAGTAGGGGCCCTATGCTGCCCTGCACCTTCCTTTTGCTCCCTACATACCTAAAAAAAGAATTTTTGTTGTCCATAATTTATGTTGCCAGCCCCAGCTCTGTAGTTGCTTTGGCCTCTTTCTAACTGCCTCCCTGCAAGTGCGGGCCAAGTAGGTATACTGCTTCTTGGTAGCTTCCCCTTTCTTTCACTGTCTATATATCTCTATTTTAGGCTCCCCTGGATTTCTCTGTTTAGCCCTGGAAGTTTTTTGGCCCCGTTCCCCACTTTTCCCTTGCAATGGGATCATCTGCATTGACGATGAAGTCAATGTGAGACTAGCGAAAGCTAACGTGACCTTTGGCAGACTCTGCAAGTCAGTCTAGGACTACAGAGGCATCAGAATATTGATGAAACTGGAGGCATACAAAGCTGTCTTTCTCCTGACCCTCCTTTATGCCCGGAAAACTTGGACTGTTTACTAGCGTCATGTCAAGAAACTAAACCACTTCCAACTGTGCTGCCCAAAAAAGATACTGAAGATCAAATAGCAGGGCAAGATTCTGGACATGAAGGTGCTTAGAAGATCAGCTCTCCCCAACATTCACACTCTACTAAAACTGGCTCATCTAAGATGGGCCAGCCACCTTTCAAGAATTCCTGACATTCGGCTGCCAAAGAAAATCTACAGCAAACTGCCAAATGGAGTAAGCTTTTGTGGTGCACCAACGAATCGATACAAGGACACCCTAAAGGTGTCCCTAAAGCGTTTTGGCATTGACCTGGAGTTGTGGAAACAAATCGCTCATGACTATCCATCCTGGAGGTCATCAATCCAGAATGGAACACTGTCCTTCAAACAGCAACGCACAGCAGAAGCAATGAAGAAACGCATGGCCGAGAAAACAAAAACTTCTCATACCCTTCTCATTGCTTTCCTGTCCCTGCTGCAGCAGATTGTTCAAGGCAAAGATTGGGCTTATATATCACCTATGTACCCACACAACCTAGTCTCCCCCCCACTCCTTTGTCTTTCCTCTTTCTCTTTTCTCCTTTCTCCTTTTTTTATTTCTCCCTCCCTGTGTCTTTCCCATTTCTTTTCTCTCCCGTCCCCACCCCCCAGATGTGAAAGATGAATCTATGCCTGTGAAGGATGAATCTTCAGCATTAGTTCCCCCCACAATATTTAAATATTTGCTCCCATTTTGCAAAAAAAGTTCTCAGCCTGAAGTGCAAAATTTTTGTTATAATATTATGAATAGCTAGGTTCATCCATAACAGTAATCCCATTTTCTGTAGTGACTAAAGCCCTGCTTTTACAATTAATTGGACACACATAAAATTTTATGCATGCTAATCATTTAATAGAAATTCCCACAAATTGAAGTCTTTGAAAGAATGGTGCCTAAAATAAAACTATCACAAATGAAATCTCAGTTAATATATAGCAGGATTTCAACAAAGATTTATATTAAGGGTATGTGTAGGCATTATATTTCAATTAACTTAACCAGGGTTAGATGCGTCTAAGTGCCAATCTATACACATGTTCAGGAAGGTTAAAAATGGCCAGCCTGATCATCCATTCTTTAAAAAAATAATTATTCCTTGAGAGGTTTGATTCTGTTTACTCATAGGCCTACACCTACACCAAGTAAAACATGGTATAAAACTTTCAAATACTATGGTCAGGTTTTTGGCTTCAGCTCTGGTTACTGTTGGGTACCACCACAGTAATATAAACTTAGCATGGCTGAGACTAGCCACACATTTAAAAGCAGGTCTGACACCTATAACACAGATACACAACATAAACACTTCAGAAGCTCATATTATTTAATAATAAAAATAATAATAATAGTGAAAATACCTAGCACGTACGTAGTACATTACATCTGCAAAGCACCTTACAAACATTAATTATAACCACATATAACAAATTAATTTGCTAATGAATTAATCACAGAGAGTATTATGCAAGCTGCTTAAAACTGCTGCCACAATTAAGTAATTAGTTTATTGTAATATTAACAATTAGTCAAATTTAACACAGCATAATTTAATCCATATAATTTAATCCATACTTTAAAAGAAAATAATAGGTAAGAGTTAAATCTAAAATGTAGATTTGCTTCTGAACATAATTTAAACAAGTGTGGTCAGATTCTGATCTCACATAATTCTTTGCACCCTACGAAAAGATGAATAGCTTACATGCATGGATTTGAATGGAATATATGGATTATCATCTTCAAAATTACTGTATTTTGATCTCCGTTAATCTTTCCATGAGGTGTGTTTTAAAGATTCTTTTTTTTTTTGCCTATTAGGAACATTATCATTCTTTTTAATATTTTTCGACTTCCAAATAAATACAGTACACAACTGAAACTGTTATTACTACATGCCGAACATAAGACCAAACACTACCAGTAACAAACTAGTGACCAATTGCTGGCAAAATGTGTATTCACAAATTCAATCTATTTCTAAAGCATCAATGAATAGCTCTCTAGAAAGTTCACAGCAGTATTTTGTTGCTGTTTCATATTAGAAAATTGTAACTGAAACTGATTTTTTGTTTTTTTCGGGGGGTTGTTTGTTTTTATTGAGCACAAGCTTCAAATAATATTTTTCTGTCCTTTTTTGGCTAAAATTAAGTTTTTATTTCATGTTCATGACAATCTTATTCCTTTGAATTCTTCACTTCTGGCAAATTCAGATCAAAAGTTTCAAATATTTTATCCAGTATTCTGCTGGATATGGTAATAAGCACCATTAATAAAATAATATTTTCAATAGTTAGCACTTTAACTTGATAAAATGAGTCTTTAAGAAAATTAAATTAAAATTTTCTTCTTGCCATAATGAACTTTAGTTAGAAACTTGTGAAGGGAGGTGTTGGATGACTTCTAATTTCTCTTTACAAATTAAAAACATGAAAAACTGGAAGAGGGAGACCTTTTTTACTCTCATCATTTTTGAGGGGGGGAAAATCACAGAAAATGTGCAGTTTTTCACTTTTTATCAGCTCTACTGCCCACTACTTATAAGGGGCTCACTGAGACAACACAATATTTAGGGGAAATGAACACTAAATTATTAAGGCCATTAATGCTGGGTGCCCAAAACAAGAAGCACCTGATTCTAGTAGGTTCTTTAAACATTACTGGTCTCAGCATCCGCAAATCATCGGAAGAAGGCATTCACACAGAAAGATATTTAAAGGAATGTGGTGGTAACAGCAAGAATGGTTCTTGCTGAGGCAGAGCACTAGGTCAGGTAAGCTCCCATTGTGACCCTTTCTGAACAACAAGGCAACCAGATCTCCAGTGTTTCTCCCCTGTTCTATAGAGGCTTTCTAAACAGGTAAGTAGAATGAACCAGTCTCCTTCCCAGAGCACAACCCACGAACTCTGTGTTCACTGGAGGTTGCAACAGAAAAAGCAACGTGAAGGAAAGGGAACACACCAAGGAGTTTTTCTATGCCCCAGATCTTTCCAACAGATAAGAGTTTACTTTTTCATGCATGTAATATGCATTAAAAAAAAACCCAGACAAAAATCCTGTGTTTGAAATCTTTTTTTCTTTGGAAAACTGTTGCTCAAAATCTATAATGGAAAGGTGCCTTGATCCATCTCTGCAATCTACATGTCAACTTTATTAATGAATTAATAATTCAGTGTGTTTCTCCTTCAGCTCAAATGTCAGTCAGGAAATTGGTGATGTAAACCAGTCTAAAATAATTCTGTTCTCATGTAGAGCAATTACTTCCAAAACTGTTCCTGCAGAACCTATGATCAAATATCAAACAGATACTGTATAATTAAGCAGTGAGGCACAACAGGGAGCATAATATGGGTCTCAGTGCTTTATTAAGCATGAGACTGAAGGCTGAGACTGTCAAAGCAGATAGAAATGCATTAGTACGTTGCACAGCTTGTAACATAAAGTAATGTTCTTTGGGTAACATCCTACACCTGTTGAGATTTTGCTGTATGTACCACATCAACCTCAGCTTTCTTCTTTACTTGGCTCATCCTTTCTAGCCTGACAGCTTTGCTTCCTCCTGATCCAGCGTGTTTGATTCCCAGTTGTCAGCATCAGAGCTGACAAGTATCCCAGAGATCAACATCACATAACACAAGAAGAGTTTGAAGTAACAGGTTTTTGGAAAGTTTAGTTAAAGTCTGGGCCTGTAACTCACCAGGCACATTGGGTTTGCTGATAGTGTCCTGAATGCCAAAAAACACATTAAAATGTCAGTTCTAGAAGTGTGTACCACCTGATATACTGTACAACACACAATTTAAGAGCCTTACTTAGAGCTAGTAATATAAGGACAAGCCATTTGAAGACCTTTCTGGCTAGTGAACGTTGCATTTTACACTCCCTAGCAAACAAAAATTCAAGCAGTCAGGGTAGAATTAGTAGTGAGAAGAGTTTATTTTGCTGACCCTAAGCAGGTGCTTACAGGTACTAACTATAAGCATCAGAAACAGCTAGTGTAGTCCTACCTCCTTCAGAAATGAGCTGGTAAAAGAATCAAGTGGAGCAGAGGGCAAGGGCAGAAAGAGGTCACTTGGAAAACCTAAAACAAAGTATGTAAATAAAAGCAGACTTCACTTTGTATACTGTCTCAATGATCTTGAGGGTGCAAGGTCTGGGCAGTCTCCACTCCTCCGTACTGCTGTCTAAGCATACACATGGAAATTCCTGGTGACTTCTCATGTATACATCATGATCCAGAAGGATCAACAGTTGCCTGCTGCTACTAGGACTGGTATCAAACTGATACTAAGCTTAAATAGTAAAACCCTTGGTTCTAAGCTTTGACTTTGCTTTTCATTTGTGAAATGACTTGGGTTTTTATCTGCAAAAAATGAGACAGATCAACTCACTGTTATCCTATTTGTCTGGATAATTTTATTTCTTAGCAAGTATGTCATTCTGGCACACATTCTCTCTGGATAGGGCAATTAAAATTAAACATAATTTCCATGAGTGGTCTTTTCCTTCTTTCTTCCTTCATTAAGCAGAACAGTACTGTGCAAAAATAAACAAGGTACAGTAGTTCTTTATTAAATGCTATCCACCCTACAATGGGAAACAGCCTGAGGAATCTATTAGCTCCTAGAGATATCCAGAGAACTTCCCTGAACTAGAAGTTTGTGACCAATCTGAATTGTTATAAAAGTAAAATATTGGATGTCCATATTGGAGGGATTACAATGCAACAGTTGTATTGGACATAAATTACATGTATACTGCAACATTTCTCTTTTTCATGATGTCACAGGGATGGATTTACAGGTTGTTGCACTCCATTCAAGTCAATCCGGAGGCCACTGCAACCATCGGGGCATTTTAGATACTGTAAGAACCCTCCTCCACTCTGCATGAGGTTAGCTGAGTAGCTTTGCATCATTGGTGATTCTTTGGGCAAAGTGACATGGTGGCACCCATCTCCTCTCCAGGTATGATAGCCATTTACTCACAGGGAACTCATCACCCTTTGACAGGTCTTGTTTCTAGTCCTGCTGGGTGTCAACACACCCTCCTTACCCAGGCTAGCCCAGGTGGGGGCACCAGTTTATTCACCAACAGTCCAACCACAGTGGTACTGGTTTACATGGTACTAGTAGCAGACCAAGAAACATCTGGCCTGACTATTGTTGTAGTCCATTGCCTATTCTTTATATAATCTCTGACACTGGAAGGAGACATCAAAAATGTAATTCTAAATGTAGTCTGTGAAAGACAGTAATATACTGAACTCCTTTATCAGTTAATTTCCTGGGAATTGTAGTACTTTCTTATAGGACTTGTGAAAGAGGTGAGTAAAAA
The DNA here is from genome assembly GCF_001723915.1 of Gavialis gangeticus. Taxonomy (NCBI): domain Eukaryota; kingdom Metazoa; phylum Chordata; order Crocodylia; family Gavialidae; genus Gavialis; species Gavialis gangeticus. The sequence continues at coordinate 53,126,001 of NW_017728995.1, forward strand.
TAGCTGGCTATTCTTATTACAAGCCAAATCATCACACAGTAGACATCTTTCACAAAATAAGCATCATTACAAAGTACACCTTTGTGACAAATGATTGGAAATCTAGGCACCAAGAGATGATACAAACTTAACTCATTCCCATTACAATTTTAAAACTATAGCTCTGCAATGCAATTATGGTTCCATTATATATAGATGTATTACTTTCAGCCAAAGGAAAGTCAGTAACTCCTTCCTACCTTAGATAAACAAGGTTAAATTCTTCAAATTTATTCATACCCTTGACCGTTATCATGTAGACTGTTTTCTTCCTCAGTTTCCTCATTCACTGTCAGATTAAGCCCTCATGCACTAGTATCCATAAAGGCAGTGGAAGAAATGGTTTTGTAGTAAAAGTAGGGTATAACTTGGGTATAATCATGTTTTTAATCCAACACACACAGATATTCAATGGAGCCAAATCTGGGATTCTGTCTCTGAAAGATAAAGGTTCCCTCCTTCCTCCCAGTGACCTCGTTCTGCCCTGACTTTAACCACCCTCCCACACACACACATGCACACAAAATATTGTGCATCTCTTCAGTATTTTTCAGTGCTTTCACTGAAGTAATCAATTACCATGTATTGGCCTATTGGTCTCCCAGCCCCTTATGTTCTAAGATCTCTCCAGTCATATACAAAAATAAAACAATGAACCTCAATAAGAGGAAAACAAACATTATTAGGAAGGGACAATGCTGTCTAAAGTTGTAGTAAAACAGTATTCAAAGTCAAGTAGCAGTCAGATATACCATATTTTAGAATCATAGAAAGTTTGGGTTGGAAGGGACTGCAGGAGGTCATATCGTCCAACCCCCTGCTCAAAGCAAGACCATCCCGAGCTATACCATCACTAATGCTGGCATTGGGGTGTGAAGAGGCGGTGGCATATGATCTTTCAGTTCCTCTGAAATCTGCCTGGAGTTACTTTAAGGAATCAGCATCTGATGTTTCTTCTCATTTACATCAGAGCAAGTCAGAACAAGGTTGGAGTCATAAGGTTTAAGTTCATTGCTGATTGAGCAATGTCACAGAGGGTGTACTTGCATAATCATCAATCAGCAAGAGAAAAGTTTTTTTTTTTTTTTTAACTCTATACGTAACATAACTCCTGAACAGAGGAGATATAATCTTCTGTTCTGACAGTGAATTACAGTGAAGTTTGCTTAATTCTCCCACAGCATGAATTCCATATAATGGTCTGCCCTGTGGGAGAATTTCAACCCAAATACTGGGCTGTTTCAAAGAGACCACTTGTATTTACATGAATTAGTTGGTATGCTATTTAAATAGAGATCCACCTACTGATTTCTTTAAATACTTGTTTTTAAATGCTTTAAATTACTGTTAGCGTTTGTTAAAGAAAAATGGATTGGTGGGTAAAGGAAGGAAAAGGTACAAAATAGGTATATCACCATGATTCAAGAAAAATAAACTGATATTAACCTATAGGTCCATGATAGGTCCAGGGATCCTGGTTTTCTCTGATAAAAAAAATACCAAATTCTCTAATTTTAAAAGCCCAGATCCACATTTTTCAGTGATTAAAACACTACTATATATATAGGTATCAGCTGACTGCAATGTTTTATTGATATATTTACAATTTTAAAGCAATTTGGAAGCCTTCTAGTGCCTCAATAATTATAATGGAATAAATTCTGAATACCTATATATTTTAGCATTTAATTTTGGTTATTTTATCATGGAAAATTGACCTCCAACTGCCCTATTCACTCACCAGGATAAGGGTCCACCTGTGGCTGCCCCCCCTCCATCCGCCCCTGCCCCGCCTCTGATAGCTCTGAGCAGCACTCCCAAGCTATAGTGTCCCCCAGCCCTGCCAATGTGATCTGCACCACCCTGCCTGCCACCAGTAACCCCAACAGCATGACCTGCAGGCAGAGCCAGCCTTATAGGTGGACAACTGAGGTGGCAGGCACTGAGGCAGCACCCAGGGCACTGAGGTTGTGGTGATGGGGGGCATTATGGCATCCCAGGGAAGGGCCCTGACTCAGCTTAAGGGGTGTGGAGGAAGCAGTGAGGCAGGGGTGCCCCTCATTCCCAAACCATAACTCCCTGCCCCCCCAGCCCTATCAGAAGGGGCCCCCAGACCCTAGGCCCCCCCATGTGTCCCCCTGATGATGCAGGGCTCTACACCAAGCTCTGGCATACCCACACCACTCTTGTGCCATTGCCACCCTTCCTCTCCCCTCCAGATGGCACAGGGCCAGTCTAGGCCATCAGGGCCAAGCTCTTGTGGGCCCGAATCAGTCCTGCACCATTGGGTTGCCACCCTGCACTGGCACAAGGATGGCCTAGACCCCCCCTGCAGTGTGATCCTCACCCAACCCACAGCCACCTCCCCCAGCATGTCAGTGCCCCTTATTCCTGACCCACAGCCTCCTGCCCCCCCACCCTACTGGATGGGGCCCCCAGCCGCCCTCAGCCCCCAGAATCCATATTTACCCCAAAGGCCACAGGGGGGACAGTGAGTCTGAGACAGCCCTGACTGACTCAGATTCTTAGGCCACCCCCCACCCTCCCCATCTTCCCCTGCAAACAGGACTTGGGGGTTTTCTGCCCTGGAAGTCTGCCAGCCTGCAGAGAACTGTATGCAAAAGGGAAAAGCCATAGGTTCCTGCTGCAAAGGGGAAAATCCATGATTTTGTCATAGGAAACAGATACCTGATGATGGCCTTATTAAAGATAGTCCAGTGAGCTATATTTGAAGGGTAGATCTATTTTGGTAAGACACAGAGAAGCCAGCTAGAGCAGAGCAGCAGCAAAAGCAAAAAGGAGGACTGGGGAGACTTTGTATGTTATCCTGGTTGCTTGATGTAAGTTTGTCAGCTCAGGGTATGTTACTCACATTAGAAATGGGAGAAAACCTGATGGTGGGGAAGGGGCAAGAGGAGAATTCTACCATGAAAATACTGCAGAATTGGTTGAGAAGGCCCAGCAGCATACAAAGCAAAAGTTGCAGTGGCATGGAATCATATACTCTCTGGACTGATGGGATACCAGGGTTAATATGACATATATGAGTTTAATAAAATAAGCAATAGGGCCAGTGTACAGTGTGGTCCAAGATGAAATCACTAGAACAGAAAATGATGCTCTGCTTCAGTGTCAAATAGGAATTAGAAATATGTTACTTTGGGCCCAACAATTCAGAGGTATAAACCCCATCCATCCATAAGCCTAGGCCTAATTGCCTTCAACGGCTGCAGGACTTGACTATAACTTCATCTGTCCTTGGAGTCCCCATTCCTTTCTCTTCCACTGTACTCTGTCTTTTATAGATATGCCAACTACCTCAGTCTGTTATAAAATTCACCGGTGCTAAAATTCACTCCAAGATTTATAACGCTTTCGGATAGCTCCGTAGGCTTTGCTGTTTCTATATCATCACAAATTGTTTTAGAGGATTGTTTAAATTCTCAGATGGCACAACTACAGAGAAGCACAAAATGGCCCTGCCTGCCACAGGAAGAGATAGAGAAAGAGATACTAGAAAGCTTTTTCATTAAAACCAGAATATGACTGTCCTTAGGAAACAAAGGAAAAGACTCCTCTTTGAAAAGTCTTTTCCACCATACAGAATGACTCTCTCAACACTGAAAGGCCATTCTTTACTATAAACCCTTACCCTGACCCATCAACAAAAAAATCATCTAAAAATTATAAAATAAAACCCCAGTCTCCAAAACAGCTTCAAGCAAGAGACTCCAAGAAGTCAAACAGGGAGCTCACTATTGATTTTATGTGCAAGGTACTCAAATATTGTGGTGATGGGTGATGATATAAAGCTTTGAGATAGTTAAATATTGATTATCCTGCAAGTCACAAATGTGCCAACATACAACCTCCTTCCTCTGAAGTGCAAACTAACAGACATATCAAGACTTGATTTTCCATAAAAAAGCAGCTGGAAAGGTTCAAAAATTACTTGGGAAAGAAAATTTCTACTTATTCTCTCTATGTTCATGCAATTTTTCTAAGAAGAAGAAGAGTCCGTATTCTGAAAGCCCCACTGTCCTCCCTATCCACCCACTCCAGTGCGTTTCATCATCTGCCATCTAAAAGGAGTAACTGCCAGTTTTTCCCTTCTCTCCATTCTTATACCAAAGTGGGTTGATCACCCCCACATTTTAATCATTTATCTGTGGTGAACAGCTATTATACTCTGTACTGTTACCCAAAAGTAAAAGGTTCTGCAGCGCCTATGGATGGGATATAAAAAAGGGGCTCACATACCTACACTGGAACGTAGGCAGAATTTAGGCACTGAAATCCAAAGCTGTGATTCTGACAAACTTCACCCCTCTACTGCCTAACCCAGGAGACACCTTAACTGCAGATACCCCCGATTTTTACTTTTAAGTTCCCAAAGAACATAGAAGTACACCTCTGGATGGGACCACTACTCTCCAAATGTTGACAGGACTAAACTGCTCAGTGCTTAGTTCATCCCTCAGCCTGATCAGAATATAGAAACTAGGTACTCCTCTCTCCTCATGCTCCCTTAGGGGCTTAATTCAATACACATTTTCAGAACACTCCTAACAGGTTTGGGATCCTCTCAAAATGCAGCTGTGCCTACCCTTTACTTCCTTCCTCCCCTCCCCCAGCTCCAATGGGACTTGTTACATGGTCATTTCAGGCAGCTCCTGAAGCTCTTAACACCTGTATTGTCCACACATTAGCACTTGAAACTAGTTTTAAGCACTTATTAGGTCACTCAAAACTAGAAAGGGAAGGATTATATCTAAACTGTGTTATCCAGCTCATGTTACATTAAGATGCAGAGCCGCCCCTTGGTGAGGGAGGGCAGACAGTGCTATACAGTCCCCACCAAGGATACCACCACTCTGTGTGACCACTGTCCACTGCTGGCTTGGCGCTCCAGCTGCTCACCACCCTCCCCTCCTGTTCTGTGCTCTGGCCGCTCACCATACTTCCCCCCCCCCCCGACAGGCCCCTCACAGGCTCATATGCCTCAGACCCTGCACACCCCTAGGGATGGCTCTGCTAGGATGTAGCCTAGAATGTAAATACCTGACTTGCCCCCCACCACAACTAGATCGGATCAGGCCCACTATGCCCACTTCCGTACCCCAGATCCCTGTCCACTGCCCTCTCCCCCACCTTCTTCCTGCTTGCTTGTGGCTGCCTGTGCTGTCTGTCCCAGAGGAGCAGGCAGGGAATGGTTAACCTGCCTACCCAGTTTCTGCCAGAGCTGCTATTCTCTGGGCCTAGCTCAGCCTGGAGATCAACAGCCCAGCTGCCACAGAGCCCAGGCAGGCAGGTCAACCCTTCTCTGCTTGCTTCCCCAAGACAGACAACACAGGCAGCCACAAGCAAGCAGTAGAGGGCCGGTTTGGGGCACCTCCAAGGAGCAGGGGAGGGCCCATGGGAGCCCCCAGGGAGAAGGTGGGGGTAGAATGGGAGGGACTGAGGGTTCTTACCTTTCTGCCCCCAGGGCCCTCCTAGGCTGAATGTGTGACTGCTCTAAACTCGAGCTAGCACTGACACTAGTCAACATGTATGCAGCTCACAGTGTAACGTGTAGCCAGGCCCAATTATATAATGCCCAAACAGTTAAAGCATTTATTCAGAAAGTGGATTGCTGGCGTTTAATTCCCTCCCCTGACAGAGGGGATTCAAGTTCTCATTTTCCTCATCTCAAGCAGGCTCTAAGCGCCAGACTCGTGTGGGTGGAGACACTCTCTCAAACTTATGATGAATCTGTACCACTATGCAGAAAATAATTCAATATTCATGGTTCCAGAGAAAAGGAACAAGGAGGAAGATGGCTCCCTAAACTTAGTGCTTAGGAGGGGAGGGGCAAGTCCTGGGTTATAGTTCCTGCTGACATCCCAATTTCTGTAGTGTCTTAGTCTTTATAAATGGGGTCTACTGAACTTGAGAAGATTGCCAGCTGATTTCACAGGCACATCCCAGGGCTGGCAACCACTCCCCCCACCCTCCCATGCTTCTGATTGGCCAAGGGCTCCTGCAGCCCCACTCTTTGCCACTGATTGGCTGGAAGAGCTGTCTGTCATATGGCCCGCATGCCTTGCCACCAACTGGTGAAGAGGCGTGAGGCCTTATGATTGGCAGCCTTTGCAGCCAATCAGTGGTCAGGGGCAGGAGTGGGAGCCATCTTGTTGTGCAGGCAGCTCTTTCCTTTTGCCCTTCAGTGGGATATGCAGCTGGATCACAGTAGCCACAAGGATTGCTGGCTCCCCATAGGGAAGCAGCATTTTATTTTTGGTAATTTTTTTTCAGGGAGCCCCCCAAAAGTGTGGAGCCTGTACTTTTTTACAGAGCCCAACCAAAATCACAGTTTCTGTGAAAATTGTGAAATTATTATTTCAAAAGGTCCCAATCTATAAATAGAAGATACTATCATTCACCATCTTTTTTCCAGCATCTGTGTTCTACCCTGGAATGCAGATTTTTAAATTTAAGGTAGAACAGTACCTAACTTTTAAATACATAGGCACCTTGATTGCAAAGTGACATAGGAGACAAAGACCCTTCAGGAGTGAGTTAGGCACTTAGGCTCCTAAGTCTCCCTGGAAGCTGATAGCGGACTAGCAGTCATGTTTTCAGAAGG
>NW_017728995.1:53137664-53139114 GCF_001723915.1 Gavialis gangeticus
ACCATCTTTTTTCCAGCATCTGTGTTCTACCCTGGAATGCAGATTTTTAAATTTAAGGTAGAACAGTACCTAACTTTTAAATACATAGGCACCTTGATTGCAAAGTGACATAGGAGACAAAGACCCTTCAGGAGTGAGTTAGGCACTTAGGCTCCTAAGTCTCCCTGGAAGCTGATAGCGGACTAGCAGTCATATTTTCAGAAGGAGGTTCTGTCTTCTCCCTGCTTCCCCTTCCTTTAAACCAGTTGACTAATGAGTGGAAAAGGGGAATTCTGACTCACCTGTCCCTGAGTTCCAGTCTCAGGGATCTACAGTTAAAGACCAAAAAATAAGGACAAGTTTAGCTGGCAGTTACACCTTAGCTCCTGAAGCTCTGTTTTATTCCATAAAACTTCAGTTACTTCTCTAGCTGCAGCAATCAATCTTTTACACAAATTAAAGCTAGAGTTTTAAAGGTATTTAGGTTCCTAAAGATGCGGATCAGGGGATATTGGGATTTTCAGAAGCATCTATTTCAGAAGCATTTCAGTACTAATTCTTTATGCACTTAGGTGGTATTGAAAATCTCACTAGTTATCTCTCTATCTTTAGCCCCCAAACAGCTTTGAAAATATTACCTCCAAATTCTTCAAATAACAATGATTTTATAAAGATACACCTGTATCCACATGCAGAGAGAGCTCAGTGAGGAGCTTTTTCCAAACAAGGAGCATAAACATTTAAAAAAAAAGAAAAGAAAAGAAACCAAACAATCCCTTGAGCCCCATAAAGCTTTCCAAGGAAATTAACTGTCCTATAATCCTACTGGCAGAAAGCAAGTGCAAGGTCCACACAGTGTTCCAAAGCACAGTAGCAAAGAGTAATGGGTCTTTCTCTTCCCCCAACTCCTCCCAGGTTCTTGACCTTTTGTCCCTCATTAGAGACATAAAATGCTACAAAAAGCGTTAAATTTGTCAGATTTCTTGTAATACGCAAGTGGAATTTGAAATCAGTTTAGAGTTAGTAAAGTCAATTGGAAATATTCCCTGCAGAGAAATGGGTAAGAAAAGAATTCTCCAAATTCCCTTTGACTAATTCTAGCAACATTACAACATATGTATTCCTGTTTTGCAGGCTTTTCTCCTCTATTTTGGGCCCAGGCTAGCACCTTAGCCTGGTACAAAACTGTCTAGGAAAACATCAATGGGTTTTAAAAGTGATACAGACAACGGGTATGAATAAGTATTATATTTAGATCACTTTAACCATGCTTAGGGTGATCTAAAAGCCTGGGTATGCAAGTGTTTACAGGGCTTAGGCCACCCTAACAATGGCATGCCCCTTCTGAACTCAGTTCTTATCAGATGAGAATTAACTTTAGATCAGCATGTGTTAACAAATGCTTGCATACATTTTTTACACAGCACAAGGGCTGCGAAAACTCAGGCCCTCTCCTCAGTCCTGGAGCTGT
>NW_017728995.1:53139245-53140980 GCF_001723915.1 Gavialis gangeticus
GCCTCTCAACTTGATCAAGTTATTTTTATTCTGCCCCAACTAGCACCCCCACTCCAGACCCACCTACCCCCCTCCCACAGACCTGACCCTAGATCCATCAGCCCCTCACCCACACCTCATACTTACTTGTTTCCAGGTCCCTGTACCTCCTCCTGGAAAGCAGCAAACACTTTCAAATAGAGATCCCAGTTCAGGTTTAGGTGACTTAGACTAAGCTCCCAAAACCTGAGCCAGGTCCTCTGAATGCTTGTTCATGCTAGTGTGTTCTGATCCTGGAAACACCATGCAAGTAGTCCTTACTTACATGAGTAGCCTTTCTGACTTCAATAACGTTCCTTATTTGAGTTGAAAGATTGCATGACTGAGCAAGTATTACTGGATTCAGACCCTGTCATTGCTGAAGTAACAGACAAAACTTATATTGACTTCTACCCCTGCAATTTTAAAATAAAATAACCTCATGCATCCTTTAACAAAATACTGCATGTATTAATGTATATTAGTACAATATAGCTGGATGCTGTGGTAGGAGCAGTATAGAAATGATAATAATAATAATAATCCAGCTTATTTAGTGAGTGTCATTCAAATAACATGCAGCACTTCATGGGCACTGCAGTCCCTAAATTACTGTATGATATTCAAAGTTCTTGAAGATGATCCTTGAGTTGTAAATCAACAACAAACCAAACAAATTAGTTGCTGTAAAAGGACACAAGTCAAGGACAAAGAGAGTCATTGCCATTTCAATCTACTGCTCATGAGTAATTTTCTTCTGTGTCTTCTAACTAGTCAGACAAAAAATAATTGAATATGTAGTTTTTGCTGCATACACTAAATAGTTTATTATACAAATGCAGACCTAATTGCTATAACAGATAATGTGGAGATACTGTGCAGCAAATTGAAGTGGGGGGGGAAGATTTTTTTGAAAGATAATTAGAAATTATCCAAATCCCATGAAGTGTCAAAATACTTAGAGAACCCAGAGCAATTTCTAAAGAATGAATGCAAAAATTCTAATCTATGTAGGCCATAGTGTGAATATTTTTACCAATGATTTGCTGTTTTCTAAACTACACTTATTTAATGGTATTTGACTCCAGAATAAAACCACATTGAAAAATATATGCTATCTTGGGTTCTTTATAGCTTTGTTTCAGAGGGCAAGGCAAAAGGTAAAACAAAACAAGTTTTCATTTATGCCTCTTAGATCTATTCTGTACCCTCTACAGTTTTATTTATGAATATAGTAGCCCACTCCCCTCCCCTTAATGATTCACACAATAAATTGGTACGTTTAAATTTAATATCTTGAATGTAATACACAATAACTTCTATGAGGAAATTCTTTGATGGTTTTCTTTGGTGATTTTAATTTAGGAATAAAACTAGAGAGTACCAAAAATACTTTTATTTTACTGCAATCACTTCCTATTTTCCCGTTTTTATTAGTGAAGGCAGGAGTTTGTTTTTTCAGCATTCCTTGTTTGACTTTGTATTTGGAATAGAAGGAAAATCAATTAAAATCTTCCTCCCTTCAAAGCCGGGTATGGAGAGAGCTGCAAATGGGAAGCCAGCAGTGCTAAAATACCCACCAGCGCTACTTAAGAATCTTCTGCAAGTAGTACGTCAGGTAGCTTTCATTCTCTCTCTCTCATTAAAGCTATCTCTCTCTCACACACACACACACACACACACACACACACACACACACACACACACACACACACAC
>NW_017728995.1:53141049-53150326 GCF_001723915.1 Gavialis gangeticus
ACACACACACCCCCCCCCCCCTTCCATTTGAAATCAGTATAAACATTCAGAGGAGTTCTACCAGTCACATAGCATGTATTTTGCTATATGGGCAATATTAAAACTCACCCATTTATATTCTGGTTTTAAACATGACTTTTACTTTCCCTTTTTAGCTATGAGGTTTCAGAAATATTCCAATATCACTTTGTTCTGTTTGACTTCCTCATTAAAACAGATTAAAAAACTTTTCTTGTACAAACACTTTTCAGTTACGAGGTAATGAATATATGTTTCTGTGTGGATGCCATAATCCAAGTCTTCAATGGACACAAAGTCTTTTTGCCACAGGGAAAAGTGGTCCCTTACAACTACTCTTTTACAGGAAGGACTCGTGGTTTCTATAGTATGTGGTTACAGACCACCAGTGTAGAAACATTCTTCTTGTCTAGCCTTGTAATATTTTTCCAGGTACTCTGTACATAAAGCTGTTTAATTTCAGTCGCCCTAAGGGTTTCTTGCTTGCTAACTAATAGGAAGCTTGATGTTACACAGTTTTAATGCAATACAGTATGATAAACCAGCAAGATTCCACTAAGAAAGAAACTACTGGCTTTGTCTTTAACAGCCTATATTTCATAATCTTCAGCTATACATCAGCAAGGCAATTTTTTTCTTCAACATATATTTTTACTGTTATAAAAATACCGTTCCTTCCCCTTTTAAAACCAATGGTAGTTGGAAATTCTTTATCTTTTCAGGAAAATATACATTTGTTTTGTATTTTGTGAATTTTCTTCACTTAAATGGAATGTTCTTAAACACAAGCAATAGGTATTTTTATAATACTAATCAGCATTCAATGTAGATATTCAGCTGCTATAAATCCTGTAGCACCATGAAATCCAGATGATTTCTTTGCCTTGCTGAAGTCCTGGCTCCATATCATAGCTATATTAGGAATAGACCAACACGTCAGTATGTGTATTTTCATTTCATTTCATCCAGAGACCTTATAACCAGATATGGTTAATCTCCAAATTCTACTTTACCCCAAGTGACAAAGTTTGGAAAGCTGTTGGACAAGCTTTCTGCAGGCAACCTCAGTAAGCTTTTGATGCCCAAAAGCTTTTCCAACAGCTCTCCCAACTATACAATTGGTCCAGTAAAAAATATGACAAGAAATCTTTGTTCCTTGGACATATCTTGAACCATCACAGAGACAACGGCCTTCCAAAATTTGGAAACTTCATGTAAAAGGCTCCAGTTTTCAGATATTTCACTTTTTATCACATACATGTGTTTGGGACAGTTTAAATTTCAGGCCACATGCTTATCTGTATACAGTGGCAGACCCAGAGGGAATGCAGTAGTGTGGTCACATCCCCCTCCTCCCTACCCCCTTCATTTGGTTACTTGCTGCTTGCACAGTGAGATCTCAGAGCTCACTGGCACATTAGTTTAGCTCTTGCTGTGAGCTCTGCATGGACTGTGAGTTTTACAAGGTTGTCACAGAGTTTGCCTGGATCCCTTGGTTTCAAGCAGCTCTGGACCCCAGGGGGTCAGCATTGCTGCTGCTCACTCTTCCCTTCCCTTCCCTTCTCCTCCATCCTCCCACTGAATTCAGCAGCAGAGGAAAGAAATGAGGAGTGGGCAGCATCAATGCTCAACCTTCTACATTGCTTTGAAGCCCACCAGCTTTCCCCTCTCCCCTTTTGCCCAGCTGCTGAATTTGTTGGGAGGTGAGAAGGGGAGAACAAACAGCAGCAGTGCTTATGCCCTGGGCTCTGGAGCTGCTTGAAAACAACAACTTCTGACAGACACTGTGCTAACCAACAGGAGGTCTGCTGACATGCTGGTGAACTCAGGGAGCTGACTGGCATCCAGGATCACAGCCTGCTTTGGCACTATGGCACATACACAATGAGCTATCTTTACTGTGCATGCACCACATTGCCAAAGGGTGTGTGGCTGCACCCCCACTGCTGTAATTCTGGATCTACCCATGTTTGGATATTATCCACTTAAATCATTACATCTATCTTTCTTCATACATCAATCCAGTCAGGGAAAAACCTGTCTTAAAAGCTACTCAACAAGGTTGTCTTGTTTGGAGTACTCCTAGGAGTCAGGCATGTAGTTCAGGCTATCTGTAGTGGGACTTGGGTCCAGGGCTGGGTGGACCTCTCCCTGGTGGCTCCTCAGTCTCCATCTCTCTGGATTTGGAGTCTCTCCCTTTTCCTTGTTTGCCACGTCTTCTATGTTATTTTAAGAGAAAAGAGTTAGGAGACTGCCCAGTGTCCCAGGGGAACACTGATGTGGCCTTTTTCTTATCCTCACATCGACTCTGGTAACTTAGCCCGGATCGCTACTCAGAACCTCCAGCTGCCCTTCTTACCACACCTATGCCTCACAGGTGTTAACAATTCATTATTCTGTGGGAGGAGTTCTCAATCACAGTTCAGTATCTTGTCTCATCTAACTTCTGGCCTTAACTCTTAGGGCTTTGGTCTGCCTCTTCCCAGGTCCAGCTTTCCCTTTAAGGGCTTAGCTCTCACTCTTCAAGGCTCTGGTCTCACCATTTCTGGGTTCTTCCTCCTCACCCTTCAAGAGTTCTAGTCTCAGTCCTAGGGCCCTGATGACACCCCTCTAGGGCCCAGCTGTGGCCCTCAAGGCCTCTGGCTGTGCCTTTGGACTGCAGCCTTCCTCAGCTGGGTTCTGAGTTGTGAGTCGAGGCCTTGACAGGGCTTGCAGTCCTCACATGCCCTTCTGGGACCTCCTGCTCCCCTGCCAGTCCCAATCCCAGTCCTCCAGTATATAATTGTAAGAGAAAAGTCAGCCTTCAGATCTTAATAAAATTAAGATCTCAGGCTGCAGAAGAAAGTCCCACTCCTACCAACTCTCAATTCCTTACTGATAATCACCCCAGTATTGGGGTCTCCCTCAGCCATCATAGTGTGGCACTCCTTCCCTGGCAGCCTACAGAGGCTCACCCAAGGCTCACACTTTGAGTTTGTATGTAGCTGAGGCTCTGCTCCCCTGGTCTCGTGACCTCCTGGCTACCACAAGTGCTTTTTCTTAGGCTAACTGACTGATGTTCAGAGTTGCTTCCAGCTGCTGGAATAGGAGCTTATGTTCTGTTCTGTGGTGCAGCTAGTTTTGCAGTAGGCAGACCATGATCCTGAGTAGTCTCTGCCCCACCCATTGAACTACTTCAGCACCACTAGCTCTGCAGTAAGCACTGTCCCAGCCTTAGATGCTCAAGTAGCCTGTTTTTTCTGTTACTCTTAGCAAGCAACCTGGCCCTCCTAGGGGTCTCTTAACTGCTAGCTCCCTTTCAATAATAATAAGGAGTCCCTGATTCCTGTTACTCTATTTATGAAGTGCTCTGATTCATCTGTTTCACCTTATGTTCCAAACATTTCTCTGACCATCTTATAGTGTCTCTGTGTGTCTGGCATTCCTAATTTTAGGATCTAAAGCTCTTCAAATTATTGTGCTTCTCTGCAGATAATTGCTCTTCTTGACCTGCTGCTCACAAACAGGGAAGAATTGGTGGGGAATGTAATGGCTGGCAACTTGGGCAGCAGTGACCATGAGATGATAGAGTTCTTGGCTGGCTTCCTGAAGAAAGGAAGGGTGGAGAGCAGCTGGACTTCAGAAAAGCAGACTTCAGCTCATTCATGGAACTCATGAGCAGGATGCCCTGGGAAGCCAGACTGAGGGAGAGAGGAGTCCAGGAGAGCTGGCTTCAAAGAAGCCTTACTGAAAGTGCAGGAACAAACTATACTGATGTTCAGGAAGACTAACAAGGATGGCAGAAGACCATTTTGGCTTATCAGGGAACTCTTCAGTAATGTAAATCACAAAAAGGAAGATTATAAGAAGTGGAAACAGACAAAAACCTAGGGAAAAATATAAGTGCATTACTCAGGCATGCAGCGATGAAGTCAGAAAAGCCAAAGCCAATTGGAGTTGCAGCTTGCAAGAAATGTGAAGGGTAGTGAGAAGGGTTTGTACAAGTATGTTGGTAACAAGAGGAGGGTCAGGGAAAGTGTGGGTCCCTTACTGAATGGGGAGGCAACCTTGTAACAGAGCATACAGAAAAGACTGAAGTACTCAATGCCTTTTTTTACCTCAGTCTTCATAGGCAAGGTCTGCTCCCAGACTTCTGCACTGGACAGCACAGTTTGGGGAGGAGATAAGCAACCAACAGTGCCAACAGGTTAAGAATTACTTTAAAAAGCTGGATGTGTACAAATCTATGGGGCCAGATGAGATGCACCCAAGGGTGCTGAAGGAGTTGGCCAATGTGATTGCAGAGCCACTGGCCATTATTTTTGAAAACTCATGGCGATCAGGAGAGATCCCAGATGATTGGAAAAAGGCAAACATAGTGCCCATATTTAAAGAAAAGGAACAAGGAATATCCAGGGAACTACAGACCAGTCAGCCTCACCTCAGCCCCTGGAAAAATCATGGAACAGATCTTCAAAGATGCCATTTCTAAGCACTCAGCCGAGAAGGTAATTAGGAACAGTCAACATGGATTCACAAGGGGCAAGTCATACCTGATCAACCTGATTACTTTCTATGACAAGGTGACTGGCTGTCTGCATGCTTGGGGGCTGGTGGATGTGTACCTTGATTTTCGCAAGGCTTTTGATATGGTCTATAACATCATTCTTGCAGGCAAGCTAAGGGAGTATGTGCTGGATGAATAGACTGTAAGGTGGATAGAAAACTTTCTGGAGCATTAGGTTTAGATAGTAGTAATCAATAGCTCGATGTCTAGTTGGCAGCCGGTATCAAGTTGAGTGCCCCCGGGATTGGTCCTGGGGCTGATTCTGTTCAATGTCTTCATCAACAACCTGGAAGATGTCATAGAGTGCACCCTCAGCAAGTTTAAAGTAGTAAATATGCTGGAGTATATAGGTAGATATGCTAGGATTCAGAGCAACTTAGACAAATCAGAAGATTGGGCCAAAGGAAATCTCATGAGGTTCAACAAGGACAAGTGCAAAGTCCTGCACTTAGGATGGAACAATCTCATGCAACAGTACAGGCTGGGGGCTGACTGAATGGGCAGTAGCTCTGCAGAAAAGGACCTGGGGGTTACAGTCTGTCAAGCTGAATATGAGCCAGCAGTGTGCCCTTGTTGCCAAGTAAGCTAATGGCACACTGGACTGCATTGGTAGGTATGTTGCCAGCAGGTCAAGAGAAGTGATTATTTGTCTCTATTCAGCACTGGTGAGGCCACATCTGGAGTACTGTGCTCAGTTTTGGGCCCCCCACTACAGAAAGGATGTGGCCAAACTGGAGAGAGCCCAGTGGAGGGCAACAAAATGGTGAGGGGACTGGGGGACATGACTTATGAGGAAAGACTGAGGAAACTGGTCTTATTTAGTCTAGAGAAGAGAAGACTTGTGGTGGGAGGGGATGGAATTTAATAGTAGGCTTCAGCTACCTGAAGGGAGGTTGCAAAGAGGATGGAGCTAGACTCTTTTCAGTGGTGACAGATGACAGAACAAGGAGCAATGGCCTCAAGTTGCAGCAAGGGAAGTTTAGGTTAGATATTAGGAAGACTTTTCTCACTAGGAGGGTAGTAAAACAATGGAACAGGTTACCTAGCGAGGTGGTCAGAGGTCCATCCTCAAAAGCTTTCAAAACCCAGCTAAACAAAGCTTTGTCTGGGATGATCTGGTTGGGGATGGTCCTGCTCTGAACAGGAGATGAGACTAGATGACCGTCCCTTCCAACCCTAACCTTCTATGATTCTATTGTTTGCATCACTGTAGATGGTCATACAGAGCTAAGTGATAAACTTGAAATAGTTACATTGCTTGCAACCAATATCTTACACTGAATTTGGAGCCAAAATATTGGCCTGATGGGACAATGTTAACTTGCGTCCAAATATTCACTGACATTTTTGCTCAATACACCATTTTTCTTATTTAGATTCATATTTGTTCCCACAAATAATTGGATATACAGTAAATTCTCTAGACTAGTATATAAAATTTTTGCCATTACATCATGTTTCCTGCCATAAATATTTGCTTTATAACATAATTACTGCTTCTTTTAATGAAAATTAAATGGGGTTGTGGTTATTATCTATGTCTGGAAAGGAAATATATTAGCTTCTATAGTTCAGACCATTAGGTATTTAATAAGATATTTGGGGACATTTGAATAATAATTCTGTAAGTCAATATAGTCCAGTGGCCGAAACTGGGCTGATAAGCATTAGACCTAAGTTATACTCTGACTGTGCCGGTAATCTGCTATGTGACCTGGGACCAGATATTTTCACCCTTTTTTCCTCAGCTTCCCCACCTGCAAAATGGAAAGAATGATACTGACCTCCTTCAGAAAAAGATCTGCAGCTGAATAGTCCTATACAAAAGCACTGAGAGCTATCATTGCAAGAATGGTAATAAAATAGTATTATGAAGATATTTCCTCACAAGGTAGATATCTTGTCCCTCTTTTTTTTTCTGTGTACTAAGGTTCTGATCCTACCCCAGTGATAAAATTAATGGAAACTTTGTTACTGAGTTTACATGGAGCAGGACTGATCTCTAAATACAACTCACTGAAATTTACTTGCAAATTACTCTTCCCACTATTGAATAAAAAGCATAGTAGTAGTTAAATAAGAGAATATGGCAACAATATTACATAACAGAGCCTGCTGGATATATTCTTGTGGGATTCACACAGGGGAAATGGTAAAGATGATATTTGCCAATCAGTATGTAGAGGGAGTTTATATAAAGTACATGAAACCAGTTCAGATACATAACCATAAATCTCTTTTGTAACAACAAGAGGAGGGAGACTCAAATGTTAAATTAAAGACACCTTATTTAGAAGCCTGAAGTAAGATTGACTGATCTTTTCTTAACCATGGGTTTTACATAGTTCTCACAAGATTATAAAAAATAACAGGCCTGAATATTTAAGAATGTTTTTCTCTCTTTTTAAAATTCAGCCTATATCTTGATTAATGGAATACTTCTTGATTAATGAAACATTGCTGGAATTCTTCATAGAAACATACCACATTAATAAGAAGACTTTTAATACAGATTTTTAAAATTTTTCATAGTTGATGTTCATATAGATCTTAGTCCTGCATGATCCATTTATATTCATGGATTAGAAATGACAGCATATCCTTTCCATGGTAGGCTGCCTCATGTGTCTGCCCACAATGACTGCAAAGCATAGTCAGGCAGTTCTCAGAGTAGAACAATCTACAAATAAATGACCTATTAATGCAATAGGTGATATGCCACCGAAGACAGCGTGTAAATATTTTATAATGCGGAGTACATGAAAAGGCATCTTTGCTTTTATTATATATTATGTCATGCCAAGGATAGCAGAGATGATAAGGACACTGATTCTGCAGGTGTGTGTGTGTGCACGTGCATGTGCGTGTGCAGAATATACATGCACATTATATATATAACAGAGATAAAGAAATGTAATCAGTCCTGTGTTAATAAATCTCATTCTATAGTGAATTTGTTGGCAAGAAAGTATTTTCCCAGTAAGAGTTCTGCAGGAGATAAATTCTTCATAATGGAAAGTAGGCTAACACCTTGAAATTCTGCTTGCATATGACCTTATTTTTTCCCCTTTTGCTTAACTGCTATCCTGCCATGTTAGTTCAAATTGGTTACATAAACTCCAGTCCCAAAGAGAAGCCAGTGCAAAGCATTTAAATTCCTAAACAAACAGCATGGAGTCAATGTAAAAATGACCTCTCTGATTCGAGAACTTCTTTGAAAATTCAACATGACACATATAAAATCTTTATTGTCTGCTGCAAAGTAGTTCAGAGCTAGTTCTGTAATCCCTGTGTGGAGCCGAAAGTGCACACAGGAAACTGGATTCAATTTTTCACTTAATTCCAGAAGTTATCCATTATCCTCCTTCACTGAGTAAAAAAAGTTACTGTTCCTTGACATACTCCTCAGTATGTAGAGCTAAAATTTGGGTTCAGTCACAAAAGTCCTGCCAGGAGACATTATATTATCTAATTAAAGCTGAATGCATTATTGTAGAAGTCATATTTAAACTATGAATGACATGAGTCAAAAATCTATTCTTGAAATAAGCCTAAACGATACATGCACCCTAGTACAGTTTCGAATTCTGCTAATGCCCCAGTGTGTGATGATAGAATGAATCATCATAATGGTATGCATTCAATTGTTTCACAAGTGTCATAATATTTTATGACTTAATAAGGGATCTGCCTTGTAGCAATACAGGAAGAATAAATCTCACCAAATCAGCATCCATGTTTTGTTTTTCTTTCCCCTCTTTCTCTCTCTCTCTCTAAAAGAAAACAATCTCAGCCCATAGGGTTTTATTCATCAGTAACAATTAAAACGAAACCTAACACAAAAGGTAGATCTTTAATATCAATAACATAAAACACAACATCGCTAATGAAGACATATTAATGTATTGATTGGTTGTGCAAGAAAGTTTATGCTTGTTTTGTTTCCATTTGCTGTTATGTATGAACTGGCATTGCATTGCTTCAGCTACAGATATTCCAAAGTCTCTCTCTCCCTCTTCCTGCCCCACATTTGGACTTTACTGATATATAATAAGTATATGAAGAATAAATGCCTAGTTTATAGAATTTCAGCTCCCTTTAACAAAGAGGACCAAGCACGGGCAAGTTCAGTGATTTCCCTCAGCCACTATAACCTTGACAGTTTTTTTAAGTGATCTTTTAAACAAACTCTTATTTTTCAGCTATCAAAATACCTGCATATTCTGCTGAAGAGAGTGAAAGTAAAAACCAATTGACCTTGAAAAAGTAATTTTAAAAAATCATAGATCAGGCAAGTCTATTCTAACATGGCTAATGCATGCAAGCCTAAGAGTTGGTTCTGCAAAGGAAGTGGTCCTGACTTCTTGATTCTCAGAATAGATCTGACTGGGTCACTGGCTAGCTTAGAGCAGGGGATGGAGCCTCCCAGTAATAACCTCTACGGCCAAGTACAGACATAACACATAAACTAGGCTAAGTGATCAGAAATTGATCTAAACCAGTAACCACATAGGGTGCGTCCACACATGCAAGCACATGCACTTGCAGTAGCTCAAATAGAAGCGGTGCAAATTTGAGCCTTGACTTTTTGCTTCAGCACATGTGCTCAGACATACACTTTGGTGTGGAGCAAATTGTGCCACTTGGGGCAAAGTAACCTTGTCTGGCTCCTCCGAGATCTGCAGCCAGGGGGAGCTAGAGCCCAGGGCCAGC
>NW_017728995.1:53150388-53150724 GCF_001723915.1 Gavialis gangeticus
TGGACTGCTGAAGCAGCCCTGAGAGTTCCCTGCACCCTCTACCCACTGCAGCAGTCTGGCACTAGGGGCTGCTGCCTGGCTGTGATGTGTTATGTACCTGCCAGACCCAGATGGGGACTGTATAGCCAGTAGAGGCATCTGCCTCTCTGGGCCAGCTGCCCGTGGACTGTGGTTGCAGGGTTGGCCTCAGTGTGGCACTACTGCCACGTGTGCCCCCTGCCTGGTCATCTTGGCAGTTATCACCCGGAAGATGTTCCAGGTGTGGTGGCCTGCTATGAACTGTCAAAGCATGTGCTCCTGGCCCCATTTGGCTAGGAGGTCAGTCCAAGGTGCCAG
>NW_017728995.1:53155724-53156145 GCF_001723915.1 Gavialis gangeticus
TCCTGCCACTGGCCTCCCTAGCAGGAATTCTGGTGTTCCCTATTGGAAAACTGAAAAATCCCTAATAAAAAAAATCCCAGTCACTCTGTAAAATACCCCCAAATCCATGTTCCTCCACAAGTAAAAAAAAGACCAAGAGAGAGTGAGACAGAGACAGCGATCAGTTGGACAATGTTTTATTCATATATCTTACAGTGTTAAAGCAAGTCTCTTATCATAATAATAAAGTGAACTCTAAATACATGTTTCATGAATTCATGAATACATATTTTGCTGCGATGGCCCCCACACAGGGGTTACAGCCCCCCAACAGGGTGTTCGGCCCCCACACAAAGGGTTCAGCCCCACAACAGGGGCCAAATGAGCCCCGCAGGGGCTACCTCCCTGCAAGGCCCACATGCCCCACCCCAGCCCCTTCATT
>NW_017728995.1:53156156-53156482 GCF_001723915.1 Gavialis gangeticus
CTGGCGGGAGGAGGGGCTGGCCAGGGCAGGGCTCGGGGGGGGGCTGAGGGAGTGGGCCTGGCCATTGGGGGTCCCCCCTCCTCCAGCCCCCCTGACTCCTTACTCACCGACACTGGAGCCCTGGTGCTGAATACATGGCCTGGCCCGTCACATGTTTCAGCACCATAGAGCTGCTCTGGCAGCCAGAGTATCTCAGTGCAGGATCCAGCCTCTGGTTGCTCTGTTTTTTTAAACTTCAATTTTTTTAGAACCCTGGATATCCAGGGATCTAATTTTCTCCCCACGCTGCAAGTTTGCAGTGCGGGGAACATTTTTTAATTCCTGCA
>NW_017728995.1:53161482-53165083 GCF_001723915.1 Gavialis gangeticus
TTTTTTAAACTTCAATTTTTTTAGAACCCTGGATATCCAGGGATCTAATTTTCTCCCCACGCTGCAAGTTTGCAGTGCGGGGAACATTTTTTAATTCCTGCACATGCCTATTGCCCTGCCTCAAAGGGGTTTGAGGTGGGGCAAGAGGCACATGCACACTCGTCTGGACGTACCTGTAGAAGTTTGGCACACATAGACCAGTCTAAATAGGGAAGAACCTTGTCTAAGATAAGCCTGGTTTGATATGAATTCAAATCTAATCAATTTAAGTTAGACTGGTGAATTGAACTTCTGTACCTGATCCCCTATCAATTTAAGTTAGATAGCTGTCCCTGGCATCCCAGCCTCTGTTGCAGCCCTCTACAGCCTTCTTCTCACAGGGAGGCATGCTAGCACTCAACCCATGCTCGGCTGCTCTAGCCAAGTGCCCAGTGGACTCCACCCTCAAGCTCTCCCAGAGCCAACCCAGCACAGCCCCTCTCTCCCCAGTCCCAGCCATCTGTCAGCCACAGGCAGGCAATGTGGGGAGGGAAGGGGGACATCTGTGTGCCCTGCACAAATCCCAGGATCTGGGTACCCACATTCCTGGGCCATGTTCCTGCACCCTGTCATGAAGCACCCCATGATAGACAGCTGGCACTGAGCCCAGGAGAATCCCCACACTCAGGCACAGCCCCACAGAGCCTAACCCTGGCTCCCATATTCCCAGCCAGGGTCCCCCATGGCCCTGTGCTTAGGCACAGCCCCACAGAGCCTGACCCTGGTTTCTACACACTCACACAGGAGCCCCCATGCTCAGGCACAGACCCACAGAGCCTGACTCTGGCTCCTGCATACCACATCTCAATGACCAGAGCCAGACACCCTACCATTGGGATCCCAGCATGGACTCCCCACCACATCCAGTGTGGGTGGCTCACCTTTGGTGTATCAGGAAGAACAGCAGGACTGGGCCTCCATAGAGGCAACCATGTGACCATCACAGCTCAGTCACTGCTGGCAGGTATCCAGGCCATGGGCATCTGGGGTGCTGCAAGTTTTTTTTGGCCTGCAGCTACAGGGTCCCAGAGTACTAGGGTAGTGGGTGTAGGAGAGTGCTTGCCCATGCCTGGCAGCCAATCAGGGGTGGCCTGGGCACTCAGCTGCATTTAGCAGTCCCCAGCAGCCTGGAGAGCATGCAGAACATATTGGCCTGCAGGTATTGGCCAGTACAGGCAACCAAAGGGAAAACATGTATACTGTTTGCTATCACTCTAATCTAGACTGCTTACAAAAAAACACGTAACTTAGATCGATTCTGCCTTGGGCTTTATGAATGCTTGTACATAGCCTAAGAGAATATCATGTCAGCTGAGTGTCTGTTCCTGCCCCTTTTGTCTTTCCTATCCTACCCCAACACAAAGAGATAAAGGGTTGCTATGTCAGTTTTGTGCCAGTTGAGATAATATCCAGGGGGAAGCAGATTTTCACTCAGTGGAATTCAGACATTTTCAACCTTATTGCTATAACAGAGTGGCAGAGAGAAGTCAGAACAGGTTAGAGCATTTGGATTGTTAACTTTATTATATGGATGTCCTTGAGGCAGCCCCATTAGAACAGCCCTGTAAGGGACATGATTCACAGATATTTACCTGTGGCCTTTACAAATGAACTATCTGTAACAAACCTATAACTGGTTACCCCAGCTCTGTCTGCTCAAAGGGTAAGACTTGGCAACTGAAACAGTAGGAATAAATAGCATAATTGCATAAATAGCAAATAGTCTGAATTGGACAAGATTTAATGTATACATGTCTTTCTGATTTGGCCCAGATTTTTCACTTGGCCTTATTCGATTGAAGTAGGTCAGCTGCAAAGTTTGCATCATGATCCAGCTCTAAACTTTCCCACTTTCATAGGACCTAGGATCCAAATTTCAGTACTGGCTTACTTCTTGAAAAAATATCAAGTTTTTCTTTAACTATGAACAGCTGCCTTTAATAGCATTGCCAATGACAAATTACTGGATTTGTACCTTTATAGGAACAAAAGGGAAAAGAATAAATGATCATTTTTGGTTAACTTTCTTATCTTATTATTGAAGTCCACAGAGAAAAAGAAGAAACAGGAGAGAGAAAGAGAGAGTACCTTTTAATTATAATGTTTTCTTCCATGTTGGCTGCTTAGAATTTTAATGCCTGTAGGCTAGTAGAGAATTAGCATGACAGATTTTTCTACATCCCAAATCAAAAACAAAAAAACTAGAACTTAATGCTCTATTCAGAACTTCAGCACATAAACAAGTCCACACTACAGCATAAGTGTTTTTCATTATTTTAAAAGTATATGTATTTCACTCCAAGTACATCCAGATCTGATCTACTAAATCTCTACATTTCACCAGTTACTCCTGCTAATCCCATTACAGGTGGATCCAAGATTTTTTAGTTTTAAGTCAGCCAAGCACTCAATCATATGCTTAAATCTAAGTGTGTACTTGACTTCTCTGAAAATATTAAGCTCATTTCAATGGGGCTGAGCTAACTAGAGTTTTTTGAAAATCCTAGAATGAACAAGGACTGTATTAAACTAGTGCTGATACAGGATACTATTTTTCTCTGATGTGAAGTGCATGGAAACAAACAAAAAATTAAATTTTTGCTACTGATTGTAGACACCATTTGTATTTAATTAGTTAGAAAATAGCTTTGTGCAGAACAGCCTGGAAACTCTTACTAAGAGGTGTGAAGGTTCAACAAGTCTACCCTTATGTATTTTTCTCTAAAAACGGTCTTACATTTCTGTCTACATTTTTTTAAAAGGTAAACTTTGGGTCTGAGAAGGAAAGGAATCTCAGAGATAATCCAATACAGAATAGATAAGGGTTTCTGAAATAGATACCTATGTTCTTTTGTCCATGTTCACATATCTCATAATACTTCAAATTTAGGCTACACTTAACAGAATGAGAATGCTGTGCACAGGATGCCCTCCTTGAATCAACTTTCCTTGAAAGATCAGTTAAAGGGTGACTGCCAGCCTTAACAGACCGCTTCAGTTATTTTGTCCATTGACATGAAAAAGATTAAATGTTTACATTAATATTTCATTAATATTTGTTTCCCTTTTTACCACATGGCATGGGGACCCATGACAACTTTTTACAAACTAAACAGTTTTATATTAACTTAAAACTAGAAGCCAGGAGAGGAAAAACATTTGATTCTAAGGGAGAAAAAGCTAGAGAGTTTTTAAAAAATTACATCTTTTTTTGGAGGATGAGATCCTTTCAGGACCATTTTAAGCTAGAACTGGTCAAAACTCTGCACTGTCATTTCACAAAAACATAGCATTTAAAAATGTATTTCGAAATTTTTTTATTTCAAAAATGTCATTTAAATGTTTAAACAGTTTGTGTTACTACTACTAACAGGTCAGGGAATGTTGTAAAAGTAATAATACAAACAAAATATAAGTCTTGAAAAAAACAAAGATCAGATTTAAATATTTTCTTAACCAATTTTTATTGGGAAATATTTTGACCAGGAATATTCATTGCAATAGTTATGATTTCACAAAACACATTTAAATCAGCTGGTCCTGACAATCTCCACCCCAGAGT
>NW_017728995.1:53165094-53165330 GCF_001723915.1 Gavialis gangeticus
ATAGCCCCACAAAAATATTTTTTTGAAACTGTTTAGAACTCAAATCAGCTAAGCACCACAAATATATTGCAATCAGACCTACGCAGGTTACAGGGGTAGGCGGATGAGAACAGGATGCGTTTCAACACGGACAAGTGCAAGGTGATGCACCTGGGGGGATAGAATCAGCAGCATACCTACAGGCTGGGGAACTCCCTTCTTGTCAGTGCAGATGCAGAAAAGGATCTTGGAGTCAT
>NW_017728995.1:53165928-53170567 GCF_001723915.1 Gavialis gangeticus
AGGTCCCTTCTGACCCTACCAACTATGAAACTATGAAACATTAGACTTTTTCCCCCATACCAGTGAAAAACACTGAGGGGGAGGGGAATGTCTGTGGCCTATTTTCCACAGGGGGCAGAAACCCAGCAACAACTTCATACTGGGTACCTGAAAAACCAAGCTAAGCAAATTCTTTAAAGGCTGGATATCCAGAGATGCAGCTTTTTAAAAAAAATACAATTTATATACACACACACATATACACACACTGTTCAAACCTTATAAAATATATTCCATACATAAAGAAGCTAAAACACTTGGCAGATATACTGAATTACTGTGAAAGAATTAGCATTATAGCTTCATAAAAAAAAAGAGGTAACTGGCAAAGATCACTCAACATAAAGACTTCAGATTTCCATTTTGTGAGTTTTAGGGCCTCACATTAATAAGTCTATTTAAAAACTATTCCCTTGCCCCTTACTTCTATTATGTATATACTTTGTATATTTATGATGTGTTATTTGCAAGCATCAGTCATACTTGTGGACAAAAGATTTACCTTAGCCCTACAGATGGCACCAAAATAGGAAGGGAAATAGGAAAACATAAGAAGCACAGATCTCCCTTATTTTACAATGCCAGACAATTAATTATTTTCCCTCATATCAATGAAGCATTAAATCTGTAACTAATTCCATATGTGCGAAAGCTATACAGATCAGAAGTGTAGAATGATGTTGTAGAATAAATCAAAACCATAGCAAATTGTGCAAGTTTGCTGAAGTGAGCCACTGCAGGCAATCAGAATATGAAAATGAAATCCATTTACTATGGGCCAAATCCTGCTTATCCTTCAAGTAGTAATTACTTGTCTATGAGTAGGACTGAGAGGCTTTCACCTCATTTTGCCTTGCAATATACACACTCATATAAAGAGGAGCAGTCCTTGACCTAAAGATCTTCCAATTTCAGTAGAACCCTTTCATGTTCAAAAGATTTGAAAAAGTTCAGCACTGACACTACTGGGGCAGTGTTTCCTTAGATGAAAAAAAATAACAAAAACCCAAAGACCAGAGAGGAAATACAGAAAAAGGCAAGGAAAGAAATTTAAACAGTGGGTTAAATCCTTGCATTATTCATAGATTGTGAGACTGGAAGAGATCTTCCTGTTCATTTGGCCTGGCCTTCTGCATAAAACATGGAAAAGAACCTCATCCAATAATTCCTGCACTAAGCTCATAACTTATGGTTGAGATATAATAGTGTCTCTCTTTAGACTGTCATAATTTAAGGACTACAAGTGATGTAGAATCCACCATAACCCTAGGTAAATTCTTCAGATGATTGATTACCTGCATTATTAGACCTGTTCTCCATGACCAATATAGCCCACTTATCCATCAGGATTGGTTCTCTTCTTCCATGCCTTCAGAGCCACTCCCTAGCAAACTGATTTGCTTATAAGTTATATATTTCTTTGACTATCACTCACCTGGGATCACCTTAACTTATCTGAATAGCACCTAGCTTAGAGAGGCCCCTGTCTGTATTGATACCTCAGGGTACTTTTGTAATCATGCACTGATGAGAATAGCTAATGAAATCACTTGCTTTCTGTCCACCCTATCCCTCCAGATTTTCCCTGTGCTTGTGACTTTTTCAGTGCTGCCCATCCATTAATAGCTGTTGCTACAGAACTGCTCACCGCTCCTCAAGTTTTCATACAAGTCCTCTAAGTTTTGGCTCCATTTCCCCCCCTAACTGGGGCATGTTGTCTCTTTTCCATCTCAGGAACAATATATTATCAAGCTCTCTGGACCGGGTCCTTCATTGGTATGAATCAATACAGAACAATTACATTCATTGTTTCTAAACCAGTTTGGGTTGACTGAAACCTTCTGTCTTTACCAGTCATGTGGTAAACCTATAGATTTAAGTTCACTACAAAATCCCAAGTACCCTTGTATCCCAAGGTCGATACAACAGGCCTTCCTTTAGAACAGTCAAATAAATTTCTTTAGCTGTCTTCTGGTATACTTCGGCTCTGTGAATCAAATAACTGAGGAAGGCTCATAAAAATAAGTAAACAAACATAAAAGACTGGTTCTGAGTGCTATTGTATTTCAGAGCTGGCTCAGTGCTCCTGTTAAAGGCTGCTGCAGACATATACAAAGAATCATATGAATAATGCTGGAGCCATCTACCTACAGCACGGAAATGTGATCTTTTCTGTTTAAATGTGGTTGAAATTTGTTGGAACTGGAAAATAGATTATTCTTTCCTTAAAAGGACATCATCTCATGCATTCTGCCTTTTTTGTTACAGGGCTAGACGGAAAGGGGGAGGGAATATTTTGCCCTTGCTGACTTAATAGCTTTAACATACTCCTTTCTGATGAAGATGAAAAACTTAAGGTTTCAAAAATGGATCGTAGAAGAAAATGTAGATGTTTAACTAACAGAGGGAAAAGGAAAGTGGGTGACCCAGTTAGATACTAGCTGATACTTAAGTGTTGTATTAGTACAATACAAAAGCCTGATGCCTTTAATTCATGAATCAAGGTAGTTTTGCTTTGTTTCAGGTTATTGATGCTGTTTTTAATTTTCTCTGAACAGGAGTTTGCTTGTTTATTTGGGTGGGGATTTTCTTCTTAGAATAACAATCTGGACTTCAGATGATTCACAACAAAGCTACACATTGGCAAAAAGAGGTTCTTCAAAAAGAGATCAGTCTGAGAAAAGATATTTTAGTAAGTTAGTAACCACTTTCAACAGTTACAGACTCAGGGTTGAAAGATCCCTTTAAATTATCTGCAAAAGGAATAGGTTGGGATCCTTTATAACTTGAGAATACATATTAAGATCAGTTACTTGACAAGGAGAAGCTAAACATGCTCTCTTGAGAGAAAACAGGGACAATAGAGAATGCTAAAACTGGGGGAGTGGAGGGGAGAGATTCTTTGCATCTGCTAAAAAAACAACCACCTAATTCTATATATACTTTGAATTTGTTTTCCACAGACAGGGGAGATGTTGGTGTCCTGACCTAAAAATACGTTCAATTGTTGTAATATGAAAAAAGATTAAAGAAAGTTCAATTTTGTCTACTGATTGGCTACAGAGCATATTGAGTAGGTAGCTAAACAGTAAGATGTCTCATCTTAAACTCTAAACTAAGCCTTCCTCAAACTGAATCTAAATTTATTAGCCAGCACTTGTTGATTAACACCTTTATGCATCATAACTATTTCCATATACTTTAGATGTTTAGGAACATTTTGAAGCTGTTCCTTTGGATAGATTTTGGATTTGAAAAACATTATTTGAGATGGATGGCATGGGACAGGTCATATAGTATTGCTCTGATGTGTTTAATTGACTGAACCTACATCATATGATCAGCTGCACAGAATCACTCTTTATTTGGCCTGTCAGAGGAAGAGTCTGTATTTCAACTCAACTCTGTGACCCAGCTGGAAAAGGCAGAAAACATCAAGTCATTTTTCTCCTAGCTACTGTTTGTGACAAGCACTGGTCTAATTACATTATCACCTGCTGTAATTCACCTTGTTAGCCAGAGCTGTTTTATTTAATGATTTGACCTAAATAAATATATTCCACTTTTACAAGGCAAAATTGTGGTTTTTTTGAGATCAGGAATTCTGTTTTCACATTGGAGCAGAAGTCTAAGCTGTGTATTCTTGCCAGGGGCTTGCACTTATTGCACCTCCTGGAATTCCCTCAGTTGGTGGGAACTGTTTCATTATTTAATATATAGCTTCAAAGTTAAAACTAAGTTTACAAGTGACATGACTTCCCTTTATGCCATGCTTTATTTTACTGTGAACAGTAGCTAGAAACACTTCATAATCTTTGGGGTAACAAGAGATGAAAGAAGGATGAAGGGAAAGGCGAGATCCATGTTACCATCTCTGGCCTAACAATAGTGTAACACTGTAGAGCAGTAAGCAATGTTCTGTACTGTTTGTTTCAGGGGTCTCTTGCAGGGTCTTCAGTTTCTCATGCTATTTACTGGTGAGTTCTTCTCCCTCCCAATATCCATAGTGTGAACTGATTCTAATTTATTCAAGCCAGTGTAAATCTGAATCTTACAAGTTCTAGCAAAAGTCAAGTAGGGGAAAGCAGGTTAAGTAGAAGATGGAAACCTGAGGCCTTTCATATTTCAAAGATAGGATTATGTGTGTTCTCCCCAGCAATAAAAACAAATATCCATGGTAGATGATCACAGTTGGAAGAGAGGGAGACACAGCACATAATAGTTAAAAAAAAATGGGTGCATCTACACACATGCTTTACTGTGGAGTTGACTAATTAGCTCTACAATAAAGTGTCACCCTTTACACATACACTAGCATTAGGGTTCATTACATCAATTAACTCCACCAAAATGCACATGTAGATGGTGACAGGGGCTGGATAGGGCATGAGGGTGCTAAAGTGTGGGGGCTGCCTGCCACCTAGCCCCTCACTTTAGCACCCTCGAGCCCCATCCAGCCCCTCTGTCACCCGATGTTGCCACCCAGAGCCTAAGGCTGACCTCCTGGGCACCCTGCCAGCCCAGGGCTGCCCCACCCTGGCTCAAACTTCTGTGGTCCCAGGCTCCAGAAGCTGCTTATTTCCAGAAACAAGTTGTTGAT
>NW_017728995.1:53170578-53178856 GCF_001723915.1 Gavialis gangeticus
GTAGTCTTTCTGGACTTTAGGAAGGCCTTTGACACTGTCACTCGCCCCATTCTCATTAAAAAACTAGGGGACTGTGTCATCGACACCTATACACTAACTGGCTGAAGGGCTACACCCAGAGAGTGGTGGTAGATGGGTCTTATTCAACCTGGAGGGACGTGGGCAGTGAGGTCCCCCAGGGCTCGGTCCTCAGTCTCGCACTGTTCAACATCTTCATCAGTGACTTGGACGAGGGGGTAAAAATCACCCTGTTCAAATTTGCAGATGACACTAAGATGTGGGATGATGTGGGCACGCTAGAAGGGAGGAATAGGTTGCAATCAGACCTAGACAGGTTACAGCCACCTAGCCCCTCACTTTAGCACCCTTGTGCCCCATCCAGCCCCTCTGTCACCCGACGTTGCCGCCCAGAGCCTAAGGCTGACCTCCTGGGCACCCTGCCAGCCCAGGGGTGCTCCACCCTGGCTCAAACTTCTGTGGTCCCAGGAGCCCATGTAGATGCTGAGCCTGGGATTTTATCTTGGTGCCTTAATGGCATATGTAGATGTACCCAGTGACCTCTTCAGGGGTCTAACTGCTTGGCTTTACCAAATAAAAAATGTGTGCCTCACAAAAGTATGATGCAGAGGAAAGGACTGCATGAAGAGCTATTAGTAAGTAGGCAGGCAATAACGGACTGTTTTTGCTTATCTTGAAGAAACACCTAGATTTTGAGAACATGTGTTACTGTTGTTATAACTAGGCCTAGCCTGAATAGAATAGATACCTGGGTGCGTATGACACAGTGCAAAGGAGTTACACTTATAGAAAACTAAAAAGCTGTTTCTTGTTGCTATACTGCAACATCAAAGGCTAGTTTTGCAAACATATAAAATTGAAATGAAGTATCCTCCACCAATAATTTGAGAATTTTGCCTCTTCCAAAATAAGGTGTGTGTGTATTTATTTGTACATGTTCATGATGTATATAACATTGTGTCTGTGTGTAGATATATAGATATCTATGCGCACACACACAATGTTTTATTTTGGGTTTTTTTTGGAAGAGGCAAGATGTATCATGTACATCTATATGGTGTGTATATACTAGGAACATGTACAAATACACACACGCTTCCACCTCCTCCATCTTCCCCCCCCCACACACGCACACTTTTTTTTTGGAAGACGCAAAATTCTCAACTTTATTGGTGGAGGATTTTATATTATGTATACACACACACATACACCAGGAACATAGACAAAAATATCAGAGGCATTGCTTGAAATGGGGCACTCCAACTTACTTGTGATTTCTACAGTTAGCTTCCAGTATGCAAGAAAAGTAACATTTTCAAAATACTCCATGACCTGTACCAAAAGTAGATAAAAGTACATAATTGTATTGAAGGTGAATTGCATAGCCCCACAAAAATATTTTTTTGAAACTGTTTAGAACTCAAATCAGCTAGTCACCACAAATAGATTTGGCAATTAAAAATTAATACAGTTTGAAAGTTTTAATGAAAATCAGGTTTTGCACTTACTTACCTACCGAGACCTGGATTCACAATGTTTTTTTAAAAACTTACACAAAATGTGATAGTAGATACTTAAGCCCTCAAAACACCAATTACTGAATTAAAGCATTTTAAGTAGCTATCAAGATGTCATCCACATCAGCAGGAAAACAGAATGCAGAAGTCCAGACAGAGGTTATGATTTGGGTTTGCTGTTTCATGAAAAATGTTGAGGCGTCTACATTTTTGTTCTACAGTGGAATGAAAATGAAATATTTATTGTGAAATAAGGTGATAAAAATGTTGAAGTGACTAGCACACCCAATAGACCACTGAGTAATTCCTAGACACCCAAAACACTGAAGATGGATGTGCAAGACAACAGGTTCAAGATCTTGCTCTACTCTACCTGTACCAGGAACTAGAAAATGGATCTCTAAATCCAATTACTGTTGGCTGGCTAATCACTGGTCTGTGGGTACTCCAGGCTTTTTTGCTTTCCTGCAAGTCACAGAGCAGTTACATCCCAGACTTAAGAAGCCAATACATTTTCACAAAATAATTTGGTCTTGATGGAAAAGAGGCTAATTAAATAGTTTTTTTTTCCCCCAAAACCAGGTTTTTCAGGAACATAATTCAACCTTCAACACATAGAATTGCTTGCATCATTAAGGGCTGCAGGAGCTCTCCTTTGGCAGGTACTACAAATGAAGGGACTGATTTTCAGATTATTTGTTTTAAAACAGAAGGGCTTAATCATGGCTCCAGTGAGGCTGAGCCACACTGATCAGAATTGTCAGAATCAGCTGGCTATCAACACCAACAAAAGATGAATTACACCTGAAAGCTTCCTGCTCAAGGAACCACGTTACAAAGTGTTTAAAAAAATCTGTAGTCAGGAACTCCCACAGCAAGGGTGCAGAGAAGCTCTGGCTACGTTATGCTTCTACCCTGCCTAACTTTTCTTTCTAATTAAGCCACGCAGGACTAACCACATGTAATCTAGTTCTGTCTGTATTAGGGATCATGGGACCATCATCTATATTTATTCCAGATTGGGATATAAAATAACTGGAACAAAATATATGAGGCTACCCCATTCATTTTCAGGGAACCCATTTAAAAGAGTATATATTCAATTTTAATCACTTTCCAGAGACACAAGCAGCTTCTGTGCACCTTAAAATCCAATGGTACAGAAGTATAAAGAGTATATAGTCCACTTCCTTAATTGAGAGTGTAAATTTATCCTATGGAGTTCCCACAATCTTTTTAAAGCCAGTACAATTACACAGAATAGCAAATATTACAGGCATACAATTCATCACTTGATTGAACCTTTAAAAATATTCTGTCTAATATTTAATACAAGTGGTTACTTATTATTCAAGATATCATTTGCATATATGCATTTAGCCAATTACTAGCAAACATTTTTTTAAAACCTCCTGCAGTTGCATTTGGCTAATGCCTGAGATTTAAGCAATGTTTAACCTAAGTGTCTAATAGATTTGCAGTGTGAAGCTCCAATAGCTATATAGAAAAGTGATTTAAGACTAAACCTTTGATCCTGTACCTCTCAGTAGGTATTTAATACTATACAGAATCAAACCTGCTGCAAAGAAGAAATGTAGATAAGATGTACTGAATATTGGTCTTGTCTTGCACTCACTTATGATGGTGAATTCCCATTAACATCAGAAGAGCAGTGCTGGGTCTCACATTCATGTTATACAGTGACTCAGTGCAGTGCTATATTTTATTATAAATATTTATAAACTCTTAATGAAAATGGCTTATTCTCAGGTGCACATCTAGAGTCAGGACTGTCTACCTAGTCTGGCTTCATAGTAGGAAGATGTACTTCCTGTAACCATACACAAAGCAGTTGTAGAGCAGCTTCTACTGTAGCCCAATGTACCATCAGCTCTTTGATATAGCCTTTATTACACAATTTTCACCTCCCCTCCTCCAACCTGCCATGACCCTCCGTCAGTCTTCTCTACATTTCCACCCATGGAATCTGCCCAAAGCTAAAAGAACAAGGAAGTATGTGTATTTCCATCCCTCATAGCTGCTACCCTTTCCCCCTTCTTATGCAATGGGTTTTAAAGTTAAATGCTATTTAACTATACAGCTGAAAAATTAAAGAAAGATTACCCATATTTTAAATCAATGTAATTCCCTAGTCTCTGTAAATAAAAGCACAGGTACAGCACTATAGGGAGAACATGTAACAATGTTTGAATAATTCTATAAAAAGAATATGTATAAATCCTCCTCCCTTCTACTAATTGCCACCCACAATAACCTGCAATTAAAATGTAATTAGGGACATAATATGGCTCAGGGTATTGGTTAGAGGAGATGTAGCACTTCACATCAGGTTACGTAGAATCCAGCCTAGGGATTTAATGTCTTTACTATTTAATGGGTGTTGGATTACCCATTTGAAATAAGGTTCTTGGTCTTGGTTCAGTTCCAAGGGAATACATATCCATTCCAAAGCACATCCTCCAATCTCACACTGTGGCTAGCACACGTAGCGGAAAGAAGAAGGAATGAACAACCATGAAGACTAAGTTACCTTCCTTTCCACATTGGTGGTCTGTTCAGTTAAGGCAGTAATACTTAGCAATGGGGCAGGGGGACACCACTGCCTCTTCCCACTTAGTATTATCTGGAGATTTCATTTTCAGTGCCATCCACCTGGTATCTTTAGCAGGCATGGACAGTTTTATTCAAAGTCTGAATGTCAAGACTTCAGAGAGCACAGCAAGATACAGTGGTAAAACAACCAATGAAAATAAAAACCTACCCTAAGAATTATCAAAAGCAAACATCAATAGGGAAATGAAGGGGGACAACCATGGCAGCAGCCCAGGGTGCTGCCTTTGAGTGGGGGGGGAGAGGAGGTTGAACAGGCACAAATAGCTGCTGCTTTGTCAGTGTGTGGCCACTGCCCAAGGCTGCCCTGTTCTGCCTCTGGCAAACATCAAAATTGTTCATCTGAACACTGTTTTGTTTTCTTCAGTACTTTCATTTCTTTACTTTCAGCCTTTTCCCATCCTCTATTCATGACTTCTGTCTGCTCTCCAGGATGTGGAGCTATCCACATCAGTATTCATTAAGAGAATCCATAGTAGCTCAAAATTCTTAAATCTAATGCTACAATATAAAAATATATACAAACTGAATTCACATCAGTAATGACAATTACACAATTGAATTCTTATGTATGTATAGGACCAGGCTCCAGAAAGTCCCAGGCAAAGCAGTAGTAACAGCAGCCAAGATGGCCTTTATAATTGTGAGTTGCCTTTTCCATGTAAGTTATGAGTCTGTCTGCAGTACTTGGGGTAGGGATGACCAAATGTTTAAAGAAGATGCCTGAAAGAGGAGTCTGTAACCATCAGAAAAGGACTATATATTTCTATTTATATACTCTTAATTGTCTCTTAATTTTGCTGTCTGTTGTATATGCTCTGATTCCTATTTTAAAAAGTATTAAGGAAAATGATTAAATTAATAATGAACATAGAACAAAATGTCCTCTAGATTTGGATTTTGCTCATAAGATATACTCATTCTATTTTCCTACTTCATAGTGACACTAATGTTTCAGTGCCACTGTTACATTGTTAATATTTTAGGTGCACATAATATAAATGGGGAACTGTTATCTGTAAGCCTTTTAAACAGCTATTGCCCTGAAACTGAATCTAAATGCAGATCATATGGGGACTATTGCAAAAGTATGCAATAAGTTAGTCGCATGCATCCTGCAGCTCCCAGCCACAGCTTCCTGGATGGAGAGAGATAACCTTTGATATCTACTGCACACAATGCATACTTACATAATAATTGAATTTTTTTCCACATAGTTCTCTAGTACCCAATTCAAGCATCAGCCTTAATTGCACAAGACTATTTCAGGCAGGATCTGCTATTGGTAGCATATTCATGATATGGGTTGCAGGGAAGTAGAAACAGCTACAACAGTTGTGATTCTATATGAATTTTACAGACAGCTAAATTTGCTGTGCTGTTCTCACAAAATACCTTCTGTGATTTAAATATATTGATAACTTCTTGGTCTTCTTTTTTCCTTTAAGCCCAATTCAGGAAATCACTTTAGGACATGTGATATGCCATATAACAATATTGACTTCAAGTGTAGTGTGAATTCTTTACTGTATCAGGGCCTGTTATAGGGTTAATCTCTCTTGTCCTATCTAATTTTGCATCATTAAAAATGAAAGTTCAAAACCTTGATCACTTACTCAGGTACGGGTCATCCCCTTAGCTTGGAAAATCAGCAGTTTCTCAATATTGCAACCAACATGGTATTGCTTTTAAAAGATACTTGGCAACATATGGTAGCAGTATGTGTACTTGAGGAAAAGATCAAGCCCTGAATGTTTTTAGTTACATTAATAGAGCCATAATTTCACTCAAATTCCTAAAACCAGGCAAGTTGTTTGACTAATATGAAGGCCGACAACTTCCTCGCTTCCCAATCACCTTATTGCAGAACATCAACATTGCATTTTGCTTGTAATTAATTTGCCTCTAGAAAACAGAATGCTAATAATGACTTAA
The DNA here is from genome assembly GCF_001723915.1 of Gavialis gangeticus. NCBI lineage: Eukaryota > Metazoa > Chordata > Crocodylia > Gavialidae > Gavialis > Gavialis gangeticus. Next base: position 53,176,680 of record NW_017728995.1, read on the forward strand.
GAGTATTCTCTAGCAAATACTCTATTCTCTCTTTGTTTTAATGTTGCAGATTTAAGCCAAAAAACCTACCAGGAACTATTTTTAAGTGTACCATTAAAATTCTCTATGATTATAAAATTCTTTGAGCTTTGGGCACAATCTTGTGACATCCTGTGAATCTTACAGAAATTGATGGGCACTTTTGACTGCTAATAGAAATCAACTGGGCTGGAAGATGCTCAGTACCTTGAAGGGCTGGGCTATAAGTCATTATACATAATTGTTTAAACTGAAATGCAATTTGCAACCTACCTAAAAAGACAATAAAATATAGATTTTCCAAACATTAGGAAAAGAAAATAAATAAGTAAATGCTCATTCTTCCTTGTTTCTGAAAGAAGTACTAAATGCACTGAGATAAATTCATATTGGAATAATTTAATGTGGCATTCATGTGTAATTTCTATAAAAAAGAAAACAGAAAGAGCTGAACTTTTAGGCGAGAGAAAATTGCCTTGAAGTATAAATAACTATTTACATTTGCATTCCTTTCAATCCCTATTGGAATTCATGTTCTTCAGAGGCATAATCAGAAGGCAAACCAAAAGCAAATCCTTCCTGTAACCAATAGTAGGTTTTCAGTATATACATTTCTTTTAATCTTAAATTCAGTAATGCTAATTTCTCTCCTCATTCCTCTCCAGCTTTTACAAAATCTAAACAAGAAATTATTTCTAGTCACAAAAGAAGCTTTTTGGGGAAAAAAAAGTTTTGCATTTAAGCAGAAGTACATTATTTTAGAAGGTTTATTTTTTTTCCACCATAACCTGTTTGGAAAAATGGTACCATGCACAGCCAAATGGGGCACCATTCAGAAAATCATTGTACTTTAGCCATTGGTATATTGATTTGATTATTCATTTTGATTTTGTTTAATTAGACAGTGATGTAAATGGGTTTCAGCATTTATATACACTACAGGTCTGTCTGACTTCAGTCTGACTTTCAAACACTGAGGAGCATTGCTTTACAAGAATGTATGTAGCTCTGTCAAATACAAATAGTTGATAGTACAATTCTGCCTTTGACTCCATTTGAAAAAATAAGTGTTAATGCTGAAAATAGATGCTGGGTATTGGAAATTAACACCCTTTATGTATCCCAGTGCCAGTATAAATTGCATGGGAATTAATCATGAGCACTATCTACTTAAAACCCTAAAGAGGCCTCTACCCTAACCTTAAAGCCACCTCTGTGTGTTAAATATCCACATTCACTCAGTCTGTGGTTTCTCTGCTGGAACAATCAATACCAATGCTAATTAGGAAAGGAAGGTTAAGACATAATCGCAGAACTCAGAATACCCAGGTTTAATTCCCTGGGCCACCAAAGACTTCTTATGTAACGCATGATTGGGTGGTAAACATCAAGGGCTATAGGCTATACAGGAGGGATAGAACAGGGAGGAAAGGTGGGGGTGTGGTGCTCTACATCAAAGAGCAATACACATCCTCAACAAACAGCACTGCATCAGAGGAGGGGCAGACTGAAATGCTCTGGGTCTGGGGGAAAGGGGTTCAGGGGGAAAGGGACTTAACAGTAGGGGTTTACTACAAGCCACCCAACCAGGGGGAGGAATTCTCAGGTCAGCTTGCGGAGGCAGTTAAGTCAAAGGATGTGGTCATCATGGGTGACCTAAACTACCCAGACATCTGCTGGGAAGAGCAGTCAGCCAGGTCTGACCACTCACGTAGGTTCCTAGCCAAGTTATAGGACCTCCATCTAACCCAGGAGGTGCACAGTCCCACCAGGGGAAATGCCTTGTTGGGCCCGGTCCTGGCCATGTTTGATTACCTGGTGAGTGGACTGCGGGTTCTCGACCACCTGGGCCTACTGGAATTCGCCATCCAGTGCAGGGTGTCAAAGGCCTGCAGCAAGGCAACAGCCCTAGACTTCAGGAGGGCAGTTTCAATGAGGTAAGGAGACTAGTCTGGGAGGCACTGAGGTTCCGGAGGGGAGGGGAGGGGAGTTGGGAGTCCAGGAAGAGTGGTCATTCCTTAAGGAGACGATCCTCCAAGCCCAAAGAGTGACAATCCCAGTGTAGATCAAAGGAGGGAAGAGTGCTCAGAAGCCCCCATGGCTCACCAAAAGCATCCAGGAATGTCTCAAGGCTAAAAAGGAGGTGTACACCCAATGGA
>NW_017728995.1:53179735-53190023 GCF_001723915.1 Gavialis gangeticus
TAGTCTTTCTGGACTTTAGGAAGGCCTTTGACACTGTATTTCACCCCAGTCTCATTAAGAAACTAGGTGACTGTGGCGTCAATGTCTACACAGTCAGATGGGTCACAATTTGGCTGGAGGGCTGCACCCAAAGAGTGGTGGTGGATGGGTCTTTTTTGACCTGGAGGTAATTGGGCAGTGGGGTCCCCCAGGGCTCGGTCCTCAGGCCTGCACTGTTCAACATCCTCATCAGCGACTTGGATGAGGGGGTGAAAAGCACCTTGTTCAAATTTGCGGATGACACTAAGATTTGGGGAGAAGTGGGCACGCTGGAGGAGAGGGACAGGCTGCAACTAGATCTAGACAGTTTACAGGGGTGGGTGGATGAGAACAGGGTGGGATTCAATACTGATAAGTACAAGGTACTGCACCTAGGGAGGAAGAATCAGCAGCATACCTACAGGCCGGGGAACTCCCTTCTCATCAGCACAGAGGCAGAAAAGGATCTTGGTGTCATTACTGATTCCAAAATAAATATGGGCTGCCAATGTGGGGACGCATCAGGAAGGCTAACTGCACCTTGTCATGCATCCAGAGATGCATCATGAGCAGGTCCAAGGAGGTGATCCTCCCCTTCTATGCAACAGTGGTCAGGCCGCAGTTGGAGTACTGCATCCAGTTCTGGGTGCCACACTTTAGGAGGGATGTGGACAGCATCAAAAGGGTCCAGAGGAGGGCCACTCACATGATTGGGGTAGCAAGGCAGGCCCTATGAGCGGAGGCTACGGGACCTGAACCTGTTCAGCCTCCACAAGAGAAGGCTGAGAGGGGATCTGGTGGACATCTACAAGCTGGCCAAGGGGGATCAGCAGGCTATGGGGGAGTCCCTGTTCCCCTGAGCACTACCAGGAGTAACGAGGAATAATGGCCATAAGTTGACTGATAGTAGATTCAGGCTAGATGTCAGGAGGCACTACTTCACAGTCAGGGCAGCTAGGATCCGGAAACAACTTCCAAGAGAAGTGGTTCTCACTCCTACCGTGGGGGTCTTCAAAAGGAGGCTAGATAATCACCTAGCTGGGGTTGTTTGACCCCTGCATTCTTTCCTGCCCATGGCAGGGGGTAAGACTTGATGATCTGCTTAGGTCCGTTCTGACCCTACCAGCTATGAAACTATGAAACTACAGCTATCATTTAATTTGTTTTTGGAAATTTGAAGAGAATCCCCCCAGATTTTATATAAATCATGTAGAATTTGGAAAATAAGGATTGTTTTTCTTTTTCTCCCCTCAAAATTGAGCAAAATGAAGCCACCTTGTCCCATAAAATAACTCACTATTGGCTGAACACCGAAACATTTAAATTTTATATGGCTCCTTGAAAAATAGAATTTTTGCAAACATTGAACATTAAAAATGCTTGTAAGACTCTATTAAAGTTTCCACAGTTCCTAAATAAGCATTGGGAATGATATGACATTATGCAAGAACTAAGTACAGTACTTAGATTTTTCCATCCTGGCATACTGAGATGCTGTCTTACTATCATATACCTTGAAGTTGATTGAAGGATCCCCTATATTGCCTCATAAAGACACTAAGAAAAGAACTCTGAAACTCTGCTATATCCCTAAGAAAATAAGAAATTGTACACTGAGCACGCTTTTCAGCTAACAGTTTTAGGTTTCTACTTTTTTGTTATATGTTTGACTTTCAGATTTTAAACACGTAGTTTAGTTTCCCTTTTTGAGAAAGTGGAACAAAAGCTGAAGTGAAACTGTGTAAATATAATTTTACATTACACTTTGCACTCCCATTTGTATCAAAGACTTATGAATTTCAAAATCTACAGGGACCATGTAGGGGACACCTATTTGCTAAATTAACTTGGTATCATGTTATAGCCTCCTTTTGTCTATGCAAGCAGAAGTAAATCATGATGAAACTATATAGTGGAACAGTGCCCTAGCTATATTACCATTCACAAAGCTTGATCAACCTATGTTCTAGCAGCTGAAAAATGACTATTATAACTCAAAAGTATAAGTTCTTCAAATCAGCATTAGTGACAATATTATTAATTTTGAGAAATCCTTGCTTTCCTCCTAGCCTCCCTTCTTTTTTCTGGGATTACTTACAGAATAAGTTACCTTTCAGTCTGATCAAGCATGGCACAATTTTGCCCTAAACATCAAAACATAAAATATCTCTTACAAAATTCTACATATAATCCATGTAGTTGGTGTAGCAGGGCACCAGGGTGCCTGCTTCTGGCATTGGTAAATGGGCCGAGCTGCCAATCACCAGGGCAGCTCAGGTGTGGGTTGCTGAAGCAACCAGGTTGGTCACGTGACCAGAAGGGGGCAGGGCCGGGCCCTTATAAACAGCCAGGCCGGAGCCTGGCTGGCAGTTCCCTTCTGGCAACCTGAGGGGTAAGAGCTCTGCGAGAGAGCCAAGGGGTGCGAGTAGCATGGAAGCAGGCTCCGAGAGAGCCAAGGGGCACAAGTAGTGTGGGAGCAGGCTCCGAGAGAGCCAAGGGGTGCGAGTAGCGCAGGAGCAGGCTCCAGCGAGGGCAAGAGCGTGGGAAGCGCGTGGCATAGGCCTAAGGGGGGGCCAGCCGGCAGGAGTGAAGCCCGGGGAGGGCTAGTATAAGATTGGAGCGGCACTGGTTTTGTATAGACGCCCCGGGGAAGGGTGAGCGCGTGGTTAAGGGTCCCGGAGAGGGGCAGGCGTGCGAGTGAAGCCTGGAGAGGGGCGGATGTACGGATCGGGGCCAGGAGGAGAAGAGCACGCTAACAGGGGCCCAGAGAGGGCAGGGCGCGCGGGTAAAGGCCCGGAGAGGGCATAGATCGGAGACACAAAAACGTCCGGAACAGCTGCAAGGCTTGGGGCATGCGAAAGGGGAGGTAGGAGGCACGCGTAGCCCATAAGGCTGGGGTGCACCAGGTCACCCATAGAAATTAGGAGACCAAAGGCAGCCTCCCATATTAAACTATATAAGAGCAAAGACGTGGCGGGCGAGAATCTGAGGGTGCTGAGTCTCCTAATTTGGCACGGCAGGGGGCACTAGCGGGCTCATGGCTGCTCCTAGGCCCCACCCCGTGACAGCTGGATTTTATGTTTGGTGTATATTTAAGATGATATATTTTTAGATGGTATATCTTTCAAATTCTCAGTCATTTCTGATTCACCTTTAAAGAAAAGATAACAGTGGAAAAGTATATTTTTAAGAAGATGATCTGGTGAGGAAAACATTTTTTTTGTCTCTCTCAGGACTGACACGTAGATAAAAATGTCGTCCGACTTTGGGATGAAACCAAACCCTTCCAAGATTTTTGTGGGGAAAAAAACAGAGAAAAAACTCATCCCTTCCTCAAGTAGCCAGTAGTCAGGTAATTAAATACTCAATGAGCCATGGACGTGAACCTGAGTTTTGTACAACCCAAGTGAATGCTATAATCAACAGGCTACAGAACAAGTCTTTCATTCACTCTCTCTGGCCAAAGGAATACTTGGTTATTTATACAAAATGAAACAGCTGCCACAGGAATTTACCTCAGCATAACAAATAACTGGTGGTTTGGGCACTCACCTGTGAAATAAGAGAGCTAGGTTGATATATCTGGCCTGAATTGGACAGAGCTAAGCTCTGGCTCTGGGTGCTATACTAACTAATTCCTGGACTATTGACTATTCTGAGATGGGTAGGATTTTCTAGTTTGGAATTCTCTGGAGTTTCAAGAAACCTTTCCCAATGAAATTTTTTTTTGAAACTACCACATTTACACAAAAAAGATTTGGTTTTGATGAATCAGTGTCTCTTGACAAAAGAAAGTTTAATAAAAAAAATTTCCAGCTAGTTCTATTAATAAGTCTGAATTAGACTTGCAATTTAAGCCATTGATATTTGTAAACTTTCTCTTGTTTGTTTTCCTAGAACTACACATGGGAGTACTATTCAAAAAATTGTTTTGGTAGGAGCTTTCATTCACATGAAGAAGATTGGTTCATGAACAAAAGTATTAAACTATGAACAATCCCATTTGTGCCAGAAGTGCAAGTCTGGCAAAATTTTATTTTAATCCGTACATGCAATCATTTAGTAAGAATGTGATAAGATAAAAATAAATACATACCACCAGTAAATTGGAATTTTATCTTTGTTCCTTTCTGAAAGAAAAATTAACAGTTATTAAAATATGGTATCCAATAAGTGGTTAAATATTATGCTGCTACTTTTGTGTAAGAACATGCTTAAGGACAATTTATCCTACATTTTAAGGCTGAATGAAGTCCTACAGTTTACCCCTTCTCTTTCCAAATGATTTCTTCAGTCTAATCTCATTTCTAATCAGAGAGCAGGAGATTCAGTTTTTCACTTAGATGACCAATTTGACATGTATGCAATTTGAATTCAGAATATCAAGTTAGGAACAAAAGAATATAGGACTATAAGGAATCTCCTGTGCCATTGGGTCAAGTTTTTTGGATTCACAAACAAACATTCATCTACTGAATCACCAAATACCCGCTTCAAACCTCACCTTGAAGTAACATGAGGTCCATGTTGTGAAGGCAAAATTGAGACAAATAGACTCATAAGAGGTATTTGTTAAAGTTCTACAAATGACAAAAAAATAGATGATAATTGTGATTATTTGTAGAACAGGAAAAAGATCAAAGATGATAAGGAGTTCATCCCATTTTGGTTATCAGCAAATGCCTACTGCTCCTGATTTATTATTGGATCCATGTTCTTCCTAGAACTTCTTTTATCATTATACTGTAATAAGGAAGCCTTCAGCAATTTAGAACGTAAAACTAAGTGACACTATCCTACAAGATTTCTGTTGCAGTATAAATATTTAGATACCATCATGTGCCCTATGTTTGTTTGGGTTGTCCACAATGATCAAAGTTTTTAAGAGTGTCTGAAACCAAGATCATTACCTTAAGTGATAGATAGATGAAAAACTAGACGTAGAGATGTTGCCCACCTCTTTTACTTTTGGATCCCCAAACAGTTTTGTTGTGTTCCTAACTGTAGTCTTTAACCAAACTCATTGAAATAAATGAAAGTTATTTAATTGATTTTAGAGGCCTGATCCTGTAAACTTGACTTAAACGGCAGCTGGAAAAATTTGTCTGACTGGCCTGAATGAAACAAAGGAGGTGAGATGTGCATGTGTGGAAACATATGAAAGCTATGGAGGAACAATCATGCTCTCTAAAAAAGTGAGGCAGCTTGGTTTTCCAGATATAAAAAAGGACTGCTTCTTGAAGAACTTTCTTGCAGCTGATTGCCAATTCCACTGCATCATCAAGAACTTGTGCCCTGATAGGACAAATGAGAAGACAGAGCAAACCATAATTCATGGTCATCTTTATAATTACATACCCAGAGAACTACAGAGCTATCTCTGGAAACCTGGCTCAAATTCTATTGCTTTGGAACTGGACTGTACACACATTCTTCCAGTTGCATGGCTGGAGAACTTTACAGCAAGCACTCCAACCAAAGGACACTAGAGAGCTGCTCTCTGGGCCATCCTTCCCCTTAAGAGAGCCTATTAATTGACAGTGGGTGTTCCTACAAGAGACACTAACCTTGCAGTAGTCTAAACCCACTGCACAGTAGTGTGCTAGGCAAAACCTGCGCTAATATGCTATTGCATAGTGGTATTTGGCTACTATGCAGTAAGCATCTGTAAAAACTCATGCATCGGTGCTACTGCCCAGTAGTGCCAGTTTCTGCATATTGTTTTAGGATTTGGTTATCCAAGTACTAAACTTAATGTGCAGTAACTATGGAACATGAATGAAAGTTTAGACACATCCTCCTGGAGAACGTGTGCCCTCTCCCCTCCTGGTATTGGTAGGTACATAGCTTGGGCAAGGCCATATTAGGGTACAAAGCCACTGTTAAAGCAAGCACAATTTGGATATATAATGAATGAAATCCTAGCTACCTTAAACCAAGGCTGTGTACACATGTTCAAATGATGTGGGAGAATTCTCCCTGGTTTATTTTGCTGATAGAAAAAAACTTACCCAGGAATTCCTGAACAGACATTCAATTCCTGAGCCCTTGAAGAGAAGAGAGCTTGGAGTGCTGATTCTGTGCAGCCAGGGGGGGGGCCCTGTGCATACATCTCAGTATTCTCTGCAGGCTCCCTCAGTCTTCCTGGAGACAGGTGGCAGCAGTGCAAAGGGAACCCCTGACTGGCTGACTCAGCCTGTTCAAACCCAGCCTGTATCTCCCTGCAGCACAATGTGGGGATTGTGAAAGAGGCATATTCTGCTCCTTGCTCAGCTGGAGAAGTAAAGTTCACTAAAAGCCACACTGTCTCCCTGGGGGTGGTGGAGGGGAGAGTAAAACACCCTCAGAGGCTGGAGGAGTGAATTGGGGCTTCTCTTGGAAGTAAACATGTACAGACATTTGTGCTCTCAGGATAAACTCTCCAGGGACACATTTAATCCTGGTTGTTTCTGAATTATTTTTCTCTTGCAGTGACCATTTTTGCTCTGCGAGAACAATCCTGAACAGCAGTACCCTCATGGTTTCTCCTGGGAGAGTTGCGACTCTTCTAGGAAAAACTGAATGTCTGTATATAGCCCAAATCACGTAGGAAAACTGACTCTCATTTTATGCCAGACATTGTTTCCTCTGATCTATGCAAATATGATCTTTTTGGGGGACAGTGGAAACCTTATGTTTCTTTTAAACATTGCTGCCTTTATAATATGCAGACAAGCATTTTGTGGCATTAGGTCCTTCAAGCCCCTCTGACCCAGCTAAAACAAAATGACCTACATTACACTAAAGACTAAGATTCATGCTGAGCTTTAAATATCTTCTTTGCTTTGGCAGGTTTACGTCATCCCCTTAACATTATTAGCATATATTTGTTGTGCTTTGGTAAACAGCAAATAGCTGTATGGATTCCCTCAGAAAATGTTACACACAGTCATGATTTAAACTGTGTCATTAGCACATTTCACATGGGGAGAGGGGCTACTTCCACTTGGATCATGCACATTTACTGTATAGTGAAATTTTCTTAAGTAAAGGTGAGCGTGGGGGTGACAGGAAGAAGCCTATTAATAAAAGGTGGGGAGGAGAGGGGAGAAGAAAACAAAACAAATTTTCCAGTATCTGCCATGAAGGCTGCTTACTTTGCAGTTTGTTTCCACGGTGCTCCAGAGCCTCCTCCATGCATCAAGTTCATCAGAAATTCTTTTCACATTGCATGTTCTCAGGAAGTACAGTGCCTACCCTTTGGAAATGAGATCCTTGCAAGTGAATAAACAGCATTAGAACATACACTTGAATTTTCAGAACTGCATATATAAAGAGTGCAATGGACAGGGGAATTAATTACCTAAGACTGTAGATAGCTACAGTCACCATTTCAAATGTAGCATGTTAACTCCTCATGGCTAGGAGACAGTCCTGAATTACTAACAGAAATGAAGAGTGCAGTAAACAAAGTCTTCTCCTTAGGAGATCTAAGGAAAATAGCCCTCATGAAAGATTAGAAGGGACTCCTTCCTCCCTAAACCTTTTTAAAGTGTGTGAAATCACAGTATTTTTTGCACACCATGGAGGTTTGTCTTTATGCAGAAGTGCAAGTGCAGCATGGTCCAGATGACTCAGCAGAAGCCTGGGAGCCAGTAACATAACTAGGGTGCGGTGAGTGGAGGAACAGCCCTGGGTTCTGATTGCAAGAGGGTGCCAGTATGGTCCCCTCCCCTCCAGAAGTGTTTGCTATGGCAGCCCATAGAAGCAGGAGGTGGAATTCCATGGGAGGTATGGCTCTGTACCCAGGGGTGGAGGGCAAACAGGGCACCAGAAGCAGCCCTGTATGGTTTCCTGTGCCTCCAGCTAATGCTGTAATGGCAGCAGCAGTAGCTACCATTCAAGTGAGGAGAGCTGAAAGTCTCAGTAGGTAAGAATCTTCTCCCTCTTCTGTTCCTTTCCCCCACCCTTCCCGCTCCTTGCTCTTCTGTGATTATCATTCTCCCCCACTCTCCCTTACAGAACTGGGCCCTGAAAAAGCATGTAATGCCCCTGCTAAAAGCCAAGTACTTAGTAAAGTTCTTTCCCCACCTCTAGTATGCAGCATAGAGAGAAGTTTGTGGTATTCCAGCAAATAAACCCCATGAATTAGCCTACATTCAAGAGTACTACATGAAAAAGAATGTAGGTGTAGCAGGGCATACCAGTGGTCCTTTGCATACAAATAAGATCTGTATCTCCACAATTCCCTTTTTACTCCTATACTTGTCAATGTACAATTCTGTGTTTTCCTGAGTTCACCATTTTGCTTGTCACTTAGGCTAGGTTCAGACATTCAAAAACCCCCATGTGGATTCAAACTAACATGGATTTCTCTAAGTGGACTATGTTAATTCAGGAGTGAACAGAACACAAGTTCACCCTTTCATGGCAGAGTGCGAGAAGGAGGGGGGACATGGAGAACAAAGGCTGCTTGCATTGGCTGAGACCAGCAGCTTGGAAGCACTCCTGCATGCTTCCCAGCATGCCAGAAACTGCCAAGGGCAGCTGAATGCAGTTGAGTGGAGGCCCAAACCGAGTGGATGCTGGGAAATGCCTGCCCCTGCTGCTTTGTTATCTGTCAGCCAGTGGAGGGAGGTATGTTTGCCCCTGCTTGTGGTAGCATGGGGATCTCTGGGCTTTATCCAGGGTGGGGGAAGAACAGATGCTGGGGGCAGAGGCAGAGGGAAGGGCTCACAAGCTGCTTGGGGGAGTTGGTGCCAGTGGCACACCCTGCATTCCTGGTCAGGGTCAGCAAGGCAAAATGTATCTCTTCCTTGTTTCATATCAATCAAAGCCCCAAGACCATGTGTTGGAGCAGCTCTGGGAAGGGCTCAGAGGATTTCGCCCTGCCAGAGCCAGCACTAATTTCCCAGCTGAAGCCCCTCCCCCTCTAGCCACAAGAGCATGGCTGCTCCACCCGAGGGACTAGAGCCTTGCAGCTGCAGGGAAGGGGCTTCAGCTGGGAACTCAGTACTGGAGACAGAGGGAGAGGAGGAAATCCTCTCAGCCATTCCTGGAACCTCTCCAGTGCATGGTCCCAGGGCTCAGATGAATCTGGAATGTGTGGGACACTCTTGTGCTCTGCTGACTCAGGCTGGGAATGTGGGGTGTGCTGTGGGACTGCCTTCCCCAAGTAGTTAACAAGCTTTGCTCCCCTTTCCACCTCTGTCTTTCCTGCAGTTGACAGAAAGAGAGCTCAGGGTAACTTAGGATACTACGTCCATGCAGGTATATCTTAGACCATGTTCTGCCATTTCTAAACCATTCTATGTGCACTGAACTTCTATTCTTTTACACATTTAGACCAATTTCCAATCACTTATATGACTTATAAGCCACTTCTATGGCTCTGCCCTTGGACCCATACTGTTCAACATCTTTATTAACGATGTGGATTGGAGTCAGAAACAGACTGGCCAAGTTCGCTGATGACACCAATCTTTGGGGCAAAGCATCCACACCAGAAGACAGGCGGGTGATCCAGACTGACCTGGACAGGTTCAGCAAATGGGCGGATGAGAACCTGATGGTGTTTAACGCTGAAAAATTGCAAGGTTCTCCACCTTGGGGAAAAAAACCTGCAGCATCCTTATACTGGCTACGCTGGATAGCACTATGGAAGAAAGAGACTTGGGGGTCATCACTGACCACAAGATGAACATGAGCCTGCAATGTGATGCTGTGGCTAGTAAAGCGACCAAAATGCTGGCTTGCGTCCATAGATGCTTCTCGAGCAAATCCCGGGACATCATTCTCCCCTTGTACTCAGCCTTGGTGAGACCGCAGCTGGAGTACTGTGTCCAGTTTTGGGCTCCACAATTCAAAAAGGATGTGGAGAAGCTTGAGAGAGTCCAGAGAAGAGACACATGCATGATCAGAGGTCAGGAAAACAGACCTTACAACGACAGGCTGAGAGCCATCAGGCTCTTTAGCCTGGAAAAGCGCAGGCTCAGGGGTGATCTGATGGCCACCTATAAGTTTATCGGGGTGACCACCAGTATCTGGGGGAACGTTTGTTCACGAGAGTGCCCCAAGGGATGATGAGGTCATAAACTACTGCAAGACTGTTTCAGGCTGGACATAAGGAAGAATTTCTTTACTGTCCGAGCCCCCAAGGTCTGGAACAGCCTGCCATCGGAGGTGGTTCAAGCACCTACATTGAACACCTTCGAGAGTAAATTGGATGCTTATCTTGCTGGGATCCTCTGACCCCAGCTGACTTCCTGCCCTTTGGGTGGGGGGCTGGAAT
>NW_017728995.1:53195023-53204045 GCF_001723915.1 Gavialis gangeticus
TCCTGCCCTTCCGGCGGGGGGCTGGACTCGATGATCTTCTGAGGTCCCTTCCAGCCCTAATTGTCTATGATATCTATGAAATCTATTAAATCTATGACTTCAGCAAGTCTTTTGATATAGTCCCCTACAACATTCTTGCAATCAAGCTAAGGTAGTACAGGTTGGATGAATGAACTATAAGGTGGGTAAAAAAACTGGTTGGATCATTGGGCTCAAAGGATAGTAATCAATGGTTCAGTGCCTAGTTGGCAGCTGATATCAAGTGGAGTGCCCCAGGCCTTGGTTCTGGAGGTTGTTTTGTTCAATATCTTCTACAATGACCTGCAGGATGGGATGGAGTACACCCTCGGCAAGTTTGCAGATGGCACCAAGCTGAGGGGAGGAGTAAAATACACTGGAGGGTAGGGCTAAGATTCAGAGAGGCCTCAAGAAAGTGGAGGATTGGACTAAAAGAAATCTCCTAAGGTTTACTAAGGAGAAATGCAAAGTCCTGCACTTAGGATGGAACAATCCCATGTACCAATACAGGTTGAGGACTGACTGTTTAAGCATCAGCTCTGCAGGAAAGGACCTGGGGCTTACAGTGGACAAGAAGTTGAATACGAGTCAGCAGTGTGCTCTTGTTGCCAAGAAAGCTAATGGCATACTGGGCTGGGCTTCACCAGTAGGATCGTTGCCAGCAAATCAAGGGAAGTGATTATTCCCCTCTATTTGGCCCTAGTGAGACCACATCTGAAGTACTGGGAGCATCTACGTGTTGCCTTATGGTGATGTAGTGATGTGCTACATTGGCATATGGAGAACTATGGTAATGTAGCAATTACATGATCAGCAGCTACATAGCTGTAGTGGTGCATTCCCCCCAATATAGCACACTACTACAGTGACATAGCGGTGAAATCTAACTGTGCACCATGCACACAGTACAGTAACCACCTGTACTGCACTGTGCTTTAGTACTTCCAAAAGGAAGTACAGGAAACCCTCTCTATTCATGGATTTGCGATTCGTGGTTTCGAATATTCATGGTGCGCTGCACCAACCCATGCTCTCTCCACAGGCAGCGTGATGACACTTTGTTACAGCACTGGCAGGATCTGTGGGAGCTCCATGCTTGCTGCTGTTGGGCTTCCACTGCTGTGCCCCCCCAGCCGCTGGGGGCACACACCGTTCATGAATGCAGACCATGCAGTACAGGTATTCAAGGATTTCCCCATTCGTGGGGATCTCTAGAACATATCCCCCATGAATGGCAAGGGTCTCCTGTATTAAAGCACGGTACTAGAGCAACATCACTGTATGGTGACATGTAGACATGCCCACTGTATCCGGTTTTGGGCCCCTCACTACAAAAAGGATGTAGACAAATTGGAAAGAGTCCAGTGGAGGCCAATAAAAATGGTGAGTGGACTGGGGCACATGACTTATGAGGAGACGCTGAGGGAATTGGGCTTATTTAGTCTAGAAAAGAGAAGAGAAGACTGACAGGGGATTTAATAACAGCCTTCAACTACCTGAAGGGGGGTTGCAAAGTGGATGGAGCTAGACTGTTCTAAGTGGTGGCCAATGACAAAACAAGGAGTAATGGTCTTAAGTTGCAGCAAGGGAAGTTTAGGTTGGATATTGGGAAGACTTTTCTCACTAGGAGGCTGGTAAAACACTGAAACAGGGTTACACAGAGAGGTTGTAGAATCTTCATCCTTGGAGGTTTTTAAGATCCAGCTGGACAAAGCCTTGACTGGGGTGATCTAGTTGGGAATGCTCCTGCTTTAAGTTGAGGGTTGGACTAAATGATCTCCTGAGGTCCCTTCCAACCCTAATTTTCTATGATTCTATACTGATGTATGTGAAATGTCTGTACTTGGCCTTAGTTTTTTGCAAGACTCCAGAGAATAAAGTTGGATTCTTTTCCCCATTAGATATCAAAATATTTTATCCTGCAGAATAACACTCAGAGTCTATGATGCATCTTCTCTACAGAAAGGGATTTTAGTTCAAGCAATTTGCCTGAGTGCAGCTGTGGCAGTATCGCTTGACTAGAGAGAGAGTTTATCCAGGCAGCTGGCTCTCAATTCTTTGAAGGCTTTACAGGCCAGGACTCTCCCCTTAAAATTAACCTGACTATACAGGAGTAAGTAAGATAGGTTTTAGAGTACTAATATCAAGGGTTCCCCACTCTGCCTTAACAAGCAGGTTACTGTTTCCTACATCATCTTCAGTTTCCAGGATGATTTTAGGCACCACCAAATGTAGGTTATATGGCAATGATCATTTTCTGAGGTGACACAGGCACTTGAAGGAAACCATTTCATTCTCTCAGATGCACCTTAAAAATTGGAAAACCTTATTACAATCTTTTGATACCATCTCCCACAGCATTCTTGCAAGGAAGCTAAGGAAGTATGAGTTGAATGAATGGACTGTAAGATAGATAGAAAGCTGGCTGGATCTTTGGATTCAATGGGTAGTAATCAATGGCTCAATGTCTAGCTGGCATCTGGTATCAAGTGGAGTGCCCCAGGGGATGGTCCTGAGGTCAGTTTTGTTCAATATCTTCATTAACGGTCTGTAAAATGGGATGGATTGCATCCTCAGCAAGTTTGCAGATGATACCAAACTGGGTTGTAGGGGAATGTAGTAGATATGCTGAAGGGTAGGGCTAGGATTTGGAGTGACCTAGACAAATTGGAGGACTGGGCCAAAAGAAATTTCATGCACTTCAACAAGGATGAGTGCGAAGTCCTGCAGTTAGGATGAAGGAATCCCATGCACTGGCACTGCCTGTGGACTGATTGGCTAAGCAGCAGCTCTGCAGAAAAGGACTTGGGGGGTTACAGTGGACAATAAGATGTATATGAGGCAGCAGTGTGCCCTTGTTGCCATAAAGTCTACCAGCTGTATTAGTAGGCTGTATTAGTAGGAGCATTGCCAGCAGATTGAGGGAAGTAATTATTCCATTCTATTTGGCGCTGGTGAGGCCACATCTGGAGTATTGTGTCCAGTTTTGGACCCTCTGCTCTAGAAAGGATGTGGACAAGTTGGAGTGAGTCCAGTGGAGAGCAACAAACAAGGTTCAGGGGCTGGAACACATGACTTATGAGAAGAGGCTGAGGGAACTGGACTGACTTAGTTTGGAAAAGGGAAGATTGAGGGGGGATTTCATAGCAGCCTTTAACTACCTGAAGGGTGGTTCCAAACAGGATAGAGCTAAACTGTACCCAGTGGTGACAGATGCAGAACAAGGAGCAACAATTTCAAGTTGCTGCAAGGCAGGTTTAGCTTTGATATTAGGAAAAACTTTATCTCTAGGAGGGTGGTGAAGTACTGGAACAGGTTACCCAGAGAGGCTGTGGAATTTCCATCCTCCAACCTAGCTGGAGGTTTTAAAGACCCAGCTAGACAAAGTCCTGGCTGGAATGATCTAGTTGGAGGTGATCCTGCTTTGAGCAGGGGGTTGGATTAGATGACCTCCTGAGGTCCGTTCCAACCCTAATTTTCTATGATTCTATCAGCTCAGATCACATTTGAGGAAGTTAAAATTACATGACTTCACTCTGTATCTTGATTTAAATTGACAAAATTACTCCAGTTGTATAAAAACCCAAGTCAAAAAAAGCAAGAAAACCTGCAGAGTAGAAACGTAGAGCACAGTGGCATATTTTAATAGATTGCTTCTTGCTATCCCCTAGTGCCACCTCTGGTTGAAACTCAGTGAATATGAAAAGCTAACAAGCATTTCTAGGATAAAATGAAGTGTAATGTGCTTGACAGCTCCTCGCAGGAGGGAGACTGTAAGGGAATCCTGCTGGATTCATCACCTTTTCACACTGATGATCAAATCCTGAATTCTACTAGTCTTCTGTCTGTACAAATGTCTCTTATTCCCATATTATTATTATGCATGATGAAGTGTTAGCTGTAAAAGGACAGATTGATTTTCATAACTCTTTTGCCTGTATATATACCACATATTAGGAACACAAACAGGGGCTTCTTTCAAAAGACTCACGTAGTATACTCAGAAAAAGGTGGCATTTTTTCCCGTTCTGTTTAGTTCAGGAATCACAATTTATTTCAAATATCACCCTGCCATAACATATGCCAAACACCTAAGGCCTGATTCTTAGCTGATATAAAATACCCAGACAAAGCTGACTTTAAGGGAGTTTTGTCAATGTATACAAGCCAAAGATTTGCTGCTGATATTTAAAGGGCCAGGGCACTATTTAAACCTATCAACATATATTACATTCTACTGCTCTACCTGCACAGTATATGTTAAACATACATGTGTATGTAGCAAGGAAGAGGTCTATGTCATAGTGTCTGTGACAGAGAAAAAAACAAATGTCCTGGAAAAACAAAGCAAAATATCAGTGCACAATATAGATGTACAGTATATGCAGGTGCATCTCTACCCATACACACATGTATAGGCAGGCACAGACACAGATGAAGATGCATGTATATCTGTTTATACATGTAAACATATATACATACAAATATATATGTGTGCATATTTACTGTCGTAAGTTATTTTTCTCTTATGTACACACAAATGCATGTATGTATATATTTACTGCTATAAAGCCATTTTTCTTATACTTGCAACTGTTTTATTATCAAATGTATCCCCTTACATTAGAAACCATACCAGTTGGAACATATTGTAAAGTGTTAAACAGACCTTAAAATGGTTGAAAGTTATTAATGTACAAAAAAACCCCTGTGGTATCACATCAAACAGCTGCAAGAAGCTCAGAGACCTACCAGCTGCTGCCTTAAAACTTTAAGTTGATGTTTGCTGCAGGAGGCCATTCTGATTTCCTTTCCCATGCTGAGCGCTAGACTAACTTTACTTCTGAGATGTTGTGAGCCATGGTGTTGCTCATTGGTGCTTATTTAGGGTGACTATGTGGGATGATGTGAAATCCAGGACACTGCACCTCCTCCTCCTCCTCTCAACTCCCTCCCCCCACAAGTCAGTGGCGCTACTGCAGGCAGAGGCAGTGTGGTATAGCTCTGGAATTACTATTTAGGCAGTTAAAGGAGTCAATGGCCCATTAATGACCCACTGTTCTTTACTTTGTGGGTGTTAACAGTCGACTATTTCCCCATTTTAATTGCCATTCCAGTAATCAAGATAACCCATTTTAGGGCAATTTTGCTGTCTTCTAGGGCTTTCTATTTCACAGCTCATGCTTCTCCACCTCCCCACCCCATGCCCCATACCCAGAATACTCATTTTACTTTTCACTGGCTGGCAGGGACCAGTTTCCAAAATGCGAGACTGTCCTGGCCAAACCAAAACATGTAGTCACCCTAGGCTTACTGCATTACTAAAACAAATGTTTTGTACTCCAAGGTTGCCACAATTCACTATTTAGAAAGACAAATTGCATCTGATAGAACTATGTGGTCATTATCCTCTTGGAGTTGCTGTAACCTGATTTGTGGTTTCTACAAGAACAGCCAGTCTGCATCATGGGATTTTCAAGCTTAGGGTCAGCCAACAGCTCCTCATCTTTCTGTCCCTGATCCCAGTCCTAGCATTACTAAACCTAATGGGGGAAAAGAAAAGGGAACAGCATGATGTATGCACATTAATATTAGTAATGGACTGTAAATTATTTACCATGTTATAATAGTGAAAATGTAAATGCTGGGGTTCAGGTGCCCACAGGGGGTACCATGGCAGAACCATTTCTGCCTCCCAGTGTTTTCCCCTATCTCCATTACTAACTGAAGCCCTGCAGCCCTTGTAAGATATGGGGCCGGTTCTAGCAGCTGCAGCAGGCAGCACTGAGAGCTGGATGATACAGCTCCATGGGCCAACTTCGGCCTGCAGGTCATATCTTTGATATCAGTACCTTAAACGTATGGTAGTTTGAATGTCAAAGGGGAATTAAAGGGGACCACAACACTGAATGCAAATTGATAATGAAAGCAAATGACCAAAAAGATTACATGGAGAAAAGGAGAAATCGGTTTGATGGACGTATACGTATCCTAGAAGCAGCTAGGGTTAAAAAACCATAAATCTATAGGAGAGTTAGTGCCTGAGCTTTTGAGACTCATCTTCCTATTCAAAAGCTCTTGAGCTAGATACAGGTGTTCAAAAATCCCAATGCAGAATCAATCTAAGCTACATGTTTTTTTTCTAAGTGGCGTAGTTAAGATTGGTAGCAAACAAAACACACATTTGTCCTTTGTGGAGGGGGCAAATCTTAGACCAAGTTCCGCCATTTTTAAACCAGTTTATGTATGTCCAACTTCTGTTCTGTTGTGGATACAAATTCATTTTATGTTCTTAACTTTTGTCCTTTTATGGGTATAGACCAGTTTCCAATCACTTATAGTGGTGAAAGTGTAATGTCTGTACCTGACCTTGCAATACAATGTTTAATGTTATGCCTACCAATGGCAGCTATCCCACACTGGAAGTCTGATAAGACTCCTGGTCAAAATACAGAATTCCTCTCTACACTTCTTAGGGTGTCCAGGTTGTAAGATTTTGATACAGCTTGCTCCCTGCAGTGGTACCCTCATTCTCATAAAAGATGAAAATGAGAGTAATGTCTGTCCAGAGCTGTGTAATAATGTGTATTTGCTAGGCACCTTTGAGGGTCTCACTTCAATTCCACCTTCTAACTCATCTCTACTAGGAGTATTTCAAAATTTTGTAAAGGTTGAGAGAGCAGAAATTGGTTTTATCTTAACAGCTCCCCCCCCCCCAACTATGAAATTTCTCTCCCAAAATTACACCAGCCTAACAATCTGGACCAACAATATTGAGTCCTATACCAGGGATAAGTTCAAGTTTTCACATATTGTAACCTGGAGGGCTGGAAATAGGAGATTTATATAACTGGTTATCAAATATTGTCTGCTTCACACCAGATTTGCTTGTCGTCTGAGAAGGTCCTAAGAGATCAGATTTTAAAGCTGCATAACTTTTACTCTCTACATAGAAAATCTATAGGAGGTCACATGGAGAAGGTTTTATGGCCCTAGAGAAAACACATACATATTGAACTGTTAATTTCATTAGTGTTAATTGCATTATTAACTGCAAGCGCTAAGGCTCAGAGGTACTATACACAAGGAGCTCCCATTAACTTCAGTTGACATAGGTGTTCAGCACAGTTGAGAACCAGGACTACAGTAAGAATACCTGGCTTGGCTGACAAAAATGTGCAAGAAATAGTCTCAAGAAAATATCAAAATATCTGTAAAATAGAGTGGTGGGGCATGATTGAGTCTCCTGGTATAGATGTTGCATGTACAAATTGCCTAGTTATATGGTATACACAGTTCTGAAGAGCAGGAGCACAACTCTGAGTACCAGTAAGATTTCCTAAATGTTTCCATTACCTCCAGTTTTCAATAATTTATTCATTAGTAACTTCTTGAAATTTTAACCATTTAGGGTGAGATTTTCCACGTCTGGTCTATACCCAAAGATGACTTAGACATTTTTAAATTAAAACAGTTAAATCATTTTTAAGTTAGCTGAAGAAAAACTGTTAAAAAAACCCACTACTATTAATCCTCACTTTGTTCATTATGAAACAAACCATGCAAATATATCTTTAGTGGCTTGTATGCACGGTGGATAGCTGAAATCTAGAAACATGTAGGAAATGAAAAATGCATTACCAAAGAAGCGAGAAGAATCCTCTTTAAAAATCTGTTCAATTCCTTTCAGGTATTTCCACGCCAGTGACAAAGTTGTCCATGTTCTATTATCCTTATTTACTGGTAGAAACAAATACCAGAGTTGGTGAGAAAAAGTTGTTTTTCTGATTATTTAATTTTCCTCCAAGTAAAACAAATATTACTTTTCAAGAAAGGCTTCCCTAACTTGAAATATTTTGGTTTGTCAAACTTAATCAGTATGATTTTTCAATACTTTTGACTTTACTCTGTCTGTAAGCTTGTATGGTACCTCAGGAAAGTTATTTATTAGGTGCCTCTATTCTTCTCTATAGGCTGTGCTCTTGCTGGCTTCCATCTTACATAATACCTTGTCATATCTCTTCAAGGTGAATCTCATAATAACCACATGCCATAGGAAGCACAGGCCCAAGAGAAGCTTCGTCTCCTTTCTTCAGATAAGCTGGGTTCACTGCTGAGCTAAGCCTAAATGAAAACATTCAGGTTGGTAATGCTGAATTATTGCATCATTCCTGAAAAAACCCAAATCCATAACTTTGTCATCCACAAAAATATATTTTGAAAGCTTGTGCCACAACAAAAAAATGAAAAAAAAAGCTGAAATAGTGACATTTCCCACGGAACAGAAAAGCCCATTTTTGGTCCCACATAATTATTATTAATCTTATATTTATATTCTGTTACAACTACTAACAACTGATCATTGTTTGTAGGTTCATAGCACCAGGAGCTTCTTGAATCAGCAGGATATAGGGAAGCCATATCTTACAAAGAATTTTAGCACTTTTCTCAAGCCAATCAACAATTTCCTTGAGGTTAATCCTCAACTGGAGCTGAGTCAAATCATGAGCAGATTTGCTGCCACCATCACAGACATGAATAGGTGGAGATTCCATTTATATCATCTCATTCATGCAAGTTTGCCGAGGACAGGATTTATGGAAGTCTGTCCTAAGCTTACCTAAAGATAACTAATAGCTGTCCATGTGTCCTAGAGGGAAACAAGTCTGTGCTCTGTGTTTCTGACCTTCTCACCAATGACAGGATCTTTATTTTTAGGGGTATACCTACGCCTGCTTCATTTGCTGCCTAAACCTGTGATATCTCGGTTGGTGTGGAGATGATTAAACAATCACAAAAGAAAGATTATGATTTCAGGAAAAGAATAACAAACAAGAATAAATCACCTCATCTGTAACAAAGCTCTTATCTTCATGCAAACATCTCTATTAGTATTTAAAAAACACACATAAGAGTAAGAAAGTGTGTGTGTGTGTGTGTGTGTGTGTGTGTGTGTGTGTGTGTGTGTGTGTGTGTGTGTGTGTGTGTGTGTGTGTTTTTTTTA
>NW_017728995.1:53204120-53209373 GCF_001723915.1 Gavialis gangeticus
TGTGTGTGTGTGAGTGTGTGTAATGGCCAGATATCCTATTAGAATATTTTTCAAAGTTGATCTTTAAAAACATCATATATTGACTATCGATTATATTGAGCAACAGTGAGCTTTATATGAGGCCCCAGAAAGATATGTAATCAAAATTAAAAACAGAGAGAAAGAGTTGAAGCTAGTTGTTGCTTATACCTGATGGGTAGAACTAAGAGTCTTAATCCACTTCTACTACTTTCCAGACCTCTGAGAAACTAAGAGAGGTAGTTAGTCATATTAGTCTGAAGTCAGGCAGAAATAAGGGCAAGATGTTGCACTTAGAAAGTAGGTTTTTAAACCTAGTGCTCTGAGAATTGACACAACACTTGGTTGATGGATACCAGATAGACTTGTTTTAGTAACTACCAACAAGCTACAAAACTAAGTAACAAAAAAAGACTCTTTCCCAGTATAAAGCAAGCTGTTAGTCCTTAGTATGATCTTAGTTGCACAGAGATCTTTACCCAATACAGGCAGAAAGCAGTTCTTGCACAGCCTTAAAGTGTGCATCCTTCACTTGTTGGCTGGGTGGCAGGATGGCTTCTTGGTCTGGACTGCACGCACCTTGGTGGCAGATTTGCTTAGTTTTTATACTCTTTAATCGTATAGCTTCGAAGATTTTGCCTAGATGGTTGGCCAATTAAAGTCTGAACAAAACAGGGAGGAAAAGTTTGATCATTATATCATAATTGTGAATTGCTTGGCTTCTGTTCTTGGGTTGTCTAGGTGTAAAGACTTACATTTTTTCTGCAGTCCCTGCAATTATAGGTCAGTCAGAGATGCTGGGCCTTGAGTGGTCAGACAGGATGCTTAGAGGAATTGGTTACCAGGCCTATCTTTGGGTATTTGCTTATCAATGGGGCACATTTGCAGTAGCTTGTACGGGTGATGATCCATTTACCAGACTCCAGGCATACATTAAATGGTTGAAACGTTTGTAACACCTTAGCCTGTTCAGAGAAATGTTAGCATGTCATGTACAGGACATCCTTCCTGTATTCAGTGCACCTTTTACAGGTTTCCTTTGAGATGCATATTTAGCCTTTTGTTTTCCTTAGCTCTTGGGTTAACTGAAATGCATATGTAGTTACTTTGCCTTCACTGGTTCAGCTTTTCCTTTGCCTTTCTTAGCTTGGAAATACACATGTGATGAGCATGTCAGGACTCTGCCAATACTTGTAACCATCATTTCTCATGTATGGTAGAATGTTGAGGACTGTTATTATGACTGTTATAAACTTATGGTATGGGTCTGGTATTGGGTACTGCAAGCACTCCACTGTGTTTAGGCAATGGACTAAATCCATTAGCAAAGTTTGATTTTCTTGTGGCAGTCTTGTTACCACAATCCAGTCTTGCCCCAGCCATGGTCTTGTACACTGTCCAAGCTTTCACAGTTTTCATGTGCAGCAAAGATAGCTTGTTGGATTGTAGAATCATATACCTCAGGCTAATCCAAACAGAAAATAAAGTATATCACTTCATCTGAGTAGACCAGTTTATTATTTACTCCAATAACATGTTTTCTTTCTCCTAAACTTTCTCTTATTTTAGATTACAAACCTAATGAGCAAATAACCCTAAATATAACTCAATTAAAATAGATTATGTTATAATAGAGAGATTTGACCTGGTAACATATTTCTATAAGAATACAGGAGTCTATCACAGCTGTAGGGCATATGAATCTCATAAGTAGATCAGAGGAGGAGAATGTTAATTGTTAGTACGTACACATGGCAATTAGGAATTTAAGCATGTCTAATTTTCTTCTAAGCATTTTCTGTTAAATTGGAATTTCTATTCACAATTTTTCAGTGAAGTCAACATTTTCAGTGGATATCATGACAGGACTACATTTTCTAGTTTCTTCATTACAATTTAAAGACAACGAAGTATATAATATTATTGTAAAATAGTAAGATCTATTTTGTATTTTACCTTTTACAATTTGTTGTAACCCCCTAGATGCTTTTAAACAGGCTGGATTCTCCCAGGCAACCCACTCCATTGCATTCAATACAATTTGCAAATTTAGTCCTGGGAGATTCATCATGAGATGAGTGGGATATCCCACTAGCAAAGAGCAGGCTGCTTAGACTACTTTAATTAGGTTCAGGAAAACCTGCATATATCCTCATTATAATGACAGTCAGATTAGAAGACTGAAGTTTCTGTGTACAATGATTGTTTAAAGCTCATACACTTCTTTGACTTCTGCTATGTGAAATTCATCTGTGCCTGAGCCACAGCGTCCATACATTCTGAATGGCTAAGATAATTCCATTTGGACACAGTACAAACTATTCCTTTAATTCCATATGCACAAATCAGCAATAGTATCAGTTAAAGTAATATGTATTTCTGATTATCTCCAAAGATACATTTTGTCCATACTGCTGTACTGACGCTAATCTGAATTACATTTAGCAATTACCCATCACATATATCGTTGTTCTACTTTTGATTTATACTCATATGATCACACTCTAATGATTTTATATTCATAGAGGGATATTTTTTAACAGCATAAGATCCACCATTAAGTGTTGTATTTGTTACATCAAACAGTTCATAATGGTCACTGTTATATATTAGGGCTTTAAGCTTTTCCCTCCATAAATGAAATGAGAAACTGTAGAAATATGTATATAAATATAATACAGCTAATGATTGTAAATAGCCTATTATTAAGTACCATATAGCACCGAATAGCTGTTGTTCGCACAAAATCTAAAGGTGAAGTCATTTCAGTTGTTGACATTGTTATTTTGATTTTACTAATGTAACTTTTTTTTTACATCTGGGAAATAGCCAGGATAACTGAATGTGATATGCCAGCTCAGGAGCATGTTAATTCCAAGTTATTTTTAAAAGGGCCCAACAAGAAAGAAGCTTTGCTAGTGAAAAATAATTGCTTTAACTGTGAACGTCACTATAAATTATACACACATGCATGCGTGTGTATACATAGAATCACAGAATCATAGAAAATTAGGGTTGGAAGGGACCTCAGTGTAAGGGAGAGAGAGAGTGGGTGGGCCCCGCGGCTCCACGCCCATGCAGAGCCACGCTAATCACCCGCCCACTGGCGTCAGTGGCGGGGTGGGAACTTACCTTCCCCAGGTGTGCGGGGAGAGGAGGGGTCAGTACCCATGGGACTGGCATAAAAGAGAGGCCGAGGACAGCCGGAGGGAGGGGCGCGGAACCAGAAGCAGGCAGCAGAGAGCCTGAAGTTCGGCAGAGCTCGTGGCGGTGGATGCACAAAACCCTGTCCTCATTTGTCTCTGTGCCAGTCTTATCTCTTCCCTAGCCTTTACTCCTCATACCATCCTTGACTACCTAGTCACACTCTCCACTCTTTGGGCTCTTTGCTCGAGCGCCATTTTCCTTGTCTAGCCATTCCTAGTCTCTCCTTCACCTCAAAACATTGTCTCTGATTTTTTTCTTCAGTCAGTCCAAGTTCCAAATCAACTCCATTTAGTCTATCCCTTTCTTTCCTTCTCTTCCTCATATTCATCTTTCAATATGGGTCTCCACTATTAACAATAACCTGAGCTCCATATTCCCACCACACATCTATTCCTCCCAGCTCCAGTCTCAGGACTCCTTTCTAAGCAAATCCAAGGGCTTAGTACCCATTTACTTGCCCAGTTCCCTTCCTGGCCATCTAGTTCCCAGTCCCCTTCTCATATTTTTCTATGGGCCAAGGTTCAGGCTTCCTTATCTTGTCAGTCTCTCTTTCCTTCCCAGGTTCTGGTCTCTATACACAGCTGGTCTCACTCTCCCTTCCTCAACTCCCTATAAGTCTCTTATTCCCCTCTCCCACTGTCATTAAAAGTATTATTCCAATCTACTAATTTCCCTCCTCCATCTCTTGTCTTTTCTACATTGGAATCAAGCATCTTTCTACTCAACACTGCTCAGGCACTAGCAGAGGAATCAGAGCACAAGTGAAAGAGACTCCCTGATCTCAAGTCTGTTCCACAGCTAGAACTGCTAGTGCAGACATTTTCACTTGGCTGAAGGGAACATGATCACTTGTTCTGGTGAGTGATGATATATGTAGGCTGCTTGACTTTGCAAACTCTTAAAAATGTGCTTACAGTTTTTGTATATTTTTTCCTAGTGTTGGCAGTAGTGATTGTTTAAAATAAATAGGTAGAAAAAACATTCTACTATAAAACATTTTAATAGGCTGCCTCTGCTCCTCACTTTTCATATCATGATTTTAATCCTTAAATTACAAAACCAATGTCTTGTATTTGAGTGGCAGGAATAAATACTTCAGCTAGTATCTTCATGAGGTTTATAACGTGGGAAGAAGACCATGGGCCACTAATGCCAAGTTCTCCACTTCATGGCCCAATCTTGTTTCTTGCCCAACACACCCACCAGGGATGTGGTCTTTTATCTAATGTTGTGCTCAGATGGGAAAGGGTTTTGAATCTCTGTATTTCAGTTAGGCATTTATGAAAAAAGCCCTTTCCCCCCTCTCCCTTCCAGGGAGCTCAGGGGCTCCAGAACCATGCAGTTTTCTCAAGTCAGGGAACCAGGTTTCATCTTGTATCCCCAGCCTGTTAGTACAGCTACTTAAGTAGAACCCAGGCATTCCTATGTGATATGTGCTGCTACTGTTTTTGTGGCATGGGCCTGACTTCAGAATATTATTTTGGGATGTCACTGAGAATTTATAAGCAATAAAGATGGAGGGGAAATGCAGAATTTTAAGTTGTTGATAACTCAGTTAAACCTGAACCGAACGTCATCAGACAAAGAAAACATATTTCTTTCCTGAGGACTTTCACACTGAAGAATGTCTAAATCCCGGTGCAAACAATGAGGGTATTACAACTCCTCAAATAGTTTAGAAGAGGCTTTCATAATAGGATGTGTTAAGCAACCTAAATATGGGTATTGTGGCAGCACCTACCAATTCTACTCAGGCAACAGATGCCTCTTTTGCAAATCCTGTTGCAAAAGACAGCAAGATAGTT
Source organism: Gavialis gangeticus (assembly GCF_001723915.1). Lineage (NCBI taxonomy): Eukaryota > Metazoa > Chordata > Crocodylia > Gavialidae > Gavialis > Gavialis gangeticus. The sequence goes on from NW_017728995.1 coordinate 53,209,151, forward strand.
TCCTCCATTCATGGATATGCGGCTTTAATAGCATAGAGCTTAGATGATGTGGATATTCTTAGGAATACATTCTGACAGCAGGTCCCCTCCCCACCTCTGATTGATCAAGGGGTCCCCGCAGTCTCACCCCTCCACACATTTTTCCAGATGGCCCAAAACCACAGCTAAATTACCCTGATTAAGCCTGGGGAAACGATTAATTTGGATATTATTAAGCATGGAT
>NW_017728995.1:53214373-53227295 GCF_001723915.1 Gavialis gangeticus
TAATATTAATCATTACTCATTACAATAGATTTGTATTTTGGCTAGTAGTTGCACTAACAGATTTGAAATATTCTAGCCTACACACTGTTTCAACCATGCAATAACCAGCAGCATATTTGTTTGCTGTCTATTTAGTTGGAAAAGTTCCGAATTCAGCAGCGTAGTCATGACTGTTAATAGGTTCACCAGAGCCTGCAGGCAAAGAAAATGAAGAGGGGAGTCTGGGGACTCTGTTAAATTTAAAGCTAGAGGTATGATTTCCTGCAAGTGCCCTTCTCAGCTTATTACTGCTTATTAAAGAAAATGTTCAATCCTGGCCCCTTATTATGGAGGTCTCTTATACAGCTAACCTGACAATAGGGCATATTGCTCTGAATTTCCATTTCTGCTTGACACAAGCTATACAAACCACAGATCCTGTAGAAACAGAGCATTTGATACTATTAGAATTGATTATGATATATTATTTTCCTTATTTAAACAGATATCTGGTTAGCAGAACCAAAACAGACTGAAATTCCCTGTCATTTTTTACTCTCCAAATTCTATTCTAATTTCAACAGAGGCAATTGTAAGAACTCAAAGAAGTAAATGTAATTCTGGATTGTAACCTGGCTATCACAAGAGGTATTACAACACACAAACAAAGTGAAAATCTTTTTGTACATAACACTGTTATTATTAGCATATTTTAGTATATTACCTACTATGTGTAAATGTTGAATAACTTGGCACACTGCTTATATAGAATGGCTAATATATAAAGATTCTAGGCAATTTACATGTGATTCAAGGGCTCCCTTTTAAAATTCTGTACCACACTCTCCCTTTGAAATGAACAATATGTTATATTATGGCTAAGAACACAAACACTTCCTATATGTGACAGATATTAATTATGAGTTTAAAGTGTTTTTTATATAGGGCATCAAATTCATGCAACACTCTTCTAACAGCATATAACCATCTTGGCATGTTTAGCTTATAAAATAGTACAATGAAAGGAGAAAATTTATTGCACTACAAAGATCAGGTTTGAAAAAAAGGAAGATAGGAGAAAAGATGTGAAAAAAGATGTACTAAATATATACAGTAGCTTAGAGATGACTTTCTATATGCAGCAAGGTTTGCTGAAGTAAGTATTGTAAAAAGTTTTTAACAACAGAAGATAAATAAAAAAGATATGCAGATACTCAGGTACTCGTATTGGTTTCTAAACTTTATATACAGAATCAAACCTGCAATTTGATCCCATTGCCCTATGCATTACTATATATTTAGTTAGCTTGCCCTTTGATTTTAGATATAAATTTATATTATATAACTAATACATAAAATGTATAGGGCAAACTAAATAACTTGTGCACTGCAAGCATTTAGATTTTAAACCCCTACTCCTCTTAATCCAACTCACTATTAAAAAGAATATCCCTGAATAACTCTTACATCATCACCGTATTCTTATTGACAAAAGTTTATTCCACAGAGGCTTAATGGGTACACATCTGGCTCTTTACCTCAGGAAAAAAGACAGGAGGTAAAAAACTACAACATGTCTTTTACAAACCTGGAAAAGTACATATCCACATCAAGATTTTGGGATTAAGTTTTAAAATGATCTGGCTTGACACAGATGACTTAGATCCAGGGATCTCCAGGTTGGTCTGAAAGTGGGGATGGAATCCAACCATCTTAAGATGTTTTTAAAATCCTAACCATAAAAAGAACAGAAGGGACAGCACCCAGCTTCTGGGGTCTTTTTAAATGCTTTTTTTGAAACTAAAACGCAGTCCAAATCCTTCTTATTTTGAACATACTACTTTATTGGCAGAGGAACAAAAAATCAATTTAGTAAAAGTATAACATTGGGGGCCCTAATTAGTTAGAGCTGATCAGGTCATTCGCAGTTAAAATTATTTTTTTCTGGGAAATACAAATTTGTTGAAATTAATGATGTGTGGGATATATTATTTGTGGAGTTAATGCCATCATGCAGGTTTTGACTTCTACAAACATGATCTGCACTTCCATGAGAGAAGCATCCTGGGACGAGATGGTATTCATCTCTCTTCTAAAGGTAAGAGTCTCTTCTCTTACAGGTTGGCTGGTCTCCAAAGGGCTTTAAACTACGTTCATCAGGAGATGGGGAAGCAGAGGATAAGGAGAACCTAGGATCAGCGAGCCACAAGCAATGCACTGGATCAGTGCAGGTAAATACTAAGGAGCCCAACAGACATCAGGACGGGGGGTAACAAGGGCACTCATCCAGAGGCTTAAATGTCTCTGCATTAATGCTAGGAGCATGGGGACCAAGCAGAAGTAACTTTCACTCCTGCTTGCAAGCAACACCTTTGATCTGGTTGGGCTAACTGAAACCTGATGGGACCCTACTCATGATTGGGCAGTAGGCATTGAGGGCTACAGGTTCTGTTAGATTGGGGAAAAAGTTGGAGGGTGTTGCTCTCTATGTTAAGGAACAATATACATCCTCTCTAATCAAGATAGGATCAGAGGAGGGCCAAACTGAGGTACTGTGAGTCAGAATACAAGGCGGTTGAGGGGAAAGGGACTTGGTAGTGGGGGTCTACTATACACTGCCACACCAGAAGGATGAGCTAGACCTGGAATTCTCCTGACAGATCTCAGAGGCCATATGGTCAAAAGATATGGTTGTCATGGGTGACCTAAAACTACCCTGACATCTGCTGACTGCTTCTCCCTGCAAAATCTAACCTGTCACGTAGGTTTTTAACCTGCATACAGGACCTCCACCTAACACAGGAAGTATACAATTCCACTAGGGGGAATGCCTTGCTGGACTTGGTGTTAGTTATAGGGGATGACCTGGTGGGGAATCTGCAGGTACAAGGTAACTTAGGGGATAATGACCATCAATTGATTGAATTCACTATCTGGCAAAGGGTTGGTAAAATAACCATCAGGGCTGAAGTGCTAGATTTCAGAAAAACTAACTTCATTGTGCTCAGGAGGTTAGTTATTGAGGTGTTAAAACTCAAGAGCATTGGTGAAATGGGGGTCCAGAAAGGGTAGTCATTCCTCAAGGGAGTGATCCCACAGGCGCAGGAGGAGACAATCCCACTGCACATAAAAGGGGGCAAAGAGTCCAAGAAGCCCTCTTGGCTAAACAGGGAAGTCCAGGAAAGCCTAAGGGCAAAGAAAGAGGGATACAGGCTGTGGAAATAAGGGGTAGCTACCAAGGAGAAGTATACATGCCTGGCTCGCACTTGCAGGGAATCAGTTAGGAAGGCCAACATAAGATTAGAACTTAGGCTGGTGACAAAAAGTAAGGACAACAAAAAGTCCTTCTTCAGGTATATAGGGATCAAAAGGAAGGCACATGATAGCGTAGGACCCCTACAGGATAAACTAGGACAACTGGTGACAGAGAAGGGAGACAGTGCTGAGGGTTTCAATGAGTTCTTTTCATCTGTATTCCTAGACGCAGACCAAGACAAATCTCCCAATTGGACCCACCAACTGTTAGCGCAGGCTTAGTGAAGGGGCACTTGGAGGAGCTGGATGTGTTCAAATCAGCGAGCCCAGATGAACTTCATCTAAGGGTGCTGAAGGAATTAGCCAGTGTCATAGCAGAGCCACTGGCATAGCTGTTCAAGCACTCATGGTGCTCTGGTCAGGTCCCAAGAAGGGGAGGAGGTAGGAACCAGGAAACTGTAGGCCAGTTAGTCTTACCTCTATCCTTGAGAAAACTCTGAAAAAAATCATGAAGGATCACATTTGTGGGAGCCCAGCAGGGGAAATAATGCTGAAAGGAAATCAACACGGGTTAATTGCAGGTAGATTCTTGTTTCTAACCTTGTTTCTTTTTATGACCAGGTCACAAAATGCTTAGATGCAGGAGTTGAGGTGGATGTCATCTACCTAGACTTTAAGAAGGCCTTTGTTACGGTATCACATTCCATTCTCATAAATAAATTGACAGGCTGTGATGTAGATTATTACAGTCAGGTGAGTGGCAAATTGACTTAAGGGTTGTACCCAGAGAGTGGTGGTGAATAGGTCAATATCAACCTGGAAAGATGTGGGCAGTGGAGTCCCACAAGGCTCAGTCCTTGGACCCGTGCTATTCAATGTCTTTGTCAGCGACTTGGACGAGGGCATAGAGAGCACCCTGTCCAAGTTTGCAGATTATACCAAATTACAGGGCAAAGTTAACACACCAGAGGGTAGGGAACAGATCCAGGAGGATCTGGACAGGTTGAAAAAGTAGGCAGAATGAAATAGGATGCAGTTCAACAAAGACAAGGGCAAAGTGCTGCACCTGGGCAAAAAGAACCACCAACACACTTCCAGGCTGGGGGATGACCTTCTCAGCAGCACAGCAGTGGAAAGGGATCTTGGAGTCATAGCTGACTCCAAGATGAACATGAGTAGCCAATGTGATGAAGTGATCAAAAAGGCTAACCACACTTTATCATGCATTAGCAGATGCATGATGAACCACTCCAGGAGGTAATGCTTCCCCTCAATGCGGCACTGGTCAGGCTGCAGTTAAAGTATTGTGTCCAGTTTGGGCACTGCACTTCAAGAGGGATACGGAGAATCTTGAGAGGGTTCAGAGGAGGGCCACTCATAGGGTCAGAGGCCTGCAGGCAAGGCCCTGTGGGGAGAGACTGAGGGACCAAGATATTTCCAGCCTTCACAAGAGAACGCTGAGAGGTAATCTTGGGGCTGCCTATAAATTCATCAGGGGAGGGCAGCAGGGAATAGGAGATACTCTATTTACTAGAGCACCCCCTGAAGTAACTAGGAACAATGGCCACAAATTGATGGAGAGCAGATTTAGGTTGGATATTAGAAAGAACTTATCCACAATAAGTGTTGCCAGAATCTGGAGGTGGTGCTCTCCCCTACCTTGGGAGTTTTCAAGAGGAGACTGAGCAAGCACCTAGCTGGGGTCATCAGACCCCAACACGCTTTCCTGCCCAGGGCAGGAGATCTCTTCCAACCCTAACATCTATGAATCTATACTGGTTTAAATGAAACAGTTTCTGCAGTCCTGGATGGAATAACTGATCAAAAGCAGATTCACCAAAGATCAGCCAACAGCGTGGTGATCTGGTTATTTGAGGGAATGAGGGCAGCTCAATTCAAGTCTGCCTGATTTAGCAACTTAAAGCTAGGTCTCCTGCATCCCAGCAAGTGCTTAAAAGCTGTTATATAGACTCAGCTTTTCTCTGACCCAATAGATATCAATGTCAAAGTATAATAGTTCCAAACAGAAACTATTTAAAAGACCCACTCAATAACCATCAACAGCTTGTTCTCCATGACACACAGTTTCATAGAAACATAGAAAATGAGGGTTGGAAGGGACCTCAGGAGATCATGTAGTCCTTTTCTGCAGAGCTGCTGTTTAGCTAGTTAGCCCCCAGCCTGTACTTGTACATGGCTTTGTTCTGTCCTAAGTACAGGACTTTGCACTTATCCTTATTGAACCTCCTGAGATTTCAATTCTCCAATCTGTTGAGATATCTCTACATCCTACCCCTACCCTCCAGCGTATCTACTACTCCTCCTAGCTTGGTGTCACCTGCAAATTTGATGAGGATGCACTCTATTCCATCTTCCAGATTGTTGATGAAGATATTGAACAAAACTAGCCCCAGGACTGACCCCTGGGGCACTCCACTTGATACCAGATGGCAACTAGACATTGAGTCATTGATTACTATCCTTTGAACTTGATGATCTAGCCAGTTTTCTCTCCACCTTACATTCCAGTTATCTAACCTGTACTTCCTTAGCTAGCTTGCAAGAATATTGTGGGAGACTATATCAAAAGCCTTGCTAAAGTCGAGGTATATCATGTCCACTGCTTTTCCCACATCCATAAAGCCAGATATCTCATCATAGAAGGCAATCAAGTTGGTCAGGCATGACTTGTTCTTGGTGAATCCATGCTGACTGTTCCTGATCACTTTCTTCTCCAAGTGCTTAGAAATGGATTCCTTAAGGACCTACCCAATGATTTTTCCAGGGACTGAGGGGAGGCTGCCCAGTCTGTTGTTCCCTGGATTCCTCCTTCTTCTCTTCTTATAGATGGGCACTATATTTCCAATAATACAGAACCTCTCCTGAGCAACATGAGTATTCAGAGATAATGGCCAGAGTCTCTGCTATCAGATCAGCCAAGTTTCTCAGCACCCTCGGGTACAGCGCATCCACCCCCATGGACCTGTACAGGTCCAGCTTTTCTAAATAGTTCCTAAACTGTTCTTTGACCACTGAGAGCTGTTCACCACCTCCCCAAACTGTTTTGCCCAGTGCAGTATTCTGGGATCTGACCTTGCTTGTGAAGACTGAGATGAAAAAGGCCTTGGGTTCTTCAACATTTTCTGCATCATTGTCATTGAGCCATTACTGCCTTTCCAGCAGAGTTGAGAATGTCTTGGTGGCCTGAGTTAGCTGTATCCTTAATAGGACAACCTCAGTATATTCTCCCCCTTGAGCCTAGGGTGCTCTGGTCCTAACTTGGTCTTTCCTGCCATGACTTTGATTGAATATTTCAGAAGGTGATGAACAGTCCTTCTCCTTGAAGAGAGAAACAACTAACACCACCAGTGTCTTATATAGATTAACCCTCTGGATCAGCTATGGGGCCTTAGGGGCCTGAATGAGAGCTTCTCTGGTACCTAACCCCCACCTCAAAACTCCATGTGTAAATACTCCATCTAATCTCAGACCTTCAAGGAAATCTGCAGTCATTTAACATCAATCCAAAGTCTTAGTCATGCCCAGCCTTGTAACTAAAGGCACCGGGCTTTGCCACAGGGATCCCTAGAAGTTTGTTTTTAATAAGTAAATAAAAGGTGAGCAGGACAGCTGCTCCTCACCTGTCTGCCACTCTACATTCTCTGCCTTCTGCTCCCCAGCATACCTCAACTCTGGGGGCTTCTTAAGGGCTCCAGCCGGTCCTCTTCTCCAATCAGGGTCTCCTGGCACCACACAGCTAGGGCTAGCAGTCCCTGCCAAGGCAATAATGGGTCCTGCAGCAGCCAGCCAGCTGCTTGGCATTAGAGCTGGTGCAGCTTTCCAGCCCCGCCCCCAAATTAGGAACCTGACCACATTGGCAAGCATCTCCACCACCAGCCACTGGCCAGGCTGGCCCCTCCAGCATGGCTGGAAGTGAAGAACAGCCCTGGTTCAGCTTGCTTGACTCCCAAAGGGAATCACAATCCAGAGGATCCCAGACGTGCCACAGGTAAGGGAGGCGGTACAAGGGGGGCTCTCCTTCCCTTCCCCCCAGATGGTCTGTCACAACCATCTGGCACTAGTTTGCCTCCTCCGTTCAGTAAGGGGCCCACACTTTCTCTGTTGTTCCTCTTGCTAGCTGCAACTCCAGTTGCACTTTGGGCTTCCTGATTTCATCCATGCTTGCCCAAGCAATATTATTATACTCCTCCCCAGGTGCTTATACAAGTTTCCATTTCTTGTGAGCTTCCTTTTTATGTTTTAGCTCCCTGATAAGACAAGCTGGTCTTCTGCCATACTAGCTGGTCTTCCTGCACACCAGGATGGTTTGTTCCTGCACTATCAGTATAGTTTCTCTAAAATACATCCAGATCTCCTTGACTCTTTTCCCCTTCAGACTGGCCTCCCAAGGGATCCTGCCCAACAGTTCCCTGAGTGAGTCGAAGTTCACTTTTCTGAAGTCTAGGGTCCTTACTCTGCTGTTCTCCTTCTTTCCGGCCTTCCCTAAAAATCATCTCATGGTTGCTGTTGCCCAAGTTCCTGTCCACTACTACATTCCCCACCAATTCTTCTTTGTTTGTGAGCAGCTAGTCAAGAAAAGCATGGACCCTAGTTGTCTTCTCCAACAGTCGCACCAGGAAATTGTCCCCAGTGCTCTTCAACAACTTCCTAAATTGCCTTTGTACTGCTGTATTGCTCACCCAACAGATGTTGGGGTGATTGGTCCCCCCTGAGAACCAGGAGCTGTGATCAGGAAACTTCCACTAGCTGTTTGAAGAAAGTCTCATCCGTCTCATCCTTCTGATCGGGTGGTCTATAGCAGACACCCACTGCATAACCTTTTTTGTTCTCCCTTCTAACCCTAACCCAGAGACTTTCAGCAGGCCTATCTCCAGTTTCATACAGAAGCTCTGAGCAATCATATTGCTTTTTTACATAAAGCGCTACTCCTCCTCCTCTTCTCCCCTGCCTCTCCTTCCTGAACAGTTTCTACCCATCCATGACAGTTCTCTAGTCATGTGAACTCCCACCAAGTCTCTCAGGCAGGGGGGCAATCTCCATTACCCCCCCACTGCCCCGTGCTGCCAGGGGCTCTTCCACAAGCTCCCCAACCCCTGCCCACTGTCCCAACCCTGCCTCCCCCATGGCTGCCCTGCCTGGCCTAGCTCCCAGCTCTTTAAAAGAAAACAAACAAAAAAACCCAGACTCACCAGCTACTGCAGCAGCCTCGGGGCTTCTGGAGTTTCATGGAAGAGGCCACCCCTGCAATGAGGGGAAGCAGGAATCGCTGCCCCCTCTGCTGGGTAGTAGGCCTGTATGAAGCCCTGGATCTGTGCGTGCTGCCACGCAGGGGGAGATCCCTGCTGTCCCTCACTGCCCCATGCTGCATGGGGAGTTCTGCACGAGCCCCCTGACTCACCCCGTGCTCCCCTAGTCCCCCCACAGGTGCCCCACATGGGCCAGCTCCAGCCCTTTAAGAAAAAAAACAAAAAAGGAAAAAACCCAGGACTCCCCACTGCCTTCCACTGCTCCATGCCATATGGGGGCCCCTGAACGAGCCCCTAAAGCCCCAAGGCTTCTGCAGGAGTGGTGAGTCCTGGGGCTTTTCTGTTTTTTTTGCTTAAAGGGCTGGAGTTGGTCCTGGCGAGTCACCTGTGGGTGGAGCTGGGGGAGCAGGGGGGAGCAGGGGGCTCATGCAGAGCCCCCCATGAAGTGTGGGAAGTAGGGGGCAGTGGGGATCACCCCCCACCCAGCAGCACCTGGTGAGCACCAGGGCTTTTTTTAAAAGTACCAAGCTGGTGTGGGGGGAGAGGGCTGCCATGGGGGGCTGGGGAAGCAGGCAGGGGCCAGAGGGACTGGCAGGGGTCCCCCATGGTGCCCTCCCACCTCCCCCAATCCCCTTCCATGCCCCTAGTACTTACCAGCTCAGAGTGACTGCAACCCCCATTAATTCCATTAATGCAATTTTCAAGATCTCTGTCTTTTCATCCTCTAACTCTTATCCTGGTTTCCCACGTTACCTGATCCCATGGCATCACTATGTAGCAATTAGTCGGAAGGCTGGTGGTGGCATTGCTGCTGTATGAATTCCAACTTTCATGCTGCTAGCCATTACCTGTCTGTATGTAAATATATTCTTAAGAACTTTTTGTATACAGTCTATGAAGAATATGTGCTTTATGATACACTTTTTGTGATCAGCCATAGGTAGCTATGCTGTTATTTAAATCTGCCATTGGCATTTGAGCCTACTTGCCCTCATGACCTATACCTGCCTACTCACTGTCCAAACATCACTTACTGTGTGTTTTAGAAAAGGGGTTTTTTTTAATTCTTTTTTTGGGTTGTTATTTTATCAGACTTTTACCTTCCCTTCCTTAGAACACATTTATGGCTAAAAAGTCCAGCCAGACTTTTTCTTGTGTCCTTAATTGAGTAGCATCATAAAGATCAATGACATTATCCTCTTTACACAGTCAAACCACCCTGTGAATTTATTGGGGTGGGTCCTGGGTACAATAGAAAGCAAGATCAGGTCTTATATCATAAAAAGAAGCACTGATTAAAACACAAAAGAGAAAACCCTAGTGCTAGATTTGAACATAATGAGAGATTTACCATCGACTTTATCAGAGAGAGGATTTTAAGTTAGGATTTCTTCTGATTTTTTTTTCAAATGTAACATGTTATTCTAGATTTACTAATTAATCTTTATTCACAGCTATACTGGCTGCATTATACAGTAGGCCTTTCAATAGTATTGAGTTACTTGAGGTGTGGGCACAGTATGAGCAAATGGATTTTGTAAGAGTCTGCTTCTATCCATTAGTCATGAACAGCTGAATAACTTATAAATTTGGTGCTGCTGAAAGTGACATAATAATAATTTTGCTATTGTAAGTAGCTTTGAAAAACAAAGCTACAGAACTAGTCTTGGATAGTTGATATTAGTAATTTTTCAGATATTCAGGGCCAATTTGCACCCACAGCTGAACCACAATTGTGAATCAGAGTGATTGCTTGACTGTTGGTGCAGATAAGGTAGTTAAAACTAAAGCAAGTTCTCAGATTTTTTTTTCATGATATCCACTCATGAGCTTTGCAAGCACAAACTACATCTTGCAACAGGGAGACTAGACTTCAGCCCCAGATATGCCTCTAAATAAATAAAGAAGACAATTGCAGGGTAAAAAGGAGCCATATTGAGCAAAAAACAATTCCTAATTTAGAAACAAAGCTTAGGCCATAATTTTTTGCTTTCATTATCTAATGTGTCAGTGGATTTTAAACACCAGGGTAGAATTTCTAGACTTTGCAGATCATTTAAAAGCTTAAGGGATTATCAAACCAGTCATTTAAAATGACATTTTCACTGTGCAAATATTTGTCTATTAAATAGGCTGTATGGCACAGGACCTGATCAGCCTTGGCAGTGTTACAGGTGGTTCATACGCTGCAAACCCCACTGTTTCCTCATAAAGCTGTCAAGTCTCAGTTTAGTGAAACATATATAAACTCAATGATGTTAGCCATGTCTCAGCAAGCTAATTCACTTTGGCTTTTTCCTGTCGAGGTCCCCCTATTAGGACTTCTATCAATTTATCCTTTTAGGAACACCCCAGCAGGCCTACTGCTGGCGCTGGGATGAGAAATCTAAGAATGTGTTTAGTTTTCAAACAACCAAAACATTTACATATATAAAAATCTCCCTTGTTCAAATTTTATTACGTTAAGTTGCTGAAGACAGAACACTTGGGTTGTTATTAGGAAAGATGTGTTAAAATTAACAAACAACTGCCTAATTCTTTTTTAGGCTTCCCAGAACACTTAAGCAAAGAGAGTCTGCACAGTTGCCTGTGTCTGCCATTTCACTCAAAACCTGGAATTCCAGTTTAAGGTTTGGGAAAGACAGACAGAAACGTATAATTGTGTTTTGTCTTCTGTTTAAGAGGCTGGGACCATGTCTACACATGTCCCTATAGAGCCATTGTTACTGCACCATCATTAAGTACTAAATGATGGCGCAGTAACAGGCGTTACCGCACGATGCCAGCCGCGCAAGGTTATTTTTAGCCACAATGTCACCATAGCAATGCGCTCTAGTGAGGGAGTGCATTGCTACAGCAACATAGCTGTGGCCTCACAATTTGTGCCCGCCGTTGCTATGTTGCCGTAGTGCATTGCTACAACAACCCCCACAACACGAAAATAGTGTTTCGTGTAGATGCTCCCTGGATGCAGTTTTGGTTAATTCAGTAGATTTCTCTCTGGAGAACAGGTTTTAAATACTATTTAGGTGATAAGTTAAAAACAATTGGTAAGTCTCTGAACAATTTCTGAGGTACATGTTTATACCACAAGAACACAACTTACTTCTCAACACAAATGGTATATGCCCTGTCAGATCTCATTCAATCCCTGGATTAAGCTGTGGGCTTAAGTCCAGTTTCTAAAGAGAGGGTAAACTGTCAACACTGGTTCCAAAAAATTCCCAGCATGTCTGACACTCTTGGCTCTGTCTGCACAAGGAGTGTGAACACATAGTTGGGATTCAAGGCACATTGCTGAGACCATCATGGGAAGTGTATGCAGCTGCTACCCAAAGACAGACTCAAGGCCTCCCTGTTTCAAAGACAGATTACTACAGTGTGTAATGTTGTTCAACTGCCACACTCTTGACACACAAGACCTACTGATTAAAAAAAAGTGAAAGCAGCAAAAGAAGAACAGCAAAACCCATGTGAGCGGACGCACGCACACACACAGCCCACAACCTTGCTGAACAGCAACACAAAGCAAACACAATAGAAAATCTTAGCCAGGTCTGTTGACTATGTTTTTTCCTTCTTTTTATTTTAATTGAGGATTAAAATTTAGGATACATATAGGATTTGGGATGTTTATTTGATGTTTTAAAATGACTCTAGGTTAGAAGACTAGACAAAATACTGTGAATTTTTTGCCAATAAGAGGCACATCTGACTATTGCTATCAACTAAGATTTTTCTTTAAACAAAAAAAGGCCCTCTTAAAACATGTAGCAAGCTAGCAGAGAAAACAACTTCGAAAATGTTCTGTGAATCTTCTGTGAAACCTGATTTTTAATAGACTCATTTTGACTCCAACTATCCCAGACAAAACAGCTAACCTGGCACAAATATTTTCTGAATCAAGCAATTTTAACTGAGTAATACAGAACAGTCACAGAAAGTGAATTCATAGCATTTTCCTTGGAAACATGATTTTAAGAAAAGTTGAACTTATTCAATTGAGAATCAGATATATGATGTGTTCTTTAATCACTATGAAATCAACAGAATGCTTGTATGCTGAATACTTGGAATGAACTATTAATTAATGAATTACTGAGCAAAATGGTTTCACTGAATCTTTTGAACAACAAATAAATTTAACAAAAATAAATCATTCTGTTCCCAAACCATTAACAAAAAAGACAAAATTTATGCAATAATTGTTCACAATTAATTATTTGTCCAGCCCTATTTATTATCCTAGCTGAGGTTAATTAAGTCTGTAGAGAATTTTAAAAGTAAGAGGAGAAAGTTATGACAGCAAGAAAAAATAAAAAACGTTTGTTTGTAAGTATTCTGTGGCTTTTTCTCTGGAGTGCTTACCCACAAACCATCCCTTTCTGGGTAAAGGGAACCCCCCCCCCCCCCCCACAAAA
>NW_017728995.1:53227432-53228585 GCF_001723915.1 Gavialis gangeticus
CCCCCCCCCCCCCCAAAACAATCATCCAGAAAACCCCATATTGCACACTGGAAAGGAAACCAGTGTGTTTAGACCATGTATATCCTAGCAATGTGGCTTTTAGGGGAAAGAAATCACAAAGAGATAGAGTGCTTCAGAGAGATTGCCATTAGAAGTAATTTTCCTTTTCTGCAGTATGCATGGTACATAAGCCAAAATCCGAGCTATGATAGTATTAAACTTTTCTTCACTGCTACTATTGGCTTGAAGGATATTATTTTGGTGGGGATTAGACAGCCGGCTTCAGTGCTGTTTAAGTTTTTAGTTCTTAGGGCTCTGTTTACGTTTTTTCACAGCATTTGCAGTGGAAGGGAGGTGTTTGATGCTATTCAACATTATCACTTCTGATTTTCTCAGGTTAACAATCACCAGTCTGTTTGCACTGACTCTGAAGGCTGTCAAAGTGCTGAAGATCTAACACGAGTTCTAAGCTTCTGACTGCTCTCTATTTTACAGCACATACCCCTAGGCAAGCTTGCTGCATCAGGCCTGAACAAGTTCCACATATCAAATGCTCATTTGAGGACCACTGAGGTGAAACTGCTCTTCCTCCCTATAACTGCATGTTTCTGTAGTAACAGAGATGTAATTGGATTCCTACATTGTATCTGAAAATAAGAAATGAAGGGTATTTGTATACATGATGATATCACAATGTACAGGTGATGAATATTTCCCTTTGTGTGGCTTAATGGTATCACATATTACACATACCTGAGTTTTGTGGGTTTTAAATAAGTTTGCATTGTTGCAAACTAAACTACGTCATGATGTACTTTAATTTGCAACAATGCCAGTTGGAACATTGTAGCCATTACTCAGGGCACCCCCCAGCCACAGTTGAGGTGGGCTGGTTCCACCAAAAAAAAAAAAGGATTGGGTCTCTTACTGCTTCTGCCTTCAGAAGGCTCCTGCAGCCAAGAAGACACCTGGGGCTTCCCAGGAACGGGCTGGTGTGCCCCTGGGGCAACACAGGGAGGTGACATGAGGGTGGCTGGATGTACTGGCTGCCAGAGAAGGTGGTGGGGACAATGCACGGGGCGCTGGATGCCCAAGTGGGCTGCTAGGGGGCCAGGTGCTGCCCCATCTCAGAGGCGCATGTTCCAATGCTTCC
>NW_017728995.1:53233585-53235974 GCF_001723915.1 Gavialis gangeticus
AGGTGGTGGGGACAATGCACGGGGCGCTGGATGCCCAAGTGGGCTGCTAGGGGGCCAGGTGCTGCCCCATCTCAGAGGCGCATGTTCCAATGCTTCCCCAAGCCTGCCCACGCTTCTAGTGCCCTATGAACCATTCCCACCACAGGCTCTGCTAGAAAAGAAAAAAAGAACTGGGCCTCTCGCCCCTTCTTCCTTTAGCAGGCTCCTGTGGCGAGCAGGACAATCATGTATATACAGTGGTGGAAATTGAAATGGTGAGGTTTCAAATAAAAACTCACCATTTCAATTGAGGGGGCATAGAGTGCAACCCGAAGGACTTAACCCCCATCATATGTACAAGCACCCATTCCCTTTGGGGCTGCTCCATAGTAACACCTGCTGAAGCAACTACAGGATGGGTGAAAAGCTAGCTCTAAAATAAAGGAAGAAGCCATACAGCACTAGACTGAGGCTCAGAAGGCCTGGGTGCCATTTCTTCCTTTACTACTGACATACAGTGTGCTTATTTCTCTGTGCCCATTTCCCTTCCCACACCTTGCCTATTTAGTCTCTATGCTCAGAGATGTTTTCTTGTTATTATTGTGCATCTGCTAGTGAGGACCTTGGCACTACTATGACAAGAATAACAAGAGTTTGCATCTATACAGTACCACTTAAGCTAGGAACAAGCTTGGGTTTTAGAGGTAAGAATATAATCCTCTGAGGCACAAGGATTATTGGACCAACTCTATGGTTGAGATAAAGTTAGACAAACTTTCAAATGTAAGGCACCCATGCAGTTGGTCCAATAAAAGATATCACTCACAAAAATGTTTGTTTCTCACATGATTCCTGGACAATCATGGCTACAACCTCAATCCAACATTGCTAATATTATTCTCTTGCATTTTCTATTATGGGAAACTAATACAGAGAGAGATTCAATTATTTGAACAAAGTCAATATGCAAGATAAAGAGTTGTAAAGAGAAAACAAGTGTCCAATTCCTAGTGTATGGTTCTCACAACTATTTACTATCTACTTTCACAAAATTTGGCAATTTTCAATTCTTTCTTCTCATTTCTCCTTAATGGAGCCCACTGAGCTTTGTTCCCACTTCAAAGACTAAAGTGCTTCTCCAATATTTTCCCTGAAATTGTCTCTTAAATATACTCAAACAAAACAAATGCCTTGAAAACTATAATTACAAAACACCACTTTACTACTTCTACAAGCTCATAAAAGCCATTTGCTTCCTTTAACAGATTTTGAAAATATAAAGAAAAAAACATCTTTGGCTCTGTCTCATGTGCTCTTCAAAGAGTGTGTGTGTGTGTGTGTGTGTGTGTGTGTGCGTGTGTGAGCGAGAGAGAGAGAGAGAGAGAGAGAGAGAGAGAGAGCGAGAGAGAGAGCAATCCTACTTAATAAAATTTAACATGACTTCTCATTTCTCTCATCTCTCAAATTATCTTTGCAGTGGGTGAACATTACTCTAAAGTGATTCATTGGATTCTCCAAGATTTTTATGGCTACGGCCAATGCATCTGGATCTAGCATAACTGGATCTTTCCCGCTGTTCTGGCTTAATTTCATTGTACTGTTGTTACCAAAATCTGGAACGTTGTGCTATGTTTTGGGTATATATGGAAGTGATTTCCAAATGAGAAAGGTTTATCACATCTCTTACCGGCATAACCAAGTGGAAGACTTTTCTTTAGGACACCTTGATAAAGATCTGATCAGTGTAGCTCCTACACCGAGGAAATTAATTTCTAGGTAACAGAATAACCTTTTTCTCCTTTGGATAAGCTTGGGATAAGATAGGGTTGAAAACAAATCAATGGTCCATACAGGTTGGACTAGATGATCCAAAGGAGGTCCCTTTCTTTGGATTCTAAGCTTTCAGATGCTTGCCCATCAGTATTCACACAGGCAGTTATAGCTTTCACTTAAACTACTGCAGGTCTTGCTCAGCTTTTAGTTATTCATAGCCCTGAACCTCATTTACCTAAAAGATAAATCAAAAACATATATTTCCAATAAATCTTTTGATCAGTTAATGTACAAAGTTTCATGTATTTGCTGCAGAGGATTCTCACCATGATTTCCATCTTAATTTCATAACTGACTCCAACAAAAATACAAAACTTGTATATACAAAGTAGGGATAAATATGGTCAGTACTATCCATACACCTAGACTATCCTTCCTACGTTTCACATATGATCTTGGAAATAAAAGGTATTTTGTGATGATACAGGTATAGATAGTCATATTAGTCAAATCAATATAGAGAAAATTACACTGAAGCTCAAGGACCCCCCCATGGATATACACTGATTTCACACACATTTTCCACACATTTCTATTGCTGCTGAGTGGCAGATGGTCACTACCCGTGCCAGGGCTA
>NW_017728995.1:53235985-53237852 GCF_001723915.1 Gavialis gangeticus
CTGCTCGGGTCCCTTCCGACCCTAGAAACTATGAAACTTTGAAACTATTGGCTCTGGTTGAAACCACGTATTAAAACCCACCAATCTTTCCAGTACAGACTGATGAAAGCCTTAGCAGAAACAGCTGTATTTCACATATGGTTTAAGTTAATATCTTATCCCAAGTATTTAACTCTGGTTGGCCACGCTGCTTTTTTAATATTCACAACCCTCTTTTGTTTCACATTAAGAATATGCCACTCCACTACTCACCAAAATTGGAGAGTGCAATGAGGCTGGTAGCACTTCATTTCTGCCATGTCCAAAATAACATTTTTATTGCACGTAATATGAAGACTAGTACATATGCGATAACCTGTAAGCACATACAATTGTGACCCAGCTACAATAAAAACAAACACTAATCCATTCATCTAGTTAATATTTCCTTCTAATACAAGTGAAGCACTACTAACAAAAAGTAGGGCAGAATTACTTTTCAAAGAAGTCCAACCTTTTATTTCTTAAAAAATATAGAAGTGTCAAAAATAATCTGAAACAAATCTTTTCTCTCATTCTCTTTCCTTGGATGGTGGCAAAATAAATCAGGGCTGCTTACTAATATCATGCCTAGTAAGCACTGGCCTAGTGGAATTCTGGCAGTCTACTGGGAATGGTAGTGGTATGCCCCTGTCCATTCTCTCTGTGCACCTGTGTAAGGGGCTACTCAGTTCTGGCCTTAGGGAAGGGTTTTTAGTCAATGAAATCCATCTTTACATGCACAAACATACTTGCAATGTCTCTCCTGAATATGACTAACTCTCAAAGACACAGAAATCAATGTTTCTGAAGTTTTTCTTGGCACATGCATTTCAGGCTACAAGAGTCTTCTTACCAAGTTACCTCACTGCAGGTTGTGATATCATCTGTGGACAGTAGATGAAGTAATGGGTTAAGCAATGAATGATGTGGCCAACGTGTGTGGGAACATGTTGCAGACTCTGGCTTGACTGACATAGTAGGCAAATCAATAAGACTACAATATTTATCTATTTATAAATATTTATTGAACAAATTAATTGTTATAACTATCACGGTGATGTAGAACAGGTTTGTAGGGCAAAATGCTGCCCCTATTGGTGGCAGTTTCAAGAGACTCATTGATTTCAATCAGCCCACTACTTCACCTCCAGTTTTTTTCTATCTCAGTAGAAGCTAAGCTCATTTAAAAAAGTCAGAACGCCTCTTATTTATGTCCTTCATATACTTATAAGGGAGAAACCTACAACTGCAAAAAATACTGCTTTTCAGTATTTTCTTTTTAATGTAAAGAGCCATGACTCATCTTCTGAGATGGATCCCTTTCCAATGAGCAAAACATTTCACTAAATATAACATGGGTTAGGGACTTACATTTACAGCTACAAACCCATTTTCCTCAGAGATTACAATATCCAAAACATTATAAATTCCAAGATAGCTTACAAATGACATGGATTTTGCATGGCCTTTCATTGGAGGATATTGAATCACTTTTCAAATATTGCTTCATTAAATCTTACACCACCTGAAGGTAGCAGAGAGATATCTACTGGGAACCATTTCACCCACTCTTTATCACAGTAATGTGGAATGCATTCCATAGATGCAGCTTAGCTTAAATGAGTAACGAGAAGGTACTGCATTCAATATCACACAGTATACTGAGTGTCGAGCTGTTTTTTGCAATAATAATGACTTGTAATACAACAGTTAGCCCCATAGGGCTTGTCCAGATGAGCGCGCATGTGTATTTGCAGCATCTCAAACCCCTTTGAGATGCTGCAAGATGCATGTGCAGGAGCAAAAAAATGTTCCCCACACTGCATATTTGCAATGCAGGGACAAA
>NW_017728995.1:53242852-53249388 GCF_001723915.1 Gavialis gangeticus
TAATAATGACTTGTAATACAACAGTTAGCCCCATAGGGCTTGTCCAGATGAGCGCGCATGTGTATTTGCAGCATCTCAAACCCCTTTGAGATGCTGCAAGATGCATGTGCAGGAGCAAAAAAATGTTCCCCACACTGCATATTTGCAATGCAGGGACAAAATTAGACCCCTGGATATCCAGGAGTAAAAAAAAAACCACGCCGCAGAACAGCAGGGCAAGGCATGATCCCAGACCATGCCTGGAGGCAACCCAGGAGTCAGTCCTACAGTCAGTCCTCCAAGAGAGATGTTCTGATATCTGGTCAGAGCATCTCTGTGGTGTTCCTGCTGCCCTCAGAGTAGCAGGAGCACCACAAAAGTCTTACTCTCAAAAGTAAGTTAGGGACATGGGGTGTAGGGGGGCTATGGGTGAGGATGGGCATGTGTGGGTGTGAGGAGTGGCAAGGGGATGTCAGGGGTGTTGGGAGTGGAAGGAGATGTCATGGGGAGTGGCGGGGATGTCAGAGGGTGTCAACAGTGGCGGGGCTTGCCAGGGGATATGGGGAGGGGAGGGGAATGTTGCGGGGTGTGGGTAGCAGTGGGTGGGAGGGATGTCCCAGTGGATGGGTATGTGGAGGGGCTTGAGCAAGGGCTGCTACAAGCCTGCCCCCCAACCTGGTCCCTGAGATGCCAGTGGCAGGATGCAGCATGGCTGTGGCTCTGCTGCAGGCACAGTGGGCAGTGACGTGGTGCTGTGAGACCTGGGCTCAGTACATGCGGAATGGACCCAGCTTGGCCCGCTCGTACACAGCCTTGGATGTGCCGGGCTGGATCCACTCAGCATGCACACAGCCTGGGTCACACACTGCTGCATTACCACCTGCTGTGCCTGCAGCAGAGTCACAGCCCTGCACAGCCCTTCTTGCTTGCTGCCACCAGCACTGCAGCTGCTGGGTGGGGGAGCAAACATGTGGCAGCCCCAGAGCCATCCCCAAGGGTGTGCAGGGCCAGGGGGTGGCAAGTGGTGGGGGTGGGGGTGGTGAGTGGCCGGAGCATGGAGCCAACAGTGCACAGCAGCCACAGCAGAGCTGGCAGCATATGGCAGGACCCGACCTGTCCCAGACCCGCCTGGCATGACTTGCTAGGCTGGCTTTGCACCAGAGTGAAATGTGCAGCTCTGGGAGGTGCAGCTTCTGTGCAAAAGCATGCTAGCTCCACAGCCTGTGCCAGATTGGGCCCACAAGGTGCATTTGCCATGAGGCTCAGGCACACCCCACTAGTCCACCTGACCCGATTCAACCTGGGCCTCACAGCTAGCATGTGTTTGCACAGGAGCCATACCTCCCAGAGCCATGCATTACACTCCGGTGCAAAGCTAGGCTAGTGAGCCACACCAAGCCAGGTCCCACCACATGCCTCCTCCCCACAGGCACCATGGGGGAAGCAGTGCTGTGACCAGATGCAGGACCCATTGCAGCGTGCAGGGACAGTGGGCTGAGCCAAGCCAGGTCCTGCCGGCACTGGGGCAGCTCATGCTGCCAGGCCGGGCTGGCTCCATGGCAGCAGAACCCGGTGTGGCATGCAGCAGAACCCCATGTGTCATGCCAAGCCAGGTCCTGCCACCACAGAACCGGCCTGGCTTGGCCTGGCAGCATAAGTTTCCCCAGTGACAGCAGGGCCCGGCTTGTCTCAGCGCCAGTGTGTGCTGTGCTGGGTCCTGCTGTCTTGGAACCAGGTGTCCCTGCAGGGTGCCTGGAATCCTGTGGGGGGCATGGCCCTCCAGGGTGGAGCTTGGGCCCTGCAGGGGGTGACAGTCCATGTGCTGTGTGGGGGGACTGCAGCCTGTGGGGGCCAGGCAACACACCCCTCCTGAACAGCCCCCCTACATGGTCCCCCCACACCCACAGTCCCCTCACAATCGTGCCACACCTAGCCACACATCGACCCACATCCCTCCACACCCACTCACACACCCACCTGCCTTCCCCTACACCCCTTCCCACCCTGCTCCTGAAAACACCACTTCCCCATCACACACCCATCATGTGAGAAGACAACCAAATACACACATCAGTACATATAGATATTTAGAATTTATTTTATTATTATGATAGAGAGACTGGTAGGCTTCCAAATTGCTTTAACATTGTAAATATATCAATAAAGCATTGCCCAACTGATCCCTCTCTCTTTCTCTCTCTTTCTATGTATGTATATATAGTGGTCTTTTGTTCTACTTGTGAAAGAACATGGATTTGAGATGTCACTGCAGCAGTCCAGCTGGTGCAAGGGGCTAGTGTCCCCAGATACCAATTGGCCAGGCCCCAGAACCTCCTGAGAAGGAATAGCCCTGAGCTGCTTGCTAGGGCAGGTTTTTATATTGCTGGGTCCAGCAAAGGGCAGCTTTTTATACCACTGGGGCCAGCACAGGTGCTGGCCCCAGGCTCTAGCTCTCCCTGGCTACAGATTCAGGAGGAGTCAGGCAGGTTTATTTTGACCCAAGTGGCACAATTTGCTCCACACCAAAGTGCATGTCCAGACACGTGCACAAAGGCAAAAAGCCCCGGCTCAAATTTGCACCGCTTCTATTTGAGCTGCTGCAAGCACACATGCTTGCATGTGTGGATGCACCCATATTGTACAAAGCCTAATATTTTGGATAAGGGTAGGATCTAAGCAATAAGATGACAGCTAGTTGCAACAAACAGAACTGGAAACCACAAGGCCAAGTTCACACTGGAAACTTTTATCAGTATAGCAATGTCAGGAAAGGCATGCTTTTCAATGAAATTGCTGTAAAAGTTTAGAGTAGACTAATTAGCTGTGGGGTAAAGCATCACTGTCTACATGTGTGATGCTATTAGGCCACAGTAAATTAGTTAATGCCACTATAATATGGTACTGTTGAGGACAGTACTACTGTATGGTGGGTTAATTAATTGCAATTAAAAGCACATGTAAATGCTGACTGCATGTGTAAATTACACCCAGTCAGCCCAAGCAGGAGGGGGCCAGATTCCTGCCTGCTGCCTAACCACACAGCTCCACACTTGCAGCACCCTTTTGCCCCAACCAGCCCCTCTGGTGCCTGGCATCATCATACAGAGTCTGGGGCTGATACCCCATGTCCCTGCCAGCCTAGGCTGAGCCATGCAGGAATGGCCATGGCATAAACTATTCTGCCCCTGCTCAAATTGCTGCTCTCCTGGGCGCATATGTAGATGCTGCCCCTGGGAGTAGTTTACTCTGGCTTAAATTGCTCTGGAGTTTATTGCTTTGAATTAATTTCATGTGTGGTGTGGTGGCAACATGCCCCCACAGAGTTTCAAAGAGGTGGAGGCTCCACGGGTCCCAAAACCCTGAAACCAACGCCCCGTGGGGAAAACTTACCTCCTGCCAGCCTGGCAGTGCAGGAACCAGGACCGCGGCCACAGCTGTGTGAGCTGGCATTACGCTGGCTGTTTAATCAGCTGTTCCCTGCATGGGGAACAGGTGGACCAATCGCGGCGGCCATACCAGCCGCCGCGTGGAAGTTTAAAAGCCCCAGCAGTCCTTGCAGGGAGGGGGAGCCGGAGGAAGAGAGAGGAGGTGAGCAGCACACCAGAGGTGCTGAGGCTCCTGTGGGGAAGAGGAGCGGCACAGCTGGAGCAGCACCGGCAAATAGGGCAGGGGAAATCTTTGAGCCCCCTGCCAGAGGCAGAGCAGGGGGAACAATTCAGCCCCCTGTAGGAGGCAGAGCAGGGGAAGCACTACCACTCCCTGTGGAAGGCAGACCAAGGGGAGCATTCGAGCTCCCTGTAGGAAGTAGGTAAGGGGCAGCATTTGAGCCCCCTGTATGAGGCTGGGGAAAAGGAGGTGGCTCCATGTCCCCCCCCTCCCCAGGAGAATATTTCTTCTAAAGAAAACCAAAAAAAAAAAAGAGAAGGAAAAAAAGATCAAAGAAATAGAGAGAGAAGTTTGAGGCATCAAGTTCGGAAGGACAAGAGCCGACCAAGCCCACTCGGATGTGGGTGCCCTCACCTGAAGCAGGCGGCGAACAAGCCCGTGGGGTTGATGCCACCATCACACCATCACCAATCCAGTTGGCCAGTGGACGGGGTGTAGGGGGCAGAGCCTTGTGGAACTTCGTGTTGAATAATCGTGAGTACTGCCATGGTTGGGAAGCCCTTCCAAGAAGATCTCCGCTGAACCCCCTTTCTTGATAGCTTAACATCAGAGTCATGGCAGGTGAGTTGAGGGGAGGGGATACATACCCGACAGGCTGTGCTACCCATAAGGCCCCAGGGATCACATGTGGATATACTGAAAAAAAGTGGTTTTGCTACTATAATTTATGTCATTTAGTGAACCAGTATAAGCCAAACTGGCCAAGTCACATTTTAATGACATGTACTATGTCTATATTAGGAGTTTGTCATTATAGTTACATAAGCAAAAGATAGGGGACTTCCTGACTTCAGACTAACACAGCTATATAGCTCTCTATACCTCACACCTCTATAGCTATACCAGAAAGCCTTTTCCAGGGTAAATTATGCCCAAAGTAATAACACAAGATGGCTATGAGGAATATAATATGCAGTGGTCACAGCATTTCAGTTTAGCTACTCATTCTTGAGATTTGATAGGCATTCGGACAGAGGAGCAGTGTAAAGGATGCCTTTCAAAAGACTTTGTGGATTATTAGAGGGAGTTCTACCATCCACAAATGTGATATGAGGGGATTGTAGATGTGTCCTATTGAGCTCTTCTTTCACCTTCCTTACCCAAATTAGAGAAGGAAAGGATGAAACAAGGAGAGTCCTCTCTCTTCTCTATATTTTACTGTCTGGTCTCCATGGTCCACCCTTCTTTTGAAATCTTCCTCCTTTCCAAGAGCAGAGGAAGCTCAAGTAAGTTTGTGTGGAATGAACTCCCCATCAGTGCTCATATAACTCTTTCTCATCCCACTTTGCCCTGAGTGTTAGTCCTTTAGGAACCTCCCTTGCTGGGCCTGCTCCTGCCCCCAAACTCTCAAAGGACCTTCTTCCCAATTCCTCACTGCACTGAAAGAGCACTTAATAGGCAAGAGGGCAGGTAATTGGTACCTACATGGAACAGGCCCTAGTGGCTGGAAGGGAAAACTGTAGAATAAATAAGTTTGCCCACCTGAGAGAACAGGAGCATAGAAGCAGAGAGTATAGTAAAGGCTCCTTTCATCCTCCCCCTCTTTTGCTCCTGTATATCTTTTCCACAGAAGATGTAGTGAGTTTCACACCAAAATAGTCTGGGGGTCTGTTTCTGAACTCAAGACTAATTCTACTGCCTGCAAAAGAGTCATACCATCATTAAAATAATAAAACCAAGGATAACCAGAATCACTTCCTAATATGCATTGCCCAAATGAAATGCAGCTACAACACTTCCCTGGAAAATAGAAGAGAACAGTTCACCAAGTTGTCAAAGAAATATTTTATGACTTCTTAGCCAAAAATTTAAGAAGAAAGAAGAAAAAAAGCGCCCAGTGATATGACAAAGTCTTCCCAATAGATTTTTACAAGCAAAGGAAGAAAGGCACAAACAGGACAAAGGTCATAAAAGGACACATAATTAACATAATCAGTGCAGGAAAGGTTTCAGCAAATTAAAATTAAAGAGCCCTATATCATTCACAATACAGGCCTTGAACCCTGTAAGTGTAATGAAGAATGGGCTGCATGTGCACTGGAATAAGGAAAACAATTAAATGACAAGGACTCAAGCCATCAGAGAATGTCTAAGCAGCACAGCGTCAAAAACAACCAGTAATTGGACTTCAAATATCAACAGTCAGACCGCAGACCTATTTTGTATAGGTTTATGATATGCTGATATAAATTCCAAGCAAATTCGAAGTCTTTTTTATTTCCTGTCATTCTTATTTCCTTTTTCAGGGAAACTACGTCTTTTCCACGGGGATAAATACTTGTATGGCTTCCTTTGAACACCCATGACTAATCTCCTATTTGCTCCACTGGAAGCTGGACTGGGACCCATCTGTCTTTCACCCATTATGTACATAAAGGTTTAGCCTTAACTTGCCATTACAGGGCAATAATGTGCCTGGAAACTACATAAATAAATCATGTCCTATTTAATATGAATGTATTTGCACTATCAGATGAGATGTTTCGAATTGGGAGGATATTCACTTTTTTTGTCCCCGGACATCTTGTGGGAAGATCACTCAGCAAAATCTGAGCGGTCGCAAAGCTTCCTATCATGCATGGATGACCTCTACCTGACTCAAGAAGTCTACGGGCCAATGAGAGGTAAAGCGCTGCTTGACATGGTACTGGCTACTGGGGATGACCTAATAGGCGACCTAGTGATAGATGGGAAGCTGGGTGACAGCAACCATGAGCTGATCACCTTCACCATCTGCCGTAAAGCTGGCAAGTCAGTCAGCAACACAGAAGTCCTTGACTTCAGAAAAGCCGACTTTAACAAGCTCAGGAGGCTGGTCAGTGAGACCCTAAGGGACCACGACCCCAGGGGGAGGGGAGTTCAGGAAGAGTGGTTGCTCGTCAAGGGAGCGA
>NW_017728995.1:53259535-53280199 GCF_001723915.1 Gavialis gangeticus
AACAGACCTTATGATGACAGGCTGAGAGCCATGGGGCTCTTTAGCCTGGAAAAGCGCAGGCTCAGGGGTGATCTGATGGCCACCTATAAGTTTATCAGGGGTGACCACCAGTATCTGGGGGAACATTTGTTCACCAGAGCGCCCCAAGGGATGATGAGGTCAAACGCTCATAAACTACTGCAAGACCATTTCAGGCTGGACATAAGGAAGAATTTCTTTACTGTCTGAGCCCCCAAGGTCTGGAACAGCCTGCCATCCAGAGGTGGTACAAGCACCTACATTGAACACCTTTGAGAGTAAATTGGATGCTTATCTTGCTGGGATCCTATGACCCCAGCTGACTTCCTGCCCTTCGGGCATGGGGCTGGACGAGATCCCTTCCAGCCCTAATGTCTATGAAAACTATGAAATCTCTCATACACCTATTTATATCTGACCCATCATTATAAAACAATGGCCCCATCTACCTGTGCAGGTAAAGTTGTGATAGGATCTAATATATGATCTACACAATCATGGTCTGCTGCCATGCCACACATACACAGCAGGAGGTGCAGTCGTTGGACCATATATTTGATCTCATTGTGCCTTACTGCTGGTGCTGGGGGCTTGTCAGATTCCCCCTGCACTGGGAAAAAGATAGTTCCCATGGCTGGGACCCCCTCAAATGACCCTTTTGAAATGAGGGGGTCCCAGCCACTGGGGTGTCCCACATATCCCTGGAGCTGGGGAATCCAGGCTGCTGCAATACCTCAGGCCGAGAGGTTTCACTCACCTCTGAGCCTGAGAGATGGCAGGTGCCATAATCCCCCAGCCCTGGGCATTTCAGGCATCTCCAGGGCAGCTGTACCACTGCCTGCTGGGTCCCAGCTAGGTCCTAGCACCCACTGTTCACAGGTGCTGGACTCTGGGTCCCCATGTTACCATGACCCAGATTCAGCAGCTGCTGCACTAAGAGTCACCTCAGTTGCAGGACTCCCAGGCATGGCTGGGCATGGTGAACTGTCCGGTGATGGGACTCCCAGCTGCAGAGGAGACTCTGCACATGTAAATTAAAACTCGATAGCAACCAGCTATAAAGTTAGTACACATTTTTGAGGTCTAAATTTATAGCTGGTTGGAGGTTTTATGGCATTATAGGTACTTTGTACATGTAGCTAATCTCAAGGTAATTACATAATTAACCAGTTAATTGAGCAATACCTGTAACATGTAGAGTAAGGCCAATATAATATTTATTATTGCTACAAATACCTGCATAAATTTAATCTGTAAACTAGACTCATTTGTAAAGTTTCATTAGTCTCTTTGTTTCTATGCTCTTTTGTGAAAAGTATATTTCCTGTCTCCAGATCTGAAAAGGGTCCAAAACAAATAATAATAAAACTCACAACAAAATTCAGAGTCTGGACCATTCTTGTCCATAGAAAAATCTGTATAGGAGTAAACATATCATTAAAAACTTAATAACAGCAGAAACTTCTTGCATTTTTTTTGGATTGTAAGAGAGAATATGAAGCCTTGTAGAACAGCCAAAGCAGCACACTGAGGTATCAGTATAAATAAAGAATCATTCAGGCGGTCTGGTCCACAGCGTAGGGATGTCAACTAAATAAGTAGAGCCAATGCTGCTTGTATTATTTATTTTTGTTATGTTTTAGTATGTGATTTGAATATTAATCAAATCATAACACCAAAGCCAATTGTTTCATGGATTCGCTACTAAAGTGATTGCTGGCCCTAATGCCAGGCTGCAAATGGCTACCCCCTACGGTTGCACACTAGATTTCATTTTACAGAAAGTTTTATGATATTCCAGGTCTTGACTAGGTATGTACTACCCAATTTTACACGTAATAGCTGCTTTCATCCCCAGCTTAACTGGCTGCAAATACACCACAAATACAACTTTTTAAAACTTCATAAGGGCATGACTGTAAAGTACTTTCAAGGGGACAATCATGTGATGTAATTTCTGTCTGCACCCCTAGATCCCTAGTTAGGTCAAGTGTGATCTAAGTCTGTCTGGACCTCTAGAGCTAAGTGTGAACTACACAGAAGTTCAGGACAGGTAGATCAGTCTAAAAATGGCTGATCCGAGGTTGTCTAACAGAGATCAAGTGGGCCATTTTAAGCTGATCTGCCCTGAACTTCTGTACAACTCCCAGTGCAGACCCAGGGCTGAAAAAGCCCAGCTTCTGGCCCAGTCCAGGGGCTGCACTTTTCCTACCCATCTCGATGGCTTTTAGTCCCCAGCCACTCCTCTCACCCCAAAAATGGACAACCCTCCCCATGGAGCAGCCCACCAAACACCCCAATCCCACAAGATGCTCCCAGTGCTGGTTTTACCAACATTTAATAGTGCCAGAAGCTGAAGATGTCACTTAGGGTGGTGGGAGGGATGGGCAGGATGGGGTGGTAGGTTCATGGGGTAGGGGCTGTTCACTTGAGGTGGGAAGGTTGGAGAACTAAAAATAGCCGCTAGTCCCAGGGGGTGGGGGACAGAGCATCCCATTCCTCCAAGCCCCCTGTGGACCCTACTAGCCCCCCAAATCTTGCCAACCATCCTGGATCCCACAACCCTCCCCATCCTTCCCATGAACACCAACAGCCACCAATCTCCCCTGTGGATCCTGCTTGCCCCCATGATCACCCAAGCCTCCATAGACTCTACTTATCCCCCTGATTTGCTCCCCTAGAGCCTCCTTGCCCTCCCTCCAAATTGCCCAGGCAGCCCCCCACTAGTCCCCCCATCCCAACTTACCTTAGATCTAACCTCCCACTAACCTCCCCATTTTAACTCAGTCTAACCTCCCACTAACCTCCCCAAATGTCTGTACATACTGTAAGACTCCAATCCTACAAAGATTTACACACATGCTTATTTACACTTTCAGTTGTCCAAACTGGCTACACATCTAATGACAAGGGCCTGATGTTCTTCTGCAGTTATTTTCACCTGTGTAGAAGTAGTGCAGGGAACATGTACCAAGTAATTTTAAACCTATTTTGCAGTGATGCAAATAACTACACAAGATATAAGGAAGTGGAGAATCAGATCCACTGGCTCCAGATGAAAAATAGAGAATTCCAGACAGGTGGAATGTATTTAACTATATGATTTGAACCTGGTTCCCCTCAAGCTCTTCTGTAGGAACTGAATTGAACTATTAGCTAAAAGGGAGGAAGCACCATGACTTTTATGAGCTAACTGCTCAGTTCATTCGATTTTCCTGCAAGTAACTGAAATTACATTTTTTGAGTCAAACATAATATAATTTGGGGTCTTCACATCACCAAAAAACCCCAAAACTAAATTTCTGTTTGGTCCAAACCTCTCATTTTTCAGTTTGGTCTTAAAAAAAATTATTTGCACAATCCTACTAGATATATAGGGAAAGAGTTCAAAATACTAATGCATCAACCTCTCACTATGATAGTCTTTCAAAGATGAAAATCTTGCCATAGCTTAAAGTACCTACACCTCCATCTCTCCAGTCAGTTAAAATGTGACCTCTGTGCAATCCTCACTTTCAAACTCAGAAACTGAAATTAAGAATAGCATGGAGACCTGTAGTTGCTGCATAGCATATGCTACCACTAATCAAATTTAGATTTTTTGTGTGAAAAGTCATCTTCTCAGCTCAGCCATATGGCAGCAGTTTCTCAGCTATCCAAAGACTTCTATTCTGTTTAGTCACACCCCGGGTTGGTTAGAAAGCAACAGAAATCACAAGCTAAATATCCAACCTTAAATAGCATTTATTTTTTCAAGGCATGTTCACAAAACACTGAAGGAAAATGTGGAGTCTTTTTGTTTTTACTCACTGCTATTCCTAGATGGACCTGGTAGGGAAGAGAACTAGGATAGTATCCAGCTAATTGACAGCTTGACTTATAAAACAAAGAAAATGTTTCCCCTGACGCAAGGGTTTTTAGATGTTGTAAGTACCTAGAGCCCTGGAATTGCATCCTTGGTCTATCCAGCAGCCTGCTCACAGGCTGCAGATGCCACTTTCCCACTGCATAGTAAAGACAACAAACAACTCCCTCCCACTTCACGTGTTCCAATCTACTATTTCAAACAGAGTCCTTTGCTTTTTATCCTAAAGTGGTACTTGTTAAAAGAGCTGTGACCACTCAAGCTATTTCCTTTGAGGACGATAACACTGCTGCAGAAGCTTCATTATTATGCTAATCGAGCACAGTCTGAGCAGCTTTCATAACTGCCACATTAAATCATCTACCAAGGGGAGGCCTCAAGAGCCATTTGCATTGTACCGTATGCATATTAATGAAGCCAGTAGCTGCAGAGTTGTTTTTGAAGCAATAGGCAGGTAAAAAAAAAAAAATACATAATTTTGATGTCTGAAAAACTTGAGATCAGTAAACTTCAGGAAGGTATCATAGGTTCAGGTCAGAGGGTTCGTTCTGTTTGCAGTAAATTAGAACTGATTTAAAAAACAAACAAACCCCCCCCCCAAAATGAAATAGAAATCTGAGAAACCAAAAAATATGCATCCACAGTCAGGTGTAATGGCTCAAAAATATCAACGCATTCCAGCAATAACAATTCTAGCTCTTTGACTAGATGATCCACCACCAGTTTCAATGTGCTGTCTCTTAAATCTAATATATATATAGACACACACATATACATACATACATACTTACATACACACACACAGACACACAGACATATATATGTATATATATACACACATACACACATATAACCAAAACTGGCCACCAGGATGGCCCGAAACTCTTTATACAAATGCCCTTGGATCAAAGGACTAACAACACAGAAGACAAGATGACCATGGAATAAGACAAACATACAGATTTAAATCAGCCAGTGATTTAAGAAAAAAAAGAGATCAGAAAGGAAGAGATATACATTCAAAATATGGGTGAACAGAACATTTATGGGGGAGTGGGAACCATTCCCAATGTCCCACATTTCCAGAGAAATTTCCAGAAAAAATGTTTACGAAATGTTTTAGGACACACTCTTATTCTCCCTGTACTTATTTTTCACTACTGATGGTCCAGTCTTCTCCTTCCTTTCCTCTTCTTACATCTGGACCCAGGTAGCCCTTAGACTGGGATCCTTCAGACTTCTGAGGACTTCACGCTTAGATCTTCCGCATGTTGCAACAAACATGAGATTGAAGGCAAGATGATACCAGTGAAAGAACTGACCTGGACCTCTGAAGGGAATACATTACTTTAAAGGTCTGAACCCCTGAACATACAAAAAATATGATATTTATTTACTTTTCAAAACTGTGACAGTTTCTGTAGACAATTGCTATGGAAACCACAAGGAGGCTAGGACATTACGTGTGTGTAAAAATAAATAAATAAATAAAGAGCAGGAAGTGACATGACCTTCCATTTAATCTTTACTCAAAATGGATGAGTCTTCACTTGCCAAATAAAGCACTACTAAAAATAAAATTTAAAAGGTTGAAATATATCTTCAAACTTAAGGAGAAGAAAGAATGAATTGGAGATTGAATGGGTCTGCTGTCAAGATGCCTCTTTATGGTTTTCATAAACATCTAATAAGAAAATTCAGGATTTTAAGATTATAATATTTATTTGCACAAAAAAGATTATTTCTTTCATGGAACTTACAAACAAACATTCTTTACCCAGGCCATGCCAGCTTTAATGTACTTTTGAAGATCCATAAATTGTCCTATGTGCTTTTCCAACCTCATTTTCCAGTTGTTTCAATAATCTGTTTCTTGCATGATATCTTTTTGCATGATGAAATTCCATTCAGCAGTTAATTCTATCATCTCATAACCCATTCCTTCACCCCCTGCTCCCTCCCCACTCCGACACTTGAAGTTTCATCTTTCTCACTTTTAAGACTTTTCCACCAGACAATATCTTCATCATATCAATTTCACTGGGTACATTGAGAGGTACCATATCATCTCCTGCACTGAAAAGATCTAAGCTTAAATTGACCTCTCTTTAACATTTGAATTCTGGTTTTAATTTCAGGTCTGGATGATTTAAACTAAATAGTAGGGTATAAACCTAAATTAGAACAATTTGAGGTTCACCAGCACCAATCTGCTGCAGATGCTTTTTTTAAAGTTAATTAGGTATATAAGCAGGCACATATGGGTATTATAACGCCTATCATGCATGATCCACTTAAGGTAGTTTAAAAATATCAGACCCTCAAGGGAAACTAGACTATACCACTCTTGGAAAGAAAAAAAATTGTTCAAATGGGTCTTGAGTCTCAGTGTATAACTAAGTTTAAGATAATGTATATGATACTACTATGCTGTCATAGAACAGTATAATGCCATATTATATAAAAGGTCCTCTGGCTAGTGAAAATATAACATTAGCTGTCAGATATAAAAACATGCTTATACAAATAGATATTTTTGTCTTCAAACCACGTTCCACTGAAACATTAACAAATGTTTTGAGTGAGTTCCCAACAAAGATGAAAGCTTATTTTAGCAAATGAATAAAACCTTCATCACTTAGAAGTGCCTACAAGTAATCCCAGAATTATAGATACATTTTGTTCATTTCTTATATACTTTGCCCAATCTTGGTTGGGATTATTTATTATGATGTATGTGTTTTGTGGCAAGAATGGCTTTTTCCAACACAATGGGATCTTTGGTGCTACTGAAATGCTGTTATTACTACTATTAATGATCATGCATATGATTCATGTGCAGTGATACAAAGGTGCATTGTAGCAATTGACACATGCGCATCCCAAAGCATATCCTTTCTTTCCACAAGTAGCACAGGTACCCAGTAGAATTGGAACAAAGTGATTTTGTTATATAAGCAAACGCTACAAGCAAATGAATGTATCCTGAAATCTTTATTTATTGATACTAATGGTTCAATTCTACCACCAAGAGCAACTTTGTGAGTCATAGCAGACCCATGAATAAACAATCATAGTTCTCTCAACTAACGGGGCTTACATTTCAAGATAGATTCTTACTAACCAAGAAGTCTTAGTGAAGTCAATGGAATAATTTGCATGACCAAATCTTCACTAACTTAAATTAAAGGTTTCATATTGCAACCTTGCTATGGGCAACAATAATTTTCTCCATATAACAAATATTAATTTAGTAGGCTGGAGTTCAGTAAGATGAATCCTTTGTCTAACAGCAATGTTTACCTAAGAAATATAGTAATCCTTGCCCCTCTGCAGTTCTCCATACTTTTGGATAGATCTTTAATTTATATGATGCTCTGATCTAATCATATATTATTGTTCAAAATAACTATATTTTCCAGCATCCCCAATTCATCATCACTATAAATTGGCCAACATCCAAAGTTCTTCAATGTCATACGGATGCTGATATAACAAATTGATGATGTTCAAAACAAAATCTATATTTATTAATAGACCTAGCATACTAAAAACCCAGGTTATAGGAATGTGTACATATGTAACGCTATTTCCTAATTTTGTAAAGTGAGTTATTTCACCATAGGGAAAATTTAATACAATAGAGTGCATGTGCCTGGACCCTTGCCAGAACCTGTCTGTTCAGGAATTTCATCCACTTTAATAAGCTGCTGGTCTCTGGATCTCAATTAACCAGGCAATCTGGTGCTAACACATAGAACTCAGGAAAGAGAAACAAGATTTCCCAGGCTCTCCATCTGGACTACACTGGAATATTTGCAAGTCTTCTAAATAAAAATGGGATTTCATACTGCAGATAAAACTTAAAATTATGAATTACAGTGGGGGAAAGAGAAGGTAGTGTAGTACCATCAGCATGGGGCCCCTAATAAAGGTTATTTGTGATGGGTTACATCAATCATTATCAATCTGAATTCAGCATCCAGGTCTTCATTGTGTCCCAAATGTGTCTGCAAATGGGCACTTCCAAGCATTTCCAGCCTACCCACTGCTTCTCACATACATCAAATCCAGAAACACAGTAGTGAAGCTCCTCTGGAGACATCTCCTCTGGGGGCATCTCCTGATCTAAAGCATACCAGAGAAAGAGACCTCAGGAGTGAACATGGGCAAGTCCCCACAGAGCACCTTTACCACTGCATTTCTGGTTTGGCACATACAAGCAGGAGCAAGTATGTGAGGATGTTTGGAAACATCTCTTCCCAGATACACTGCAAACATGGTGGAGACTTGTCCTTTGTTAAACAGTTTATTGATAAATACAGTTCTGGTGTAATCCAAAATCTGCCACAGCTGCTAACTTCTCTCCAAGACTAAGTGGAGCTCTGGGTAGATTCAGGGTTCACCTGCATGGATCAGAATACAAGAAAGGGGCTCATTTTTCTGCAGTTATAACTGAACCACAGAATATACATGCATCAAAGGCATCATGTGACAGAATAAATCATGAAACTAAACTTATTTTATGTAAGTGTCACAAGGGAATTAATAGAGATGGAACCCATAGCTTTTTGTACATAAAATCCCATAAAATTTAATAGATAATTCTATCCCTTCCATATATTTTTCAGCCACACTATAGAATTCTATAGCAGGGATGCAAGTATTGAATTCTTAAAGAAAGCTTAAATAACTTACTGAAAGACTATTATTTCCTACCAAATTCCATAAGACTCTTCACACTTTCTCTTTTTTATATAATGCAATAAGGGCCAATTTTCTTCTCCCATTAACAGCTTTATAGTCTCCTTTTTCTTTAACCATTTCCTTTGCATGCCCCTGGTAATACAGTGTCTCTCTCACTATATGGTTTACAAGCATAGCAAAATAGAGCCTCAAACTAAGTTGTGGTATGTAGACTTTCTCAATACTTACCCAAAGACTGACAGCAACTGGGGACTGGATGTGGGTGAACTAATTGAAACTGTACCCAGACAAGACAGAAGTCATGGTGGTTATCAGCTCTCATGAACTGCAGGAGATAGGGGCATCTATCACTGATGGAGTTCAGTCTCCCCTTGTCATTCAGGTTCACAGCTTTGATCCTTTGCAGCACTGGGATTCTCAAATCATAGTGGTGACTAGGTGTGCTGGCACTTTTGACCAACTCCACCATGGGGGAAGGCTGCAACACTTTTCAGATTCAGATCTGACAGCTGTTGTTCATGTTCTTGTAACTTTGAAGCTAGACTACTGCAAAGTATTCTAGAAGTGACTACCTTTGAGGACTCTCTGGAAGCTGCAACTGGTACAGAACACGGTTGTCCACCTTCTGAGGTGGGCTGGTTGCAAAAAGCATACTACTCCACTGCTCCAGAGTTTGCACTGGCTTCCAGTAAGCTTTTGGGCACAATTTAAAGTTTTGGACTTGACCTATAAAGCCATAATAGCCTGGGCCCTTAGCACATGAGGGACCACTTCCTCCCTCACCTTCCACTGTAATCCCTAAGGTCATCAATGAGAAACCTTCTGCAATTACCACCTGTGCGCTAGGTTAGTTTGTCACTTGTGGCTCAGTTTTAGAGCTTCTCCATCAATGCAGCCCATCACAGCATAAGTCTGGGCATCTTCAGGAAACAGTAAGGCCTTTTCATCTGGGCAAGCTTTTAGCAGGAGGGCATGTTGGGGAATTTGTCTGTTGTTTAAGCCATGCTGAGCTTTTTAGGGGGAGAGAGCAGCATATAAATTCAATAAATAAATAAATATGTAAATAAAAATAAATGGAAATGTGTCTTTCCTAGTGTATTCTAAGCAGAGGTAATGTAAACCCAATATAGTGGTTCTCAACCTTGTTACACTCAAGGCACCCCTTAGAAAATGGCAGCTCAAAGTTGTCACGTGTGTTTTTGACTATACAAAAATAGTAAAGCAATTCCACTGTTGCAAAGAACCCAGAAAGACCACAACAGGACAGAATGTTTTTAGCACTATTAATTCCTATTTAAAATCTCTGTCCATTTCCAGATGAGCATGGCCATGTGGTATTCATATACATACCATACATTCAGGTGTTTTCCATGCTGCAAGGTAGCAGCATGGAGGGTCTTTTGGCCCCAGAAGATCCTGGGATTAAAAAAAAACCTGAGGAAAAAAAAAGCAGCATGGCAGTGCATGTGGGGACAGCATGCACCACTCAAAACCAGAGCCTGGTTGACTTGGAGCCACACTCCAGCTGCCAGCCACACTCCAAGTGGCAGGAACACCACTGCTGTAGCCCCAGGAAACCCCAGGACTGCAGGAAGGCTGGTGGGGCCAGCCCAGTCCTGGTCCCAGTCTCCCCTACCCCACCTAGTGTAACATGCATGTGCCAGAGGGCGCATGGCACAGGTGTGCCCTGTGGACCAGTAGCATCAGTACAGGGTGTCCTACTGCTAGTTCTCTCCAGGGAAACAAATGTGCACACTCATGTGGACACAGCCTCTGGGTCTATCTTGTATATCATATTTGCACACCTCACAGTGCTAATTGTGCAACACCCCATGGTACCCTTGAAAGGATCTTCATCACCCTTGTTGAGAATCACTGATCAAATACAATAAAATAGATTTACCAAATTACATGCATACATTATACATTTTCCATCAGAAAAAGAAGTGAAAAATGTTTAATTGCTTTTTTGTAATGGACTAAAACCATGACACATGAGTGTATAGAGGTGGGTTTTGTTTATTCGGGTTTTTTTACTACTTATTAAAAGAAAATACAGGGAGGTCAGGCTGGAATGTGATCCATAAAAAGTAGAGGTAGGCATCTGTGGCAACTCACTTTATCAGAGCAAGCAAATGCAAATAGGAAGTAGAGCAGTATCTAGTAATTTACTTAAAAAACAATTTTTTCTGCTCTCTTTGTGTATTTTCTGTCCACAGCTCTTTCTTTTTCAAAGTCTCTAGAAGATGCCTCAAAATATTAAATATTCTTAAATGTGGTAGCAAACTTAGTGGTGATGCAAATAGGTGTGAAAGTTACAAATAAACTGCCCATTGGTTGCATATACACAACTCCTACTGACTTAAATTGGATTTAGCATGCAAAACTGAAGGATAATCAGACTGAGGTTTAAAGAGGTGAGGTTGAATACCAAATCAGCAAGGCAGGTGTAGAAAATAGATATTTATGCTTGCAAAGGGCATAACTAGAAAATCATCTCATGAGCGCAAAATGATAAAGTAGGGGAAGGTCCTGATAGTTTTATATCCTTCTGGTAGCTGACTACCTTGTTGAAGTGGCTTCTGCCCTTGTAATGTAAGATATATTTGTTTTGTAGACCGCAAAACATCAGATTGCTAATACATCACACAAACTGGTTATTTATATCTGGTCACTGGAACTAGATCCACAGGCATGTTCTAATCTTAGCCTTAATCTGCTGGTTAAGACAGGTTTCTGAATGATTTCTGATACTGCTGTAAGGCACTCCATTGTCTCAGGCAAGCAAGGTTCTTTGAGTAGATGTGATACCTTTTATTAGACCAACTGAGTAGTTTGGGAACAGTTCTTAGAAAGCTTTCGGGTGCAGTCACCCTTCGTCAGGCATAGGGAGTCTCTGTTGGTCTGAGACTCCAAGGAAAGAGAGAAGCTAAAAGAGCGGCAGGATGTCAATGAAAATATAAATAGGTAGAAATTAGAAAGACAAAAAGTAAAACAGGTAAGGGAGGGGGTGGACAGCCGGGGGGAAATGGCCAAAGGGAGACATTACAGTGAT
Source organism: Gavialis gangeticus (assembly GCF_001723915.1). Lineage (NCBI taxonomy): Eukaryota > Metazoa > Chordata > Crocodylia > Gavialidae > Gavialis > Gavialis gangeticus. Next base: position 53,271,181 of record NW_017728995.1, read on the forward strand.
AGAATACAAGGTAGAAAAGAAGCTATCTATAAAAAAGGAAATAGTTGAAGATCAGGAAAACAGGAATGAGAGAAGCTATAAGTGTCACAAGATGACAGCGAAAATATAGAAATTAGAAAAACAAAAGGTAAAGCAGGGAAGGGAGGGGGCAGAAAGCAGGGTGGGGGGGAAGGGCCAAAGTGAAAAATTACAGTGGTGATAATAGAAGGTGAAAAAGAGGGTATCAGTGAAAAAGGAAATAGTTGGAAATCAGGGAGACAAAGGGCAGAAAAGTAGGGGCGGGGAGGGGAGAAAAGGTTGGGGAAAAGAAGTCAGAGGTCAGGTCAGGCAGATACATGGTGAATCAGCTGTCAGGCAGGGTAATGGGTCATGAATCCAATGTCTATATTGAGCCCATGATTTACAGATCCAGTGAATACTTATGAAGTGAAATTCATAAGCTCACCTACAGAAGGTGTTTTATAAGTTCTCTTTGAGGATTAGAACTGAGAGATCGGAGGAGTGAGTGTCCTGGGAGAAATGTGCCCCCACAGGTAGTTGGGTATTCTTGTCTTTGATAGATTTCCAGTGTGCATTCATTCTGGTGCACAATTATTATTTGGTTTCTCTTACATATTTTCCATCAGGGCATTTGGTCACTGGCTGAGATATATAATATGTTTGGAGGTGCAGCTGTAAGATCCAAGAATGCTGATGGTTCTGTTGTGGGGCGTAGTAATTGTGGGGGTGGTGGAGATGTGTTGGCAGGTTTGCATTTCTTGTCCTGGCATGGTCTGGATCTATTGGGTGTGGTTTGGGTCATAGGAAGTTTGCTTCTGATGATGTCAGCAAGGTTCGGTGCTTGTTTAAAGGCTAGGATGGGTGGTTCTGGAAAGATCTCTTTAAGAACGAGGTCTTGTTCTAGCATAGGTTGCAATTGTTTGAGGATTGTCCAAGTAGGTTCCAGGAAAGGATGCTATGCCATAACTAATGGTGTGCGATTTGTGGGGATTTTCTTTTTGTACTGCAGCAAACCTCCAAAAACCCAGATCCATTGTCTCATTTATTCTTGAGTCAGGCAGCTTCTTTGCCCAAGCTTAGCAGGGGTCACTGAGAGAATATCTTATCAGTGCCTGAAATGCATGTTTTCTGGTCCACAAAAATTGATTTTTTTTAATATTTGGTTTCATCCCAAATCTGTCTCCTGCCATATTTCAACTCCCTAAGCCAAAGAATAACAGCACCAGATATTTTTCAAAGAAAAGATTGTCACTTCTTCATGACATGGACTAAATATTATTTGTATAGAACCATTTTGGCTGAGATTTTTCAAGAAAATTCAGCCTGAAACACACAACATGCATAGTCAGTTTAGTCCCCCCAAAATTAATGGTCACTGAAGTTATGAACAACTGAAAGAAGAGGTCTTTTAATGGCAGATGATAAAAAACCTTAATAAGTGCTAGTGCTACCAGTCCACACCTATAGTAATGCAGTTCTAAGATTTTAAAGAACTATGGGTGCTGTCTTTTAAAATGAATAATAGATGTCATGAGAGAATGGTATATACTTTTCTGGTGTTTTTTCTCCTTGTCTTCTGCTTTTTACCCAAGTTTCATTTTTCTGTTGTTTTCTCCTCCGCTTAGTGAAAATGCTAGACATCTGGGCTTATAAATATCCCACAAGTATTGGTGCAAATATGACAGTAACTTTACGTTGATCTGTGGACTATTTAGCATTAAGAAAACCTCTGTCAGCATTAGTCCAGCGTGGCTGTATATTTTCCTCCCAGTGGAGGCTTGCTACATTTGATTACTGTGCTCAGTGACATGACATAACTTGATTCACACTCTAGATCTTCATTGGGTAGATTGAGGTCAGGGTATAATAAATTGCATCAGTTTATCGGTGTGATCAATTGATTGCAAGGTCAAATATGGCCTAAATCCAAGAGAATATTTTAATACTCCAGACTCTGGGCATTTCCCTGAAATCAATGACTACTTGAAAGTCTTGATAACTGGAGACTTTGGGCCATTAACGGCAGAAGGTCATTAAGTGCCCAAGAATTGTTATGGCTCTTACAACCTTTCTTATCTACAAAAAAACAGTTAAACATACAGGAGTAACAAGACCATTGAAGTTATCAGGAAATAGCAGTGGCTGCACTGATGTGAATTACCATTTAATTTCCATTGTTTACTTATGGAGAGTTGCCATGTAGTGAGCACAAATGTAAATGCAAGGTTACTATGGGATTGGTACTATGCAATTGAGCTCAACTTCAGAATGACTCGTACCTGTAAGAGCATTCTGAGTCAAGCCTGATTTTTAGGTTAATTGTGCTAATCAAGTTGTTATATCATGATTAGCACCTACAGAACACACATCAGTCTTTCTACACTTGGACTTAGTCTACAGCAGAGGTTCCCAAACTTATTATTGTATACCCCCTTCCAGATTTACCAGATGCCCATGTACCCCTACCAGCATACATTTTACATTTAACCCCTTAATGTCAATTATTATTATAATGAAAATTAAATCTGCCATTCTACAATTTCTCACGCATACATCCCAGAGACATCTTGCCAGTGGTATGCAGACCACCACTTAGGAACCCCTGGTCTACAGACTTAAAAGCCAGGAACACTCTGAGTGTATCCACACCCAAAGCTCTCATCTGGTGCCAGGGATCCTGCTTTCTGCTGTCAAATTTAGTCCACCTCTGCCAAATGAAGTAAGGCTTCTCCTGCCACCGAACAGGTAACGGAAGAAGTTAAGGAAAGTTTTGCAGTCCCTCCAGCAGCTAATGTGTTTCTGGAATATGGTTGGTGCTCTGGCAACATAGTTGCTGGATGGAATGACACAATAATGTCAGAAGCTCATGGTGGTATATGTGCTCTGGGGACTTGGCTACATCCGCATAGAAGGATGTGTACAACCTGCTGCCTATTGAATTCACAACCCTGAGGTAAACCTGGGTATCAGAGTTAGGTTTCTCAGAATCGGAGTCACATAACGGTGCCATTTAAAATAATGAATAGGAGAAGCAGAAGAGAAAGGCATGGTGAAGTACTATATCTTGGAATAACTTGGGCACTTAAATCTGGGTTTCTCAGGATTCGTAAGTATGAACCCTCTCCCAGACAAAGGCAGTTAAGCCATTTCCTCAGTGAGTGCGGAGCCTGTAGTCCTTTCAAAACCAAAGAGAAGCATCTTGCCAACACCATTTTGTGTAGAGGTAGATATGGTCTGAGCATACTTAACAGATAAGGTCCTAAAATAACTCAGGTAGGGCAACACTATTTTATGAATCCCATTAGGTCTTATTTATGAGATGGCATGGGGCTGTCAGGATCTAGATAATCATACATATGTCCAGTACCAGAAATGTATGCCACCCATGTTACTTAGGTTGCTAAAGATTAAATTGGTGTGACTTATACTTCATGGAGATTTCTTTGACTCATCTGGGCTCCTCATTGGATAATGTAGTTTATCAGACCTTGTACAGGGTTGTGTCTAAAGCTGTAAGGCAAATTGAAAGAAAGTGAGGTCTCAAATATATTGATATTTAATTGATCAAAATAGGAAGAAAACATTGTTTTTAGCATGCATGAGACCTTACAGGGAAATGTATTTTTTTTAAAATTTTTGTTTGAAATTGCTAATATTTGTCCTCTTAATTGGTAGGAGATTTTGTTTCATTTTGTTTTGGACATACACTAGAACAGTTAACTTGTATATCATTGTATTTTGTAAATACAATTCTGGCTTATTTCCAAATAATAAAATCATCTGGTGTTCAGTAGAAAAGTCATGTTTTCTCATGATAAATGATGTTACTAACTATAAAGAAGGTTTATTTTTCTCCTCTGGGTAAGCTATGCTTTTCAGATCACATTAATTTGTTTTAGACTTTCATTCTAGAAGCAGTGACAATTGGGACAGCAGGATGTATTAAAAACAAAACCACCTTGTGAGATTTAGATTCAAGAGTCTTTTTCTATGCCTGTTTTAGTTTCACCTCTGCCCCCAGATCTTTCTGGTGGAAGTTAACTGTGCAAATCCATGGTATAGTCTGTCTCAAGGAAGTTGGAATGGTAAACTAAGCGTGTTCATGTATGTGCACAATAAAAGCTCTTTTCAGATCATTGAGCAATTCACTCCCCCCTGTGTATTTGCTATTAGAAAATGACCTGTGGTTTTACACAGCTTATACACTGGATTCTATTTAATTGATTTACTCCTGATTATACTAGTATAAGCAAGGTCAGAATCAAACCTCAAAAGGTTTAATTTATTTTTCTAAGGAGCTTGATGGCTTACATGTGTAAAGTAAACACATCAGCGGCAGCTGTATGTGTAATAACTAAGTTATACTAGCAGTTCTTATACTAGAATTGCACAAGTGCCAACAGGAGCTACTTTACATATCAGGAAGAGCTAAAGATGAGGGCCTTAAATCCACAGCCCTATCTGTCACTGTAGCGGTGGTTCACAGGGGTATTGTAATCCCTGAATTGATAGTCTTGTCAGTGCTAGTAAGGGAGGGAATTTGGGTATAGGCAAGAAGAATCTCAGATGGCTGTATGCAAAAATAGGTGCAAGTTATCCCTAAGGCAAAATATTAAATAAATCTGCAGGAAAAAAATGTCTCTGAAAAAAACATTCAATATATATATCCGACTCTGAAGCACTCCTTTGAATTTACCTTAATACAATACTTTCAACCTATAAAGACCCTTAGTCACTCTTGACAAGCACGTGCTGGATATTACATTCCCCTCTAACCTACTTGGTTAATTTGTCACTTCTTCCTTCTTCCCCCTAGTCCCACATTCCCTATCTGCACAAGCCTTCAGGGACTTTCACATAAGATCGCCATGCATGTGTGGTCAGTGAGGGCCAGCTTCTATATTAAACAAAGGCAAACAGGCTGTAGTTCCAGTTCTAAACAATATCTTTAATAAAAAGACAGTAGGGAAAGAGGAAAGTGAACATAAAAAAGGGACATTTAACAGTAAAGAAAACAGATAAGTAGACAATGATCTTTGGTGTTCTTCATGTCCTATACCATATTGGTTATAACACTATATCCTGGATATTCCATCTTAAATCAACTAGATTCTTATTCACAGAATAAAAGCAGTTCAGATTCTTGTTAAGTACAGATCTTTTGGCTAAATGCTACCAATTTTGAAAGGTATGCTCCATCCAGCATAACAGCACCTTTGCAAAAGGAGAAATTGCTATGGTTAATATTAATTCCAGCTTTACACAATTGCAGCCATTCTGTAAAGGGTAACTTTCCATTTAAATTAATGGGAAAACTGCTACGCACTCCAATGGAGTTTTGATAAGGCCTGGTAAGCAAAGTACTAGAAAGTTACTAGAAAAATTTAGATCAATAATAATAATACATATGTAAGAGGCCATTCTGCTCTCAGCTGTACCAGTTTGGCCTTGAAATGTTTCTTAAAGATTCTTGTATGTTTATATCAGAAGAAAAATACCCTGCATATAGAGCATTTGCTGAAAATAACTGCTTAAAGAGGTGCCAAGATATTTGTCCTAAACTGAAATAATAGTAAGCTAGGGCTGTCAACCAGACAGATAAAATTGTATGAGACAAAATGTGAATCATCAGTATTTGCCACATCAAAGATTCTTTAAAAGACTGACTTTTGGACATCCTTGTTTTTATGATGCATCCAAGGAAGTTTGTATGAATTCATGGTTATTACAGCAGTGTTGCTTTCTACAATACATAGCTTGCATCAATCAGCATTTTCATTGTGAACTTGTCTGTACCGAGATCTATAACTTGTGCATAAGCATTTGCCCATGGCTGGAGATTGGCAGAGAAGCTAACTTAGGTGCTATTTAATAGGCTCTGTTTGGATGAAAAAAGAATTCAGCCATTTTAAAGTTAGAAAATATTAATAACGTTAATAGGAAATGGTTTAAATCATTTTCTTGAATCAGTTTAAAAAAGGTTAAAAACTAAAATTAATAGTTCATGCCAAGCAACTCTTTTGGTATTTGATGTCTTAAGGAACCAAGAAAAAGATGCTCTTCCCCTTTTAACAAAGAGAGGGAAGAGCATCTTTGCAGACAGGCTCACTAACCAGATGACAAAGGTTTTAGACTAGGTTTGCAGGGGGATGGAAACCATAGCCCTGATGTAAGTGGGGAAATGGGTAACCTGAAAGAAGCACAAGGAGGAGGGGAAAAGGGGAAGCCTTCTTATTCTTTCTGAGATTGTAGGGCAATTGGCTTAGGTGTGTGTCTGTATACAAATACACAAAGCCTGGGAAATAAGCAGGAAAAGTTGGAAGTCCTCTCACAGTCACAGAACTGTGACATGATTGGAATAACAGAGACTTTATGGGATACTAGAGTACTGTCATCGATGGGTATAAACCGTTCAGGAAGGTCAGGCAGGGGAGAAGAGGAGAAGGAGTTGTGCCTTATGTAAAAGAGCTGTATGACTGCTTACAGTTCCAGTATGAAACTGGAGATAGGCCTGTTAAAAGTGTCTGGCTTAAGGGGAGCAACAAGGATGATGTCATGGTGGATGTCTGCTATAGACCACCAGACCAGGAGGAGGAGGTACATAAGGCTTTCTTTAAACAGCTAATGGAAGTTTCCTGATCACGGGCTCTGGTTCTCATGGTGGACTTCAATCACCCTGGCATCTGTTATGTGGGCAATACAGCAGTACACAGGCAATCCAGGAAGTTTTTAGAGATTGCTGGGGACAACTTCCTGGTGTAAGTGTCAGAGAGGCCAACTAGGGGCCATGCTCTGTTTGAGCTGCTGCTCACAAACAAGGAATAATTGGTGGGGAATGTAGAAGTGGATGGCAGCTTGGATCAGCAGCAACCACAATATGATTGAGTTCAGGAGCCTGAAGAAAGGAAGGAAGGAGAGGAGCAGAGTAAGGGTCCTAGACTTCAGAAAAGCAGACTTTGACTCACTCAGAGAACTGATGGGCAGGATCCCCTGGGAAGCCAGTCTGAGGGGGAGAGGAGTCCAGGAGAGCCAGCTGTCATTTACAGAAACCTTACTGAGCGTGCAGCAACAAACTGTCCTGGTGTACAGGAAGACTAGCAAGTAGGGCAGAAAGCCAGCTTGGCTTAGCAGGGAGCTAAAACACAAAAAGGAAGCTTACAAGAAGTGGGAACTTGAATAAGCAACTGGGGAGGAGTATAAGAGTATTGCTTGGGCAAGCAGAGATGAAATCAGGAAGCCCAAATCTCATTTGGGGTTGCAGCTAGCAAGGGACTTGAAGGGTAACAAGGAGGGTTTGTACAAGTATGTCAAAAACAAGAGGAAGATCAGAGAAAGTGTGGGTCCCTTACTGAATGGAGGAGACAAACTAGTGATGGATGATGCAGAAAAAGCTGAAGTACTACTCAAGGCTTTTTTCACCTCAGCCCTCACAGGTAAGGTCACTCCTCAGAATACTGCACCTGGCAGCACATTTTGGGGAGCTGACAAGCAGCCAACAGTGGCAAAAGAGCAGGTTAGGAACTATTTAGAAAAGCTGGACATGTGCAAGTCCAGGGGGCCAGATTCAATGCACCCGAGGGTGCTGAGGAGGTTGGCCAAAGTTATAGCAGAGCCACTGGCTATTATCTTTGAAAACTCATGGTGATTAAGAGAGGTCCTGGATAATTAGATAAAGGCAAATATAGTGTCCATCTTTAAGAAAGAGAAGAAAGAGGATCCAGGAAACTTCAGATCAGTCAGCCTTGCCTCAGTCCCTGGAATAATCATGGGGCAGGTCCTCAAGGAATCCATTTCTAAGCACTTGAAGAAAAAGGTGATTAGGAGCAGTCAGCATGGATTCACCAAGGCCCAGTCATGCCTGACCAACCTGATTGTCTTCTATCTTGGGATTACTGGCTGTGTGGATGTGGGGAGAGCTGTGAATGTGATATACCTTGACTTTAGCAAGGCTTTTGGTATACAACACACAATCAGCATTGTACAGCTTTAGGTTCCAGAATTTTCCTTCCAGATGATTAGGGCCTTACTAACAATCAATAAAGCTTTTCTGTGTCTGCACCCATGCATTGTTCTTCTGTTCTCATCCACCATGACTTTGGTTTAACTTATTTACAGCAGAAGGCTCCCCATGGGTCTAGGTTACTCAGGCAAGACCAGTGGTTGTCTTCCCGGGGCTCCTACCTTCCCTTATAACCCATCCTTTTACCAACCAGATGTTTCTGATGCAAACAAAATGAAAGTTCTTAAAATAAACAATGGTCCCTTGGTAGAGATGGATGGTCAATAATTATAAAAGATCAATCCAACCCATAGTAATATAACAAACATATAATTGAGAACATAACATATTCGGAACTTCCTTCTCTCACAGTTAGTTGCTCTCTTGTTCAGGACACTCGCTCCATATCCTGGAATTTGTCTCTTGCGCTCCTCTGTCTGGGGTCGTGCTCTGGTGCCCCTATTGCCTGGCGCTCCTCCAAGTGTCTGTACTTACAACGCTTTTCTTCTGCCCACTCTCTAAAGCTGGCTTCCCACGTTTGGCCAACCTTTGCCTCCAACCCAGCTATCTTCAGTTCACTGGCTCTCAGTGTGCTGCTGGCTTTCCCTGATGTGCAGGCTTTTTCCAGTGTACTTGCTCCCTTCAGCTTGTCTGCTCTACTCTGGATGCTGGTCTTCCCCAGCATGCCGGCTGTCAGCTGGAGTCAGTTTGGTGCTTGTTATACTGGAAACAACTGGATGCCTGCCAGCCTGCACCCAGCACGTCTTAAAGCATGGCTGGGGCCGCTCGGAATTTGGCTTCTGCTCCTCCGATGCTGCCGGGACTCTTGCACCAGCAGCTCTATCAGCTCTTCCTGGGCCATCCACCTTACTCTCAGGATCCAGTGGTGCTTCCCACTTTGTCCCCCAGCCCATGTTCTTTGGGACAGTAAGAGGTGTAGCAAAACCCCCAGTTTTTCTTTTTATTATTATTATTATTATTGCATTTGCTCCCCTTCCCCAACCATTTCTGACTTTTTCT
>NW_017728995.1:53280304-53320918 GCF_001723915.1 Gavialis gangeticus
TTCTCTAGCTGCCCCGGAGCCATCCTGTGGCTCCCCACACCCAGATCCCCTCTTTAACACCCACACTTTCCCTTAATCCCATTTTCCCCTCTCCCTATCTACCTTTTCAGCTCCCCCGTAGCTGTGGTGACACTGCTTCCCTGTTCTGCAGGTTTTGGACGCTGTCTTTTAATCAACTAAGAACAATTAACCTGAAGATACCCCTGAGCCTCAGTTCTTCAGCCCAGGCCCCTGTAGTCTACCTATTCTAATCCTGATCTTGGTAACTTTAACTCCCTACACTTCTACTTTCTTACCTTAACCTTTCTCCAGGTATCCCAAGTACACCAAGCACATACATACATGCATACATATCACAATACCCAACTTAGGAACTCACTTGTGTGTATGTGTAGGTGGGTGGTATGTGTGTAAATTAGTGAATACATATACATATATAGATATCATTGTGTGTGTCTGTGGTATATGAATTGGTAATCCATGTATGTGTATTGGATATGCAGGTGCTGGTAACTGGTAACTGATTCTGTATAAATGTGAATGTGCCTGAGCTGGTAGTGTGAGTGTGTATGCCTAGTAGGGGTGTATGCACCTAGTGAGTGTATGTGTGCTTAACTGATTTTTGTGTGTGCATGTGCAATTGTACACCACACTCCCCTGTCTAACAGAGCAATATTGAGATCCTGAGCATTGGCCTGACACCTCAGGGCAACAGAGGCATGCTCTCACATTTTTTATATGGTCTCCCACAACATTCTTGCAAACAAGCTAAGGAAGCATGGGTTGGATGAATGGATTAGAAAGTGGATAGAAAACTGGCTGGATCATTAGGCTCAACAAGAAATTATCAATAGTTCTAGCTGGCAGTTGGTATCAAGTGGAGTGCCCCAAGGGTCTGTCTCGGGACTGGTTTTGTTCAGTATCTTCATCAATGACCTGGAAGATGGCATAGAGGGCACCCTCAGCAAGTTTGCAGATGACACCAAGCTGGGAGAAGTAGTAGATACACTGGGGGATAGGGTAGGATGCAGAGAGACCTAAACAAATTGGAAGATTGGACCAAACAAAATTTTATGAGGTTCAAGAAGGAGAAATGCAAAGTCCTGCATTTAGTATGGAACAATCCCATGCACCAGCACAGGCTGGGGAACCAAATGCTTAAACAGCAGCTCTCCAGAAAAGGATCTGGGCATTACAATGGACAATAAGCTGAATATGAGCCAGCAGTGTGCTCTTGTTGCCAATAAGGCTAATGGCATACTGGGCTGCATTAGTATTAGTGCTTCCAGCAAATTGAGGGAAGTGATTATTCCCTCTGTTTGGCACTGGTGAGACCACATCTTAAGCACTGCACCCAGTTTTGGGGCTCGCCACTGCAGAAATAATGTGGACAAACTTTTGTTTGTTGTGTAAGAAGAGCTGCTATTCATATTTACAGCTAGAAAATTAAGTGCAGAGAGACCGAGGAATTTGCCTAAGGTAAAATACAATGCTTATGGCAAGTCAAGAAATGAAACACAGGTCTCTCAAATCCCATGGTAGCACCCTGCCCACATTAGGACTTCACTGGGGTTCTGTCTGCTCAGATACAAGCCCTATTCAAGCTCTAAGTGTCATGGGAGCCTCCTTTCATTCTGTTTGACCACTGTTCTATTATATCTCTAATCCCAGCTGCAGGGATATGTGAATCCCCTGCAGTTGGAAGATCATGGCAGCTATAATCTCCCAGCTGTGGGAGTCCATGAAATCCCTGCATCTGGGAGATCACAGAAGCTGCATCTCCCAGACCTAGGGTCTTCATGCACTGCCAGGGCTGGGATATCACAGCCATGTTCCATGCTGCTGGGATCCAGGTGAGTCCCAGTACCCAGAAGCATGCTGTGGGAATGCAGTGTTGGCAGCTGAGGCCCCGGCAGCTGAAGAGTGCTGCAGGGATCCAGAGTCAGCAGGTCCCAGAACTGAAAGGTCCCTCAGCTGTGGCCACTCCCAGCCCCAACTGGGCATGGTGCACCACTGAGGGTAGGAGTCCCTTCAGCTGATGGTGTTCCCAGCTGCAGGGTAGACCATGCTACACATACAAATTAAAGATTGATAGCAACCAGCTATAAAGTTAGTACAACTTTTCAGGGTCCCACTTTATGTGTGGTTGGAGGTTTTTATGGTATGGTAGCTACTTTGTACACATAGCTGGTCTCAAGGCAATTGCACAATTAACTGGTTAGTTGGGCAATACTTATAACATGTAGAGGGGGCCCTAGAGAAAGAGATTGTACCTGGGATCTAATTCTAGAATATTCAGACATAAGAGAATTGGGGTGAATCCACTTTTCTTTGCAAGCAGAAACACTAGTTTCTCATTAATAAGAAACATTTATCAGACCATTTCTGAATGTGACTCCATCAGCCTTTGCTGCTAATTGCCATTCACAACAGCCCTACTGTTTTGGTAAGGGATCCTCTTTGGGCTTGGGCTGCCTACATGGAGGCCTCCTTGCATGAAGCAGCAGAATTGGGAGTAAAAACTTGACTATGCTTATTATCAGATAGAAGCTCTGATGGATGCCTTCAGGCTAACAGCTTTCTCACTGCTCTTGTCCTACTCTGCTTGACATATTATCTCTTGTTAAATCACTACAATTTGCAACAGGTCATTCATCTTACTGGCTGCTTCTGACAACCTCCTGTGCATCAAGCCCCAATAAACATTGGGATTGTGATGCTGTAGAAATGTCAGATTCCAGAGAGTTCAGTAATCACTACAAAATAAGTACATCAAGAAAACTATTTGTTTTAGGTTACATTCTCCCAACCCCTTTCATTTGAGTTTCTTGACAGCTAAGCTGTTCTACAGAAGTAGTGTACACATTTTTATGCTAAATTTATAACTCCTTATGTACAGCTGCTTTAGGGCTGCCTGCGAGATACACAGCATTAAATTACCTTAATTTAAACAGATTCTAAATATTAACCTACAGCCCTGATGTGTGGTAAACCAGAAGTGGTACAAGAAGTTCAGGGCTACACACACACAGCCATGTAAGTGGCAACACCACAGCTGAAAGTCCTAAGAACAAATGAGCTACCTTTGGCCCACTTCTTCCAACTTTTTATAGGCAAATAAGATTGATGGAAGAAAAAAGACACTGGACATTAACAGTTAATATATCCAGAATTACAGAACAATTTTTTTGTCAGAAAGTTGCTAGTGGATCAATATTACTTGTGAAACAGGAGAAGATAACAAGAGGACTACAAGAGAGGAAGACAAGTTCTCAGGGCTCTAGAAACATTTTTTCTGTGCCAACGACTCATAACGCCACCATGAAAAATGAATATTTAACACAGGAGTGTTTGGTGACTGTATTGTGTAAACTGACCCTCTCCTATCTCTTATAACTGTCCTATTTCTAGGTCCTTTGGTTCACTTTCATACAAATGACAACATGAATTTGTGGAGAGATCAGGTTGTAGAATAATGAAAGTCCATGTGTCCACCATGTGACTAGAGGTGAGGAGTTTCTAGAGGGTTTGAACTCTCAACCTTGATGAAGTCATAACCTACTGTCGCAGGGCACTGAATTGCCCTGCTCCTACAAAGAGGTACAGGTGCCGGTTGCCGGGGCAACTGCAGTTTGGTCAGCTGACCGGAAGGGGGCAGGACCTGACCTATATAAATGACCCAGGCTGAGGCCAGGGAGGCAGCTTCCCACTTGCAGCTAAGGAAGAAGGAGCTCTGCTGGGGTAAGCAGAGTAGGGAAGCCTGATGGCCTGAGCAGCTTTTGTCCGAGGATACTGGGTGGAGGAAGCCCTGGTAGGGAGTTGAATGATGGTTAGCCAGATGGCTTAGAGTTTACGCTGTAGCCCAGGGACTTGAGTTCTCTGTTTTGTAGTTTTATAAGACTGGAGGACTGGGTGAGGCTAATAGGGGTTGGAGGAGGCCTCATAGGGGCTCCATAGTAGTGTGGGGACCCCAGTGCCAGAGGGCACAACATTCAGGGGTGCACTGACCCCAGCCCTGAGAGAGGGTGCAGAGGATTGAGGGCCAGGTAAGGCTGGGGCTGCCTAAGCCCCCCAGGAACTTTAAGACCTGAGGAGGGGATTTGGGGGCCAGGCATGGCTATGGCCACCTGAGCTCCAATTGTGAGAAGCCCAGAGTGGGCGCAGGCGAGAAGCCCTAGAGGGCACTCACTTTAAGACCTGAGGAGGGGATTTGGGGGCCAGGCACAGCTAGGGCCCCAGGGCGCCTCCGGGAGGGCGTGGACAACTGTAAGACAAGCCAGTGAGGGTACCAAGGGGAGAATTGACAAGACAACATCCACTACATCTGCGAGGCTTGGGGCATGGTATAGGGATGGCTGGAGCCACGCGCAGCCCCTAAGGCTTTAGTGCACGGAGCACAGACTTGGCTACATCGGGGTACCGTGTCAAAGAGGACAAAAGGGAGCCTCCCTTAACACTATTAACATCAAAGATGTGGCAGGCGACATGGTGAGGGTGCATTGACACCAACTTGGCACGGTAGGTGGTGCTAGGAGAGATCACGGCCGCTTCTAGGACCCCGCCCTGTGACACCTACTTTTAAGGTCTGGGCATACGCAGTGTATAATGGTAATGCAATGGTTTATTAATGTTGATATGTTAATTATGTTAATGTTGCATGTATTGGTTTGAAATAGTTTTAATTGATTGGTCCATTTAAGTATTGCCCAGATTTGAATTTGATTGGGTATTGTGCAAAGGGCGATGATTGGACCATTGGGTGAGTGACAGGTGGTGTGATTTGAAGGCCATAAATCCTGTCCAGAGCAGCCAGCAGGAGGTCTGGGGGCTCAGGAGACTCAGGCTCATCAATGCTCACACTCACTCTCACTGGACAGTCCTGACTGGATCCAGGCTCTCAGGGTGCAGGAGTTCATCGACTGCAGGTTCCTTGCTGTGACCTGGTCATTGGGATTGAGCTCGCTAAGGCTTACATGTCACACTCTTTCCTTTGGGCTTTGGCTGTGGAGGCTGCATTTGGGTAAAGCATCACCCTTTCCCTATTTGAGGTGCTGAGTACCTAATCAGGGAAAAGCTAGAAATCCTTAGAGACTGTCAAAGGGTTTCTCCTGCTGACTAGGCCCAGGGTCTTGCTGCCAAACTGAGACTGTGGGGGAGGGGGCAGGCACAATGTGGGCTAAGTGGGGAGGGGACAGCTACCAGGGGCAAGCTGCCTGCCCCCTACTATGTGCCCCCCACTCTCTGCTCCATTATTGCCCTACCACATGCCCCCCTACTGCCTCCCCCACTATCATTTTTTACCTCATTAGTGCTCCCCCTTCATAGACATTAGGGGCTGGTAGGGACCTTGTGAAATCGAGTCCAGCCCCCCTGCCACAGGCAGTAAGTCTGTTGGGGTCAAATGATCCCAGCAAGATGTACATCCAAATGCCTTTTGAATGAGTCCAGAGTAGATGCTTGCACCACTTCTGGGGATTCTAGTGAAAGGGGATGATCAAGGGGAAGCGTGGTGACAGTGACAATGATCATCCCCTTTCACCAGATCATCCCCTTTCACCAGAATCCAAACCAGCAGTGCCTCTTCCCTAGTCAGCCCATAGACCTCTTGCATTAGGTAGAGGTTGTCACTGCAAGCTACACAACTGGTCAGATTTGGCCGTGTGCTTTTTCCCATGAGATGTCAAGGAGGTTGAAGTCCCCCATGATGACTAAGCGTTGGGAGCATGCAGCCTCAGCCAGCTCCCTATTGAACTCTTGATCCAGCTCTTCTTCTTGGTTGCGATGTCTATAATAGATTCCTACAGTTTTATCCTCTTCCCCATGCTCCCCCTGTATTTTAACCCAAAGGGTCTCAAGATGCCCTCCTGGGTTTTTAAACTCAGTCAGTCTGAGTCTCAAACATACTCTGGTATCAGTATGTTTAGGAATAAACGCATATTGCTATTTCTCCTGTGCATGGAAAAGTTTCTCCGAATCTCTCAGATATAAACAAGGGAGTAACTGTTGGTTACTATTACTTTGTCCATTAAAAAAGTGAAGGTATATCATCCCTATCAAACACTAAAACTATCTCACTTATAATTCAGTTGCAATTAAGAGGTAAACTAAGTTATTTTCTGTCTACTATCACACTAGGGAAGGTCAAATAGCCTCACCTGTGCACTAGTTAGAGGACTCAGGTTCTTTTTCACATTGACATCAACAGGTCTATTCACATTAAGGAAAAGAAAATGATGTTGTGTTGCACGTGTAAAGAACAGAAAATTGGGAAGAAAAAGTATTTCCTAAAACACTTCATGGATGTTGTTTCCAAACTGTCTGTTTCGCAGAATTATCACATCTACCAGTGCCCCACTCTGTTTATCAATATAAGCAATATGTCAGCTAAGATCAATCAACCACAGAAATCATTCATATTCTTGGCAGAATTCAGACAAAGTCCCCACTTTCAGAAAATGCAAATGGCTTACTGGGCCACAGCTTTTTCAAAGGTTGTTTGACTGCTAAATGTTGTTTGTTTGGTTTTTTTGCCATCCCAGGATATGAAGAGGCCTATCATGATGACATTTTATATTTGGGAGGAATTTGGCATGCGTGTTACCTCATGATGCATCATTAAATGTCATGACAGGATACAAAGTAATCCATCAGAAAGTCTTACAGGATCAAAGAGACTGGAATAATAGCCATTTGTTAGGGAAGGAGGGAAGGTAGCTTTTAATTACTCCCCCACAACTTTTTCTCCTCATAAAGGTCTAATTAGGTTGTATTTTAGGCCTTTTATCAGGGTCAATGTCTGGATCTTCTGCTATCTACCTTGTGGGTCCTGGGAAGTCATAAAATACAGAGAAATCTGCCGTCAAGAAACTGATCACACTGGTCAGATCTTTTGGCCTTGGGCTTGTATTTGTTACATTTTATCAGTGAAAACCTGTAATAAAGGGGTTAGGGGATCTCTTGGATTGATTTCTTACATCTGCCCCAACCATTTACTACAGATCAGTCTGCTGTCTCTCTTCAAGTCTGCATGCATTTAAAACAAAGATGCAAGAACCACTCCACAAAAAGAATAAAAATAGATTACCCCTTGGCCCAAAACACTACAACATCATTCTGATAGGTATAAATAATCACCATGAACATGGCTTTTGAGATTCAGCACATCAAAACTAGTATGTTTCAGCTTGGCAGGCTTAGCTCAGAAACAGTCCAGATTGGAAGAAGTATGTCTGTCATACACATAATGACTATTACTGCTCGACACAGAAATAATTTATGAATATCAGGGGGGCTGGCTTCAACAGCAGGGGTTCTGGAAAAGGCATAGTAAAATATGTTTTTTGGCTTCTTAAATTCTTCTATTTCTTTTGTCTCACTTGCTTCTCTGTGGTCATTTTTCACACATTTTAGCAGCCTTCATGTCTAATCCCAGAGCAAACCTTCCACATCAAAGAGGTAGCCCTTGAATGGGAAAGCCAGCAACTTGTCTGAAAATCACTTCTGCTCTCAGCTCAATGCTAATTCAAGAGACAGTGGCTCATGCGATGTTACATATACACATGGAAAAAACACCAATAACAATCTATGGGTAGCCATAGACCAGTGAAATCTATGGGTAGCCATAATAGGGAAGACATTTCTCCAAAACATCTCCAATGAACTTCTTCATGAACTGGCAGGAGCAAGGTTTTAATGGTACAGCCCACATAATTGCCATCTGTTCTTTAATTATCTTTAACTAAGAGTAAGTAAGTAAGTACTACAGGTGGGATTTTAACAAGTACCTAAATGGCTTAGAAGAGCAAGTGAAAGTGAATGGGGCTTGTACTCTTAGTTCATTTGGGGATTCTGCAAAAAAATCTTGCTCCATACCCTGCTTTTACTTGACAGATGAATACAGCTACATTCTACTTCCACTCTTGTAATGAATGAGCAGAGCAGGCCTAGCACACAATCCCATGGAAAAAAGCAAATGCATAGCTCAGTTCTACTAAGGAGAAGAGCTTGCTGCTCACAATAGCATATAACTGGTGCCAACAACCTGGCTTTGTCTCCCATTAAAAAAAAAAATCTTGATGGACCCATCTTTCCACCCCTTAACGAAACCAATTACTAATGGGTGTACTAGCAAAATGCCCATATGGATCTCACAGCAATGGCATAGGATCCTGGCTGAAAGCTATATATAAGTGTACTCCTTGCATTCTCTTCCAATGTGTTATCATTAGTTAAAACAAAAGGACAATTTTGGATTCACTGATTCCATTAGATAAATTATATAAGGAAGGACTATAAAATTTGTAAGTGTTTCTCATTACATGTTCTGCTACACATTTTGCCATCTTTAAACCAAGTCCTGGACTGCTTACTCAGTCTTCTATGCACACCACAATCAACATTTCTATAGGCTTTAGAACAATTTTGTCTAATGGAAGAGTCGAGTAGTGATGCATTTCGAAGTTCCCGCATAAAATAGATTCATAACGTGTTTGTGGGTAATAAGCAGCTGTTTGCTCAGTGTTCGGTGTGCTAGAAGGGCATTTTGCATAACATACCCAGGGATACACACTGCTCCTAATCATATATTATTTTTCCACTTTCTCAGTTCTAATCCAAAGATATGAAAGGTCACTCACAAAAGCTAAGTGAGAAAGGGGAATTGAAAAAAGCGTTTTTCTGCACTGGTCAAAGGCATTAATAGTTTGCCAGCTGAGTAGATGGGGTATAAAGAGGACCATGACTCTTTGAAGTGTAGCTCCCCACAGTTTAATTTCCATTAAAGAGGAAAACACATGCTCTTACAATATGATGCTCAAACCTGCACTTCCAGACCCTTGATCAGATTCCTGTAATTAGAAAAACCACCCTCTGTTTCTTCCTCCACAAAAGGTAGCAACATTAACAGAAGTTAAAAAGCTTTATTGCAAACACAGCCAAATGAAAAAGACACCTGTTTTCCTTTCAACCATATAAAAAAGAATTAAAAAGGGAGAAAAAAATTACCCTAATGAGACTCCATATCCTATCCAGTGAACAGAGGGCAGATATTCAACAATAACATATGGATAGAAAGCATGATATTTTTATTCATGCAGGCTTGTGTTGGAAGAGAAAAAATTACCTCTGCCATATCAGGTAGCCCAGAAATATTGCAAACTATAAAGAGTTTGGAGTGGAAATGTGTACTCTAGCTAAGAGAAAATGAGAGACATCTCGTCACTAGAAAAGCAGTCAAAAGTGTAAACAACTGTTTAAAAAATATTGTAGCAAGCG
Organism: Gavialis gangeticus; assembly: GCF_001723915.1. Lineage (NCBI taxonomy): Eukaryota > Metazoa > Chordata > Crocodylia > Gavialidae > Gavialis > Gavialis gangeticus. The sequence goes on from NW_017728995.1 coordinate 53,289,578, forward strand.
CTTGCAAAAAATAATAATTGGTTATTACCAGAGACTCATACTAGTGTCTGTGCTTTAAAATGTTTTATAAAGTATCTAGCTGATGAAAGAAGGAAGGAATCCAGCAACTTGTCTCCCCAAACTGTGCTGCTGAATTATGGTAACGTTGACATTTCCACAAACTAAAGAAACTAATTGTATTCTGTTACATGAGTATATGACATAAAATAGCCTGAAAAATATTCTGTTCTATGAAAACATAAGCAAGGACAGTATTACTGATAATACCATGATCATTGCTTCAATATGCTTACAAAAGTAGGGGGGAACCTGGTAATACCTCCCCTGTATGTTCAGTCCTTATACATTAGTGGTACCACTGATATTATCTAACTATTGGAATCAGCAAGGAAATCTAATAAAAGCATTTTCAAAACAAAGACCCCAAACCTCAAAAACTAAAGTCCTTGCTTGCATTTGTTACAAAATCTTGAATTTCATTTTGTGCATAGTGCTACCCTTCTTGCACTGTAATATACATCAAAATGATAAAAACATTTGTTTTTTAAAGTTCATACTAAGTATTAGAAGAGGACAATATGAACATTCCACCATAATCCAAGACTGCTAAACACAGTCCCATTATTTTAATTTATGTTTTATTAAGTTTTTGCTTTGGTAAAGAAATAAATAATATAACTAATTACAGCTCTAATTACTATCCAATTCACCCTTTTATTACTTCTAAAATTTCTATTAAGGGGATGAAAGAAACTAATGTGATCATTAGAAGATCAATATGAAACACTGCTTACATAAATGTTACACTGTAAACTTTAACTCAGGTACAGAGATCAAAAGAAAGTACTAGCAAGTGCTTTCACTCCATGCTGTGACATACCATACAGACCATGAGCTTCTTTAAGGTTACCACAAGAAATTTAGTGTTCTTTCTTTTTCATTCTTATTCTCCTTGAGAACAGTAAAATAAATGAAATGCTTGTGATGTCCTTTCTATCTCTCTCTATCTCATTTATTTCAAATCTAAACATATTGTGGATTGTACATTTTAAGGATAGACCATTTTTAATATTAAAACCCAGATAGGAAAAAGACCCCTGGATATAAAAAGCATCAGGATTTGGTAGGTTGTAGACCAAAACCCCATGATCTTGAAATCTTTTGCTTAAGCAAATTCCACCAACCCAAATACTAGGATTTATTACAATCACCTCCTCTTTGCCCAGTGTTTGTCCTAATATAATTATTTCAGTTAAAACTGGTATGGAGAGACAGAGCCTTCAGAAGGAGACTGTGTAGATCCCCACTGCATTGGGCCATATATGGGGAAAATACATCCCTTAGGGATCACAGCACAATTCCCAGAATGCAAGGAGCAGCACTCTTTATAATGTACCTGGCTTATTCTGGGTCACTGTAAAGCAAGGATGTCAAAAATGCAGTGCACAGACTGGATCCAGCCTATGGAACCCAATCATCCGGCCCCTACTACTTGAGTGGATCCATAGGCAGCATGCAGTTTTTTCATCTCTGACTCTATATGCACAAAAACTGCAGGAGTAATTCCATCTCTGCTTTCCTGTTGGTGAAATCCAGAAAGTCATGAGATTTGTTAATCTGCATTTGACAAGAGTCCCTGTAAATGAGCCTCATAAAGCCAAAGAGCAATTAAGACCTGGAACAGAGGGACTTCATGATTGGTCTCCATAGTTCACCAGAAAGTGGGGAGCTGGGCAGAAGCTTTGTGCACAGAACACCAAATCCTTCCTAAGCCCAGTATATCTGTGACACAATCATATTCCAGTGAGTGGGGTGGCTCAGCTATAAGGATAGTGTGGAAAGCTGGATTTGCAGATTAAAGTCACATAGCATCACAGCATTCTCCTGCCAAGCAAAAGCCATTTGTCTTGGCTTTACTCTGCTTACTCACAATGTGACTTTAGCATGAGCAAGAATGACAACGCCTATTCTGTGATGTACCTATAGGAAACTCAGAAAGGCACAACAGACTCAGAGGGTACAAAAGTTATCCAAGGTGGTTCTCAGTGTGTTATTTTCAAAGGGATCTATCACTATCAAGATAGAACAGGCAAGAGCAGTAATGAGATTTATACCTTGCAGCATAATGATATTAAATAACTAAAATCTCCCCCCTCCCAAAATCCACCTCTAAGGTATGTACATACTGCATATTGCAGTGTACTTTTGCAATACCCAAGCTATAAACATGGACTAGTAGCATTCTAGCTAAAGCAGAACAGAGCACAAAGTAGGCTACCCTACCCTGCTGAGAAGCATTGCAGACATACGCTAAAAAGGCAGTGAAGGACAAGAAAATCGCAAAGACGCAAATAGACATTCTAGTAATTTCTCTTTACCTGTGTTGCTGCACGAGTCCCAGTTGCTTTGGGTACAAACTGAAGCTAGATGTGCTCTTCTTCACAACCAGGTTATTAAAAAGTGAAAACTCCAGAGAAACTGAGGTAGAATAGCAATTCCCTTTACTTATAGATTAATGGTTTGTCCACGGGGGTGGAGTAGTTCATACAAATCTAGTTCAGGTACACTAAAATAACCTGTGTTCTCATGACAATTCTGTATGCCTGTTTGAAAGAGTATTAAGTTGAGGCAATATTGAATTTGTGAGGACTAACTTCTCCTAACAACTCATCTCTGCTGTGTACTAGGGGCCTCTTTACACATGCTCTGGGGGAAAGGGAGGACGCTTTAATTAGAATCGCACAGAGAGCCACTGAACTTAAAGTGGCAGCAGGGGCACTTTAACAAATGTTTGACAAGCTTTAGTTAAAGTGCCTCTGCTATTCTGAAGCACAAGATGCTGAATACATGAGACACAGAGGCTGCTGGAACATGCTAATTAGCATGCTCCAGCAGACTTGATTAATCAAGTCTGTTCCAACACGTTATAATTACAGTGTGCCAGAACATTGTCCCCACACATCTACAGGCACCCTAGGATCCCATGACAATTGATCTGTATATTTTACTTTTGTGCTCTCTACCACTCCATATTCATGTCACCTTCTTGTTTAAATCTCACTGTAAGTATATTTTTTATGATATAATGAATTAAATTGATACTAACTACTGTGGTAGTTAGTGGATGTTTCCTCTAGGCCCGCTAAGCACCACTATGTTGGATAGTTGTGAGTTATCTGCATCTGAGTGCTTAAAATGGAGACCACAAAAAGGGTAATGGAAAGTGGCTCTAAAAAAAACTATTGCTTTAAGAAATTAAAATCTCTTTAGATCTGGCCAGGCTGTAGTATACCCACTGATTTCCCTCTCTTTCTTCCCTTCCCTCCTTTTTCTGGTTGCCTCCCTTCACTGGCAACCTTTTCCTCCCAATGTATTCAAAATAGCAACCACTCCAGAGCCAGTGAGGACATGAATGTTAAGGAACAAACACACACACGCACGCACGCACGCACGCACGCACAGACAGCCACCTGTTAAAAATCAAACAAACAATATGTGCCACTTACAGGCAACACATCCACTTATCCAGTGCATGCCAGCCAAGCCCTTTTCCAACCACAGTGCCTAGCTCCTCAATGACAGACCCAAAATATCAAAATCCTACTGCCCTCTTCTCCCCACACATACATACCTTGTTTCAATTTGCCAGCTTCAAATAATAAAGCTTTATATGGGTTTATTAAAACCTCATAAAGTGTTTGAGTACTGTGACAGCTAAACATCATTAAAGTTAGTTTCCTAGTCTGATAAACTCATCTGAAGTTACGACTTCCAAGAATGCTGAGATAAAATTAATAGCTTTTTATCATAATGATTTAAAAAGTATATCCTACAGCATTTTAGCGTACTATGTTAAGAAATAAGATCTTTCTAGGCATTTTTTCCTGGCAGAAGCCAGAATACACAGTCACACATCAAATGCAACTTAATACATGTACTAGAAAGTTAAGATATTTTTTTCATGAAGATTTTGTTCTATAGAAAGTGGTTTGGAGCTAGGAATAGTACTGACACCAAAAAAAGGGGGGGAACCTCTTTCTATTGAGCATAACTTCTGTGTTAAAATAGAGAGAGGATTTGATGCATGCTACAGTGAACTCTCATAATTTATGAACACACACCCATCAGGAGCTGCAATCAACGTGCACTTGGATTTCAAGTGCATGGAAAATAATGTGTAACCAGCCTGAGTTTTCCTTAATAGAAAATTACAAGACATATTTGTTTCAATCAGCCAGAAACCTCAAATGCCAAGACCTTCTGTAGTAGAATGTAGATCAATATTTTGAAGTCAAACATCTCAGAAAACAAATGGTAATGTGCATTCAGAGTAAACAAGTCACATGCATGTTGTGAGTCATTCACAGCTTGATAAGGCTAAAATCACTATGTCATCAAAACCAGACATACAAAGACATTCATATGAACAGGAAGAAACCAAATTTTCAGATGGAAATAAGATTTTTACATCACAAATACTTTTGATTGAAAGTCTAGAATGAAGTGAGGCCTGTAAGCATTTGATTTTTATATCCCTCTTTAAAATAAGGTGAACTATTATGAATACAGAATGTATGTGTATCACTAAACATCAAATTGTGTTTCTTTTTTCTTAATTTGCCTGCGCAAATAGATATTGTAGTGATTTCCATTTTTGTTTATACTGAAAATATCATCTTTAAAAGTATCTACCATAAATAAATACTAAGTTCAAGGTAAACTTCTATTTGAATTCCTGAAAGGATTGTTACAGGTTATACAAGAGCCAATCTGGAAAGCAATTCTTAAAATTATACTCTATAGCAAGTGGATGTTGAAGGGATCGTTTTCACAAAGCTTTGATTAGAATCATCCTTACATAGGCTCTGTTTTTTTACATCATATTTAAAAACAGACACTGTTTTCTGATTGAAGATTATCAAGTAGACTGAGTAAAATATACAGAGACAATTAAAAGAAATTAGCAATGGATTACATTGAAGCCAGTCAAGCAGATCATTAGAAATCCTGATGAGATGGAAAATATAGAGAAGACTGAACTTTTAAGAGTTTGTTTCTTGTAGTAGCATAACTTTTGTCCACTCACAAAATAAAAGAATTTATCAAGAACATTGTAGTTTAAAAATTATATGCCTTGCTTAACCTTTGTTCGACAAGGATACTCCATAGATCAAAACACATATTGAAGGGTTGTCAGTTGTAGCCGTGTTAGTCTAAGGACATAGGCAGACAACTTTGGGTAGATGTGATATCTTTGATTAGACCAATTAAATAGCTGGAAAAATCGTTCTTTGCAAGCTTTTGGGCACAAAGGGCCTTTGTATATGCAACAAAAATGGCCTTTAAAGTGGCTTACATGCCCTTTTGCACCACTTTAATGGTGCTGCTATTTACGCACTCAGCAGCATATTCCGCTTTGATGGACTTGCTATTTACACACTTGGTGGCATATTCCACTTTAAATGACTTTGTAACGTGGCAAGGTAAAATACCTCCAAGGTTTATTAGTTTGCTACCTAACAAAGTGCAACAGTGGATGGATGGGGCGCTGGAAGCCAACCTGTGTGGGGAAGTGCAGGTTTGGCAGGCTTCCAGTGCCCTGTGCACCATCCCCACCACCTTCTCCTGCCACCAGCACACCCAGATGCCCTCCTGCTCCTTGCTGCTCTGCCTCAGGGGCAAGCCAGCCATTCCCAGGCAGTCTCCGGTGGCAGGAAGGTGGCAGGGATGGTGCATGGGGTGCTGGAGCCTACCTGCCTCTCCCAAAGTTGGGGGGTGAGCTGCCAGCAGGCCAAGCAGTCCCTGAGCTGCAGGGGACCCTGGTCCTTCCCTCCAGAGTGGTGGCACACTTCAGGCAGCACCCACCCACTGGCACCCAGCCCAGGCAGTCCCGAGGAGCACTGCCGCCACTGTGGAAGGAAGCACTGGGTCCAACACAGCTAAGCCAGAGAGGCAGGCTCTGGGAGGGGAAAAAAACCCAACACAGCATGCTCCTAGCTGCTTTTATTTTTATTCCTTAATCGAGCCTGCCTACATGAGCTGCTGCCAGGTCACACAGCCCCTGAGCTACGCAGGGCCCAGTGCTTCCTTCCATAGTGGTGGCACCCCCTGGGGCTGCCTGAGCCAGGTGCTAGCAGGTGGGTGTTGCCTGAGGGGTGCTGTTGCTGTGAAGGGAAAGACCAGGCCCTGTGCAGCTCAGGAACTGCTCAGCCCACTGGCAGCTTGCTCTCCCCATAGCAGGAGAGGCAGGTAGACTGGGGGGGAAAAAAAAAGGATTGAGCCCCCTCACATGTACACCAATGGGGGGTTAGCACTCCCTAACTTGAAATGGTGGTAAAGGTGGGTTTGTAAAAATCCAACATTTCAATTTAGGGAGAATTAACCCCCCGTTGCATACACAAACACAAAAACCCTTTTTCAGGCATAGGGAAATTCTGTTGGTGTTTGTGTGCTTTTTTGGGTAGAATAGAAGCCAATGTACAAAATGAATGTAAATGTGTGGCAGGAAGGTTCAGAGGGAATGGAAGACAACAGGTGTGAAAAGGTAGTTGCGGGGAAGATGGGCGGGGGGACAGAGAAGGTGATAAAATATAGCTGGTAAAATGCAGACAGATTACCTGGGGTTATGAGATGGCAGGCAGGTTACAACATGTCACAGGTCAGGGTCCCCATGGGTGGCCATGATGTCCAGCTGAATATGGGACAGGAGGTGGATGTCATCTACCTAGGACCTGGATGAGGGAGTGAAAAGCACAATGATTAAGTTTGCGGATGACATCAAACTTTGGGGACAAGTGGGCACGTCTGAGGACAGGAGAAAGATCCAGAACAACCTCAACAGGCTGGTCCTATGGGCTGAATGCAATCAGATGAGGTTCAACAGGGACAAGTACCAGGTCCTTCATCTGGGAAGGATGAACCCTCACCATACCTATATGATTGGTGGTGGTCCACTGGCTGGCACTGCATCCAAAAGGGACTTGGGGGTGACAGTGGAGCAGAGGATGAATATGAGCCACCAGTGTAATGAAGTTGCCAACAGAGCAAATAGAACTCTGGTGTGCATCAGCAGATGTGTCGCCAGTGGATCCAGAGAGGTGCTCCTCCCCTTCTATTCGGCATTAGTGAGGCCACAGCTGGAGTACTGTGTCAAGTTTTGGGCACTGCACTTCAAGAAGCATGTGGACAAGCTTCAAAGGGTGCATAGAAGCGCCACCTGCATGATCAAGGACCTGGGGGATAGGCCTTGTGAAGAGAGACTTTGGCACCTGGGTTTGTTCAGTCTGAGTAAAAGAAGACTGAGGGGTGACTTGATAGCTGCCTACAAATATGCCAAGTGATAACACCAGGATCTGGGAAAGCAACTTTTCAGAAAAGCACCCTTTGGGAGGATGAAGACCAATGGGCACAAGGTAGTTGGGGAAAAGTTTAGGTTAGATGTACAGAAAAACTTTTTTTCTGTACGGGTAACCAAAATCTGGAACACACTTCCAATAGAAGTGGTGCAGTCACCATTCCTGGAAGTGTTCAAAAGGAGGCTGGGCAAGCTTCTCATTGAGCTCATTCGAACCCATTACCTCCTGCCCATGGCAGAGAACTGGACTTGATGATCTTACAGGTCCCTTCTGGTCCTTCTATGATTCTAAGTTGGGAGACTGCCCACAAGCCTTCACATGGTTCCGGTCACCTGAACCTCACAAGAACTGATTGGCCCTTGAGCTCTTTGCCAAACCCCACTGCAGCACTGTGCTACACAGGCCACCTTGAGCCTTATGGGCTAATTGTGTGGCTCCAAAACCTTCTCTACACCATGCCCCATGCCTTGCGGGTATTACAAAAATATTGTTCCTTCTGTCAGGATCTCAGCTTCCTCATCCTAAACCCCTTTAATCTAGCTAGGCTTTCTAGCCTAGGCCCACTGTGTAGGACCTGGCTTTGAGGCACTAGCTCCAATCTGTCCCTTCCAGTCACTGGGTCCCTGGCCCCTGCCTGCAGGGACCCAAGCCCCTGTTTGGCTGCGCCCTTCTGACACCAGACCCCTGGTCCATGTGTAGCTGTGCACCTCTGGTGCAGGGCCCTCTGGCCCTTGTCTGCTCTGTGCCTTGCACTCTGCCAAAAACAGGCTCTCTAACTTCTCAAGTATTGAGCTGCCCCTACCAGGGCTCACAGTGATCACGTGCCCCCCTGTCTGGGCACTAGTGGGACCTCCATGCCTCCCCTTACAGCCCCATCCCAAACCATCTGTACAAACAACATGAACTTAATCCCCTGGGCTATAACATAACAATAGCAATGGAGACCACTCTCTGCCCCTTTAAGAAGAGAAACTAGCACCCCTAGGACAACGTGTCTCCTAGCCTGGGTACCTTGTGGGCTACTGGAGCCTTACTGCTACCTTTCTGCTCTTGTAGACAGCAAAGCAAGCAACCAGATGTCTCTGGGTAACTCTCTTGGGCAGGGCTCCTTTCCTGGTAGTTGCCATAGAGTGAACTCTGCCAGCCCCGGCCATGAGCTTATATGCTTCCAGGGTCATGCCTCCTCCCTGCAGGTGCCAGCTAATTATCTCTTTCACCTATTGCTCCAGCAACCTGCAGCTGTGGAGCTCTGCCTAATCTGCAAGGGCTGCTTCTGCCCTTGAAGGAGCAGGCACATCTTAGTGCCCTGCAACAATGTTCCATAAATCCAATGTCTATATTTAGTCCCTGATTTTTTGTATCCAGTACAGTATGAAGCACAGTTCATAGGCTCATCTACAAAAGGTGTTTTGTAAATTCCCTTTCAGGATTAGAAGTGAGAGATTGGATAGACAATAGTTATCTTGTGAGAAGTGTGCACCTACAGGTAACTGGGTATTTTTGTTGTTGATAGACTTTTGGTGTGTATTCATTATGGTGCACAGTTGTTGTTTGGTTTCTCCTGCTGATTTTGGTGCACTGGATGAGATCTATAACATTTCTGGAGGTTCAGGTGTAAGATCCAGGAATGGTGATGGTTCTGTCGTGGGGTGGGGTAGTTGTTGTGGGAGTGGTGGTAATGTGTTGGCAGGTTTTACATTTTTTGTCCCAGCATGTAAATGTAAATGATCCATTCAGTGTACTATGGGCCATATGGAATTTGCTTCGGGTGATGAGACTGCTGAGGTTTGGTGCTTGTTTAAAGGCTAGGATGGGTGGTTCTGGGAAGATATCTTTAAGCACTGGGTCTTTTTCTAGTACGGGTTGTAGTTGTTTGAGGATTTTCCGTATAGGTTCCAGGGAAGGATCGTATGTCATAACTAAAGGTGTGCAATTCATGAGGATTATGTTTTTGTAGTGCAGCAATGGTACCATTCTTCACATGGTGTCAGGGTCTTTCAAAAGCACTAGAGTACCTATCTCTCTGGAGGAGTGTCCTTGTTGGGTGAAAGCTCTTTTTAGATTGTGGGGTGACGATCACAGGTATTCTCCACAGTGCAAACTTGGTTGTATTGGAGGGCTTGGCTGAATATTACAGCTTTCTTCTTGTGTTTAGGGTGATTGCCGGTTCTGTGCAGATATGTATGTTGGTTCACGGGTTTCTTGTATTGTAGCAAAATCCCCAGTTTCTTGCTTTTTTTTATTGCATTCCCTCCCCTTCCCCAACCATTTCTGATTTTTTCTCTCCCTCTCTATTCCCTATAGATAAGTATAAGTAAGCTAAGATGTAGGATAAGCTTTAAACATTTTTATTTTGATAGCAAGTTTTTGGTTTTGGATAGCCACTGTTTTATATTATTGTATAATTATTAGGTTTGTATTAATTTTTACTGTTGTATATTGTATTATTATCATTTTTGTATTGATTTTTATTGGATATTGTATGGTTTAGGCCTGTGTTTGTCAGTGAACCAAAGTCATGTCAAGTTTCTGTTTTATATGTCAAGCCTCCATCTTGTGTCCTCTGCCTGGGCATCCCATGTTGCAACAATATGATTCATTGTACCCCTCCTATGTAAACTGGTTCCATGACGAATGAGAATGATTGGATATGATTGAAATACAGTGGTAGCAGGCCTCTACTGAATGGCCTGTAATGACAAGGCCATCACCTTGCATTGATTCATCCAGGAACAGGGACAAGACCAGCATTTGAAAAACAAAAGAACCTGCAGAACGAGCAACTCTCACCATTACAGACACCCGGAAATGCACATCCCTGCATGGAGCACACATGCTCAGTATGCCAGGGTCTGACCCTTGCCTGGGCATGCCTCCTGTCACTACGGTCACACCAAGTCTGCCCCTGTGAAAAGGGGCAGTGAAAACAGACCCAGTGAGACATCCTCTCCAACTGGACCAGCACCATGCCACACCACCTATCCACCCAGAGGCCCTGCTGGTGACTTCCCCCTCTGGACAACATCTACTGGACAAGGACCCCTTTCCAGCCTGTATAGGTAGATACTACCTGCATACCTCCTCCTACAATTTGGACTCTCTCTCTCTTTCATTCTCTTTCTCTTTCTCCTCCTGGACTTCAGTGGACTTCAGGCCCTGCACCAAACCTCTCTAATCCCTGCTGCCATTTTGTGGGTGGGTGCAAGGGAACCAATTTGGCATTGTGTCACCATCTCCCCTGTTCAATAAAACCACTGTCATTTGCACCCCTGAGCTGGGTCATGTTTTACTGAAACCAAGTCCCTTCCCTATCTTAAATTCCAGCCTCATTTTCTCTCAGCTCCAGTTTCCACCCTCTCTGCTAATTTCCCAATCTCCTCTCGATTCTATCTCCCCTTTTCTGCCACACCTCAGCCTCTCCTTGCTTTCCTGCTGTCCCTGCTGCCTGGTGCTTTTCCTGTGATTTTCTGCTGCCCGTCTTCTCTGTTTTCAGCCCCCGCCCCCCAGCTTCCCAGCTCCTATTAGCTGTCCTGCAGTTCTCTCCAGCTTCCAGCACCTACTGCTGCTCTCTGCAATTTCTCTAGCTGCCCCAGAGCCATCCTCTGGCTCTCCACACCCAGAGCCCCTCTTTAACATCCACACTTTCTCTTAGTCCCATTTTTCCCCCTCCCCATCTACCTTTTCAGCTCCCCCGTAGCTCTGGCTCCAGTCCCAGACTCTGTGCCGGCATGCTTCCCTGTTCTGCAGGTTTTGGGCATTGTCTTTTAATCAATTAAGATCAATTAACCTAAAGTTACTCCCCAGCCTCAGTTCTTCAGCCCAGGCCCCTGTAGTGTATCAGTTCTAATTCTAGTCCTGGTAACTTTAACTCCCTATACTTCTACTTTCTTACTTTAACCTTTCCCCAGGTATCCCAAGTACACCAAGCACATACATACATACATACATACATACATATCACAATACCCAACTTAGGAACTCACTTGTGTGTATGTGTAGGTGGGTGGTGTGTGTGTAAATTAGTGACTACACATATATATACATATATAGATATCATTGTGTGTGTATACATTAGTAATCCACGTATATGTATTGGATGTGCAGGTGTTGGTAACTGGTAACTGATTCTCTCTAAATTTGTTGTGTGTAGCGTGCATGGTCTTAAGCTGGTGGTAGGTGTGCATGAACCTGGACTAGTTATTTTGAACATGTGTGTATCTGAGTTGCTAGTGTGAGTGGTGTGTGTGTGTGTGTGTGGCATGATATACGAATTAGTGATCTTTGTCTAACTTTTGGGGTGTATAGTATATGTACCTTTGCTGGTAGTGTGAGTGTGTATGCCTAATAGGGGTTTGTGCACCTAGTGAGTATGTGCTTAATTGATTTTTATGTGTGCATGTGCAGTTGTACACCACGCCCTCCTGTCTAACTGCGCAATATTGAGATCCTGAACATTGGCCTGATCCCTCAGGGCAACAGTATATGTTGGTTTGTATTTTACCATTCTGGATATTGACCTGAGTGTCTAAAAAGGACATGTTGCTGCTGGAGTATTCAAGAGACAGTCTGATTCATGGGTGACAGTTATTAAATTTGTGTTGGAAATCAATCAGAGATTGCAGGTTTTCAGTACAAATGATAAAGATGTCATCTATATATGGGTTTGATGATGCAGTTCTTGACGAATTCTTCTTCCAGATGGGTCATAAAAAGTTTGTCATATTGTGGAGCCATTTTGGTGCCCACAGCTGTACCCATGGTCTGGAGGAAGTGTTGGTTATTGAAACTGAAGTTGCTGTATGTGAGAATGGAGCATATACATTCAGTAATATCTTTAGGTCTGTACTCAGAGTTATAATCTTGCTTTTGTAGATATGTAAGGCAGGCTTGGATGCCATCTTGGTGTGGGATGTTGGTATAGAAGCTGGTAACATCCATGGTGGCTAGGAGAGTATTGCTGATAAGGTGGTTTATGTTTTTAAGTTTTTGCAGAAAATCGTGTCTTGGACAAAACTTGGTCTTTGAGTGACAAGAGGTTTTAGGATGGATTCAATGAAACCTGATATTTTCTCAGTTAGGGTTCCATGTTTGGATACTATAGGTCTGCCTGGGTTTCCTTGTTCGTAGACTTTAATGAGCATGTAAAAAGTCCCTGGATTGGGTAGTAGGGGAATCACATTTTGTAGTTTTTCTTGTAGTTCAGATGGAAATGACGTGATGCTGGTTTTGAGTTTTTAAGGTGAAAAGGGGAGTTGGATCTTCCTCTAGTTTTTCATAGTAGGTTGGGTCAGAGAGTTGTCTGTTGGCTTCTTTTATGTAGTCTTTACAGTTAAGGTTAACTTTAGCTCCCTCCTTTATCTGCTGGTTTTATTACAATTTGGTGTTTGGATCTTAGAGATTCTATGGCCTTTCTCCCTGAGAGGGAGAGGTTGTTATGGTGGTGTTTGTTGTTATTTCATTGTTGAAGGCATCACAGTGGGACATATTTTATAGCTATTTCTCAGGGTTTTCATCAAAGGAAAAAATGTCGTTATAAGCAGAGTCCATGCTTGGCAATATGGCATCAGCACGTGTTAATGTAATTCAGCAAAGGCTGTCCTGAAACCATTTGTTTTGTTTGTGTTTACTGTTCACATACTGAATCTGTTTCTCCTGACACTGCCCTCTGTTTATAGAGCAAAGCAAATTATTGGCTTCTGTGTGTAACTTTCAGACATCTGTTTTCTTCTTTTGCCACTATATCTTTTTTTTCTTTTTCTTTCCAGAATTCAGTTGCCTGGATCCAAACTAATATCTGCTATCTATCAATCCAATTATTAATTTATTCCAATTATAATCTTAAAATACTTGATTTTGATTCAGTGATGTGTACTGTTTCAGGTAACACCCTGCTCAACTGTTCAAGTGATATTCCTCATATGCTAACATTTTATAGCTGTCTGACTAGCATAGCTGTAAATCATTGGTCTTCAAGTAACAAAGCAGTATACATGTGTGCCAAATGAACTGTTAAAACGATGACAATGATTTCATTCCAGTTTCTGTGTATTTCTTTTTTTGTCCTGGCATTTGCTAGATCACCTTGTCAATCTCTTAATAGCTATAAATAATACACTGGAAAGTACTGCTTTGTGCCACAAGTTAAAGATTTCTTCACCATCTGCTTTTGGATTCTGTAACTTTAGCGGGTTACCTCTATTTTTGTTTTCTGTTTTATGTCTTGATTATTATCAAATTTCCCTGGTACACTGGCTTTCATCCATTGTCTGTCAGTTTTTCTCCCCACATTCAGTCATATGCCTTGTATAGTAACAAGAGTTCATAGGTACAGACATGATGGCAAACTCTACTGGTGGAACTTGGCACTCATGGAGAATAGGGCCCATGAAATGCAGCCAATTTAATGTAATCCTGTATTCTCTTTGTACCATTCAGCCTTTCCTGGGCAAGGCAGAAAAGTGGAATAGAGGCATCTTATATATGGAGATTATAGATGGAGACTGCAGTTGGAATTATGTTAGCTAGGTTTTCAACTAAAGAAGGTAATGGGTTAGCTTTCTTTTATGGGCAACGCTTTGTGGTTAGGCATTTTTAAGTGTTGCTGTATGTGGATTACAGAGACAATATTTTTACAAGGAAATATTTCATCACTGTACTGTACTGTATTTTAAATATATAAATCCTATGTGCATAGCTTGAATGTTTTACATGGTTTAAGTGATTCACACTGCAACAGCTTGAACAAGGAAGATCACATGGGCTTAATAAACTCAGCAGTAATAAAAGAGTGAAGCTTTACTTTAAGAGGAAAATATTTATATTGGAGGTAATAAGTATAATCTATTTATATAGTGTTTTTCATCCTCAAAAGTATAGTCTAGTGGTTTGACCAAAAGACTAGGAGCCAGAACTAACCAATTTTTATACCCACCATCGCCACTGACTTGCTGTGTGGCCTTGGACCAGTTACTTACAGTGTGATTTTCAGAATGCTGGGCACCCATCCCATGGCTTCAGGAATAAAAGACTATAATTTCACTGGGCCTCATTTTATCCACCTGTAAAAATGAGTTTAGTGACTGTACTTCATAGGGTTATTGTGAGACTTAATCAGTATTTGTAGAGTGCCTTGAAATCCTCAGATAAAAAGTATTAACATAAAATAATGATTGTGATAGAAGAAACATTTACATCAGAAAAAAGTGCAGCCACTCTGAAGAGGAACACAGACATCATGAAATTTTGCACAGCTCAGACGTCCTAGCCAACAGACAGTGTGACACCGATATGAAGATACTGATTCTAATTATTAATAATTGCACTCTGAAGGCTAAGTTACAATGGTGCTTGTCCATCCCTGCACTAAGTGGGAAGTATAAAATCCCCTTTGCTGAGACCATTCAGAAATGCTTCATATAGTCTATGTAGTTGGCATTCTGGGACAACTGCATATTCTAATCAAAGCTGTCTTATTGAGTTACACAGTGTTTCCCATCTCAATTCATTGTAGCCACCCGTTTTCTCTTGTCTTAACCTTTAACTTGGGCTCTTTGCAAAAGGGAAACCATATTTTGTTATGTAAAGTTCTTTTAATCCCAGTCTTTGATTCATGGTCTCTAGAGGTTATTATAATATTAGTAAAATTGTAAGGAAAGCCTACCCCTTTTGTACAATAGTACACTACCAGCCATAATTTCAACCCCTTGCTCTCTGCATTCTGGAAGCATTAAGACTGCTCGCTGCTGCTTCAGCCCAGAAAATAATTTGCCAAATGGGGTAAAGAGGAGGAGATGGAATCAGGGCTCAACCAGCACAATGGAGCTAAGACACAAACCATTCCGGGAGTGGGTGCCAGGCCCAAAATTGGTATGGATCAGGTAAGGGAACACCTCAAGAAACTGGACATTCACAAGTCCGCAGGTCCACCATACATAATGAGAACCTACTTCAGGAGAGCTTTAATAGGAAATTGGTATTCAGGGACAAAAACAATATAAGATCTTGCTCTGGCAAGGAATAGAGTAGATGGTCTAATACATAGGTGTCAATTTCACCTGGAGTCTCAGGCCAAATCTGGACTGCAGGGCTCCTTGAATCCAACCTGGGGAATGGGGGCAGCTGTCACTGGCACCACAATGCTGGAGGGTCCAGTAGCAGCAACAGGTCCAGTGGTATCAGTGAGTCTAGTGGCAGCAGCAGAAAGCCAGGCTTACTGTCAACAGATGTGGCCATCAGAGCCTAAGGATCCTGGATTCTATGGCAGGCCATGACCCCTCAACTTTTTGTGGCCTGCCAGTGCCCTGGTGGGCCAGAAAGAATGGCCCTGTGGGCTGGAATCAGTCCATAGGCCACACATTTGACACCTCTCATCTAATTTAATTTTTCAGTTTTGGCTTTCCTGATTCAAAAAGATTACCAGTGAGAAACAGGCCACTATTCTCCTAGAAGCCAAAGCTGCAAATTTTCCAGAGTAGTAACAGTTGTACAAAAAGGCGTTCTTTCCTTACTATTAGATAGCTAGAACACTATCCAGCTTAATATTTAACAAAATATTGGGGCTAACTCTTCTACCAGTGGTGCTATGGATCACAAGTATGCTAAAACTGGTGTCTTTAAAGGTTTATTACCTAGTAGAGAGATGCTTAAAGGCTTGCATTGAAATTGGGAACCCAAATCTCCCAGAGGGGGAGAAATGTGGATTGTTTATCTAGCTCCCATGACAAATTTTGCCCAAAGTTAGCCATTGCCTGATCTTCTGATTCCCAAACACCACAGAATACATTTGCAATAATTTATTTTTACACTGGAAGTTTGCTTCCATTAGCAGCTTGTTCATAACGCAACAGCACAAGTTGACCTTAGTTTTGTTCCTTCCTTCTTTTAAGACACATATGAAGGACCAGATTCTCTTCTGTCTCCATGTAACAGTGAACCTTTACCTTACTACTGAAGGTAGGAGAAAGAGATAGACAGAGGGCAGAGACTAGAGAAACTAAGAAGAGAGAGAGAGACAGGCTAGGAATGGAGGGCCAGTCTCTTTAAAGATGAAACAGTGACCAGTGTAATGGCTCATATATTAAGTGATTAGTGGCATATTCAGAGTTGAGCTCAGGAGAAAGAGAAGAGATACCTGGCTATTTAAACCCTGACTGGAGGACCAGAAAAAGTGAGGGAAGAGTATCTGAGGGGGACTGGAGTGAAAGTCTGTGGAGGAAGGCAGGAGAAGCCAGAGCTTGGAGTTCCTGAAGCTGGGGCATGGTGACTCAGCTTCAGGGAAGCAGAGAGACACTGCTGAACAGGGAAATGCAGCCTTCTGGTGGGGCCTTAATTCACAGAGAGAGAGACTATCATTAGAAATAGCACTACTTTTGATTTCCATTTTTTTTTTGTAGCTTACCAGAGACTGGGACTTTCTGTTGGTAAGCAGACATTTAGCTCATTTTTTTTGTTTGTTTTTTTGGGGGGCGTTGTTTATGAACTTGATGATGGTTTGGATTGGGATTGGCTGGGGTGGTGGAGGTCCCAATGGTCTAAGAGGCCTGGAGACAGGGCCAGAGGGTCCATAACCAAAGCACTACCTGAGAAGGACAGAGACAGGGCTAGAGCCGCAGGAGCTGGAATCAGAACAGTGGGCCTTCAGCTAATAGCCCCAGGCAGGGGAAAAGGGGCTAAGGCTTGCAGGTTGAGACCCTAACAAAGTTTACAGGTGCAAGACAGTTTGAAAACCAATGAAGGAGACTGACAAACTGATCTGAAAGGGAGAACCCACCGACAAACTCAGGATAGTGGAAGAAAGGGAGAAGCCTGGAGAACACTATACCCAGTGAGAAGGCACCCTGTCTCCGCTACCAAGCTGCCAAACTGAAGTATAAAGAACAAAGATGTGACAGGTAAGAAGGGGCCAGGGGTTTGTGAACAGGTGACTCTGGCTCATATAGGACTTGGTCAAGATCCTATCAGACACCAGCTTAAGAATTCTTTAATTTTCCATTGATTTCAATAGACTCAAACCCAAGATATACCCTTCTACAAGAAAAACAATAAAACTGTAGTACTACCAAGATAGAGGTGTTAGAGTACCTTTATTCCATCTCTATAAATTAGGTTTCTAAATCAGAAGAAGTTGGTATTTTAGTATGTGATACTTGAATTTACAGGCAGTCCTCAGACTTATGACACAATTGGTTCCTGAAAACTGTGTCTTAAGTTGAAATGTTGTAACTCGGAACCAATTTTCTCATAAGAAACAACATTATAAATGGGGAATTCGTTCCTGAACTAAGGCCTAATACCCTATTTTCACTTAAAAAACCCAGAATTTTGTACTCAATCAATTATAGATGAGTCATATAGCTACATTAATGTATTTATATTGTAAATAGCAATCATACTGATTTAGAAGGACTTCTTTGAGGTGACTTTGCTGGACTTTTTGAAAGGCTCTTGGTTGGACTTTTTGAAGGGTTATTGGCTGGAGTCTTCTCAGGAGTCTTGGCTGCAAGTTTTTCTGGAGTCTTGTCTGTTTTCTTAAAGAAAGTGTCCAAGGAAGTTTGGACAGATGTTCTCCAGGGAGATGAGCAATGCAGCAAACTTGCTTGCTGGCATGGCATTGCATTGAATCAAGCATTGTAAAGTTGAAACCAAAGTCATAAAGTTGAAACAAGGTGTCCTTTTAAAAACATTGTAAGTGTGAAACATTGTAACTCAAAACGTTGTAAGTCGAGGACTGCTTGTATTCTGTTGTACAGGGTAATGATTGCTTTGGTGGGGTTGAGGTGCTATGTAAAAATTATGATCAATACATTAAGAATACAGCTAACAAACCTGAAAGCACACTCCACCACAAACGGTAGTTCCCTGCTTGTATGATGGCTTTTAAGTGATACTTTCTAACAGCAGAGAAAGCAGTAAAGTATGACCACTTCTTTGTTCATCAGTCTGGATGACAAGGATATAAAAACTTTTGATTTTAGGCCCATTGAGCTGCTCAGAAGTAACACATTGGAAAAAGGTGAGAGCATTAGATAGCTGTACCCATTGGCTAGGGACAGAAATTACACATAAACTGGTTTAAGTGATCAGAAACTGGTTTAAACCTGTAACAGAACAGAAGTTCAGTGCACATAAACCAGTTCTAAAATGGCCAAAACTGGTTTAAGATAAACCTGGTTGAATGTAGTATCACACTTAACTGATTTAGGTCAAACTAGTTTATGAAACTTTTGTCCCATCCCCCTTCTTGGTTCAAATTAAATCACAGCCCCCCAGCATACCAGGATTCTTTGCAGCCCTGGCCTGGGTTGTGCTGTCTGCTCCAGCAGAGCAGGGTTGCCCCCCACCTCTGCTCTCTAACCAGACCAGTGAAGGCTGGCTGACAAGGAGGTGGGGGTCGGAAACCTGGCTGGGGATGCAACCTAGCCTTCTTGGCAGGAACAGAGCAGCCGCTGACAGACTTTTCCCCTACTGAAGTGGATGTGGTGGGGGTGTGGGCCAGCAGGCTCAGATGGAGAGGAGGGAAGGGGCTTTAAACCACATTCATGGCCATGGGACCCAATCCCAGATCTTCATGGGGGAGGGGCTGCCACACTTCTGCCCCACCCACCCCTAATCAAGTGGAGGAGAGTGCAGCTCCTGCCAAGGTTTTCTCCCTCACTCCCCACTTGAGCAGGGGGCATGGCCATGCCCCAGGGGCTGGCAGGGTGAGGTGGGGCTGGCAGGGTGAGGCAGTTTTAATCCCCTCTCCCTTCCCTCTCCCACTGGCATGGGACCCCACCTGGGCTGTAAACCCCTCTACCCCTCTTCACCTCAGGTGGCTGGCCCAGGGCCAGCATCTGGCCATGCCCCCCCACTGCTCAATTGGCAAGTGGTAGTGGGGAAGCCTGACAGAGGCTGCTGCACCGCTGCCAGGCAGACCCCAGCTGGGGTCCCATGCCAGTGGGAGAGGGGAGGAAGTGGGGATTAAACCCCCCTGCCCTCTCCCTGTTCACCTCAGGGGACTGGCCTGAGGCTGGCATCTGGCCATGCTCCAGCTGCTGGAGCAAGAGTGGTGAAAACCTGGCAAGGACTGCTTCCTCCTTCCCCTTCCAGACACTCCAGCTGGAGACTGGCTGAGGACTGTACAGGCAAGGGTCGGGGTTTAAACCCCTCCCCAGTCACATTCAGCAGCTTACTGGGGTTTGGCCATGCCCCCGCCCCGCCTCAGCTCAGCTCAGCTCAGCTTCCCTTCAGTCTTCCAGCCACTGCAAAGGGAAGGTAGGGCTTGCTTTCATGCCCCCCGTCCTCCCCACCATCTTCTAGCCTGAGCCACTGCAAGCATGTGGCTGCATTTCTGGAATCAAAAATGAATGTCTATTTACTTGCTTCTCGTTTCAATCTATATAGGTTAGACTAACCTGCAAAGATTGAATCAATTCAGGCTTGGGCTTTTTGAAAGTATGTACTTATTCATTAGGGTTTTAAATGTGGCATTGTGGCTCATGTTTTTCCACCCAAGATACACCAAAAATGAACAAATGGTTGTCATCTCTTCAATGTGTACAAAGAAAATACCTGAAACATGTGCAGGTTATAATTCCATTTATGCAAGAGTGTACATAATGAAATTTTTAGGTTGTATTTAGCATAACACATTATTCAAATAAACGCAAAAGTATGTGTGTTTTGTGTATGTGCTCTAAAAAAAAAACCTAGCAATTTTATTTTAAATTGTCTGACCCAAATTTATTAAAATGGCTCTAAAAAAATGTTTTTTTATAGTTTGACCCAGTATCTTGTTTAAGAACTGCTACAAACTATTGAGTCTACTTTTAAGTAATAGCAATAACAATATATTAATAGCTCTTTAAGCATGTGGGTATGTGTATGCAAGTGTGACAAAAGCTAAACGCCCGATCAGAAGTAGAGGTTTAATGATAGAAGCAAACTTTCTGCATCCCATCATTCATCAGATGGGGCAAAAATGAACCAGTTATGCCAGCTGCATTTTTCTGGTAATGATCAAGTGAGAATCTAATAGAATTCTGAGTGATTCTTCCCCTCCTACCTCCCCAAGACATCTTGGCTTCTGCCCACCAATTTCCTTAGATAGAGATTGAGAAATGGGTTCCTGCTGAGAGAATCATCTGTTGCCTGTTTATGGGCAGCTGGAGCCAGACCTGATCTAACTATTGGCTTTCTCCCTTTGGCTCCTACACCTTTCAAAAGATTGTAAAGAAAAGACCCCTAACTGACAGGAGAAGATGCACAGAAAATAGCCCTTTTAACATTACCACATAGTCCAAACTATTCTTAAGTAGATGTTTCAAGCAATGCATGTGGCACATGCAGTTTATGAAGATGTGATACATGAAAGTTTTAACTTATGACTAACAAACGTGTGTGTCACTATCCCAAACTAACATTCAGAAAACTTTTGTTCTCATACAACTATCCCATTAGGGCATTATTAATTAGTGTTAAAGGAATGAATAGATTATTCAGTTCACCTCAGGAGAATCCATTCTGTTCATACACACGTGGTTCATATATTATCTGTATCAAATATGCACCCTTAAAACTGTTCTCGTGTATTCAGACCCACTGAGTGAATTAAGTTCAATATTAAGGCAAGCAGGCACTGTTTCATTCAAGCTTGTCGATGTGTGTTTGTGGTGAACCACATACATATTTAGAACAATGCTATTTTTTGTCTTTTAATATATTCCTGCTGACACTGAAGAATAGAAGTTGTTTTGGGAGAACTTGGTCTGAACCCTACTGTTAACATCTTGTGAGTAGTTCTTGTCATCCACCAAAAATCCTTATAAAAGATTTGCTGTGAACCTATTACTATTAAACTCCATATAGGTGCACAGTAAGCATCATAAATTGCTTCTTCATTGCAGCAAGTGGTGCAATAGTATGGTTAATGTTCATAGCTTTAGAGTTTTATACTGTAATGTGCTGAGCTGCTTCAACTCTTACTGACTTCAGTAGGTATTAAGGATACTCAGAGGACCATTCTGAAGAACAACCAACTAGAGCTCACTCCTATTAACTTCAGTAAGAGTAAGATCAAACTCTAAGTACTACACTAGAAAAGTGATTTTTACTTACATGAAACAAGCAATATAAAATATTTATGTGGTTTTCAAGAGCCTGATCCAAAACCCATGGAAATCAACAGGAATCCACTGATTTCAACTACCTCTGTAGCAGGCCCCAGAACCAAAAGTTTATTAAAAATGTAAAAGATACCACTTAAATGCAGTAATATTTTCTCATTGCTGATTTTATCTGCTTTATAGTTCTACATTTCTGGATAATGAGAACCCAGGTGACAGATTTCCTATTACTTCACTATTAAAAGGCAATCTCAGCCTTATTTTTTGTTACTAAAGAGGTAAGGCTGTAATTTTGTGTGTCACTACAGTTGACTGATCTAAATATCTTCCTCATTTCTGAGGAGTTGAATTTGAGGAACTGATTTCCATGGTTTCTTCCACGATGCAGACTTCTACAGACAAAGAGTGAGTTATGCAGTCTTCACAGAAGAGCTGTTCCATCTTCAACCATACTGTTTTGTAGTAGAGCATTGCCCAGGGATCAAGAATGTGAGTGCTGACTTCTCAGGACACCATGAGGAAGAAGAAGGTTCAGAGAAGAAGGAAAAACCACAGAAAAAAGAGAAGAGGTTATGTGGGTATGTAACAGGGAACCCTAGCCCTGTTACTAGGAAGCAGAGCTGCCCCTTTAAGGTTAGAATCTTCAGAGCACAGCCTGCAGCACAGCAGGCTGTCAGGTGACTGCAAGAGGGCTCAGGCCAGAACTATATAAGCCCTGGTCTGAGCTAGCCAGAGGAAGCTTAGGCTGGGACAGAGGGTGGACTCCTGAAGGCTCCAAGCAAAGTTGCAGCAGCCCTACAAGTGAGAGCAACACGGGACTCAGAGATATGGAGCCCATGGTTAAGCAAGTCAACTGCCTCCATTAACTTTTCTTTGTTATAGCCCAGGGGCTTACTATTTATGTTGTAGTTTAATCTGGTTTGTGGCTAAGGCTATGGGGAGGTGGAGACCTCATTAGCACCCATAGGGGTGCAGCTACAGGGGCCAGAGAGCCCAACACCATAGGAGGTGCAGTTCAGATTGGTTGAAGCTACCACCTCTGTGCTGAGCTCAACACAGTGGGTCTAAGCTGGACAGCTTAGCTACTTTGTGAAGGGGGTAGAAGTTGTGTTGGCTGAGACCTCAACAGAGTGAACAAGAGATGCAGATAACACCTGAGAGGCATGGGGCATGATAAGGGAAGGATGGAGTCATGCAATTCACCCTTAAGGCAGGAGCTCCTCACCTCCAGAGCTTGGAGCGCAAAGACCATATCTGGGAAACCCTGTGGCAGCCCCCCTTTTGAGAACCCAAAGAAACACCAAAACATGGCTGGCGAGTGAAGGGGAGTCTGTTCCCAAAAGTCAAATGAAATACTCAAAAGTGACTCTGGGGTGCCTCTGGGCATTCTTAAATGCCCCTGGGAAGGCACCCTGTTACAGATAGGTTTGGAATTGCATACTGAAAACGCATCTTCCTCTTCAAAGGCACTGAAACAATGTATTAAAATATCACAGATCTGGTGTAAGAAAATTCATGAAATACTGAAAATACATAGTTATATTTCCTCTCCAAAGAAGTGGAAGATCTTGTGGGTGCAAGCAAGGTCTTGTTTCACAAGAATTAAGAAAACAGCTATATTTACAAGGCCTGCTATTAAAAACAAAAAAAGCTCTATTCAATGAGTTATCCAAAGACTTCATTTCTCATGTCCTTACAGCTGTGAAAGAGGATTGTAGGATAGCTTGTGTCCAAAAAATTCAGTCCTGCCTCTCACCCTTCAAGCCAGCTGTCAATTAGAATAGTTACTATTTACAAAATATGCTTTCAGAACTAAAAATGGTTATTGTACTTGAAGAAATGGAGAGTCCAAGGGAGACTTCTTAAGGTAGAAAAGCAATTGTCTGTTAAGCAATGCTGAAGAACTCAATTAGACTGAAAGTCTTAACTGTGCCAAGAGTGAATGCAGAAAATTAACTAAAACATTAATCTAGCCATCAGAATTGATCTATATTAATAGACTTTTACATCCAAGTTAAATGAATGTATAAACTGACAGTTAAATTTTACTAATAAACTAGATGAATAAAAATAATTATAGCTGAGTCATTAAGTATCCCTGAAACATGCGTTGATAATACAATGGATCATTGCCCAAGTTTCATATCAATTGCAAGACTTTTAAAACAGTGGAACAGTATATTAAATCAAGCTCCTATTTCATAAATCAAAACCTGATGGATTAATCAATGCTGATTTATAGGGTATATTAATTCCTTTTCCCCCTAAGTTGGGGACATTCTTTACATTTTTCCATGGCTATAAAGCAAAACAGTTACAAAGTTATATCTCCAAATGATGTGTTAACTCCCAAGGGCCTTCTAAGAGAAAAAGAGGTGCAAGATCAAAGAGTAAAGTGCACAGTCATTTTGAATTTGGCAGACTCTCTCACCAGTCCACAAAGTTTGCAGCAAGTGCAATTATATTTAATTTCACCTCTTCCAAAAATAGAAGAGGGGGGCACAATCAGGTCTTCAGATACTAACTAACACATCAGACTTCAAATCCTAACTATCCTCCTGCTGTTTCATAGAGAAAGTTGTGTTCACCTGCAGTTAACTTGCCTAGTTCATAAGGGACTTTTTATTCCAATTTGTTTTCTACAACATGAAAACAAAATACAACACTCCAATATTCTGTATGAGCTAGACCATGTAATTTAACTTGACAGAACTCTATGTAAGTCAATAGAGCTATGTTTATTAATGCCAGTTGAGGAAGTGGCTTGTACCTATTTGTTTAAAAGAAGTGAAAGTGCTAAGTCATTTTAAGAGTCTTGCCAGAGCTTAATAGGACACTAGAAAATGGGCTTAATCCTTGTCTCCACTGTACTAGTGCAAACAAAAAGACATTTCAACAATTACAAAACTAAGAGATGACAGAAATCAAGGAGCTAAGATGGTTTAATGCAGGCTGTGGCAATGGTTTTGTGACATATTTAACAAGTCAGCAGAAAATTATAGGATACTTAACCAAACATTTTTTCAACCAATACAGCTTGTTTTCTTTTCTCTATTATACCATCAGTAAGAAAAGAATCGTGACTAGTTTTTCCTAGTGTTTTACTAGATTCTGGAGTGAAAAACAGTCTATGTCCTGCTGTCAGGGACTCCAATCAAGCAGGCCAGTCCAGGCCAAGTACTTCAGCACTCACACCTGCAGCAAGTCTCAGCTAGTGAACTCTGCTCCAATTTAGGGGTCGCAAGCATCCTGACTGGATGCTGGGAGTGCAGCCTATCCATTTAACACCAGCTGGGGTTCTAGGTTTGCAGGTCACTCAACAGTTTTGCTGTGGCAAGCCTGGTTCCTGACCCTGGTTTTTGGCTTTAGATTTCCCTGTAGATCTGTTTCTTGACTCTGGACTCTGGTTTGGCTCTGTTTTCAGACTTTGCCCCTTGGATTGCCCCTTAGATTGGTACTTAGTATCAGATCCCCAGATCTTGATCCTGGACTGTATTGTGGACTCTGCCTCTGGATTTTCCTCTGGTTCTAGTAATATGGCTCTTGCCCTCTGGCCCAGGCCCAGGCCCAGGCTCCTGCTTTCCCTCAGTGGTCTAACCATTAGACAAGGCTGCCTTTGCTCCAGTCCCTTACACCTGCCCCCATAAAGCTTCCCTGAGTCTTGAACTCTTGGAAATCTTCATCCTAAGATCCTGTTAATCATGTAGGACTGTCACAGGGGCACTGAGGTGCCCTGTTCCTAGGAAGGAATAAGGACAGCTGCCAATCACCAGGGCAGCTCAGGTGACGGTTGCCGAGGCAACCAAGCTGGGCACATGACCAGAAGGGGGCAGGGCCGGGCCTTTATAAACAGCCCAGTCCAAAGCCTAGAGGCAATTCACCTCTGGCAGCCTGAAGAGCAGCAGCTCTGTAGCAGAGCAGAGCAGAGCAGAGCAGAGATGAGCAGCCCAATTGCCTGAGTGGCTGCATCAGGGCATGGGTGGAGAGAACCCTGACCGGGACGTGTTGCAGGAAAGTCAGGTTGGGCCTAGACGGTGTGTTATAGCCAGAAGGCTTATTGTTGTGTTACAGCCAATGGGCTTATGGTTCTGTTGAGTTATTGTTAGACTGGAGGACCGGGAGAGGCTGTAGGGGTGGAGGATGCCTCATTAGGAGCCCCCCCAGAGAGGTGGGGGTGCTCCCAGTGCCGGAGTGTGCTGCTACAGTGCGGGGTGTTTAGATCCCGGCCCCAAGAAGGGGCGAACAGAGAGAGAGGTCCCGGTGAGGGCATGTGTTGGGAGAAGCCCCTGAGGGGGCACATATTTGTGATAGAAACCCCAGGAGGGGTGCCGGGATGTTTAGATCCCGGCCCCAAGAAGGGGCGAACAGAGAGAGGCCCTGGTGAGGGCACGTGTTGAGAGAAGCCCCTGAGGGGGCGCATATCTGTGATAGAAACCCCAGGAGGGATGCGGACTGAAAGGAGTCCCAGACCGAAGGGTCAAAGGGGCCAGGTAAGGCTCAGGCCGCCTGAGCCCAATTGGAAGGAGTCCCAGAGGGGCTCCACAGTGGTGGGAACCCCGAAGGGTCAAAGGGTCCAGGTAAGGCTCAGGCTGCCTGAGCCCACTTGGGACAAGTACTATTAGTAAGCCCGAGAAGGCGGATGACTAGAGAAGGGGCGCCGGTTGCGTGACAAGCCCAGAGGCACTAGAGAAGGGGCGCTGGTTCCGTGACAAGCCCGGGGCGCTAGAGGGAGGTGCTGGTTGCGTGACAAGCCCAAGGGCGCCTGGCAGGGTGCAGAAAGGAAAGGGACCAGATAATGTCCGGAAGAGCTGCGAGGCTTGGGGCGTGCTAAAGGGGAGGTAGGAGGCACGCATAGCCCATAAGGTGGGGGTGCACCAGGTCACTCCACCCAGAACGGGGATAATATAAGCAAAGCACCGTGCTAAAGGGGACCATAAGGCAGCCTCCCATATAAAACTATACTTACCAACAAGACGTGGTGGGCGAGAAGAGAGGGTGCTGGATCACCTACTTGACACAGCAGGGGGCACTAGAGGGATCACGGCCGCTCCTAGGCCCCACTCCATGACAAGGACATAAATCCTTCTTTAATGCATCCTTTTAAAAAGAGATAGTACAATACTGAGCTCAACATCCTACATTAGAATCACATAATTTTCTCTTCACATTTGAAGGTAGGAAGGGTAATCCACTTGTCCCACTGACTTCTTTGAAGAACTCCTTGATTAACTGAAGGAATTGTGGAAGAAGAGGGTTGATTTCAGAAAGACTTTAACAATTCAATACACTTAAGTAAAAGGGTTCAGCAATATATGGGAGTATTCAGAGGGACAATGATTCAGGCACTCATCATGTGGCCCCACAGGGGAGGTATGGCAAGATGACATGGAGTTCTGAAACAGGTCCTTGCTACTTTTTTCTCGCTCACTACATAGGACTGAAGGGAGGGCATGGACCAAGAGATGGGCAGAATCATAAGTTTCTGCTGAAAAAGGCTGTTGGAAAAAAGTAGAAAGCAAATGGTGCTTGGCTCCACATGGATGTATAGTGATTATGTGCTTAACACTTGTATAGGGTCTTGTCTAGATAAATTTATATGATAGAAATTTAACAGAGCTCTACCGACCTTCAAACTCTTTGTCATTCTGTTTGATTACAGTGACTACTGTAGAATGCTATTCTCCATAGCATATCTAATGACTACGAGCATTTTTAATAGATGTTGAAATTTTACTTAATTTCCTTTTTTAAATTTCTAGGAATATCTAAAATGAGGCTGGCCAATACATTTCCAGACCTCTTCATTAGCGGACAATGGTAGAGGCTGATCAGATACTTCTGCATTTACCTTCTTACTGATCAGTTTTGGGTGTCAGGATTTCAAATGCTTCTTTGTGTGAACTGACAGTGAGCACAATAAAAGTGGGAAAGAGTATGTTAAACCTGCATTTTCAGGGTGGGTAACTGGCAATAAATAAAAAATCCACACATCAGTAAATCCAGGCTTAAAATTCAGCAAGTCCTTACTAGCACTGTTTAATTTACACTGGAATCCCTTTAATTAGAGGAGCATTTCCTTCAGACTGTCTATGGTGTCTTATTTTTAGAATGAGTAGAGACAGCTTTGGCAAATGAGTTTTCAGAGTTTCATAGTTTCTAGGGTCGGAAGGGACCTGAGCAGATTGAGTCCGACCCCCTGCCATGGCAGGAAATAGTACTGGGGTCAAATGACCCCGGCAAGGTGTACATCTAGCCTCCTCTTAAAGACCCCCAGGGTAGGAGCCAGCACCACTTCTCTTGGAAGTTGGTTCCAGATCCTAGCCGCCCTGACAGTGAAGCCTAAATCTACCCTCTGCCAGCTTGTGACTGTTATTCCTGGTCACTCCTGGCAATGCTCGGGGGAACAGGGACTCCTCCAATGCCTGCTGGTCCTCTCTGACTAGTTTGTAACAGGCCACTAGATCCCCCCTCAGCCTTCTCTTGTGGAGGCTGAACAGGTTCAGGTCCTGTAGCCTCTCCCCGTAGGGCCTGCCCTGCTGCCCCCTGATCATGCGAGTGGCCCTCCTCTGCACCCTCTCCAGGTTGTCCACATCCCTCTTGAAGTGCGGTGCAGTTGTCTGGAAAGTTCAGGTCACCCATAATAACCACATCCTTTGACCTAACTACCTCTGTGAGCTGACTTAAGAATTCCTAGTCTAGCTCTTCCCCTTGGTTGGGTGGTCTGTAGTAGACCCCCACCATTAAATCTCTTTCCCCTCGACTGCCCTGTATTCTAACCCAGAGCACTTCAGAGTGCCCCTCCTCTGATTCTTTGCTAATTGACGAGGATGTGTATTCCTCCTCAATGTAGAGCGCCACGCCCTCACCTTTCCTCCCTGTCCTATCCCTCCTGTACAGCCTATAGCCCTTGATATTCACTGCCCAGTCATGCGTTGGGTCCCACCACGTTTCAGTGAGCCCCACTATGTCTGGGTTGGTGCTAACTAGCAGGAGGGTAAGTTTCTCTTGCTTGTTTCCCATACTACGAGCATTTGTGTAGAGGCATTTGACGCATTTGACGCTGTGGATGTGTGCACTGGCCCCCTACTTCCAGCATTACCCTGGCCCCTGTTGCTTACCTGTGTATATGTTCCACTAGTCGGTCTAGGCTGAGCTGTATTTGTGGGTGTTGCTTGGTTTAGCAGTCCAAGGCTTCCTCTGCCCTCATCTTCCCCTTCCCCCAATGAGCCTAGTTTAAAACTTGAAGACCTATCATGAACACCTATTTTCAGGATAGTTCTGAATTACAATCCAGATGGCAGCTTGCAGAAATACAGCTGCTGTTTTGAGTGCCACAAAAGCTCTACCACCCCCCACCACGCTAAACCACCAACTCAGCTCCATTCACCTAATCTCAAACTGAGTAGTTCCTAATCAAGCAAAAAAGAGATGAGTATCATTTACTTTTTCTTTTGTCTTTAATTAAATTTATTCCACTCTGGCACTAGTACTCATTCTGAACCTTTTGCTATGCAAATTATGAGGCAAACTTTCATTCAGAGAACAACAAGTATACACTTGAGAATAAACTGGCAGCTTTTCAGCACTACTTGTGTTTAAGTGCAATCTCAGGTGTTTATGTTATCCTTCACAATAGCCTCTTCCTCTTCCAATTAGAATAATTAGAGGACTGCCAGGAAAGGAAATGCTTTGTTTCCTTTTATCCACAATGGATCATTCAAGGCAGCCCAGTTCATTTTGAAATTAAAACCCTAATTTCCTGCTGCAAGTAGCCTCAATGTGTCTGTGACTCTGTTCTCTTTATTGAGAATAAGACATTACTAATGCAGCTATTGGCTGTAAAGTTCATACAGTTACTTACAAGAGGGTGCCAACTGGACAGGAGCCACTGTAGGTCCCCCAAGACAGGATAGTTTAGTGACTGCATTTTGCTATCTCTGTAGGAGAGAGTATTGTTAGTGTTATAAATGTGCCAAAACAGAATCTAAAAAATTAGAATTCTCTCTATTTGTGCCAAATATTGGGATTAGTTCCCAAACACTCAAAGCAGGAAGTAATAGTCTTCCTCTGCACCAGCAGAAGCCTGGGCATCTCTCTGTCTCTATTCGACTGCAGGAACAAAAGTGATCCAGAGTAATTTATGAGCTACCACTCTCAAGCCATTCAGTAGATCTTGAAAAAGAAATCCAGTGGGCTTACTCACACTATTCAAAGAGGAAAGGAAAAGAAAAGAATATTTGCACCCTGAAGATTTGATCTTTGTCCAATTAAGAAGGGAAAGCAGAGAATCTCAGAGGCCTTGTGCCCTGCTATCCAATGCATGATAGATTTAAAAGGATCCTCAAGTTACCCTCTACTGTCTTCCATATGATGAAAGGATGATGGACCTCTTTCCTTACTCTACTTACCAGAAAGGATGGAAGCAAAAAAATTTAAGCTTATCCCAAACCACATTCCTGGTGTAAACTGAAAGTATGGGTGCATGAAACCAAAACTCTAAGGAAGTCAAAACTCTAAGGAGAGGAGGGTAGGGTTTACAGAACATCCACAGTTCCAAACTCATACTCTTACACTACAGTAAATGATATTGCTTTCAAATCTGCTCACATTGGCCACATCTACATATTCTTATTAATGCACTCCAATAAACTCCATTGCTTATCACAATGGAATTTATTGCTTCTAGGTACACATTTACATGTGAACCCAGGATTGCAACAAATTGAGCCAGGTCAAATCAGGCCCAGCTGACAGGGGGCCTGGGTCATCAGCCTGCCAGCCCCGGGCTGTTTTCCTTAGCTGAACACGCTGCTGAGGGGCTGGCTAGGGCATAAGGGAGCTTCAGTGCGGGTTTAGGCAGCAGGTGGCTACCACATTGTAGCACCCTCATGGCCCAGGCAGCCCTTCCAGCATCTACACATACACTGATGCAGTTTTTTTCTCCACAAACATACACTGATGCAGTTTTTTTTCTTCTCCTGCTGCAGAGTAAATTAGCTTACTCCAGCCTAATAGGAGTGCACATGTAGTCAAACAATGTTTACTGTGCAGCTAATCAGGCAACTGCGCAGTAAACGTCTCATTTAGACATACCCACAGAAAAGGAAACTGGCCCCAACTCTTCCCACCTGAGCAAACGCTCCACTGGACAAAAGAGGAGTGATACCCATTAGCAGAATTTGTAGAAATTAGGGCAGGCAGAGAGTTCAGGGGCCATTACCAGGTACTCCACCCTCACTCTTCTGTTTCTACCACATTTAGTTCTTTGTCTCTTTTTCCTTTCTTGCAACTTCCCTCATACCAAGCAGTCCAGCTTAGGCCTAATGTGGGGGTGGGCAAAATGTGGTCCACAGGCCGGATGTGGTGCCAGGCCATTCCACACCCCTAAAAAATTTAGAAAATTAATATTTATTTGCCTCTGGCTGCCTGTCATGCAGCCCTCGATGGCTTGCCAAAACTCAGTAAGCGGCCCTGCACCTGAAATAATTGCCCGCCTGTGGCCTAATGGAACATATTGCTCAAAATGAGACAAGATCTTGATCTTTTGGTTCTCCATGTGTGGGGAGGGAGTGGGGAAGAGACTTTTCTTTTTTTCTGCTGAGACAAATCAAACCAGTTATCTAGACATCCCTGACAGGTAACAACTGTACATACTTTGATAGGTCAGTAATAGTTGACATGTTTTATAGGCAATATCTACCCATCACTGCTGCCATGGGAAACAGCAACGGTGCCTGGACCCTGTTACAGACTGAATTATTGTACTCAGTCACAATGTGGCCATATATGCTCTTGTTACATATACTAGTTCTGTTTATGAAGTGTGGTTATGTACATGAAGGGCCATACCATTAACTATAAAAAAAAAAAAAAAAAAAAAAAAA